>NC_143147.1:25058620-25742370 GCF_059928025.1 Delphinapterus leucas | reverse complement strand
GTGGGCACATCTGGCTCCTTCCAAAATGTAGCCACCTCTCTCACCCACACAATGTAAGAGAACAACTGATTCTAGCCGGTCTGGAAATATTGATCACCGGAATGCTAATGTAATGTAGCCTTAGGCCCTTAGGCTGAACTCTCCTTTAAAAAATAACTCCAAGTGAGTGGAAAAACCCTGCAGTTCCAAGAATCCAATCGCAAATCCCTGTCGGAGGGCAGTTCCGTGAGACTGACGTGGCCAGGCTCTTTCTTTGGAGGGCTACATCCTGGTTAATCATCACCTTGTTCCTCTGCTGATGAATTTTCATGAGGGCAAGGTCTTATACCTTTGACATTCATATGGATTTTCCTTCCGCAGCCTCTAAAGTGTTCCGTCAGGATGGCTGGTTGTCCATACTGAAAACAGGCTCCTTCACCCGGCTTTGTGTTTCAGAGAGAGCTTGCAAATCTTTCACCTCTCTTCGTCTTCATGATAACCGTGTGACAGAAAAGCAAACAGTGCTGTTCCCATTTTACAGATGGGGCAACTAAGGCTCATGGAGGAGAACTGACTTGCCCAAGGTCACTAAGGAGTTCTGACTCCTACACTGGTACTTCCCCCTGCCTGTGGTGATGAGTCAAAACGAGGAGACCACATCTGTGGCCTTCGGCAAGTCTCAATGTCACTGCCACCTCCTGGGGGAAGTCTTCCCTGGAGGGTTTTGTGAAACCTGGTCAAGTAGTTGAATCCTTGACTTGGAGGTGTCTGTGTCCCGTGCAGGCAGAGAGGCTCAACCTTCAGTAACTTTCACGTGCATGAGAGTCACCTGTGGATATTGCTAAGATGCAGGTTCTGGTTCAGTAGGTGGGGCCTGAGATTCTGCATTTCTGACAAGCTCCCAAGTAAGGCCAGTGCTGCTATTTTGAATAGCAAGGATCTACAGGGCAGGAGGAAAACGCAGCCTGGAGTAAGAGAAAGAAGGGCCTCTGGTCGCAGACAACCCTGACACTTTCATCTGTGTTAGAACAATCATCCCTTTTAGAGAGAGCTCCGGAAGGGACCACCTGGTCCTGAATCCTGCCCGGAGAAGCGAAGCTGCTTCTTCCAGCCTAGACCTCAGGCTGCTACTGCTGCTGCTTAGAAATGCAGACAGCATAGCGATGGGTAGATCTCTATCAAGGATAACTCTTTTCTTTGTCTTTATATGATACTGAAATGACTAGGCATTTAGGGAGACCGTGTAAATGGAGAAATGGCAGTAGAGTCACCTACCTCCCAAATGAGCTCCCTGCGAGAGGATGAGCCGACGCGAGGTGTTTCCGCACCCTTTCCTGATTTTGTGGATGTCAGTGGACGCGTCCTGGGAGGTGTGAGTCCAGGAAGGACAGCCTCTCGCTTGATCACAGTCATCAGCCTCTGTCTTTGGGCAGCATGTTGCTCTTGAGGGGGAGAACCCTTCAATTTGAGGGAGTCGTTCCAGTAATAGGGCATTTCTAGGTAATGCAGCTACAAGCCTGTGCTTTTGGTAATGCAGCTACAAGCCTGTGCTACAAGGCTGTCAGTTAGAATTGCTAAGGCTGCTTCCAGACCATGCCTTGGACTATTCATTTGATTCACTCATTCATACCCTCGTTTGTTATTTAAGTCATTCATTCCTTTACTCCTTCTTCTGTTCTTTCACTGACTCTCAGATTCATCTACTCATTCACACACTTATTGAATGCCTTCTGTATACCAGATACTAAGCCAGGCTCTAAGGATATCAGAGCAAATCCATTCTAAGCCATCAATTCAGTCTCCTCGCCCTTGTTACATATCCTGTAACCAGACAACAGGCAGTATGCCCTCCATGGCCTCTCCAGTTTAGTGCTGAAAAACTGGGCCAGCCATTTGTTATCTTTATTCTGAGAATCTGTCCTGCTCAAAGTTATCCCGTGGTTCCCCATTGCAAGATAAGGCCAAGCACCAGGTTAAGCTCCAAACTCTCACCTTCTATACATCATGCATTCTGCTGTGTTGAACTGTTTCCATGCATCTGCCATGGTCCCCAAAGCTTTTGCATATGCCATTGCCTTGGTCTGGAATGTCCTGCAAACCCCTTGTCTTTTTAGAAAGCTCTTATCCTTCCGGACTCAGCTTTATCGTCTTCTCACCTTTCCCATGCCTCCAAGCTGGGAAGAAGTGGGTCCTTCTTTCCCTGGGCTGCACACAGCCTTTGAGGCCTGGAGGTACTGTAACATGCATGAAAGATATTACTGGAGTCTACGCAAGCAGTGTCATGTCCATTCTCCGTGGGGATTTGCACTACCGCTCTAAGGGAAAGTTAAAAAATTGCAAATCTTAGGTAAGTAGAGTGACTCGCCCAAGGTCACAAAGCTGGTAAGAGGCCAAGTCTCAGCTACAACTTAAATCTTCCCTTTCCAGGGAAGACTAGCCAGTGCTAGTCTACAACATACACAAAGAAGATGTTAGCCACTGGTACTCATTAATAAAACCTGTAAGGCATTGTTATTGTAATACTTTCCACTGAAGGCTAGAAGAATCTGCTCTGGCCAGACAAGTAAGCTGCAGAGGAGAACTGAGGTTATTGGATGATGATTTAGGTTTTGAAAAGCAAATTTGGCCCAAGATATTTAAATAACTCTGAGTTACTGCCGCCCCATGCAGGAAAGGACAAGCAGGCAGTGGTATATGACTTCTGGGTGGGAGGGGAATTGAGTGGTAGGCTGGAGCCAGGCTTCTAGAGAGAAATTACCATTTTGTATTTATTACTTTGGCTTACAGGAGTGCCACAGGGACGGCTAGCTAATACATTAGATAATTGCCTCAGTTCCCCACTTCATCTTGCAGGGTTTAGACCAGCCCAGGTACAGACTTGTGGGTTATGATTCTTTTCAGGCCTCCCAAATGCCCAGGCCTCTCTTGGGACGTGAAATGCTAAAGCGGGGAGGGGAACTGGGAGAGTGGGAGTTTGCTGGGACACTAGGATGGTCTGGTCTCTAGGACCAGAGTGAAGGGTCCCAAGCCGGGAACCATGAGAAGAGAGTCTGCACTCTGCCACTGACTGCTGAGCAACCCTGAGCCCTTAGCTGTCCCTCTCTGAACCTCTGGTCCCCATCTGGAAAATGAAGATCATAAATCAGTATTTCTCAACTCCGGCTGCACATTAGAATCAGCTGGGGGAAATTTTTAGTTAAAAAAAATTACTAATGCTCCTGGCTCAATCCCCAGCGATTCTCATTTCATCGACTTGACGTAGAGCCCAGACACAGGTATGTTTTAGCAGGAGCTGAGAGTCTCTGTACTAACTCATCTGTGCAGTCTTCCTTAGGATGGGCAGAACGTTCTAGGAGACTGTGTCATCGAAAAAGGCAACAAGTCAGTGACCTTGAGATCCAGGGTCACTTGTTTCCATGTTTAGATTTTTCTGGCAATTATATATACCTGTTCATGTCTGACCTTCTCCCCATTCAGTTTCCTTCTTATCAGTGAATATGGGAGAACCACACCAGGAAGCAGGAGGCCCAGCTTCAGTCTCTCTCGTATCATCTCTTGAGCTCCCTGGCCTCAATCCCCTCATCCCTAGATGATGAGAGAGCAGCCCTCCTTTGCCCCCCTGCAAGCAGGGTGTTGGACCAGACTTCTTTGTTTTGCAGTGCCATCTGCTTTCCCATCCAGTGCTTGAGAGGGTGGCCAGGGAGTGGAGAATACCATTCCTGTTTCCTAGATAAGGAGACAGAGGATGGACAGGGTCAGTTAACTTCCCCAAGGCCGTTCAGCCAGGAAGAATAGAACCAGACAGACATCAGTTCACATCCCAGCAATGCAGCTTCCAAACTAACTTTGACTACTTAATGAATTGTTCTGTGCCTCTGTTTCCTTATCTATAAAATGGACACGAATACCACCCATTTCCACAGAGTAAGGAGGAAAAAAGATAGCCAGATGGAGCCTGGCACAAAGCAGATGCTCAATTAATATTTTCTTCTTTCTTCCCTTCCTCCCTCAGTTATTTCTCTTATTCTTCTTTTCTGCCTTACTTTCCCCCTGCTTGTTTTTAAACCCTTCAAGGACTGAGAACTTGAGAGGCAATTCACTGTACATGACTTGAACAAATTGTTTAATATCTCTTGGCCTCAGTTTCTCCATCTGTGAAATGGGGATATTCGTGGTATTTGCGGTTGTGAGAACTAAATGTGTTGAGAGAACAGATTCTGGTATAGAGCCTTGGCTGTTCCTGTTCTACTTCTTTAGAGCCTTCCTTCTCCTCCTCCCTGGGCTCTGACACAGAGGAGCAGCCTACCCACCCACCCCCGCCCCCAGTGAGTGTTGAGTGATCAAGGGAGTGATCCCCTGAAGGTAGCAGGACAGTAAACAACCAAATCCTAGCTGTGTTCTCAGCCTTGACAGCTCTGCTAAGCACACACATCCTCCAGGGTTCCCAGGCAGAGAGAGGCAACCCTATCTATATCAGGGGATTGCTTACTATCTTGAGATGGAAAAAGAGGAAAAAGCTATAAATATGGAGGATTTGTCTGTGATAAGTCATGGTTAGCAACCCCAGCTATATAACTTTTTAATTCTCCACTCCAGCTTGTAAGCTCATGCAGTAAAAACACTCACTAGTAATTTATTTTTTTCCACTCTTTTAATTTTGTGATTATTTTCTTTAACCAAGCGAAAAGTCCTCTTAAACTCACCCTAAGCTTTTATTTTCTTTCCCCTTCAGCAATCGTAAAATGTGACCACGGATTGTAATTTAAAAGCTGTCCCCTCTCCTGCGTTGCCAGGATGAAAATGTGCAGACTTGGGGGCAATTTCTTAACTGGGTGTTTTTATTTTTATTTTATTTTATTTTTTAACATCTTTATTGGAGTATAATTGCTTTACAATGGTGTGTTAGTTCCTGCTTTATAACAAAGTGAATCAGCTATACATATACATATATCCCCATATCTCTTCCCTCTTGTGTCTCCCTCCCACCCTCCCAATCCCACCCTCCCAATCCCACCCCTCTAGGTGGTCACAAAGCACCGAGCTGATCTCCCTGTGCTATGCGGCTGCTTCCCACTAGCTATCTATTTTACATTTGGTAGTGTATATATGTCCATGCCACTCTCTCACTTCGTCCCAGCTTACCCTTCCCCCTCCCTGTGTCCTCAAGTCCATTCTCTACATCTGCGTCTTTATTCCTGCCCTGCCCCTAGGTTCTTCAGAACCATTTTTTTTTTAGATTTCATATATATGTGTTAGCATATGGTATTTGTTTTTCTCTTTCTGACTTGCTTCACTCTGTATAACAGACTCTAGGTCCATCCACCTCACTACAAATAACTCGATTTCATTCCTTTTCATGGCTGAGTAATATTCCATTGTATATATGTGCCACATCTTCTTTATCCATTCATCTGTCGATGGACACTTAGGTGGCTTCCATGTCCTGGCTATTGTAAATAGAGCTGCAGTGAACATTGTGGTACATGACTCTTTTTGAATTATGGTTTTCTCAGGGTATATGTCCAGTAGTGGGATTGCTGGGTCCTATGGTAGTTCTATTTTTAATTTTTTAAGGAACCTTCATACTGTTCTCCATAGTGGCTGTATCAGTTTACATTCCCACCAGCAGTGCAGGAGGGTTCCCTTTTCTCCACACCCTCTCCAGCATTTATTGTTGTCGACTTTTTGATGATGGCCATTCTGACCAGTGTGAGGTGATACCCCATTGTATTAACTGGGTGTTTTTCTAATAAGACTGAGTCCTGGGCTTGCTCGCCTCACCTGCCTCTAGGTGGCAAAGGAGGCTGGTCTGGAGGGGGCAGGTCAACCGGAACTGCACATGCGGCCCAAGGGATGAACTTGAGTCACTTCTCTTTCACGTGGTTGCTGAGTGATCTCATGTAAGTCGCTTCCCTGTCAGGGCTCAATTTCCCTGTTTGCAAAATGTGGACAAAAATTAGGGACTGACCTCCCTCACTGGAATGTTCTGAGACTCCAAAAAGATAATGTATGAAAAATTGTTTTGTACTGTAAACATGTTTGAGAGTATGTTACTGATGACGGTGATGGTGGTGGTGGTGGTGATGGTGATGATGGTGATAAGATGCGACGCTGATGATAACGATGATGGTGGTAACACTCCCGTGTGCAGGTAGAGCCCATGGGCTTATGTGATAAGAGGAGGATTTTCCTCAGAGCCTCAGACTCTTCTATGTATGCAAGGTAGGCGCTCAATAAAGAATTGTTCACCTAAAATCAACTTCAGATTTCAGAACTCAGTCCAGCTCTTAGAGGTTTCAGTCATTCATTCAGCAAGTATTAACCAAGTGCCTACTATGTGCCAGACCCTGCGAGCATTGCACCACACGAACAAACAAAACAGGCATAAGCCCTGCTCTCCTGGGGCTTATCGTCTAGGAGATGGTGGGTTTGGTGGTGGAGATAAATGATAAACATATAAACAAATAATAATTTTAGATAGTAATAAAGACTCTGCAGACAATAAAATAGGACCGTAGGATACAGAGTGAAGGAGAGGGGTGTTGGCGAGATGCTTTTAACTTGTGTAGTCAGGAAGGGCTGTCTGAAGAGGTGACGTTTGAACTTGAGACCTAAATGATCAAGGGATGCAACCAGGGGAAGAAAGGGACACCATGCAAAGGCTGTGAGGTGAGAATGAACTTGGCTGTTTGAGAGATGAAAAGAAGGCCTGTGTGTCTTGAGCAGGGAGAAGAGGAAGAGAGTGGTAAGAGCTGATGTTGGAGAGACAGATGCGGGCTAAACGGTGGCAAACCTTGTAGGCTGGGCTGAATTTGGAGATCACTCCCAGGACAGGGAGAAGCATTGGAGGGTTTAAAAGGTATTGGAACGCCATGAATTAATATACTCTCTGAGAAGATCATTCTGGCTTCAGAGATTGGATAAGAGTAGGTAAGAAGGGAGGCAGGAGGCAAGTTAGGGTACAGATGTAATACTGGGGATGAGAGATGCTGGTAGACTGGACCAGGGTGTTGACGGTGGAGGGGATGAGAGATGCTGGTGGACTGGACCAGGGTGTTGATGGTGGAGGGGATGAGAGATGCTGGTGGACTGGACCAGGGTGTTGATGGTGGAGGTGATGAGAGCTGTCCAATGGGGGATATGTTGAAGATGGATCCAGTGAGATTGATGTTGGATTGGGTATGAAGTGTGATCAAAGGAAGACTTAAGGTTAACTCCCAGGTGTGGGCCTGAGCTCCTGGGCTGATGCTGGTGTGATGCATTGGGAAGAGGAGGGCTGGGGGAGAGCGGATTTGGGGGATGGGAGGAGTATGTGTGTAGCGGGCAGGCAGAACTCAACGTTTCGGACATGCTGAGATTGAAATAATGAATGGGCATCCAAGCAGACATTGCACATCTGAGTCTGGTGCTCAGCAAGAGGTCAGGACAGGAGATAGGGATCTGGGGAGTCATCAGTGGAATGGTGGGGTTAAGTGGCATGGGAATGGGTGGGATCACATAAGGAGAACACGTAGACAGAGATGAACGGTGAAGACTGGGCACCCCAACATCCAGGAGTGAGGAAGCAGAGGGACTGGAGAAGGAGAATGAGTGGGGACAGTCAGGGAAGCAGGAGAGGGCTGACGTAGAAGTCTGGGGAGAAGGGGACAAGAGAGAAGAGCGTTGTCCCCTCTGCACAGCAATGAGCTTCCAACGAAGGGCAGGCCTCTCCGCTATCTATCTGGAAACGGAAGGCCGTACAGTATAGAGGTGGGAAGCACAGGCTTTGGAACCGGATGCACTTGAACCCAGGTCCTCACACTGCCATTTCTTTACTTTCAGACCTGGGGCAAGACCTTACTTCCTTGATCCTTAGCGTCCGCCTCTGAATGGCATCATTGTGCCGTTTAAATGAATAATGCCTGCGAAGTGCTTAGCGCTGGGCCTGGTGTATAGTAGGTGCTCAATAAATACAAGCTAGTTGTATTCTTTCTGAAACTGTTCAGGTGGGTGGAGTTGTTGTCACTCAGGGGTGCTGCAGAGGTGCCAGGTGATGAAGGGAGCGTTTCACTGGGGCAATCCAGCCTTTCTTCAAATGAAGCTGGCTTCAAGGCTCAGACAGGGAATGTAGGGAGTAGCCAGGTAGAGGCAGGTAGGGACAAGTAAAGCCACTGGCTAACTGATGTACAGGTGCCCTGCCTAGAAACATCCTAGTGAGAATGTTTAAAGTCCCAGGGGGGCCAAACAAAACCTATTCACAGCCCAGTGCTGCCTGTGTGGACTTGAGACCCCTGTAGGGTGATGGTGGACCAGAGAAGAATTTTAACAGGTATATATGAGATTGATAGGCTCAGACTTGCATTTCAGAAAGGCTATTCTGGAATCAATGAAGGGAGTGGGTGGGGGGGCGTGTGGGTCTAGTTCCCCACTGGGACGGAGCCAGGAAATTCTTCACTCAGGTGAGAGGGGACCTGGAGGAGGAAACGGGCTCATTATCACATAATTAGCTCTGTAATCAGTATGCAGGCTTATCTTCTCAAGCTGTAAAGATGATTATGCGATTAAAGGGTTTTTTTCCTTTTAATGGAAGTAACTTGCAAAGCTGGGGGTTTGGAGAAAAAGGTAAGTTATTTTTTAACCAATTGCTTTTGCCATGAATTAGTTTACTGATTCAAAAAAAAAAATCGCTTGCTGTGGACAGTAAATTGTAAATGAGATTAGCATCCGGTTAGACTGGAAGCTAAGGGCAGGGACCCGCAGGCTTCCCCTCATTGGGCTGGAGAGAAGGCTTCACGTGGCTGGAGAGGAGTGGGGTCTGGCCTGGACAGCAGAGCCTGCTAGGATTGAGGTTCGAGGGGACTCATATCTGAAACTCTCCCTTCTGCTCTCTGTAAAGAATCAACAAGGTAGTGTATATATGTCCATGCGTAAAATAGATGCTAGTGAGAAGCAGCCGCATAGCACAGGGAGATCAGCTCTGTGCTTTGGGACCACCCAGAGGGGTGGGATATGGAGGGTGGGAGGGAGGGAGACGCAAGAGGGAGGGGATACGGGGATATATGTATGTGTATAGCTGATTCACTTTGTTATACAGCAGAAACGAACACACCATTGTAAAGCAATTATACTCCAATAAAGATGTTAAAAAAAAAAAAAGAATCAGCAAGGGGTGGGACTTGGGGCAATGAGGCAGTCTACGCTGACCAGGGTTTCCCCCTGCCCCAAACATAGAAAACACATCTGCCAGTATTCCCAGCGGTTTCAAATACATAGACAAGAAAGAAAGAGGGAAGAAAGGAAGGAAGGGAGGGAGGGAGGCAGGGAGGGAGGGAGGGAGGGAGAAAAGGAAGGGAGGGAGGGAGGGAGGGAGGGAGAAAGGAAGGGAGGGAGGGAGGGAGAAAGGAAGGGAGGGAGGGAGAAAGGGAGGAAGGGAGGGAGGGAGGGAGGGAAAAAGGAAGGAAGGGAGGGAGGGAGGGAGGGAGAAAAGGAAGGGAGGGAGGGAGGGAGGGAGAAAGGGAGGAAGGGAGGGAGGGAGAAAGGGAGGAAGGGAGGGAGGGAGGGAGAAAGGAAGGGAGGGAGGGAGGGAGGGAGAAAGGAAGGGAGGGAGGGAGGGAGGGAGGAGAAAGGAAGGGAGGGAGGGAGGGAGGGAGGGAGAAAGGAAGGAAGGGAGGGAGGGTGGGAGGGAGAAAGGGAGGAAGGGAGGGAGGGAGGGAGGGAGAAAGGGAGGAAGGGAGGGAGGGAGGGAGAAAGGAAGGGAGGGAGGGAGGGAGGGAGAAAGGAAGGGAGGGAGGGAGGGAGGGAGGAGAAAGGAAGGGAGGGAGGGAGGGAGGGAGGAGAAAGGAAGGGAGGGAGGGAGAAAGGGAGGAAGGGAGGGAGGGGGGGAGGGAGAAAGGAAGGAAGGGAGGGAGGAAGGAAGGGAGGGAGGGAGGGAGGAAGGAAGGGAGGGAGGGAGGCAGGGAGGGAGGAAGGAAGGGAGGGAGGAAAGAGGGAAGGAAAATCAATTCTCAGGTTCTAGAAACAATGAAGGGTCATAATCACACAGTTGCCTTCTCACCGACCTGTGAGACCAGGTCATAGGCTCAAGGCCAAGAGACTGAGGGGGTGGGGAGGGGCGCTGGGAGACGGTGGTTAACACCTGAAACCCCCGAGACAGAGCCTCTGCAGAAAGGACTCTTGAGAAGCTGTTCTTTCTGTTAACAGGAGAGTACAAAACACCATCCAGAAGCATGGGGCATCTAGGAGTCCAGTAGGGGTTCCAGGTAGGGGTGGGAAGACGCCTACAAAAACTCAGATCCACAAGCCTGTCCGTGTGTGGGTGAGGGGTCTGCATATATACCACCCACATGGTGCAGGAATCTCAAGGTGAAAACTCAAGATCAAAACTGGTCTGGATCTGGTGAAACACAGGGTCCAGGAGAAGCAAGCTGCCAGAATAGCTCGTTTAGGGCACTGCTGACAATGCAAGGCATGTGGCCTCCTGCAGAAAATAAAGACATGCGGTAGGTATCACAGCTGTTCACGCACTCGCGAAATGTCCCGCTCCGATGGACCTGTCTCCTCTGACCCCCTCCTGCAGAGGTGAAACCCGGCCCCAGGGAGGTGCACGGACCCGCCCCGGCTCACACAGTGTTAACGTTGGGCAGCGTGGGGGTGTGGAAAGAGCAGGGGTGTTGAAGCCAGTAAGAATCCTGGTTCTGCCTTTTAATAGATGTGACCTTGGCCAAGCTGCCCGAACTTTCTGAGCCTCAGTTTCCACAAAATGAGGTTGCTGACACTTACTTCATAAAGCAGTCGGGAAAAGGGAGATCGCTTCTCTAAAAATGCTTGGAATGGCACTAGATACTCCGTATGGTTTCATTTCTTTCAACTTTGCTCTCAAAAAATTCCTTCCAAAGAGCCCTCCCAGTAAGATCCAGCTGGCCCTGAGGCTTCTTTATCTAGTGGATCATCCGTGTTCTATTATTTTGCACTACGTTGCTTATTGTTGCTTTTTCAGTTCCGTTTACAGTTTGTGCTCTTTGTCCTTACTCATTTCCCACTGGTCCTCAACACTCCAGTAAAAGACTGGAGAATGGATGTGTGGCTGAGTGGATGGATGGATGGATGGATGGATGAGTGGATAGGTGGGTGGATGGATGGATGGATGAGTGGATTGATGGATCGATGGATGGTTATCAGCTAGGGTTCATTGGTCAGCAATAAAAGCTTGCCCTGGCTAAATTAAGCAAAAGGGATTATATTAGAAGGATATCAGGGAGCTCACAGTCCTGGCAGGGCTTTGTTTAATTAAACAACCACTGAATGAGTATTTCCTATACCAAACATGGTACCACGCTAGTGAGAGGGATGGGACACCCACGGGCACCACGTATGCATGCACACATGCATACAGGCGCACACACACGTGCACACGCACAGAAATGCTAGCAAACCAGGCTGAGAATAGGAAAGAACGGCAGGGTTATAAGGTGGCAGTAAATTACTGCTTAGATCAGGGCCCTGTCCCTACAATGAATGAACACCAGGCATTTTTCATACCCAAGCCTAACTGCATTCAAATCAAAGTCCGGGAGAAAGAATCCAGTTGACATAGCTTGGGTCACATGTCCCTTGATGCATACGTTCTCTGAGCGTGCACAGCGAGGCACAGGTAACTTTCCAAAAGGAAAGTAAGGTGCAGTGGCTAAAAGAGGAGGGGATGGCTACTGGGTGCTCTGTGTGTCCCACTGCCACCCCCAGCACAGAGAATGGATGAGACCTCAGCCCCTGGAGGCAGCACCAGTGACTTGTGTCCTCACTGGCCTCTGCCACTCATCCCCTTCATGCCTCTACTCACCCTTCACTCTCCCCCCACCAGGCCTGCCCTCTGCCTCCCCTCCGCTTCTGGGCATCCTGCCCCCTGCAAAGCACATCACTTCCCACCCCCTTCAAAGAAGCCTTTGCAGCTTCCCAGCCCCACGCTGATTGCTCCTTTCCCTGAACTCAGATTGCCCTTGCCATCAGCAAGCCCTGGAATAATCCTTAACTGTAGCCCATTTGCTTCTTCCCCTTTGGGGTTTGGGCTCACTCAAAGTTTCCTGAAAGCAGAAGCCTCGTCAAACTTGCCTTTTATACCCGATGGTCTTAGCACGGTGTTGGGCTCAGGATCAGTGACAAATGAATGCATACTGATCAATTTTCAATGACGGTACATGGCCTAGGGTTGTCAGGTCTGTTATCATAGCTTAGAAATGAGTCAGGCCAAACATGCTTTGAGGGTTGAATCAACTAGGACCCTCAAGAGCTGACTTATCCAAAATTGTACAACTAGTTAGAGACAATTCTAGGTCTGGAACCAGCTCTTACTATTTCCAACCCAAACCAGCAGTCCTTGCCATCTCAGATATGCGTGTGTGTGTGTGTGTGTGTGTGTGTGTGTGTGTGCGCGTGTGAGATCTGTCTAAGTAGATTCTAGCCTGGTACCGTAATGGTCATAGTAAATCCTCAGTCAGTGGTTGTTTAGCTAAACGAAGCCCTGCCAGGACTGCACCGAGGTGCAGTTCTTTTTCTTGTTCCCGCCCATCCTTGCCCAAGCTCATGCCTCACTTAAGGCCCTTTGCCCAGCGAGCAGCCAAGAAGTGTTGACTGATTACCCCCAAAACTTCATTTCTTTTGGGAGTCAATGAATTTCAAGACGTGGGTGATTTGCTGTGTCTGGACAGAATCAGCAGAATCCTTGCGTTACCGAAATCACTCTGAGCGGATACCCTTGTCAACCATCCCTCCTCACTCTGCTGTTTCACGCTACTTGAAAAATTAGTTGGTGTACTGGAAATAAAGTCACGGGGAATGAACATTTTGACAAGGTAATGGGCCCCTGCCTTCCCCGACATTTGCGAGGGAGTCGGAGTCCATTGTAATGTCACAATGGCGTGCGCCGTTGACATCTACTTGAATAATTAAAAGGCGGTTTAATCACAGCGATCATCCACTTAGTGCTTTGTTTCAGATGTTAGAGAAGCATGTTTAAGGAGGCAACCATGGGCGTGAAGACAGGGGACAAATCAGGGTCAGAACTGAGTCCACTGAGTAGCAGGTGCTAGCAGGGGTGCTGCAGCTCGGGATGGGAAGACAGCTCCTGACCACTGCAGTGCCCCCCACCCAAAAAGAAAAAGAAAGGAAGAGAGAGAGGGAGGGAGGGAGGGAGGGAGGGAGGGAAGAATGGAAGGAAGGAAGGAAGGGAGAGAGAGAAAGGGAAAGAAAGAAAAAGCATCTCCACTCTCTTTTGCTTCTTTGAAGTACATGCAAGGGCAGACTTTCTTTTCAATCCAAATGGAAAACTGAGAGTTTCTTGTTTTTCATTAATCACAGGTAGTTTGGTGCTGGAAGGGAACTTAGTTTTCATTCTTTTATAAAGCATGTGTTTACTGAATGCTTGCTCTGCATCTGGCGTTGTGCAGTGCTGTAGATGTGGGGAAGAAAGGGACAGACCAGGTTCCTGCTTCTACAGGGCTCACGTTCTAGAGGGGGAGGATAAAGCACACATGTGCTGTTCGTAGTATAAAAACAGGGGTGACTGGGTGGCCATGCTGTTACATGGTCAGGGTGGGTCTCCCTGGAGAGTGGCATTGTACCTAAGGTCTAAATGACGAGCCAACGTGTGAGGTTCCCTGGGAGAGCACTTCTGCCAGAGAAGTTAGTGGAAAGGCTCTGGGTGGGAAGGAACTGGGCAAGAGGACCGCTGTGGCCACGGGGCAGGAGGCTAGGGGGCAGTGGGGCCGGGTGAGCTTCCCAGGCGTCTCAGGTGGGGAGTCTGGGCGGGCCAGAGACACCATCTAGGCCAGGGGGTGCCAAACCGGGTGCCCCAGACGTGCGCAGTGGGAGGACCGGCTGGGCTCCAGCCTGTGTGTGGTCAGGGCTCCAGCCAGAACTTCTCTGCTTTTGTCTGTCTCACGTGGTGGATTTACACCCAAGATCTTCTTTGGAGAAAAGGCTTACTAACCAAAACACAAAAAGCCAATGATTGCAGCTCACAGATTGGCCTCCGGACTCATAGCTCAGACCCACCACATGTGGCGTGTGAACGGGACAGCGGTCCTTCCAGACGCGCGTAATGCTTCAGGGCTCAAAGGCACAGCAGGTGGGGTGTGCAGGATAAACACCTTCCATGGACACCTGCCCCTGGAGAGACCAAGGCTCACCCTCTTCAGAACCAGGTGGTATCTATATGAATATGTAAATACCAGGCACTCAGCCAGGGCCGGAAACACCCAGAAGAATAACAAGCAGATGCCCTTCTCTCTGGGAGCCCACAGTCCAGTTAATGAACTAAGCGACATCCGTAACATTCCCCTTAATAGTTCTTTGGCCGAGCAAACAGCCATGCATTTCTTCAAAGGCCTCTCAGGTCTTTTCGCCGTAGCCTCTGGTACCACCTGCCTGGCTGAGGCCTGGATGTCCATCCCTCATCCCACTGCAGCCTTGAACCCTCTCCAGGCTCCTCCCCTGCACGTCTGAAAGGCTTTCTCCCCTCCCTTTCCGACCCTGCTTTTCCCACTTATCCTGCTCTAGGGTCCTTCTTTTACCTGTAGCACTCAGCACAATGTGTAATTACATATTTATTTGTGTATTTATTTGTTTCATGTCTATCAGCAGGCAGGGCCCGCCTGTTGTACTTACATTGTTTAACCGGAGTCTAGCAGAGTATCTGTCCCCTTACTGGACACACAGATTAATTTTAAATAAATGAATGATGCTTGTGGAGATGGTGATGGGTACGTTTGGAAAGGGGTTGAGGCTCAGAATACAGGGCTGGGGGTGGGGTTTGAGTGACAGGCAGAGAAATTCCCACTATAAGGCACTTGAGCTGCTATGGACTTTTATCTCCTTCCTTCCTCTCTCCCTCCTCCCCTCCTTCCTCCCCTCCCCACCATCATCCCTCCCTCCCTTCCTTCCCTTCTTCTTTCCTCCCCCCTCCGTTCCTTGCTCCCCCCTTTTCTCCTTCCTTCTATTCCTAAGAAGATAAGGAAAAGAAAGGGGAAGAGATCGTTGGGGATACAGACGGGTCAGTGAATTTTGAAGTAGGCCAGAGGGTTTGGGCGATCCTGTTCCCAGGCTGGGCACTCAGCCCGAGTTCTTTCTCAGCAGGCATTGGGAGGGACAGACGTTTCCACGGCTCAGCAGAGCCCACATGGACTCACAGGCCAGTCCCCAGCACAGACGGTTCAGTCCCCAGCTTGATGACCCGGTCACGCACCAGTTCCCCTTCATTACTCCTGTATCCAGACGCCACTTCCGAGGGGCCCCGATAGTCACACCTCAGTGGCAGGGAGAGGCCATCTGTAACCCTGCACGGATGCAGAGAGGGACCAGGCTTTCTCTGGGATCCGAGACACTTCTGGAGTGAAGGCAGCCGCCCCAAAGGCAGCGTGCCCACGTTCCCCTCCATCACACTCAGGACTGTGATTCCAGTGTGGAAAGCATGAACTCTGGAGGCTGACCTCCTGAGTTCAAACCCTACCTCTGCTGCTTAACCAGTCACTTCTCTGGGTAACATGGATGATGCAATAATAGTGTTTATGTGAGTGTGACATGAACATACATAAAGTGCTTGGACGTGGTCAGTGCTAGGAGCATCTGGGCTGTTACTATTATTGCAGTGAGCTGGATGCTTGACTGTCTCCCCAACTCACGTGCAAGCTCCCCCAGTGCAGAGACTAGGACTTGGTCACTCAGCAAAAGTTAACTGACTTTTTCCAGGTCACCAGGGACTTCATGACAAAGCCTAGTCCCCCATTTCCTTGCTGTTTCCCCCATTACCCTGGAAGTCCCATAAGGACAAGGACCCCAGCACCAGGCGTAGAGGAGCAGCTCAGAGAACAGTTGTTGAAGATGAGGTTGGATGATGCTGTGATACAGAAGATGAGGGGAAGGTGGGAGACAATATTCATTCTTAAGGGTCCTTTCTTGCCCAAGAGTGTGCGTGGTAATTCCGATAACCAGGCGAGGGCTTAGCACGACTGGAAACCAATTTTCTGAAATTAGTGATGGAGGCCCAGGATTCTATTTGAGTCACAAATAGGTTCCCCCCCCCCACATCTTTATTGGAATATAAATGCTTTAAAATGTCGCGTTAGCTTCTGCTGTACAACAAAGTGAATCAGCTATATGTATACATATATCCCCATATCCCCTCCCTCTTGAGCCCCCCTCCCACCCTCCCTATCCCTCCCCTCTAGGTCGTCACCGAGGTAGTTGGACCTACAGTCTGTCATACAGAGTGAAGTAAGTCAGAAAGAGAAAAATACCGTGTGCCAACACCTATATATGAAATTTTAAAAAGCGGTACTGTTTAACGTAGTGTCAGGGCAGGAATAAAGACCCAGACGTAGAAAACAGACGAGGGCACGGGGATGGGGAGGGGAGCTGGGATGAAGTGAGAGTGGTACTGACGCATATACACTACCAGATGTAAGATGGGTGGCTGATGGGAAGCTGCTGCATGGCACAGGGAGACAAACAGGTTTTCTCCTGGATAAAACTGGCTCTTTGACTAGGGCACACTTGCATATTTACTTCGAAGTCTGCAGTCAGATCAGGACAGTAAGGAAATGACAACAAAACGTTTGTCAGAGAGGCTTTGAAAGTGTCCTGAAGAGGCTGTTCCAGAGGAAGAGCAATCTAGTGGCAACAGTATCTTTGCAATCATGCCGGGCTGCAGTGGGAGGCCAGCCCTTGGTCGCTGGAGCTTATTTACCTGCAGAAGTCCAGGGGCCAAGATCTGCATTGTGCAGGGAGCCAGTGAGGGGTGGTGGTGAGAAGTCACCCCTGGGGAGGGATGGGGGCTCTCCCTGAGGAAGCAGGCGGGGACCCGCTGCTGGGATGGGGAGAGGTGGGTATCTAGGCATCTCTGCCTGCAGGGCTCAGCCCCACCTGGCAACCCCACCTGCTACCTTGATCCCGTAAGTCGTTTACCACCTCTCCTGAAAACGCGTTCTGCCTTGCAGGGCAGCCCAGACCTGTATTCCCCGGGCCCCTGGAGGCAGCGATCTATCATGTGGCTGTTGGCGGTGATGAGGTTCAGCAAGAAAAAAATCATCAGACCATCATTTTCCCTTCAAGAAGCCATTAGATGATTCTGCCTGACCTTCATAGGAGCCCTGGGAATCTCAAAGCGGCCTCTGCCAATGGCTCTGCCCTGCTTCCGCAGAGTTAATGTGCCCGGCAGGTTCTGCTGTGCGCTGCCTGTGTCTGCTCCCCATCCTTGGGGCCTCCGCTAGCTGCTGTCACTCCCATGGTTGGAGTGTGCCTGGGGAGGAAGCCGGGAGACAGGCAGTGCGACCCAGTAGAAGAGCACTGGCCTCAGGGGTTCAGGAGACCAGGTTCTACCTGCACGTCTGCCCTGCCCTGCCGGGTAGGTCGGGCAGATCCTTTCTCCCTTTGTGTTTTTTCCTGTGGAGACCCTCAGAGTCATCTGGAATAGGTGGAAGAGAGTGACTCAAGGTAGAATCCCAGGGGCAGTGGCAGCACCTGTTACAGCCTGTTATAAATGCAGATTCTCAGGCCTTAGACCCAAATCGGAGGCCACCGGGCTGGAGCCCAGCCTGTGTGGTCTTAACAGGATGCAGGTGAATCGTAAAGCCCTGGAAGGAGGATTGTGTCTTCCGTCCATCCCTATCTCCATCTCGGTTCATGACGTCTAGGACAGGCCATGTGAGCAGATGCCCTGTAGGACCCAAATATAAGTGATCCAGCCCAGACTCAGCTTTGGGTCTCCAGACTGTCATTCCTTGTTCTTTCCACCAAATCTTGCTGTTTCAGCAACACACAGCCCGTTGCTTAATTTACTGCTCAGTCTGGGGGGTGTGGCAGTGATGCACACACCTCGTCTTGTCTGCTGAGCCTGGCGTTTGCACAGTGGGTTGGGAGAGAGTTACTCTGGGCCTGACTTCTGAACCAAGTGGTCACTGCATGTGGAATGCCAGGCAATGATATCTACACGTATATAACACATAGGTTTGCAAGATTCTGTTATAAATTACAGGGTTTTATAACCCTGGTTTTGCAGACTGATGGCGTGAATTATAACAGTTGCCGTAGAAGGTAATATGCCACCAGCCATGGAGGCCTAACATATCATTACCAAGGAGGATATTGCATTTAGAAATGTGCTATTTTTATTTAAGTGCCTTTGGTGTTTTAAAACTGTCAGCTCTGAGATGGCCCAAGAACTGACATGTTTAGAGAATATTCCACATTTCATGTAAAACCCTGAGCCCTCACCATTACCCCCGAGTGGCCTACCAGAACTGCCAAGGTGAATATGGCTGTGCCAGCAGAGAAAGAAAGACCCTTCCCATCTGCCCTACTCCCCCTCCCTGCATGCACGCACATACACATACACACGTGCGCGCACACATACACACACACACACTCTCTCTCTCTCTCTCTCTCTCTCTCTCTCTCTCCTCGCTCCTCCATCGGCCCGTACTCTGTGCCTAATTTCCCAGAAGACAGTTTGGAGCATTACCAGCAGGGATACATGGGTCCAGACTTCTGCTGCATTGCTGGCTGTTCATACCTGAGGCCATATATACCGATGGTTAAGAGCATATCACTTGATGCCAGACTGTCTTGGGTTCAAATCCCTGGTTCCTCTACTTATCAGCTTGGTCACCTTGGGAAAGTTATTTAACTTCTCTGAGCTTTTGTTTCTTCTTCTGCAAAACAGAGAACAGAGTATAAGACTTGATCTTTACCTCCCTCCCTGCCCTGTGTGTGGCCTCCCTGCAGCCCCGCCACTCCCCTGCCGCCAGCTCACTGGCTCCAGCCACTAAGACCTCCATTTGGCTTCTGGAACATTCCACAAATTTCACCTTTCATTCCTATTTCAAGGCCATGGCACTTGCCCTCCCCTCCTGCAGGAAGGCTCTTCTGGTGTTCATCTGCTGGCCCCTCACACTTCACTCAGGTCTCTGCACAAATGCACTTCATGGGAACATCCTTCCCTCACCACCCTACCCAAAACTTCTCGCTCAATGCCCCCACCCAGCCTTATTCTCTATCCCTTACTCTTATTTCCTTCACAGCCTGGATCACTCCCGACCATTAACTAATCGATGGTTTGATGATCTATGCCCTCCTACCCCCCACCAGAATGCAAGCATAGAAGCCAGAAAGAATATAAACTTTGTGTTTTTAATGCTATATTCCCAGCACCAAGGACCCAGCATAACTAGACATTCAGTTAATAACTGGTGAATGAATGAATGCCATGAATGAATGAATGGCACTTACCTGATTGCAGTTGAGAGGACTAAATGACATAAAGCAGGCAAAACACTTAACCCAGTTCCTACCATACAGTAATCATATCCACTTATGTTTATTGAGCACTTACTATGTGCCAGACATGGCTTAAGCACTCTATACCTGTTGATTTAGTTAATCCTCAAAATAATCCTGAGGTGGATGCTGGTATTATAATCTCCACTTAGCAAGTGAGGAAGCAGAGGGACAGAGGGACAAATAACTTGCCCAAGGTCACCCAGATAGTAAGTTCTAAACCAGGTTCAAAGCTATGCTCTTTTACCCTTTGCCCTGAATGCCTCTCGGGATGAGTGAGCTATGAATGAAGCTGTGGCTATCATTGTTATTATACCCGATTCCACTGGAGAATAAGGACCTTAGTGCCACCCACACATGTGCCAGCCCTCTTGCTTCACCCAGGAGATGGTACCAATGAGGATCTGGCCCCTTGACTTTCAACCGTCATCCAGTCTGGGAACCTGTCTGTGGAGGCAACATAACATACACTAGGGTGGGAGTTTGGTGCTCTTGTCCTGAGAATTACTTGCTTGTGTGACCTTGGAGAATTCACCTCACCTTTCTGGGCCACAGCCTCTTTACGTTTATAATGGAAGTGTGAGATAACGACCCTCCTCCCTCTATAGAGCTTCTTAGGATCTGCTTGGACAGGCTCTAGTGGAAATCATTGTTGGGCTGAGAGGCTGAAAGGCAGAGATGTTCAAATCCCACTTCCCTTGGGGGGCAGGGCCTCACCCGTGAGACATCAGAGGAGAGGTTGCAAACCCCCCTCCCCCAGTGTCAGGCGCCAGATGGGCTTTGTGAATGAGGGGATCCAGCCAATGGAGCGAGCTCACCTGCTAAAGGCAGCCACACTTGCCTACTGCCCAGTGTTGAGCTCACAAATGCAGCCCCCGTTTTGCCAAATGTTTCCAGATAGACCAGGAATCTGAATTTTCTTATGGGAAATCTTTTTCAATGCTGACACCCTTTTTTCGCAGTCTGTGATGATAGGAGGCATATCTGTGGGCTGGATTCAGCCCAGGGGCCTGACATCACCCATCTCTGCATCTGTATCTGCCCGGGAGAAGAACTGCTGGTAAGGAGACCATGCAGGGGCTCAAGGCGGCCCACCCGGCAAACCCACGGGGGACTCGGAATGGCTTCCTTCCGTATTCCAACACCAAAGGGATGGATGTTCTAAGAGGCGCAGGGAGAGTTTTTCTCTTACAGTTAAAGTCTTTCCATGGCAGTTTATCTTTTTATTTTCATGAGAGTAGTACATGCACAGGCTAAAAGATGCAAACGGTATAAGAGTGTATAATAGTATCCTAAGACCCCAGCCCTCTTCCTAGAAGCAGTTTCCTGTGTCTATTTCCAGAATACATCCCTTTTTCTTTATACCCTGGGCTCATATTCTACACACTTTGTTCTGCACTTTTTATCTAGTGTATCTGAGACATATTTTCAGATTATCCCATACAAATCCATCTTGTGTTTGTGATTACTCCACAACAGGCCACTGTGTGGCTCTGCCATCATTTATTTTACCAAGGCCAGGGGTCGGATCCTTTAACGGTATCCAGTTTTTTTCTAAGACAGGCAATGCTGCAAAGAACAACCTTGTCTATATGTATTTTGGGGTACATGCAGCATGTCTGTAGTCTAAGAAATAATATGTGTTTTTCTAAAGTGACCAGTCAGACCCATGGCAATTCATCTGACCTTAACTAGTGATATATAGACCTGTAATACTCTTTTCCTAGTATCAATTAAACAGGACTCTAACAAAGAAGAAATAATAAAGCAAATGGGACAAATTGATGATATCAGGGGACTCCGGGAGAAAGGCAATGTGTGTGTTCTTTGTACTGTTCTTTGTAGTATTTCTGTAGCTTTTCTCTAAATTGAAAATAATTTCCAAATTGAAAGTGTTAACAAATCCCTGTAATGAAGCAACATTGTGACTTGCCTAAAACATTATACCGTTAATTAGAAGCGCCTTAGTCCCTCCTGCTATTTAGAACCTTTTATTCTCTATTTGATTTTTACGACTTGATTTTTTTTAAATATTTACAATAGCAACACATGCTGACAATAGCGAGTGAAATAAAATAGTACAAAAGGAAGGAATAAGAGATGGTACGATCATGTTTGAGATTTGCATTTGAGGGTGATCACTCTGATGACAGTGTGGGAACAGGACTGGAAAAGGCACAACAGGAGGTGGGGAGAGGGGGACAGGTATCACAGAAATTCCTGGACCAATCTTCCCCAACCTTTTAAATCTGATGTCCTAAGAACTCACCTGGCCCTCCCTCTCCCCCCACAAGCCCGTGCCACTTCTGGAAGAGTTGCCTGAGTCTTTCTGGCAATTGTGATGTTTCTCAGCTGGTGGAAGTTGCCTCCCAGCCCCAGAGTGCCTGTTAGCAGAACCATTAACGATTTGACGGAAATCGTTTTGGAAAACCTGCACCAAAAAATCTGTTCCTCTTTTCTACAGCTGCCCTTTGTGCCCTGTAGTTCGAAAAGCAAAAGTTCAGGGGAAACAAGATCTTGGGAACCCCCATAATGATAGAACCCAACAGATGGTCTAATGGTACAGACTATGGGTGAGTTTGAAGATACTTCCTCACCAATGATCCCCAGTCCAACGGTCTCAGCATCACGGAGCTGGGACATCCCGGGAGAACAGGCCACCTTCCACATGCTACAATTGGGAGACCCAAATTTCTTGGAAGAGAAGACTAGACATCTCACTTACTTTTAAAAATCCTCTTTTTAATCAGATCCTCACTTTCCTCTTTTTTCATGAAAACCAGAGTCTCAGGTATCAGATAATCACACCTGTCCCCAACCTAAGCCCCACCTCATCCTCAAGGCCCCTGGCTGGCCCATCGAGAGGATCATAACTGCCAGCAAATGCCTTTGTTTCTTCTTATAAACATCTGTAACATTAAATGGAAAGAAAGAAAAAGAAATGCAAAAAAATCCATCAACCTAATTGCTTGGAAGTGAAATGTTTTCCATGAAGCATGAATAATGCTGACCCGATGGTGATTTTTCATTTTCCACTCTGGTCTACTTCATATAACTCCCAATTGATATGAATGAGGGTTGGTGTTTGTGTGTGTGCGTGCATGTGTGTGCACACGTGCTTGCGTCTGCATACACTCAGGACTAAAATGAAGCTAGAAACCACAGTCAGTAAGGTACCCGTTTGGTCTTGAGTTCCTGAAGCTAGGCGTACTAGTTGGGGGTCAGTATTGTATGTGACTAAACACACATAGAACCTGAACCCCAACTCTGTCCCCTGCACACCGTGTGATCTTGGAAAGGTGTATACCTTCTCTAAGGCTCAGTTTCCTCTGCAAAGGGGGAATATTGAAATAACTATCTCACGGGGGTGAGAGAGTTATGACAGCCGTGAGATCCACACACGAGAACCAGTCAGACCTAACAGAGGCAGAGAGTAGAGGGCAGGAGGGTCCTCAGTAAATCTCAGAGGTCAACGCAGCCTGTGCGTGTCTTGTTAAAATAGAGAGAGATAGTTCTTGGAAGAAGAAAGATCTAGGCAAAGACATTCTAGAAGGAAGAGCAGCAAAACTCCAGCTAGGAGAGCCCGGAAACAGAGCAAGGTGTAAGACACACACCTTATAGGTAGTTCAGGAGCTAAGGCCAAACATGAGGGGGTTGCCCTAGGCAACGCTATGTGAGCCACAGTGGAATGTCTGTGCTACCATTGCTAGGCTCTGCAAACACATTTTCCTGTAGCTCAGGGAAACAACGCACTGGACTTTAACCAACACATCAACCTTGGGAATGGCCTACCAAACCAAAGCACTGTCTTGCCATTGTCCTTTCCCAGCAGGCCATGGGCAGGAAATCTGGTCTCCAGGCTGGGTCTGTGTCAGCACACCCAGAGAGGTGTGTCAGGTCCTTGTAGACCAATTTATCCTAGAGCAGAGCAGAATGTTTGTAGCAGGCTGGGCTGTATTATGCATGCCATTCATTTGCTAATTTGCATTTCCTTCTCCTCTTAAAAAAATGAAAAGCAAATAAATGATGAACGGGAGGGAAATCGAATGCCTAATAAATGAAAAGCCTGCCGTGATGAAAAAAATTTGGTGCAATTTGAGAACAAAATGAGTTCTGCTAAAGACGGTGGGGGGGCGGGCATGAACTCTCTGAGCAAGGGAACCCTGTGGTTTATGGCTCAAGCTCTGGGTTGGGAGAGGATTCAGAAGGGAAGAGCAAAGCCCCCATTCTTCCCACACTCTGTGTGACCCTAGGCAAGTCGCTCCATCTCTCTGAGCCTCTGAGTTTCCCAATCTGAAAAATGGGCCTGATAGCACCTGGCCTGCTTACCTCATAGGATTCCTGGGAGATCAGCGCTGGTGAGGTAGGTGGGAGAGCTGGCACTGATCCAAGAACTTGCAGGTCAATAAAAGGATTGCTTCTAATACAATTCAATGGCTGTACTGAAATCAGAGGGATGTTTTGCCCTTAGAAACAGCGTGAGGTGGGAAGAGCATAGCCTTTGCATACAGATCTGGTTTGGATCTGAACCTATTAGCTGGATGACCTTGACCTTGGATAAGTCACCTTCCCTCTCTGAGCCTCAGTTTCCCCAGAAGTGGAATAGGAATAATGATGCTTGTACCCTTGTACCATCGGTCAAAGAATTAACTAGGTTAAGGTATAAGATGGTACCTGGCACATAGTAGGTGCTCAACTAAAGCATGTTTTACTGTCCTTCCTGCCCTGACTATTGAACAGCAGCATTTGCCCTGTTGTCATGGTGAACCCAGAACCTGCTTCATAAAATTGTAGAGATTGACCACAAGAAAAATTTTTGAGATTTTTTTTTGAGCTGTGAGAGACCTTAGAAATATTTAGCTCAGGATCTGTTTATTTCCCTCTCAGAGTCAAAGCATTTTTAACTGACTACAAATACTAAGCCAACCCCTTCAAAATATAACCTTGCAGCACATCTGACATCAAGAAATTAACAAGCAGGTATAAAACACTGAGAATCTGGCTGGCTATCTGCGGATTGAAAATGGAAATAAAGCATACACACAAATACATTTTTACACATAACCACTGGAAATACATATTCATCAGTACCAATTCATCTAACTCCAATCACATATAGCTTTAAACTCAGAGGGGCTAGCAAATTTTGCCTTTAGTCAGAATTTTTCAAAGTCTGTCCCTTGGGACTGTAGGGTTTCTTAGAGGTTCCTTGGGCTACCTTGGGGGCGAAAGGAGGAGTCCCCTCCCTACTTTAACCAGAGCATCATTAATCTGTTTTAAACATCAGGGTACTGTGTAGGCTTTGTTTAAAATAAAACCGTTCTGCTGTAAAACAAAAATGTGAAAATGACTAACGTAGTTCAAACCCCTCATCGCACAACTTGGAAAAATGAAGCTTACAGGGGAGGGGTGACTTACTGAGGACACAGGGAGGCAGGGGGCAGCAGCAGGGCCTGGGGCAGGACCCGGGTCCCAGGCCTGTCCCTCTCCTAGTCAGAGAACGTTCTTGGAGTCTAGAGGCAATGTTTGCAGTGAGCCTACAGCTTGCTTTCCCGCTGGACGTGAGTTTGTCAGATGGCTGTGCGTGCTGGGCTGGCCTTTGGAGCTGAAACAGGAGACCAGCAGCCCCTCCCGAGGACCAGGCTCCTGGTTCGGGTCTCCAAGTTCATGAACCTTCCTGGCTCCTCTAAAAAGAGACGTCGCAAGACTGACTCAAATCATTTCAATGAAGGCAGGGGGTGAGAAAACAGAGGTCCTTTGAACACCTTCAGTGTGCTTTTGGCAGTGTTTAGCTTAAACACCGTCTCTAATTACTTCCCTGGGAAGTAGATTTTTGTTTTCAATTTAAAAAAATTTTTTTATTGAAGTATACTTAATCTACAATGTTGTGTTCAAGTGTACAGCAAAGTGATTCAGAATCAGTTCAGATTCTTTTTCAGATTCTTTTCCATTATAGGTTGTTACAAGATATTGAGTATATAGTTCCTTGTGCTATACCGTAGGTCCTTGGGGAAGTAGATTTTTGCCGTCCCATTTTACAAATAGGGAAACTGAGGCTTAGAGAAGATAGGTGTCTAAATCAACACAGCAAGCAGTCAGAGGCAGGGTTACTTCCTGGGGGGTATGGAATCTCTGTTTCAAACTCAAACCCCCATGACTTCTGGCTTGGCCACACCCACTGTGTTCTGGGGCCGCTTTCTCATCTCCCAGTCATGCCACCTCCCAAGCCACAGCCTGACAGTCCAGGGCCCCAAGCCGAAGGCTCATTCACCACATTCTGAGAGACTGGAGGGTTCAGCCTCATCCACCACCTGTTGGATGCAGGCCCACCGCGCATGTGGCGGAGCTAAGTTTCTGCAGCCAGGGTTTTGCATGGGGGTCTATAAGCGGCAAAGACCTCCCGTCCAGAGTGAGTGGTCATCTGCCAGGTGTTCCTGCTGGATCGAGACTAGACAGACAGGGGTGACACACGTGGAAGGCGGGCTGGGTTCTTTGTCTTAGCTGGAAGGCCATGTTATTCCCCCATCCTCCTTCATAGGCCTCTTCCACTGCATTCCCAGACAGGACTCTGTCGCAGAGCTTTTTCCTTCTCACCCTCCTCTTCCAGGACCCCTCTGCTGTTCTTCTCCCCGACCTCCTGGTGTTGGGAGCCTCAGGGCTCGGTCCGTCATCCCCCCTTTCTCTACACTGGCTCCCTTGCTGAGCCCCTCTAGGTCTCACGGTTCTGAGTACCACCTCCATGCTGATGCCCCCTGCCCAGAGCTCTCTCCCAAACCCCAGACGCTCCTGCCCAGCCACCTACTCCACCTCTGGACAACATCTCACACCCCCCATTTGTGAAACTGAATTTCTGCTCTCACTCCCGAAAACTACTCCACTCACACAGCCTTATGTATCCCAGTGAGGACACCTGCACCCTTCCACTTGTTCAGGGGAAACGTCAGTCTGGAACCCTTTCTTTCTCTCGCCCCACCTCCAGTTGGTTAGGAAATCCTGTTGGGTTTACCTTCAAAATATGCCAAGAATCCAAGCATTTCACACCGCTTGCAGTGCTCCCACCTTGTCCAAACCATCACCATGTCTTGCTTGGATGGCTTCAAGTCCTAACACTTTCTCCTTCCACCTGTACCCCCTGGACGAGGCCGAATAATGGTCCCTCAAGATAGCAGGTTCCAATCCCTAAAATGTGTAAATGCTGCCTTCTTTGGAAAAAGAGTCTTTGTAGGTGTGATTAAGGACCTTGAGATTGGGAGGTTATCCTGGATTATCCAGGTGGGCCCTAAATGCTCCCACAAGTGTTCTTATAAGAGGCAGAGGGAGATTTGACACTCGTACACAGAGGAGGTGCTGTGAGCCCAGAGACAGAGGTTGAATGATGTGGCCACAAGCCAAGGAATGCCATAGACCCCAGAAACTGGAAGAGGCGAGGAACAGACTCTCCCGAAGAGCTGCCAGACAGGGTATGGCCCTGCTGACGTACTGATTCCAGCCCAGTGACACCGACTGTGGGTCTGTGGCCTCCCCGACTGTGAGACAATAAGTTTCTGTCATTTTAAGCCAGCCAGTTCATGGTAATTTGTTACAGCAGCCACAGAAAACTAATACATCCCCCTACAGTCTCTTCTTACCACATTCTTTTAAACATCAATAACATCACATTAATCGTTTGCTCAAAGCACTGCAGAGCCGCCCCCACCCCCGCCTCATTTAGAGAAGAGCCACGGTCATCACAGTGGCTGATGTTCTTGTCCACATTACTGTTCTGACCTAGTTTGCTTGCACGTTCTCAGCCGCTCCATCCACACTGGTCTCCCTGCTATTTCATGAGTAGGCCAGCCATACACCCACCCCAGGGCCTTTGCACCTGCTGTTCCCTCTGCCTGGAATGCTCTTCCCCAAGATATCCACATGGCTCACTCCCTCACCACTTTGCAGTCTCAAAAGCTGAGATTTAAGTCAGATCTCACTTTCTCAGTGAGATCAACCATAACCACCCTATTTTAGCCACAGTCTGCACTCCCTCTTTCCCTGGCACACCCAGTTCTCCTCACCTGTTTCTACTTTTCATTTTATCCATAGTTTTCTACAACCTTCCAACATACTATATCATGTTCTTATTTATGATGTTTGTTGTTTTCTGCCTGTCTCCCCAACCCCACGTACCTGTGCCCTAGAATATAAACTCCCTGTGGCACAGCGGCCTCTGTCGCTTTTGTCCACTGATATGTTCTAAATACCTAAAGCAGAGCCTGGCACGGAAAAGATGCTCAGAAGATATTTGCTGAATGAACGGGTGCATGTGTGATCTATGAAACCAAAACTTACCTGCCTTCGTTCTTAGGTAAGACTCATCCTTCCTCTCCTTAAACCTCCACGTGGGAACTTTCTCTTGGCTTATAGTAGACTCACTCCTTCTGCCCCAGGGAGCCCAAGAGAAGCTCCTTCTACCGAGTCACCTCCCTATTGGCCTCCTGGCTGCCAGGGGACACAGGTGGACCCTCCTACCCTGATTTTCTGGAAGCCACTCTGTTCTCTCTTATCCCTGCTTCCTACAAACATTCCCCCCCGCAAAATTCTGATGGGTTCCAAAACCGAGAGGCCATTTCAGCTGTGTTTCTGGATTCAGAGTTTCATGAAAACTAGATAAACCTAGAAGAGCGATCCAAGGAGACCTGACATCTGGACGCCTAAGATCTCATAGGGTCTAGATCTTTCTTTTTTTTTTAATTGAAGTATAGTTGATTTACAATCTTGTACCAATCTCTGCGGTACAGCAAAGTGACTCAGTTGTACACATATATACATTCTTTTTTAAGTATTCTTTTCCATTATGGTTTATCCCAGGAGACTGGATGTAGTTCCCTGTGCTATACAGTAGGACCTTGTTGTTTATCCGTTCTACATGTAATGGTTTGCACCTACCAACCCCCAATCTCCAGTCCATCCCTCTCCCTCCCCCCCTCCCCCTTGGCAACCACGAGTCTGTTCTCTACGCCTGTGAGTCTGTTTCTGTTTCGTAAATAGGTTCATTGGCACCACGGTTTAGATTCCACCTGTAAGTGATAGCACGTGGCCTCTGTCTTTCTCTGTCTGACTTGATTTAGTATGATCATCTCTAGGTACACCCCTGTTGCTGCAAAGGGCATGACTTTGTTCTGCTCTAGACCTTTCTATTTGGCACCACTCCCCGCATTTTATCAAACACACTGAAACCAACCCCTTATTCCACAGGAAATATAATTTTTTGCGGTAACACACTTTGGAAGGATTATTGAAATTCTGCCTTGTGATTATTTGGCTACAAGTTGCTCATCTAACTCACCACTGGCTGTGATTTCTTAACAACCATCTCGTGTACTTTGGAATTCTTTTTTTTTTAATTGAAATACAGTTGATTTACAATATTATATTAGGTTCAGGTGTACAACACAGTAATCCAGTATTTTTATAGATTATATTCCCTTTAAAGTTATTACAAAATAATGGCTCTGTTTCCCTGTGCTGTACAACATATCCTTGTTGCTTATTTATTTTATACACAGCAGTTTGTATCTCTTAATCTATTCCCCCTATCTTGTCCCTCCCATCTTCTTTTTCCCTACGGGTACTTTGTACACTAGTTCGTTCACTATATGTGCGTGAATTCTTGCAGAGGGAGGAGAATCTAGCCTACGCATTATTTCCCAACATAATGAAATTTTAATACATGCTCTATGGAACAGTTAATGAAGTCGACATGACATTAAATGTTGTAGACATTTAAATCAACGTTCATTCATTTCATTTCTTCCCGTTTTGTATTTTGGAGCCAATACATTTTCTCAGGCCCTCGTTTTAAACCTCTGAGGTCCCAGGGACTGCATCAGTGGTGGCTGTTGTATAAACTGATTGTACTGGGGAGCCCTCAGTGGGAACCAGAAAGTCTGGGCGCGGCCCAAGGTTTACCGTGTGAAGTTGAACAAGTCCTTCGCACACTCTAACCCTAAGCGTCCCTGACCCTAGAGTTGGGATTTTGGCTCTGCTTTGAAGGAGTCAAATGGGATAATGTATGGCACAAGGGCTTTGTAAACAAGAAAGCCATATATGCATCCTCTCTGTGGCCATCGTTTTTACCAGCCTCGTGGCTGACTTCACCTGGGCCCAGGTATGGAGGGATGCAGGTGTGAGCCTGCCGCTGCCTTGCACAGCTATTCTGCCTGCCAATCTGGCTGCCAGACCTGCCTGGGTTTTAGTAAAGTTCCCCCACTGCCTTGAAAGGACCAGCATTTATTGAGTGACTGCTGTGTGTGAGGTGTTCTTTATACATCATTTCATTTTATCCACATGGAGGCCCGTGAGCCCAGAAGTGTTCTGTTTCTCTCCTTTGCCCTCTTGGCACCCAGCACCTGCATCCTTGAGCCAGGACCCCATGCCTTGAGCCAGGACCTGGGAGTTGTTCTTTAGTCCTTCCTCCCTCTCCCCCACCCCCATGTCTTATCCATCAGCCGAGTTGGCCAAGTCCACCTTCAACCCATTTCCTGAGTCCATCTACCTCTCTCCATCTTGTCTGCTTCTGTCACCTCTCGCCAGGATGGTAAGAGCCTCCAAACTGGCCTTCCCACGTTCACAGGATCCCCTCCATCCCACCCTTCCCTCGGATCCAGAGTGCTTCTTAAACAGGTAAATCAGAACACAGATTCTGTGTTCTCTTGTATCATTTCTGAGCTTCCTTCCTAGCTCTGCACACAATTCATAACCCACGTTCTTGTTCCTTTATTTGCACACTCCCTGCTTTCCCACAGTCAGTAACTCCAAGAGGGCTTATGGGGTGCACAGTGCCTGGGGCTCCATGGACATTTTACAAACAGTTGTTGAATTAATAAAGATTTCCATATTGGCTCCGTGTGGAAGAGCAGGTGTTTAACCCAGAGATGAGCCAGAATCCCAGCCCCTTTAGGATCGTAGCAAGCTCCTCTGGACTCCCCAAGCACCTGTTCTAATCTCCATAATAGCTCTTACTGCACTTTAATTGATCTTTTTCTTGTCTCTTCCTGTAGCCTGTGAGCTTCTCAAAAGCCAGGAACCATGTGCCCCAGAGAAAATGCATTTAAGGGGTAAATAGAACTTATGAGTCAGTCTCAGGCAGGAATCAGGATCTGACTGGGAATCTTTACATTGCGTGTGATTATCATTACACATTGTTATGATCTCTATTAATATAATTATTATTATGTGGTAATCATTAGAGAATAGACTATGTTCATGCTAAAAACACCCCCATAACCTAGTCTAAACCCTTTGTTATACGCATGAGGCCAAGAGCACCGTGAGAAGGGTCTTGCCCAAGATCACACAATGGTAGAACAAAGACCAGAATTCAGAGCCTCCCACTTCCTGTCCTATTCTTTTCTGCTCCTTCTGGCTACCAGCCTGTATCACCACATTTTTCTCTTCTGCATTCTCACCTGAGCTTAAACCGGTGAAAAAGGCAGGGTCAGTGTTAGGGCCCCTTGTCGTCGTCAATGCTGAAGGCTGTGTGTTGAGAGCACAGGACTCGGTATTCAAGGTCATTATGAGATCTCACAGGGTGGGGAGGTGTGGCCAGGACCACAGGCCACTCTTTGGGATTAAGAGCTACTGATATCCTCCCTGGGTGCTGTTCAGGAACATAAGATTATCCTGGCAAAGTAGATTATGGTGCCTTTGTTTGCTTTTCTGTTACCAAAGCTGATTGTGTGTAAGCTTTATATGTGTCTGCTTAAACCCTTTAGTTCAATACCTGCATGGAAAATAGAAATCATAAAAATGATGTCTAATACCTATCATGCCAGGGGCTGTGCTAAGCGTCGGATATGTGTTTGCTCATGTAAACACTTATCTGATTCATTGCACCAACAAAGGCCACCCAGGCGTGTAAATCAGGATTTCACGGGCTTCCTAGGGGCCTCATTTTCCAGTCTGGTGGTCCACATGTTTTTCTCAAATCAATGGATGATCACCTACCCTGCCTTTCCAGTGTGAGTTATAGACAAATACAGAGGTGTCCCCAAATACTGCCAATACAAAGCCACTATTATTCCATAGCTTTTCAAATAAAATGATTTTGTTCTGCTTCTTCCTTCAATCCAGATGAGGACGTACATATCTTCCCATGTGTGACCTGCTATGAGTGTCTGTCCTAGCAGGATCGCTTAGCATGTCCCCATACTTTCTTAGACTTTTTCCATGGGAAGGGTTATACAAAGAATAAAAGGATAGGAAGACCTGGCCAGTTTTAATTTGGTCAGCACCACATTTAGCCTAGCACTATGCAAATTATTGCTATTTTATGAACTTATAGAAGTGGGTTGGGGTGACAGGAGGTTCCTGGGAGATCTAGTTCATCTCCCTCATGTTACACAAGAGAAAACAGAGGCTCAGAGAGGTTAAGTGACTTGTCCAAGGTCACACAGCTAATTTATGGCAGAGCTGTAACTAGAACCCAGTTCTCCCAACTCCCAGTTAGGTGCTCCTTCCTTTAGATGGTTAAAAATGATCAGGAAGAAGCTGGGATGGGTAGATGGGATTTTTTATACTATTCACTATTCTCTTTACTTTTGCTTATGTTTGAAATTTTCCATTAAAAAAAAGTTTTAAAAAAAAGCCCTAGGAGAGCATTTGATTATCACAGCAGTGGGTCCTGTTTTTATATTCACCTCTTCAAAGAAGATTTGTTTAATTATTCCCAAAGGGATCTTTCCTCTACTTTGAATTTCCTCAACATTACACACAGTCCATTCCACTCATAATTGCTAATGGTGAAAGAAGATTGGGGTTTGGTGTTTTTTTCCCCTTTCTGTCTACCAGCCAGAATGCAGGCCTTCCTGTATATGAAGCTCCAGATTCTTCCAGGAGGTGGCCTCAGGTCTCTTTTCCAGCCACGTCTTCCAATCTCCTGCCCACGTGGTGCCGTCACAGCCAGGATATCCCTAACTTCATTCACCCACAGACCGCCTTCATAGCTTTCGCTATCACTAAACACCACGACACCACCATTTACTAAAGATTTTCCTTTGAGCTGACTCATTTTGTTTACTTCAGTATATTTTTCAGAGAAAACCGTATCATGATTATGGATGGAAAATCAGCACTATTATCTATGAAATCAGGGTTTGATGTACTAGTTACATTTATTCAGACAGTCATTATAAAATGCATAGTTATTTTAAAAACAGAATGTCCATCAGTGTACAATTTAAAATCTCAATTTAGACCCAGCTTCAGGAAACACTAGCCCCAGCTGGTCTCCGGGGATCCGCCCAACTTAGTATCTCTGCCCAGAATGCTGGAGTGTATGATTGTGGAAGGTGTGTGTGCGGGCACGTGTGTGTCTCCCGCAGTGGCACACGGCCATCTGACCACTGCAGCAGACACATCTTGTTCTCATGCCCTCTGCCCCGTGCTCCAGGGAGCTGGGCTGGAATGTGGTTTATGTGGGAGCCCAGTAGACAGTCCTGCATTCACTTCCGGACCTGGCCCCCTTGCTCTCTGCCTACGGTCCTTTCAAGGCAACCCACCCCCCCACCAAAAGCAAGCCTTAACTGCCACCCCTGACAATGGAGTAAGACTGAGAAAGGATAGGTCTTAGCTAGAAAATAGATGTTTTATGGAGGCAATTACACGCTAAAGTGGAATTTGTAAATTGGGAGCTCCCAGAGGTCTCAGGGTTACTCTCATGAATGTCAAGGGTTTAACGCTCTCTTGTTTATCAAGAGGTAGCATGATGTGCTAGGATGGACTTGGCTTTGGAGCCACACAGCTTGGCTTTAAATCCAATTTAAGTCGTCTTGAGAAGTTACCGAAGTCCTCTGAGCCTCATTTTCTTTACCTGCAAAATGGGAGTAACAAAACCTCCTTGACCAGAGTTGCACTGAAGATTAACTAAGAAAGCAGAGCCAGGTGGTACAGCACAGGCGGCTGTGATTTCTCTGAATTCCTGAAAGATCATGAAAGCCTTTCTGATTCCTTGAAGAAACAATAAATTCCATTTTGTATAGGTTCCGAGTTAAAGAGGAGAATATTTATTATTGTATTTCAATATTTCGAGATTGGGTTTTTCATTTATAAATGGCAACTCTCAACTAGGATATTGATTTAACGGACTGCTCCATGATTACCTGATGGCATAGTGAGGACAGCCCAGCGTGTTGCCTTAGATTTGCCAGACGTGTCTAGTGGCTCAACTGGGCCTCCCCAGCTTGGCTGCGAAGCCCAGGAGAACGGCGAGTGTGCTTCCTGGCATCAGCAGAATCTATGTGCATGTTGGATTCACAGAGCAGGTGTCCTGGATTGAATCTCATGGAATTAGTTCAGAGGATCGCTAGGGTCTTCCAGAATGTCTGATAAATACAGGCGTCTTTCCTGCCCAGGTTTGGGAACATTTGAAAAAAGAAAAGAAAAGAGTATACAAGATAGAGGCCAAAATGTTACCTTTACGACCAATAAGATTTAGATGGGGAACGGTTTATATCTGCGGGAAGATGACTTCCTGAACAAACACTGAACGCTAGAATTATGTGGACTCACCCCACAGCCAGGCAGCAAGGACTGGACTGGCCTCCCCGTGTAGTGAGGAGAGGGGCCCGAGGTGGGGTTGAGGAAAGCTGAATATGGCATGAACGAAGCTCCTGCCGTGTGAAGGAAACAGAGGAGAAGAAGCGTCCCCTTGACTAGGGAGAATGTGGTTTGTTTGCTTGTATTTCCTGATTCTACCTCCATCGAAGATCTGACATCCTTTAAGTCTTATTAATTAAGGGCCCATGCCCAGTTAACCCTTGCCATGCGTCAAACAGGCGATGCTAGAGATAAACAGTGTGCCTTCAGTATGGAGAGCTTGGGATGAGGGCAACTGGATTTCAGTACAGCTCAGCCACTTTACTAGCTGTACGACCTTGAACCGCTCTCTTGGGCTACCCGAGCTTCAGTCTCCTGGTCTATAAAAGATCTATGATTTCTCTGTCGCAGGGTTGGTCTGAGTGATAAAAAAGATAACCAGGTGGCTTATTAGTAGTACAGAGTAGGCGCTCCACAAATGGTAAAGTCAGCTGAAGAGCTAAACATCCCGGATTCTGGTCTGCCAAAGTCCTGTTCTCAACGCTTTTTTTTCTCGAGAGGGCTGGCCATAAAGAAGATAAAGAACATGGCCCTAGAGCATCTTGATTTATGGAAGGAGGATGCTTGGAGGGAGGGGAGCAAGAGACACCAGCAGGGCAAGGACCCTACAGGAATGGGAGGCGGGAGACCCCTCCCACCTTCTCTGGTGCTGCAGCGCCATCTTGCCCCACTGCCTGGGGGCTGACAGCCCTGGTGGCCTCCTGTAGTAGCTCCACGAGCAGATCGGGTGGGGAATCTAATGAAATGGAAACTGTCATCCAAACAGAGAACTCCAGGCCTGAGCTGCACAGTGCCTGGCTGGACCCCAGGAGATGAGGCCAGTAGCCTAGCACCCGACATCTCCCGTCTCCCTGGCTGTGAGAAGCGTTTCTCTCTCCATCCTCAACACAGGGTGGTCAGTCAAGTGACCTGGATCTGGAAGAGGAACACCAGGGATGGCAGGCCTGAAGGAGATCCTCAAGAATGATCTGGGGCCCAAAGTGAGGTCTATAGGGGCCCAAGCTTGATGTGTGAAGCTGCTTGGGCCTGAGACCTCTATCTTGGGAAGGATGTAGGGGAGAAAGTGTTTTCCGGAGCAGCATTTGTGCTCCACCAAGACAATCTGTGGCTTCTCCCATTTTGCAGACCCCAAGTCAGGACAGGGATGGAACCAGCACCCATAGGGCTGAAGCATCCAGAACGACCATCTAAGGAAAGGTGTGCCCATTTGGAAAGCTTTTTGGTTTCCATGTCATAAACTCATCCAACAAGCCTTTTCTCTGCACCTATCGTGTGCCAGGTCCAGATCTGCTGCTTATCCTACAGGCTGGTAGCATAGGTAAACAAATTAACAGGCAGGTATGGAACAGACTGGGAACTGCTATCCTGGGGGAGCACTGATGAGAGAGACCTGACTTAGTCTGGAAGGCAGGGTGGGCTTCCTGGAGGAAGGGTCACTTAAGAACAATCACATGCCCACACCTAGCTGCTAGAGAGAAGAGAGCTTATGGAGAAGGAAGCGCAGTGCTGACCGCGGTGAATACCAAACACTGCCCAGCACTCAAATTTATGATGGTTTACAAATGTCCCTGCATCTGTGACCCCAGGTGTCAGCAAACTCTTTTTTAAATGTATAATCATTTGGTTTTTTAGAGGGGAGGACGGTAATACTTACTGAGCACCTACTGTGTGCCATGGCAGACACAATTATAATGTACCATCTTAAGATAATGTATTCATTCATTCGACAAATATTTATTGAACACTTACTATGAGCCAGGCAGTGTTCTAGGCAGTAGACTGAACAGCCGTGAGCAGAACAGACAAAAATCCCCACCCTACAGAACTTTCACTCAAGCTATAGTGGATATAAGGGATAAACAAAGATATATGTGAAACACCTGGAATATCAAGTGGCATCAGTGCTATGGAGAACACCAAAGCAGAGAGGGAAGCAGGGGTTGCTGAGGTCGAGGTTACAATTTTAATTAGGGTGTTCAGGAAAGGCCTCACATTTATGAGCAAAGATGTGAAAAAAGGGGATCGGTGTACCTTGTGGATATCTAGGGGAAGAATACTCCCCCACAGAGGAAACAGCACATGCAAAGGTCCTGAGGCAGGAATGGGCCTCCTGTGTTTAGCAAGAGCAGGGAGCCATGCAGGACAGAAAGGAGGTGAGGTCAGATCTCAGGGAGAGGGCGGGCAGGCCACTGTACACATGCGGCTTTGCTAGGAGTGAAATGGGGAAGAGATGGCAAGTTTGAGCAGAGCACTCACGGGTCACATGCGATGGCTCTGGCGGCAGGAGGAGCCTGGAGGGAGGCAATGGAGGAAGCAAGGAGGCCGAGGTGGAGGCAGCTCCCTGCAGCCAAAGCCTCAGCATCACCTTGGGTCATGCTGCCGGCCTCCAGGCAGAGTCCCCATTGCCTCCCCCTCTCTCAGGATGAGTGAGTCAAAGGAGCAGCCTCCGAGTCCAAAAACCTGCCAGTGTCGGGAGGCATCTTCCAGGAGAGGCGGCATCAAGGGTTCTCCAGCTTGGCCTCTTCAGTTGCAGCGGCACGGTTCTTCACCACCGAACCAGCCAGCACGTGGCTTCAGGCCCTGGTGGCCGTAGAATCAGGTGGAGGAACGGAGCTTTCAACAAACACAAAAACAAAACCTGTGACCAGGAAAACACCAGCCGCCTTTATTGTCGTGCTCAGCAGCTCCGGCTCCGAACGACACAGGCCTGCTGGGTTGGAATCCTAATGACTTACACTTTCTGTGCTCCAGTTTCCTCATTTGTGAAATGAGATAATAATAGCTCCCCGGGATGTGAAGAGGATTAAATGAGATAACGGACGAGAAGCTCTTGACGCAGCCCACGGCACAGGGAAAGTGCTCACTGGTGGGTAGGAGAAGTAGCGGTGACTTTGCATGGAGGAGACGGAGACTGGGACCCTCGGAGAGGGCGGACTTACCCCAGGGCACATAGGTCAGCCATAGTGGCATGAGATTAACAGTGAAATACCCACTGTGTACCAGGTGCATGCCTCATTGAATTCTTCCTCAGCCCCGCCAGGGAGATACAAATGCATTTATTTTACAGCTGTGAAAGCCAAGCCCCAGAGCGGTCAAAGAACGAGCTCTGGGTCCAGCATCTACTAAGTGGCAATGTCAAGTCTACCTAATTCCAGAGCCCAACCGCTTCCGAAGATGCCCCCTTGCACTGTAACCTGCTGTGGCGCCAACCGTGTGCCACCCCAGGCCCAGCCCTGGGTAGGGTTTGGCTTCCCCTGACACGCCTCACCAGCTGCCACCTGGCATGTTGGGGGAAAGCCACCAATAACTTTGTCTGGGTCTGATGATACTCTGCTACCCACCCAGATGACAGACTTCTCGGTAGCACCACCTTTGGTGTGAATTCTGTGTCCTGTACCACAGTCTGTGTTCATTTCCTAGGGCTGCGATAACAAATTATCACAAGCCGTGTGGTTTAAAATGACAGAAACTCATTCTTTCCCATTTGGTGCCAGAAGTCCAAAGTCAAGGTCTTGGCAGGGTCATGGTCCCTGTGAAGCTCTAGGAAAGACCTTTTCCTTGCCTAGTCAAGCTTCTTGTGGCTCTGGGTGTTCCTTAACTTGCACAAGGCAACGTGACTCCCGTCTCTGCTGCCATTTTCATGTGACCTTCTTATCTCTGTGTCTCTCCACGTTCAAGTCTTCCTCTCTTTGCTCTGATAAAGACACCAGCCATTGGATTTAGGGCCCACTCTAAATCCAGGCTGATTTCATCTCAAAATCCTTCACTAATTAACATCTACAAAGACCCTATTTCCAAAGAAGGTTACATTCTGACGTTCCAGGTGGAAACGAATTTTAAGGGGACACTATTCAACCCACTACAGTCCACCCTCTGGCCCCTCCCCCCCAAAGCTCACATCCTTCCTACATGCAAAATACATTCACCCCCATCCCAATGCCCCCCAAAGTATTAACCCATACCAGCATCACCTCTAAGTCCAAAATCTTATCTAAATTTTATCGATTCAAGAAGTTCCAGTATCTCATCATCTAAATCAGGTGTGGATGAGACTCTGGGTCTGATCCATCCTGGGGCAAAATGCCTCTCCATCTGTCACCAAGGAGGTCAGACAGGCTACCTGGAAGCCAAGGCTGGGCCCACACAGGGCTGGTTCCTTTCCTGAGCAGAGGTTGGTAGAAGGGGGAGCAGAGGACCCCTCCCAACCAAGTTGAAGAAGCCCAGGTGATACCTGTGCCCTAAGGGAGCTGGACTAGGGTCATCCATCAGCTTTCCAAGCCCCTAAGCCATTCCTACCGTCACCACATATGTTTATAGAATTTGCACTTATGCCCTGACTCATTCCAAAAATGATTTGAGTTAGAAATAGAGCGGGGACTCTCAGAACTGGAAGGGACCAATTCCCATCCCATGTCCCAGTCATCTCTGCCTGGCTCTGCTCTAGCTACTCAAAATCCGCCAGCTACAGGGAATTCCCTCCCACATCAGCCAGGGATGCAGGGAGTCACGCCCTCATGTAGTTTCCCTGTGTCAAGACCGACTGCAGGAACCGGGAAGGAGCACGGGGCCAGCTTGGTTTTGTCCATGTATATGGTTATTCCCAGGAATTAAGACAGACACGGGTGAGCGTTGGCTGCCTGCCTTTGTGGCTGTGTTTGTCTTAACATCTCGTGCTCCGGCTGGGCCCAGCAGTGACCTTGCTTTCCAAAAACGGAGGGTAGGAAGACAAGTACAGTGTAGGGGAAAGTAAATGGGACCAGAGTCACATGCCCTCAGGAGAAAGGGAAAGAAGGAAGCCAGAAAGGGCAGGAAAAGATGAGGTCACAGCTGTGTGTCTCCCCTCAGCCTGATTCCATGGGGGGCGCAGGAGTATAATTAGCATCACGAACTTGATCCTTCCGTGCACCCTCGAGATGGGTGATCCCAGGGTGATCCCAGTGTCCGTGGCCGGCAGACCGGACCCACTCAAGCTGCTCCCCTCCCACCACAGGACCCATTGCTCCAGCTCAACAAACCAGCCACAAGGCACCATGCCCTCTGTTGGCTGCAGGGGCCTGGCCAGGAGAGCGAATCACAGCCTTTCCTGAGATGAAGGGAAAGCTGGTAGTAAGAGCTGGTGGCCTCTTAGGCCCCCATTTTTAGTAAATTACAGGAAGGCGCTCAGCCTACCCCAAACCTCATAAAAGATGTATGGTGTAGTTGTAGGACATCCACGGGTTTTCACGAACTTTACCTTCCCTTTTCAAAGTTGCTAACTTCAAAGAAAACAAACTTTGCTCCGTGCATTTTGGTGGTTGTAAGAAAATGCATTCCCCAGGAACGTGGTTTCTCTTTCAGCCTCACAGAAGGAGGCAAAGTGGCCATGTGGGTGCCCACATGATTGCTTCCTTGTGGGGGACAGGTTTTATCTCCCTGCAAAGCAACCGATGTATGCTGAGAACTGCCAGCCTGTGGCCATGATCTACTTTCCTCTTTACGTTACAGTATCCAGGGCTTGGCAGTGCTGCCCCGCTTAAAGGAAACCCATAATACAGTAGCTGAATTTGTGAGCCTGTGCACTGGGGGTGTCCTTTAACAATCTGCTTTACCAAAAAATAAAATGCGTGTGTGTGTTTGTGTGTGTGTGTGTGTACGTGCGCGCGTGTGTGTGTTCAATTTCCAATTCAGTGACCTAAAATGCCATTTCAGTTTTCAAATTCTGGAAAGAGTTCGTGTGTGTATGATTCAGGTCAGATAGTAGATTTCAAACTCAGGAGAAAATAACATAACGCAGTGGCATAGTATGTGAGCTTTCTGTTTCTGGAGTGAAAATCTCTGTAGGGAAGGAAGAATAATTTTCCCTCTACCCTTCTGAGTTCTTAGCTGAGATCTCTATCACAAAAGACAGATGAACAAGAGAAAAACAAACAGAAGTTTATTAACATGTATATCTCATGTTATACATGGAAGATACCCAGGAGACAATGAGTAACAGAGGTAGCTTTAGAATTTAGGAATAAATACCATCTTAAAGAGGGAAAGCGGAGGCGGGGGGAAGTGGTTGTAGACCTCTTAGGGGAGACTAAATGCTCTCGAGGAAGGATGCGCTGGTCCTTAGAAGAACAGGTGGGAGGTGTGGCGTTTGTGGTGAAGTGTGCCCGGGGTCACACTTCAAGTCTTCCCTCCTGTGACAAGAGTCAGTCTTCCCCAGTTGATGACATTCCCAGGGAGGGGATTTATGACAACTGAGTTCCTTGTGGGGATTTATCTTTAAACGGATAAGGGGAGTTCAGAGAAAGCCTTTTCCTGTGTCTGCTGTTGTTCAAGTGCCTACAGCTCCAAATAATCCATATGCCAAAGCAGCATCTTTTGGGGTGGCAGACACACTTGCTGCCCTTCAGCTCCTGGGCCTGTCTCTGCCCAGGGCACTGTTGGCCCAGCCTGGATGTGCAGGGGGTGGGAAAAGGAGGATTGGGGGTTTTGGTGGCGCCTCAGCACAGGCATGGATCCAGGAATGCTAGGAGTGACAATCATTTCGTACGGCTGTCCTCAAACCAGGGACCCAGATCGCTGAGGGTGTGGGTTCAGGAAGAGTTTCCAGGGGGTGCAGAGGCACAGAAAGGGGTAAAAGTATCAGCCTGCAGACCTTCAAGTTCCAGACGGTCACCACAGGCGTGGGACTGTGCCTGTGATCCGCCGATGGCCCTCTCAGCTCCCCTCTGGTGACCCCGCTTCTCCCACTTTACAGAGAAAGGCAGGCCTCGTACCTTCTGGGGGGCACTGCCCCGAGGGGTGCAGTTCTCCTCGTGCCATCAAAGGGACAGCTCAAGAATCCACAGCTCCAGAGGGAGAAGTCCCTAACGACAAAGCAAGGGGGGTTCAGTACGCAGTCATGAGGGGGGCAGCCCTGTGTCAAAGGCTCTGTGTTGCCTTTGTCTACCTGCCTCACCGTCTTCATCTCTCTTGGCGTTTGGAAGCGGCCACGGAGATGCATATTAATGGATTTATTTGAATTGGAAAGTGATGTCAGATTTTGTGGGCTGAAAGTAAGTCTGATTTGGCTGAATCATTTGACAGTGAGGACAGCTTTGCCATTTAGGTTTGATGGGGTTCACGGCACGATACCCGCAAAATATGGCACCCTGGCCTGTCGATATCTTCAGCTGAAGGAATTCGAGAAAACAGCAGAAGCAGGATGGTCACTCTGACCTCCCCCCCTTGCCTTTCTTCCCAGGAACAGGTCAGAAAACTCCCATGTGACAGGGGCTCTCCCTGTATCAGGAGGTAGGAAGATACCCTTACCACCAGAGACAGGGATTGGGGGCCAGACAGGCTGTATAAACAGACTTGTTAAACTGACCCTTATCTTGCTAGTTATTTCTTCACCACTAACTACCAGCCCAGACCCCTTTGTCTTGTCCATTCTTCACACAGTTATTATTTCTTTGTCGAAAAGGTTTATAAGCTTTCTCCTCTGATCATTTATCTGGGTCTCCATTCTCTTGTGAAGGCTCCCATGTCCAACTAAAAATTCAACAAAACGAGTATGCTTTTCTCAGACAGAGCCAGGGACCCTAAAGAGGATTGAAGAAAACTTTTTCCTCCCCTACAGGTTGTAGGGTGGACATTTTACCTAAATTCAATGAGCGATATTTACAACCCAAGGTTGTGGTGAAAATATATTTAAGGCACAAATACAAAATAAGTTATAGTTAGATGCTGCTTAAAAATGTCCGAGGTGGTTAAGAGTTGTTGAAATTTATTTGAGGAGTATGTTAGCAAAACTGATCAAGTACCTAGTGGGGTGTTGGCAATGCCCTAGATAATAAATACTTGTGGATTGAAAAGAAGTAAGTAATGAATGTGAACAAGGAAACTGAAGCTGTGGAGGATCCTTGATTTGTCTATTAAAAAAGAAAAATAAGTGGCATTGAATTGTACACTTTAAAATAGTTTAAAATGGTAAATGTTATGTTATGCCTTTTTCTACAGCAATAAACAACAATTAGTGGCAGAGCTGGGTAGCACACAGGTATCTGGATTCTTACTCAGTGCCCTCTGCTTGCCTCCCTCCCCGTTGCCAATCTCCTTGGTTTTCTGCAAATGTTGTTATCAGGGTTTGCTGAAAGATGCCTGCAAAAGCAGGAGACTCCGTTGTTGAGAAATGCTGAAGCAAGATGCTAACCAGAGAAGCAGGCTGGGAAGGAGAGTTTCTAGGCTTGAGAAACAGGGGGACCAGGGGGCAGTTCCAGGACCCTGATCACCGGGCCCAAAGGGGCCCGTCAGGCCTGGATCCAACACACATCAGAGTCAGTATCTGAGGCTCAGATCTGGGGACTGGGACTGCAGTGGTGGCTCATCAGGTCTGGGATGGGACTCCAGCTAGTGCCCCTGGAAGATACAACAGGGTGCAGCCATGAGGAGACACGGCTGCCACAAGCTAGGGCAGCAGGATGCCCTCAGACCCAGGCCCCATGCTTTGGAGGGCCCGTTCTGGCCCTCAGCCTGCCATGAACCACCCTATAGAGTGAGCAGTCTGAGAGCCAAGGGGCCGTGACCACCGGGAATTCCACCCTCCACCCACCCCCACCCACCCCCCGTCCCAGGCCACGCTCCAGGCACCCAGCACCTGGAATTCCCTCCCCAAAGAGTGCCAAGCCCCACAAATTAACACTTGTCACACCCTGTGTGTGGCTAGGCCTGGGCACACAGGGGTACATTTCCTCCTGAAGGTGGGGAAGAAGAGCTCCTGGCCAGCTGATGCCATGTCCCCGTTCCAAGAAGGCGCCCAGCAGCTTTGCTCTCCCCTCGTGCTCAGCAGCACTGTTAGCACACAGGTTGGCCTTTGGCCCTCAGCTGGCTCCTCTGCCCTGGATGCTCAGCTCTCTAAGGACCAGAGACCCCTGTCTTAGGCTCCCCAAGCTGGACAGCTCTTGGGTTCTCCCTTTGTTTAACAGAGGGTCGTCTTCTGTTTCTCTCCCCCAGGGCACCTGTCACGGTACTGAGCTCCTAGCTGGCATTTGGTAACTACTTCATTGGTATTGACTCTCAGAAGATGCATTTCCTAGGCCCACAGAGGGACTGAGTGAGATATCCTGGGCTCACACGGTTGTCTGTTCTCTGTAATATCTGTGATATCTCATCAAGCCAAATCTGGGTTACGCCCTGTGTGTGACTTACTGTTCTTAATGAGTACTCTTAGCACATTTATGGAGTGTCTGTCTGTGCCAAGCACAGTGCTAGGTGCTTTACCTCATCATTGCTAATCCTCACAACACCGTAAGGCTGGCAACATTACTTCCCATTTTACCCATGAGGGATTGTGGCTTAGGACAATTGCTCCAGTCACATAGCAAGTAGGTGGCACAGCTAGAATGGGTCCCCAGGCCTGCCAGACTCCAGAGCCTTTGCCAGTGCATCTGTGTCTTCCATGACTGGCTGTGGGAGGAGCGTGATTTTCCTTCTAAGGAAATGGCCTGAGTGACCTGCTGGGTTTTCCCAAGACCCGCCTCTCTTGTCCTGCCGTTTCCCCGAGCGTGGCAGGATGGCTGTCTACAAACTGGGCTACGCAAGGAATGGGTGAATTAGCACAGAACCCAGCTTAAATCTCTGCTGTGACTTAAGCAAGAAATAGATTTCTGAAAATCCATTTCACAAATCAATATATTTTTAAAATCCAAATATATATATTTTTTTACAAAACTCCTACAACTCAATAGAAAAAACCAAACAATCCATTTAAAAACTGGGCAGAAGATCTGAATAGACATTTTTCCAAAGAAGACAAACAGATGGCCAGTAGGCACGTGAAAAGATGCTCAACATCACTAATCATCAGGGAAATGCAAATCAAAAGCGCAATGAGAGGGACTTCCTTGGTGGCACAGTAGATAAGACTCTGTTCTCCCAATGCAGGGGGCCCGGGTTTGATTCCTGGTCAGGGAACTAGATTCCACATGCATGCCACAACTAAGAGTTCACAGGCCACAACTAAGGAGACCGTGTGCTGCAACTAAGGAGCCGGAGAGCCACAACTAAGGAGCTGGTGAGCCACAACTAAGGATCCCGCCTGCCGCAAGCAAAGACCCAGAGCAACCTAATTAATTAATTAATTTAAAAAACCCGCAATGAGATATCACCTCATACCTGTCAGAATGGCTATCGTCAAAGAGACAAGAAATAAGTGTTGGTGAGGATGCGGAGAAAAGGGAACCCTCATACACCCTTGTGCTCTGTTGGTGGGAATGTAAATTGGTGCAGTCACTATGGAAAACAGAATGGAGGTTCCTCCCAAAATTAAAAATAGAACCACCATGTGATCCAGCAATTCCACCATCCGAAGAAAATGAAAACACTAACTTGAAAAGATATAGGCACCCCTGTGTTCACTGCAGCACTATTTATAGTAGCCAAGATATGGAAATAACCTAAGTGTCCATTGATGAGTGAATGGATGAAGAAGTTGTGGTACATATGTACAATGGAATATTACTCAGCCATAAAAAGAAGGGAATCTTGCCATTTGCAAAAACATGGATGGACCTGGAGGGTACTATGCCAAGTGAAATAAGACAGAGAAAGATAAATACCATATAATCTCTCTTATATGTGGAATCTAAACAAACAAACAAATGGAAAAAAAAGCTCACAGATACAGAGAACAGATTAACAGATTGGGGTGGGGGGGAGAAATGGGGGAAGGGAGTCAAAAGGTAGAAAGAAAAAAATTATATGTCATATAATACTCATAATACTATATAATATATACACACTCAAATATCAAAACAGCCTCCATGTCTCTTGGACGTATTTTCATTGGCACATCACCTAGAGGTGGGACCTTACCATTAACCCTGACACCTACACTGTATGAGACAGCTTACAGAATACCCCCTATTATTTTATTTGGTACATACAAACATGGTTATCCCATTGAACAGCAGAGAAAACAGAGGCTTCTGGAGAGGATGTGGCGGCCCCCAGATCACCCAGCTGAGAAGATGGCAGAGCTGAGCTGGAAGCCCTCCCCGTGCTCCATGACTGTGCACCACGGCCACAACAGGATGGAGGGGCAGTAGATGTTTCCCTTGTTCGTGGCTTCTGGACTGGTGGGCAGGGCTCTGTGTCACCTTCCCTTTCACCTTCAGCCTTTTATAACCTGTCACTGGGCATCGGCTTCCACCAAAGACAGGCGATCTCACTGGAGGACTTCTGAGCCCAGAAAAGCAGAAGTTCTGATATGTATTGTTAATACAGCAGAAGCCAGAGTCCACAGTCGTCTGCTGTCATTTCGAGCACACAGCTGCCAGGTTTTGGCCTTGAGGGGTCCTCTGACCATTATTAGGCAGAAGCGAAATGTCCTCCGATGGGTCATTCAGTGGCCAGCCTGTGTGTGCACATCAGACTTTCATGAATTAGCATGGGTCCCACCTGGGACGTGGAGAAGGGAACAGATGTCCTGCATGACCATCCTCGGCTGCCCGGCCCAGCCCCGCAGGCCCCATCTGGGTCCCAGAATCAGGGTGGCTCAGGGCTGAAAAGGACCTTCAAGGCCATCTGGTCCAGATGCGACAAGGAGACGTCTATTTACCATGTCCTGCATGTCCTACGCACTGGCCATATCTCAGTTCCCAGAATGAGCCGTACCATTTCATAGCTCCACATGCCTTTGCTCACCCTGTTCCCTCTCCTGCAATGCCCTTTGAGCCACGTCTCCCACCTGCATGGGAAAACACACCTGCCTTACAAGGGCCGAACACAAGCAATTTCTATTCCATGAAGTCTTGCCCGAGACCTTCCTCCCATGGTTATTGGGTTGGCCAGAAAGGGCCTTCGGTTTTTAAGTAAAAATAAAAGACACATTTTTCATTTTCACCAAGAACTTTATTGAACAACATATTCACCCTTTTGTTCTACTACCTTCTGCCATTTTTCAGGCAACTTCACAATTCCGTCTTCCCCAAGCTTTTTATCTTTTTGAGCAAAGAACTGTTTCAGGTGCCTTTTACAGTCTTCCAGGAAAATGAAATTTTTTCCATTAAGAGAATTTTGCCAAGCCCGAAATAAATGGAAATCTGAAGGTGCAAGGTCTGGTGAATACAGCGGATGAATCAGAACTTCCCAGCCAAGCTGTAATAGTTTTCACGTGGTCATCAAAGAAAAACGCGGTCTTGCGTTATCCTGATGGAAGATTATGCGTTTCCTGTTAACTGATTCCAGAAGCTTTTCGTCGAGTGCTGCTTTCAGTTGGTCTAACTGGGAGCAGTGCTTGTTGGAATTGATCGTTTGGTTTTCCAGAAGGAGCTTATAATAGAGGACTCCCTTCCAATCCCACCATATACACATCAACTTCTTTGGATGAAGACCAGCCTTTGGCGTGGTTGGTGGTGGTTCATTTCGCTCGTCCCACGATCTCTTCCGTTCCAGTATCCGCTTTTCATTGCCTGTCACAATTTGTTTTAAAAACAGAACGTTTTCATTGCATTTAAGTAGAGAATCAGAGAATCGCATGCAGAAATATGGTCAAGAAGGTTTTTTTCACCTACCTTATGTGGAACCTAAACGTCGAAGCGATTCACATAACCAAGCTGGGGCAAATGATTTTCAGCGCTTAATTTAGATATTTTGAGTATGTCGGCTACCTCCCGTGTGGTATAACGTTGATTGTTCTCAGTGAATGTCTCAGTTTGGCCGCTATCAACTTCAACTGGTCTACCCAACCATGAAGCATCGTCCAGAGAGAAATCTCCAGCACAAAACTTGGCAAACCATTTTGACACATTCCGTCAGTCACAGCACCTTCTCCATACGCTGCACAAATCTTTTTTTGCGTTTCAGTTGCGTTTTTACCTTTCTTGAAATAATAAAGCATAGTATGCCAAAAATGTTGCTTTTTTCTTCCATCTTCAATATTAAAATGCCTACACAAAAATTCACCAATTTTGATAAGTCTTTTTTATTTATTTATTTTTAAATTTAGTTATTTGTTTATTTTTAGCTGCGTTGGGCCCCCTTTGCTGCACGCGGGCTTTCTCTAGTTGTGGCGAGCAGGGGCCGCTCTTTTTTTATTATTATTTATTTATTTTTGCTGTGTTGGGTCTTCGTTTCTGTGCGAGGGCTTTCTCTAGTTGCGGCGAGCGGGGGCCACTCTTCATCGCGGTGCGCGGGCCTCTCACTATCGCGGCCTCTCTTGTCGCGGAGCACAGGCTCCAGACGCGCAGGCTCAGTAGTTGTGGCTCACGGGCCCAGCCGCTCCGCGGCACGTGAGATCCTCCCAGACCAGGTCTCGAACCCGTGTCCCCTGCAATAGCAGGCAGACTCTCAACCACTGCACCACCAGAGAAGCCCGAAAAGTCTTTTCTAAATGCACGCTGATATGACAGCTGTCACATCCAGTCTAACAAAATTGTTTTGAATGAAGTTAAAGACAACTTAGTGCTACTAGAGCCATCTTATGGAAAAAACCGAACAAACCTTTTGGTCAACCGAATAGAATACTCCCCATCTCCCACGCTCCAGGGGTAGCCTGTACAAACCTGGATCAGAGCACTTGTTACACTGGAAAACTATCTCCATATTCATCCCATCCTCAGCTCTCCTCTGAGCCCCCTAAGAGCAGGGACCACGTGCCTCATGTCTGTGTTCTCTTCCACAGCCCTCGGTACAGAGGTGCTTGTTGAATCAACACACAAATGAGTGACTGAAGGGATGAACACTGGGAAGCCATGAATGCTATTAGTAATTTCCATTAGTCCTTATAGACTCTGTTTTCTTTTTATTCCTCTTTCCTCCCCTCCTTTCGAATCCCCTTCCGCAGCAGAGACCTTGCTGGGTATAACTCATTCCATCCCAGAGAAGCTGGGTGATCTTCCTAAACCATCCAGCTGTAAGTAGCCTCTCAGAGTATATGAACTTGTATTTCCAAGTTCAAGGGAAATGTCATGGCTAATTGTGCCACTCCCCTGGGTGGTTTCTCCTCTGGATGAACCTTCCTACACCCTGCTCAACTTTCAGAGACCATCCTGAGGACCTCTCTCAGGGTCCCCATGTCAGTCTCTTGGATTCTGCCTCAGTATAGCTGAGATCCAGCTCCTGGAGGGCAAAGGGGAATGTGGGATGCAGGTGTGTCACCTTCATGTGATGGAAAGAGCTGGGGGTCAGACGGACGGTTGCTCCAGCGCAGGGAAGGGGCGTGGATAGAGACTGTAACTGGCAGGGAGGAGATTTAAACATTTCTTGGCTGCAGCTCATTCACACCTGTGCAGCTTCTGACGCTGAGAGGTCACTTGTGCTTCTCCTGTGTGATGCACACTCACTGTCACCTGTTAGAGGTTTCCAGGCAGGTCTGACCCGCCGCTGGGATGCTGGGTGGTACACACTCACATGAATGGGACAAATATCATGAGGCTATCACACGCTCTCTGGATGTCACACGCTCGTGGACATCGCACACTCACATGGATGCGACTGTACATGCACCTGTCTCCTTAGGAGGCAGGGGACCAGGGAGGTTCTACACTCTGCAGCTTCATCTTCTCACAGTTCTCTTCCTTCCTCCATTCTCAAGAAAGCTGCATCTTCCCTGCAATTTCCCTTTTTTAAAATTTCAATTTCCCTTTAAAAAAAATTGTGGTAACAATAACAAAGCATAAAATTCGCCATTTTAACCTTTTTAAAGTGTCCATCCTATGACACTTGGTACACTCCCAGTTTTGTGCAACCATCACCACTCTAGTTCGAGAACATTTTCATCACCCCGTAGCCATTAAGCACTCCTTCTTGGCCATTTAAACTATAAGCAGGCAATGGGGGCGGCCCTGAGGGCTTCCTGGCTCCGTCTAAGTGGTGAGGACCCCAAGGTCGCCTCAGCGGGAGAAAAGCAAGGACTCCACGTGGGAAATACCGCCTGGCATCTCTGTAGGTTCAAGTCCCGTCACTGCATCAAGTCCCTGTTCAAAGACCCCACCTGCCGGTTGGGCCCTTCCTCTCCCAGATGAACTTCTTGTCACATGGAGCTCGCATTGCCCTATAATTATTTATTCCCTCGTCTGGTCCTTCCCTTAGACCACAGGCTCCTTGAAAGACAGGCATTTTCTTTGCCTCTGTGTGCCCAGAATCCTTATAATGCTGACTGGGACATGGTGGGATCACTATAAATTCTTGATAAATAAATGGGAAAAAATGAAGGAGGAAGGAAAAAGTCTGAAGTGAGGCCATTAGGGAGGCCGTTAGTAACCACACCAGTGACTAGGGCTATGGAATTTCCTTTTCCCTATAGAAAGCACAAATCCCAATACTTCCTCACCTTTCCTGGCTGTTGCTGGCCGAAACTGAGGACTGTACCCAGTCCTGGGAATCAGAGCAAGCTCACTGCATAATCCAGCTCTCGCTGAAGCCTCGGCTGGCGGCTCAGAGCTATACTATGTTGGTAACTCTTTTCACTTTCTGAGTTTGAGGGCTCAACACAGTCCCAGCCCCTAAGCTCCACGGGGTCAGCTGTCCCTTGGAACCAGAACTAGCTCGATGGCCACGTGGCCAGAGGGAAAGGCTTGATTCTCAGAGGGCTGGGGGCTGGGGGGGAGGGGGATAAGAGGGAGTCTTATTAATGAGGGCATATTTCTAGTGTACTGTTAATTACTAAGATGTATTAACTCCTGACTGTATTCCAGGCACTGTTCTAAGCACTATGGGTGCTATTATTATTCCCACTTTACAGATGAGAAAACTGAGGCAGAGAAAGATGAGTAGCTTGTTCCAGTCGCACAGACAGTAAGTGTGGAGCAGGGCTCCACATCCTGACTTCTAACCACTACCTCTCTGTACAGACTATTATATTTAATCACCCCCCTGTTGAGGAACGCTTGGGTGGTTCTTGTTTTCTTGCTGTAACAAACACCGCCGCAGTACATCCATCAGTTTGTACGTGTGCAAGTATTCCCCCAGGGTTGCCAAGTCAGAATTATTAGCAGTTTTTCACTTTTATAGAGAGTGCCAAGTTGCCCCCCCAAAAAAGGCTGCCGTTTACACTCAGGAGGCGCCTTTTCTATGCCAGGTCTGGCAAAGAGTCACAGAGGTTGCTTTAGATGGAGAGGACCAGAAGAGGCAATCCATTCCCCATCAAACTCGGACTAAGGGGCCGTGTCTGGCAGGGTTCCCTGCCCAGCTCTTCCTCCTCCCAAGGAGGGAAGGCTTTGATGGCCCCTCCCAACAGCACCTGATGTTCATAGGGCTGCCTGCCTATCCCCCGAATCAGAGACTGGCCAGTGGATATGGGACAGCATGACCTGAAGTCCCCACAACCAGCCAAGGGAAGGCAGTAGCCCCAGCTTCCGGCACTGCAAAGCAGCGATGCTAATACCCAGATCAGAGTCATGGGGATTAAATGAATAGGCGTGTCCACATCCTCCTAGCCTCATTGCATGGTAGTGAGAATTAAAATGTTTCAAAGGAAGCACCCTGCCAAAGCCAGTTTCCTTCCCCTGCTCCCTTCAGGCATGGACGTTTTAGCAGGTATGCATGCATTTGCTCATTCATTCATTTGACCTTTACCCAGCACTTCCGGTTCAGTCAACCCTCTTGCTTCCCATATTGTTAGCCCATACGTTGTTCAGCTCACAACCACCTTCTCTGAAAGCCACATCGCTTTACCTTTCTCCCGTTGACCGCACTTCTCCGGACTCCCTCTTCCCCTCCCTGCCACCTCCTGCTCCCCCAAAGCCCTGAGACCCGTGAGTTTCTTACCCCAGTCTACGTTTCCTGGAAACAGATGCGGCATCTACACATTCAGGTGCCACAGCTGGAGATTGCCAGTCATCATCATATTTTGTATCTGGCCTCATGAATAATTCAGGACCCAGAAAGCAAGAGCATAATAATTAACATTAAGCAGAGGGAGAACTCCAGTTCCAACACAGCCCCTTTGTTTTTACGGTGGGATTTTGCCAAGTTTAAATGCACAGCACCTGACCCCGTGTTCTTGGCTTGCATTTGGAGTTGTTTTTCCATATTGAGACAATGTGTCCAAGCCTCATATAATCCAAACAGGAGCTCTGTCCAAGAAGCTGGTCTATTAGTAAAATCCTTGAAAAGAAATGGAACAGAGTTGCCTGCAGAAATACCCAGACCCCTCCCTTGGAATGTCACGTGCAAAACCCGGATGTCCTGGGACGAGCAGCTTCTTTGCCCCTTGACTTCTCTTCTCCCCCAGCAAACTCTGACCCTCCGAAGCAGGGCCCAGGTCTCCATCACCTGTGACCCCAGCCCCACCTAGGTCCTAGTATAGCATCTGGCACGGAGGAGGCCCACGTAAGATTTGGGGCACTACCCCTCACTTGCATTATCTTTCAGGAACACTTTCTCCCCATCTCTGAGAGAGCTCTGGTGAGTGGTTGCCTTGAACATTTCAGTTCTAGGCTTTTCGTCTTAGAGCTCTCCTGTCTGGGACCAAATATTCTGTAAATAAACATTTAAATGCACCAGTCAAATTCCCTCTTTGAAGCCAGGCTGGAAATATTGTCATAAATTACACTAATTGATTTAGTTGATAACCTCAAACGTTTGGGTGTTTTTGTTTTCTTTCCCCTTAAATAAATCTGCTGCTAAAGAGCAAACATTTGGACAGGGAGAAGGGAGGAGGGATAATTCAAAGTATTTTGGTTCTTTAGCACATCAAAGTATTTTTCTGAACACAGATCCCTGTAAGAACCTGGCTCCCTGGTGAGAATCTCATTTTTTTGCTATGAACCTGGATTCCTGATGTGAACCTAATTCCCTAGCGAAAACCTGGCTCCCAGACATGAACTTGACTGCCTGGTGTGAACCTGGATCCCTGGTTAGAATCTGGTGGCTTATATGAACATGGCTCCCCAATGTGAACTTGGCTCTCTGGTGCAGAATTGGTGGTCAGGAAAAGTTTGTTGTAGGAATGAATGAATGAGTGAATGAATGAATGAATACTACTAGACTGTAGCATTATTGGATAATATTCTGCAAAAGAAGCGCTCTCTTAAGTGAGGTGTAGAAGTATTATCTAAATTACAAATCACCATGTTACGAACATTCCGGTATATTTATGTGAACAGCAGCCCAGCACAAAGCCAGGGGAGTGGAGAAAGCTCTCTCTGGAGCACAGGAAAGAGAAATAGTCCCTCGATTGCCTTGCTTAATTCTGTTTTTTAAAAAACAGCTTTATTGAGATATAACTCACATGCCATACAATTCACCCACTTAAAGTCAGCAATTCAAAGTGTATTCACAGGGATGTGCAATCATCACCATAACTGAATTTTAGAACATGTTTGCCCTCCCACAAAAGAAACCTTTACGTGTTACCTGCCACTGTCCATTCTCCCCAGCCCTAAGCAACCGCTGTCTCTATTCTCTGTCTCATAGATTTGCCTCTTCTGGTTAGTCCATGTAAATGGAATCATACAATATGTGATCTTTTGGGCCTGGCTTCTTTCACTTAGCATGATGTTTTCAAGGTTCCTCCATGTTGTAGCATGTATCAGTACTTCATTCCTTTTTATTGCCAAAGAACGTTCCACTGTATGGATATATTACATGTATTTATCCATTCATCAGGGTTTTTAAAATTAATTCTTGCCAGAGTGGATCATACATAAGCCATGAAGTTGTGGCTGGTAGCACAAGAATTCCCCTTGTCACACCATGTTCCTTTTTAACTACAGGGCGCATTTCATGTGACCCCCAAGTTACCATAGTCTCGTCTTGCTGTTCTACAGAGAATCCTTTACCCTCGAGAATAGTTAGGTTCCCAGGACAATCCCCCAAAACACACTCAATTCACAATAGAGCCCCCAAATGTTGTCACCACAGAAGACAGTGACAATAAGAAAATAGAAATCATTTCAGAGGGCAAGTATAAATGATTAACAACTGTGAATAGGTTATAAGCATCTGTGGGCCTAGCCTACCTGACCGCCAGTTATAACTTTGTTTTCATGGGGAAATGAAATCTAAATTATAAGTAATTATCTTTAAGATGAACTTTCAGGAAAAAAAAATATGATCTCCCTGTACAGAATCTGCATTTCAAAGCTCAAAAAATAAATTCTGTGTTTGGGCCAAATCAAAAATCAACTTGGTAGACTCTTCATAATGCCTAGTATGGCTATTTTGCAAAGTCAACTCTAAAATAAGTGAGTTTATTTTATTTGACCCTCTTTAAAATAAGCATCTTCAGGGCTTCCCTGGTGGCGCAGTGGTTGGGAGTCCGCCTGCCGATGCGGGGGACACGGGTTCGTGCCCCGGTCCGGGAAGATCAGATCCCACATGCCGCGGATGAGCCATGGCCGCCGAGGCTGCGCGTCCGGAGCCTGTGCTCCGCAGCGGGAGAGGCCACAGCAGTGAGAGGCCCGCGTACCGCAAAAAAATAAATAAATAAAAAATAAGCATCTTCAAAATCTTTGTTTTTTTTTCAGCGCCAAGTAAGAGCAGAACCTAGAAGCCTAAAATCTTTACCCAAAGTCTAATCAACCAGATTTTTCATTATTTCAAGATCAGTTGAAAATAAATTCAAATGTTCAAGCCTCTCAGAATGGGACAAAAACAACGGTAATACTAGTTCCTGTTCCTTGAAGAGTCTACTTCTTTTGCTTGGGGTAATAGGGTTTCTTGCCATATGTTCTGAAAAATCAGAACATTTGCGGGCTTTTAAGTAATATGGAAGACCAAGACTCAGAGAGGGGGAGTGACTCGGCCAAGATCACCTTTGGGTTCACAGCAGAACCAGGGCAAGAACTGGTTTCTAGAACGAGGGAAATGATGCTACTCTGTAGGGGAGCAACTACACCTGGAATTCTTTAAGCATCAAGATGGGGATAGTAACAAGCCGGAGCCTCCACACAGGCAGAGGAGAGGGACCAGAAAGGTGGAGGAAGCAGAGAGGCAAGATCAATACCATGTACTGATCACCCACCCAGTGCCAGGAATTTTGTTGTGTGCTTTGCATACATTATCTCGTTTAATCCTCAAAAAATTCTACAGTAAATCCAGTAAAATTCTACAGGATTCTTTTCACAGATAAAGAAACTGAGACTTGGAGAAATTAAATAAATTGCCAAGGTCACACAGCTACTAGTGAGTAGGTCAAAGACTTGGACCCCCCCCCGCCCCCCCGCCGACCCCAGCTAAAGCCCCAAGGCCCATATCCTTTCTCAATTTCTCTGCTTCTCCCAAGAGGCCCGGAAACTTTGTCCGGGGGGAAGTGGAGATGTTTAGCCTGGAGAACAGAAGACTCTAGGGGAAGCGATCATGGCCTTCACCATTTTTTAGAGCTCGCAGAGGCAAGAGGAACCACTGTGTAAGAACTGCTGGGAAGCGTATTTCATGTCAGTAGAAAGAATGACTTTCTAACAGCTGCGATGTATGTAGAACAGGTTGCTTTGAGAGGTAGCAAGTTCCCTGTCCCTGGAGGTATGTAAACAGAGGCTGGAAGATCACTTGGGAAGGCCAGGGTGGAGTGAAGGCTCTGGATGCTATTATAGGGTTAGACTAGAGGACCTCTTTGTGACTCTTCAACTAAAAGTGCCAGATGAGACCTTAGCAGGGCTGATAATCATTGGGTATTCAAGAAAATGGCATTCCCTTTTCATAGCAGTGATTTCTTAAATTTGTCTTGATTGGACATTTTCCCCACAAGAACTCACCCCAGTGGGAGCACTGGAGTAAAATTGCACTGTTTTGGGGTCCTCTCACGGAGATTATTGTGGCATGGGCTTAGCCTTGCTCCACCAAGCCCAGGGGTCCATGAGATGGTGGTGAACATTCTGGGAATGAATGAACAGATGAGTGAGTAAATGAATGAATGAATGAATAGCTACATGATCAATGAAGTTAGAGAAACAAACGGCTAGGCTAACAGAGTCCACAGATTTCTTTAACACAAGATCTCTCAGGACCTTTAAGAAGCGACATGTGTGCTGACTCTCCTGGACGGGATGTGCAAGCAAAATTTCCCAAACCGTTTGGACCACAAAACCCTTTCTTCCCCCCTGGTAGTTAGCATCTCAAGAGACCCCAGAGCTTTGCCGGACACGGTTTGGGAAACACAGGGTTTTAAGACTATGGGCTTTATAAGCTCAGAGACTCGGGCTCAATCCACTGCTCTGCGCTTCAGTTTTCTTGTCTCGGAAAGGGAGACAGCAGTATCTGTGTCCTAGGGTTGCCGCAAGGATTCAAGGGGGTCATGGATGTACCGTGGTGGAGAGCAGGCCGGACACTATGCAGGCAAGAAATATATATGGGGGCCTTTGTTCATTACCTCATAGGATTCCGTGTATTACCTCGTAAGGTCATGGTGAGGAGGAAACGAAGTAAGATGTAAGATAACGTGTGTGTGAAGTTCTTGGCATCCAGGGGGAGCCTTGTAAAGGCTGCTTTGCCTCGGCCTTTTCTCTCCGGGCGCTAGTCGCTTGCTAGCAGATACCCTGTGCCAGGAAGGCAGCAACTACTCAGAATATGGAGCATTTCCCATCTGCTATGGCTTTTCTGAAGAAGGTGACATTCTAAGCTTCATCAGGCTCTTGAGTTTTTAAGTAATTGAAGAGCTAAGAGTCTGAAGTGACTCACCCTACGCTGTTTATTCTGGTCTCGTTTGCACAAAAGAAAGGAAAATCACCAGCTCCAACCACCCACTCCAAAATGTTAGCGATGAGAATAGCTGGAGAAAATACCGAAAATTCCCGGGGCCTGGTTTGGCCCTTCCTCCAACCGCGGGGCTGGAAAATAGGCGTGGCGGGTCCTAAGTCATCAAATACCGTAGCCCCACCGCCACCCCCCCGTTCATCACCGTGTCCCCTGAAGAGGGGAGGAGGGGAGGGGGAGGGGGGAGGAGAGGTTCCCCGAGCAACCCGATCGGATTCACAGTCCACACTGGAAGCAAAGGGGAAAATGGGTTTTAAAGGTCCTCCATCGTTGACTGAACACCTACTACGTGTGAGGCTCGCTGCCAGACTCTGTGGAAGCGGACAGTTACGCCCAGAGGCAAGGCTCAACTAATACTCATGATAAGAATAACAACGGAAGCACCCATGTATTAAAAGCATCTACCATGCCCCAGGCCCAGTGCGTGGCATTTTCTATCCTGTAGCCCTAATACAATTCTGCAAGGTAGGAATTATTATCCACGTTTTCGGGAAGGTGAAGCAGAGACATTTATTCCTTGATTCCTTCACCCAAAAGACACTGCTGGTCGCTGGCTGGACCCTGAGGATGCACAGATGCAGGGAACACAGGCTCTCGACTGAGTGCAGGGATCAGTGACTTCGCCAAGGTCATGGGCAAGTAGTGGGGGAGCAGGGGTGGGAGCCAGCTCTCTGCACCCCAGACCCGTGCCTGGCCCTCAGCATCAGGAAAGCCGCCTTTCGGTCCAGCCCGAACCAGGCTCCCGGATTCCCAGGGATAGGGCGCAAACTACACTCGCAGCAGCCTTTGTGGTGCTGTGGGGAGGACTGAGGCACAGCCATGGTTCTGCACCAGAGTCAACGGCGTGGCTAATTTATTTTAAACATAAACAGTTGGGTTGCACTAGCTAGCAAAGAGCGCTTTGTCTTCACCATCACGGGAGATTTCACTGCAGAAATTACCATATTATACAGGGATATCACAGGGCTCGGTTACCCCACGAGGACCTCTGTGCACGGTGTGTCACACTAGACCCGTCTCACGTCCCTTCTCCCAAGATCCAGAGAGGAGGCTGTAACTTGTCACACCCTTGGGCCGGGGGGTGTCCCTTCCAGTTCTGAAACAGGCATTGAGTGCCCACCACGTGCCAAGAGCTTTCGCTGCGTTGTCTCAATCCACAAGGCAAGCCGACAAGGTGATGCTGTTTTACGGAAGGGAAACCTAAGGGTGAGAGGGAAGGAGTTGCCTCCCCTGGAAGGGAAGGACCCTGCCTTCAGAACAGCTCTGTCTGGAGTTAAAGTATGGGCTCTTTGCATGTCACCGAGCTGTAGGTTTCAAAGTGCCCTGGGGGAGCGGTAGACACAGAATTGTTTAAACCGGTTCCACATGGAACACAGGACAGGGCAAGCACCTGGGAGCCAAAGACTTGGGCTCGGGTCTGGCTCGGCCATAACAGGCATCACATTGGAAAATAGACCACTCTATCCCGCTGAGCCTCATCTGTAATGTGTGTGTGCACGCGCGTGTTTGTGTGTGATGTGAGCCACAAATACATAGGAGCAATCACAAAATCATGATTCCTTTCTGATTTGTGAGGAAAGGTCACCTGCAGAAAGAAGCCCAGCCTTCCACACCTGAGAGCTCCCCACAAACCCTCTTGTAACCCTCTTAACTTTCCAGCCCCCATACCTCGCCTCGATTTGGGGGAGCCATCTGAGGCTCCTTGCAGCGGTGCCTTTTGCTGAATAGGAACAGTTCTCAATCAGCCAGAGCCCTGACTTACCTCCCCAACGTGAGACATCTAAGTGCTGGCCAAGGGCCTTCCAGAGCCACCGGCAAGGAGCTGGCCCCTGTGTCTTTCTGTAGCTTGTGGATAAGATACGGACCTTTGGTCTGTGGATGCACCTACATTTTTAAGAGCTGTATGTATTCCTGAAAAGTCATGTCTAAATTATATTTTGTTCAATCAAATTACCTTTCAATTTACCCTGACATTAGAGCCTGCAAAAATACATAAATTAGCAATTACAAATCTTCTGACAGTCACAGACCCTTCTGAACTCCTGAAAAGCTGGGAGTTCCTCCCTCTCTCTAACTCTCCACATCCAATTAATTTGCAAGGCCTGTAACTATTGATTTACCACCTAAATGTCCCTCCTCTCTGTCCCGCTCCCTCCATCCCCACTGCCCTTGCTGTTTCTCACCTGATTTACTTGAAACATCCCGGACTAGTTCTCAATACTCCCAACCACGCTCTCAAGATAACCACTACCATCCCACCTCCACTGTGGATCCAGAGTGGTCTTTGTTAATTTCCAGTCTGGTCATGATCTTTCCCTCTTTGAAACCCTCCTGGGGCTCCCCATCACCTTCTCAATAAAATCCAAATCCCACAGCATGGCATCCACAGCCTTTGATGATCCCAGATGTTCTCAACTCATCTCTTCCCTCCCCAAAACACGCCAGTGTTAGGCCAGGCCAAACTTTGGGGTGGCTCCTTGAACCCGCCATGCTTTCCATGTCTCCCCTTCGAGGCTTTGCAAACACTGCTTGGAGCACCATCCTGTCCCTTCCTTGCCTAACACGTCTCTCCAGTTAGGACATCTGCAGAAGGGGTCCCTTCCACATCGTCTCCGCCATACCCCACGCTAATCGGCCCTGAAGTTCTAATCTCTCTAGACTCTCCAAATTGATCTGTTTCTCTCCCCTTCCAGGCTGTAGGCCACCTACAGACTGTCACCTTGGCATCCGTAGAGCCCAGTCTGCTGAATGAATGAATGATCGCTCATAAGGTTTCTGTACTGTATCACCCTCCTGATGACTTTGGAGTGTTTCTTTAGACATCATGACATATTTAACCATAGGATCTGGGGACAGAAAACATGAAGCTGCTGCCAGTCAGTGATCAATGAGAAATAAAGTTCACTTGTCTCTGAAATCGTCATGTGAGTCAATGAGAAAATAAGGAATAATTTATAAACCTTTAGTGGGCACTTGACTTTTAAGTCATTGGATTAAGTGCAATAGACCTATGTTCATAGAAGGGACATTTTCACAAAATCGCTATAAAAGTCGTCAAAAAAATTTTTGGAAAGTACTGCCCAAAAAATCACTACCCACAGTTCCACAACTCAAACGAATATATTGGTTTTGTCCCTTTCAGTCTTTTTTCTCTGTGTAGGTATAAGGGAATTTTTAAATATAAATTTGGGGTTATTCTCTATGTATCATTTTGCAAACCACTTTTTCCCCTTATGACATTAGCATTTTCATGGTATTACATAAACATCATTCAGTGACCACATAAAACTCCATTGTGTGGATGTTCTATAATTACATCTCATTCCTCTACTGTTAGATGTTTAAATTATTTCTACTATACTTATCCTGAATGATGCTGGGACAGGCGTATTTCAAGACTCGGTTAGAACACATTCCCAGAAGCAGAATGGCTGAGTCAAAGGCTAGGAATGTTTCTAAGGCTCTTGGTAACCGTTGTCACCAGTTTTCCAATCAGTGCCTCAATTTACATTCCCCCCAGAAGTGTATGAGAATCCTCATTTACCGCACCTTACCCCGCCAGCAATCATTATTTTAAAATATCCATTCTGTTTTGACCGGTGAGAAATCATTTCATGCCATCTTGCTTGGTATTTGTTGGATGACGAAAGAGACCAAGCATTTTCCATATGTTTACTTTATGAGATGTATTTCCTCATTGGTGAATTGCAACAGAGCCTCATCTTCGTATATAGGGAAGCACCTTAGTAGAGAAAGAGAGAGAAGGACGAACACGTGAGCTCGGTGCCTGCCTGCTTTTGCCCGCTGTGTGACTCTGTGTGCGTGGTCTGTATCCCCCTGACCTTCTGTTTCCCCGTCCGTGAAATTAGGATTCTAATCCGTACTCTGCTAATTTGATGTAAGGATTAAACAGGGAGCAACTTAAGCACCTCACACAGCCCCTGGCAGACAGGGGACAGGCCTGTAGCTATTGATTTACAATGGCAGACAGGTCATTTTAGTTCCCCTTTCCCTCTTCTTGAGCCCTTGTGTCATCGCCTCTGATGATCCTTCAGGCTTCTGCTACTTGGATATCAGGAGCGCCAGCGTCACTGGTGAACTTGCTAGAAATGCAGGGTCTGGGGCCCTGGCCCAGACCCATTGCATCAGAATCTGCATTTTAACAAGATCCCCAAGTAATTCATAGGCACGCTGAAGTTTGAGGAGTCTTGCTTTAGGCTTTGAGATTGGAGGGTGATGGGTGTTTTCTCCAGACATGATAACCGGCACCGACCCTGGGAGGAAGAGGTAGGTTATGAGCCTGGTGCTGGGAGCCCTGGCACACTCCGCATCCTCACACTGCTTCTGCTAGCCCCAAAGAGCAGAGGGCCAGCAGATCGCGCCCCTCCCGTGGGAAGTCAGCCTCATAGGGCAATCTCTTGGGAAGGCAGCCCTCAGCCCACAGTTCGATGTTGCGCTTCTTGCCTGAGAAAGAGCTGCATCACAGGGAAGAGCCAGCCGGGGGCGCAGGTAAGAGGTGGCGGATTCAGCGGGATGGAGCAGCCTGGCCCCGCATCATGTTGACGTCCTTGGGGGCCTGGAGCTGATGGCGGAGGCCTCAGGTGGGAGCCAGGCATGCTCCAGAGATTGCAGAGTGGACCCTTGGTCATTTAAGCCCCACCCACTGTGCATACTGCGTTTACCTGGGGGTGAGAGGTACACAGGAACTTTGCTCAGAACATGGCAGAACTGCTGGTTGGGGTTGAGGAGGCAGGCACATTGCCCTCTGCTGCAGAGATCAAGCCACCCTCAGAAAGAACGGCAGTACGCACACACACGCACACCTGGCGTCCTGCGATGTCTGGTTATTCTCTCAACCTGTGAGAGAGCCTGCGGGGGCAGGGAAGGAATCAGCACTCCAGGGCCTGTACCACTTAGTATCCCATCTCACTGAATCTTCCATCAACCCTCTGATAAGAAACCCCATTTTCCATTTGAGTAAACTAAGGCTCCGAGAGATTGGCAGGTAGGACACCTGGCCCGCCAGGGATGAAGTAGGGGCTCCAAAGAGCTCTTTACCACTCACCCACTTGACAGATCAGGAGGCTGAGACTGAAAGTTAAGATACTCAAAGTCCCCAAAAAAAGATGATGGCAGGACTTGAGCTAGGGCCTAGGCCTTTGGGAATGCAGGTCACAGTTGTCAGTTAAGCCACACCGTAACCCGCTAAGCTCTGCTCCCAGCCCCAATCTCACCACTGTTGCCAGGCCCAGCCTACAATGGCTAAAAGAATAACCCCATTAGAACTCCGCCACTGCGGGCAGATTTAGCACACTGACTCCTGAATCACCAGTGTCCCCTTCTCATCCCTCAAACTGCCACCCCTCTCATCCCTGCCAGCTCTTTTCAGAGCCTTCACAGTTGCAGGCTTCCAAGACTTGCTTCTGATCTTTCCAAGCAGGGTTTTTTTTCCCACCTTCAGTTTGTAGGACCAATCTGTGCCCACCCTCTGGCCGTGGCAGCCAGAGAAATCCTCCCAAATTAATATGCATTGGAGCATCTCCCTGAGGGATGGTTCCCCAGCCTGCAGCTTTGAGAGGCCTCCACCAGGAGCCTCGGCACCCTGTTTGCATACAAGATGAACAGGAATGAGCTGCAGGGAGGGTGTTTTGGATGTTCCTTTGGTGAGCTCAACATGCTACCCAAACTGAGTTTACACGATTAGTTTGCTTAGCACATAGAGAGGAAAATCTTACAGCTGGATCTGAGAAGTGGCAGCATCTTAGAAGTTCAGAGAAATAATTTGCTTGGCCCAAGATCACATAACAAGGGGCTGGCAGAGCGGAGGCAGAACCCAGAACCCGAGCCCAGTGTGCTGTCCTCTGTCACTCAGCGTCCTCCTTCCCTTCCCCTACGGGGTCAAGGAATGCTTATCTTAATTGCAGATTGCGTTGGTTCAGATTAAGGTCAGTGTGGCTAAGAGGGGTGGGATGACAGGAAGGGAGCAGGGCCCTCCTGCCCAAATCCTACACTTAGAGAAAGCCAAGGACACCTGGTGGTCCAGCCTCACCCCGTTCCTTCCTTGTGCTGACATCTCAACTCCATTCTCTTCCTCCTGCTTTGGGAAGTATAAGGCTCTTATTGCTGCTGTAACAAATTACTGCAAATAGTGGCTTAAAACATCAGAAACATATTGTCTTACAGTTCTGGAGGCTAGAAGTCCACAATGAGTCTTACAGGGCTAAAATCAAGGTGTCAGCAGGGCTGGTTCTTTCTGGAAGCTCCAGGGGAGAATTCATTCTGTGTCTCTTCCAGCTTCTCGTGGCTGCCGGCATCCTTGGCTTGCGGCCACTTCACTCTGATCTCCGCTTCCAATATCACATTGGCTTCTCTTCTGTAGTCAGATCTTCCTCTGCTTCCTTTTTCTAAGGACACTTGGGATTACACTGGGTCCATCTGGATAATCCAGGATAATCTCCCCACCTCAAGAACCTTAATCGTACCTGCCAAGTTCTTTTTGTCATATAAGGTAATAGTCACAGGGATTAGGATGTGGGTGTTCCGGGGCACCGGTGTTCAGCTTTACCATAAGTAGAAACAAGGTCTAGTTGAGTCTGAGCCTTAGAGACAAGCGTGGGCTCACATTTGAGCTCTGGCACTTGCTGACATGACCTAGGCCCCGTCTTTCATCCCTCCTAGGACTCCCCTGGTTCCTGTTCTGCAAAGTGGAAGTCACGTTATCTCCCTTTCGGGGCTGTGGTGTGAGGACCAGGCACCAGTCGCAGCAAAGCACCCAGCACTGTAGCAGGTGCATTATAGGTATTTAATTAGGCAGCCAGGGATGCCAGGGGATCCTAGGACTCTGCTTCTTCACTCTCAGAAGGAGGGTCTGTTGATCTGGCACAGCCTCGCTGATTTTAAGGAGTCAGCAAATGCTAATAAGGATGCAAGAGCCAGCCGATTGTGCAAATAGATTGGACCGCCATTATCCTCAAAATTAAGTTTGCACCAGGTGCATCTGGATTAGCTAGTAGTGGAGGAGGCAAAGCACTGATATATGGTAAGAGAATCTTGAATAAGTGAGTTTGGGATGATGTAATATCGGTCGTAAATGGAAGGAGCTGTGCGTTCTGCCGGCTTCCCTGATCAAAAACTCCAGCCGGTCAGACCTTGGCTTTGATTTTTTTTTTTTTTTTTTCATTTAAAGGGATGTTTACTTCCCTTTAGGTGAGGCATTTCCACGTTGCCAGGGAAAAAGAAGTGGGAAGCGAAGCAGACACCTCTGGTTTTCTAAACTACAGATCTGAATTTCCAGCCACTCGTGTCACCTTCCTGGAGCCCTCACCTTCATCCATAGCATCACCAACCTGCTGTTTTTTGAGATGTGGGTTTCTGGAGTCACCTTGGAGATAATGTCCCCCAGTCCTCAGTGTATGCTAGTGAATGTTTCACAAATGGCTTTCCAGGGGGAAAACAGTCCTTTGTCCATTTCCATCGTGTAAATGTTCCCATGGTTGATTTCAAGCTACCAAGCTGAACTCACTGAACACCTGGCTGGGCAGGGTGGGTGGTCAGCTCTCCTGAGCTTGTGCAGACTGGTTCCAGCTGGACCACCTGCACCCTCATCCCGCTACCAGCAACCCTTCACGCACCCCTTGCTCCACTGAAGGGCCATATGCACTTCTGCGCTTTTGCACGCACTTCAGCCCTGGGACCTTCCCATTTTCTACCCAATCAAAACTATATCCGTTCTTCAAGCCTGTTCACATTAAGTCCTTCATGTGGATTAATTCTCTCTCCCTCTGCTTCCCAACAGGACACTGCTTATACCTTTATTTGGCATTGCTTTCATCCTGCCTCATATACAACTAAGTCAATTAAATGTCTGTCTTCCCCAGCCATCTGGCTTTGGAAAGACACTGGCTTTGGTCAAATCCCCTTACGTAGCTCTGTGACTCAAAGCACATGAGTTTCTCAATTGTGAAACAAGGGTACCAACCCACACCCCATGTTCTTTTGAGGAGTTACTGTGAGGGTATGTACAGAGCACAAAGTAGGTGCTCAAAAAATGGTGAGGCCTTTCCTTGGAGGGCAGGGCCAAGTCTCATTCCCCATTGTCTACCCTTATGTCCCCTGCTACTTAGAAGGTTCTCACTCAGCCAGGTCTTGAAATGAAATGAAATCTCCCAGTATGTGCCATGCAAATAGAGATGGGGTGGCGAATTGCACCCTGAAAGGTCTGCAGCTGGCCTCAAATCTCACCCATATGGGATAAGCTTTAACAGGCTAAGAGATTCTAGCTCAGCCCGGGTTGGGGAGGGGGTGTGGAAATAAGAGTGCAGATGGAGAGTTTTCGTGGTGGCTTAATCTTGCAGGCATCATAGATAACTCGTAAATGTCAGAAGCAATGCACACAATTTAGAAGGCTGAAAGGAAGCTGGAGATATTAAGATATTCACCAGCCCACGTGAGGGAGCAGGCTTAGCCTCAGATGCCACTCATATTTTCATTAGCAGAGGCTGAGTGAACTTGAGCAGCCTATAGAAGCCTCGCATTTTCGTATTTGGGGCCTGAGTGCAGTTGCCTCATTATACGGTGTAATGTTCCCTGGTGGATGTTTGCTCCACCGGTGTCTGTGAGACGGAGAAATGTGGGGGACGTATTTCTCAGTTTCTTACTCTGCTGCAGCATCTTGGATCGGATCCCAAAGGGTGTGAATGACCCCCTGATGGGTGAGGGCGTCTGTTGTGTACACTCTCGGGTTCTGAATCCTTTTCCTGTTTCACTGGAGGATTGTTATAGTTTATGGATTCCGTACACAAGGCTGAAACAGACCAAGTCGGGAGCTGCTGCCTATTTGGAAATAGTTTATGGGGAGCCAGATGGAGAAACTCTACCGGAGGCTGGCTCTGACAGGTCAGTGAGGCTGGCGAACGTGATGTCAAGAAGACGGGGAGTGAGGAGCTGCTGAGGTTGGGTGATTCAGCAAGCTCAGTCCAAGGACACTGGCTGTATTCTTGCATTCATTCATTCATTCACTTAGTCACTCATTTATTCATCTTTTCTTCCAACAAATATTTATGGGGCACTTCACTTGGACCATGCACTGGGACTGCAAAATAGACATGGTACCTGCCTTCCTCTGGGTCAGGGCAGTGGTTCTTAAGTGGGGGCAGTGTTGTCCCCAGGGGACAATTGGTGGTGTCTGGAAACATTTTTGGTTGTCCTAATTGGGAAGAGCCGTTGGCATCGAGTGGACAAAGGCCAGGGATGCTGCAAAACATCCTAAAATGCACAGGACAGTCCCCACCGCAAAGAATGATCCAACTCAAAGTGTCAGAAGTGCTGAGGCTTTGCAGGGCTGGGAGGGGGTGTTCTTTTTTTTGTGACATGTTTTCAAGGGCAAATTATTTGTATGGCCAACCTATATATTTGCTCATAAACCAACAAAAGATAAAACTGGGACAATTTCTAAATAAAGTTTTAAATATCACAGTAACAAGAATAATACATGTGGCATGGTAGGAGACTTGGCTACGTGGTCACAAGGTCTTATTTCAGGTGTGTCAGGTGACTCTTATAGGACGCCTACAGGATGGTAGTGGTGGTCAAAAGCCTGGGCTTTGTGGTCAAAGCCAAGAACCCAAGGTTCAGGTTCTGATGCTCCTATGCCTGCCTGAGTGATCCCAGGCCACTCACATTACCCCTCCCTCCAGCTCATACAGTCCCTTAAAGATAGCCAGTTGGTCCAAATGAACATTCACCAGGGCATTGAAAGGCAGCAAAAGCCACTGGCTCTCACACTCCAGAATTCTTCCAGACCTCTGCTCACTGCCGTCCTCTCACTAGTTTATCATTCATTCTTTCACAAATATTTATTGAGCACCTACTATGATCAGGCCCTCTTCTTAGTGCTGAGGCTGCATCAGTGAACAAAACAAACAAGGTCTCTCACAAAACCTGCATTTCATAAAGAGAACAAGTGAATAATAATAATAATAAACATTCCACAGATAGAGATTTTATGATGAAAATAGAATGAGGTGCTGTTATAAGGAATAACTAAGTTGGTTGGTCAGAAAAGCCCTCTCTAAGGAGGTCACTTTTAAGCTGAAACACAAAGGAAAAGGAAAGCATGAGTCAGGCAAAGCTCTGGGGGAATGATCATTCCAGGCAACATGCCAGAAAGAATAAAGGTGCCCCAAGGGAAGGATGAGCTCCATGTGTGCAAGAAACAGAGGGTGTAAGGCTAGAGTGAGACCTAAGGGGTCTGGAGTGGGTTGGAGAGGGTGGCACGGCCCGAATAAGGAGTTTGGATTGAGAACTGAGCAGCCAAGGGAGGGGACCTAAGTGTGGGAGGCCTGTGCTCCTCATACATTAATCACCCAGCTTGGAACCGCGGTCCTGACCTTAACCTTGGCAAGATTAAGGCGCGTTTTCCCCAGCACAAGGTACTTAGTGTATGCTTTCTCTGCTTTTTCACACCAACACAGCGGGCAAGAAGCAGCCCCTTCCCCAGCCCACCTCTGTCTCCATGAAACAAACACTTCAGAGCCCATATAACTGCCCCCGTTCCCTTGACCTTCACTCACTCACTCCATAAACTGTGATTCACTGAACCCTCTCTTAGTCCGGTTCCCCCAGAAGCAGATCCTGAAAAAAGGACACATGGTTTATTTGGGAGATGACTAGATGATCACAGGAAACACTGCTAGAGAAGTAGGAAGTGAGACAGGGAAGGAAAATAACCAAAACAAGTGCAGTACTAAGTAAGTTAGCACCATGGGCAATTGGACCTTAATCCTGCAGGGAACTCTGGGAGTCATCCCACCTGAAGGGTGAGGGAGTGGGGGTATTTATGTACCAATTCCTGACACGCTGGTTGAGGGCAGCTCCCAGGGAGCATTAATTTTCTGGCACTTCTGGGCTGCCCTATGGGTGGTCAAAGGGGGTTCTTGCTGTCAGAGAAATCCCTCAGGCAAAGAAATGCAGGTGCTAGTAGTTGAAAATTGGGGCATCCTGCATTAAAATCATTAAGTCCAAGGGGATATGATCAGAGAACCAAAAGCATCTTTTTTTTTTAAAGCATTTAGTTTTATTTATTTATTTTTATTGTATTTTATTTTTGTAAGAACATGTAACATGAGATCCTCTTAACAATTTTTAAGTGTACAATACAATATTGCTGACTATAAATACAGTGTTGTACAGCAGGTCTCTAGAACTTATTCATCATGCTTAACTGAAAATTCCTGCTCGTTGATTAGTAACTCCCCATTTCTCCCTGCCCCCAGCCCCAGGCGACTACCATTCCACTCTCTGATTCTATGAATTGGACTATTTTAGAGCAGGATTTGTCTTTCTGTGACTGGCTTACCTCACTTAGCATAATGTCCTCAGGGTTCATCCATGTTGTTGCCCATTGCAGAATTTCCTACTTTTTAAAGGAAAAATAGTATTCCATTATATGTCCAAACCACATCTTCTTTATCCGTTCATCTGTCAATTGGTGGACACTTAGGTTGTTTCCACATCTCAACTATTGTGAATAATGCTGCAATGAACACGGGAGTGGAGATGCCTGTTTAAGATCCCGATTTCAGTTCTCTCAGATAAATACCCAGAAGTGGAATTGTTGGATCGTATGGTACTGCTATGCTTAATGTTTTGAGGAAACGCCATACTACTTTCCGTGGCAGGTGCACCATTTTACATCCCCGGTAACAGTGTGCAAGGGCTCTAATTCCTCCATATCTTCCCCAACGCTGGTTGTCTTGTGATTTTTTGATAATAGCCATCCTGACAGGTGTGAGGTGATTACCTCATTGTGGTTTTGATTTGCCTTTCCCTGATAATTCGTGATGTTGGGAATTGTTTTCACGTGCCTGTTGGCCATCTGTATGTCTTTGAAGAAATGTGTACTCAAGTCCTTAGCCCATTTATTGATTGGGTTATTGGTTTGCTTCCGCTGCCAGACATCATGCTTGGTGCTGAGGATAGGTGGGTGAAGACGGTGTGGTTCTTCCTCTCTAGGAGCTGACATTCTGGCCCTCCCTCTTTTCTCATCTATAATATAGGTCTAATACTAATAAGTCCTACCACACAGGGATATTTTGAAGATTTGATAACAAGTCACATATGAAAAACTGTGCAAATGAATTGCGGGCACAGACTTTAGATGTTATCATCACCGCTCAGTGAGTCACTTTACTTTCTGCAACCTTAGTTTCCTCCATCTGTCAGATGAGAATAAGAATATTTGCCCTGCCTACTTCAGACAGCCGTCATGTGCTTTAAATGAAGTACTAAATGAGAAGGCACTAGAACACTATTGAAATATAAACCACTGTTCATCACCTCCATCCGTCCTCTTTGCACTGAATGAATCACTTGAGGGCAGAGATCTTACGTGATCCACCTTTGTAAGCCTCTGTCCTCAAACCAGGTAGAGTCCCTGGCATACAGTTAGTGCTTAATAAATCCTAGTTGAGTTTATTCAATCTGGAGGTATCTGGATGACCTTGGAATTTCACCTCGGACCCGTTTATTTGCAGATTCTCATCTGTTGCCACTGTGAAGTGTGCAGGGAAGGAATGATTAAATCCAGTTTCCAGATGAGGAAACTGAGGCTCAAAGAGAGAGGAGTCATGCTGCTAGGTAGGAACAGAGCCAGGACCAGGATCCCTGATGTCTTGGCTTCCAATCTGGTGAGCTCTTGACTTACCACCCATTGGAATAACTGTTTTAGGATAATGCCAAAAAATAAGTAAATAAATGTAGATGTTTCCCAGAGGCAAACCAGCCTGCTGGCTCTCTGGCATTACTGATCTCTAATAACTTACCCAGAGTCAGTTTGAAAGTAGCTTCTCCAATCTGGAGGTATCTGGATCACCTTGGGTTTTCACCCTGGATCCAATTTATTTGCATCCCCTCAGATTCTCACCTTCCCCCATTAGAGAGACCAGAACACGTGGAAGGATATTCTGTCTTTATTGGGACACACAGCTGAAGGATTATCAAGGGGTAGAAAGGGGGAAACAACCCCACCCAGGGAACATCAAGGGACAGACCAACTGAGTCTGAGATGTCTCTATACTATATACCATTTCTACACCAGTGAGAAATCCCTTCCTGGGATAGGTCTGGGTGGCTGGCAGACCTGGATTCAAATCCCAGTGTCGTTAGGCAACAGGTTTCAATCTTCTGGATCTTAGTTTCCCCCCCAGTAAAAGAGAAACACTGTCCACCTCATTGGATTCTACAGAGATTAAAAAGGATCGTGAATGCAGAGCAGTTAGCGTGGGGCTTAGCACATAGTAGGTACTCAGCAAGTGATGGGCTCCCCTTCTCCCTCTTTCCCCCCAGTCTCAGGACTAATCTTACCTGGACCCCTGGCTCCTTCAACTTCCTTACTTCATGAAGATTTACGAGGCAATACCTAGCAGGCATTTCAGTTTCCTGGGAAGTACGATGCTGCTGTTTTGAGAGCAAAATATATTAAAATTTAGCTCTCTTCCTATCGTCTAGGTTTGAGTCTCCCAGAGGCCTCCTGTGGCCATCCTGCATATTTACAACCCTGGTGGGTTTCATTACTGGCCCTGATTCCTGGAAACTCACCTACCATCCTGACCCTGAGCGTGTTTGATTTGAAACATCAATCACATTTCAGCGTTGAGCTCCCTCTTTACGTGTACCTGCAGACACTCTTGTTGCCACATCTGAACTGTGGACTCAGAATGGGATGTCAAAGAGTCCACATGGCCCAGAAAAGAATGACTGTTGTCAGTCCAATCTAATCGTCCCCTGCCACCATTGCTGTGGGGATGCTATGCCCAGAAATAGCACAGCCCGCCTGGCCCCAGCCCTGCAGCACGCTGGGGGCTCAGGTGGGAAGAAATGATGTCAGTATCACCAGGCCAGGATGGAGGGGTCAAGCCCCAACCAGAACTGAATGGCCAGCCCCCTCGTGGAAGAGGCCAGTTGTACAAATTGTCAGGTCCAAGGGACTTCTGCAGATTCTAGTTGAGGTTCCCAACAATATGTTCAGGTTGTTATAAGTATTATATCTACAACCAAGAACATACGTGTTCAGTAGTCAAATATATTTCAAAATGCTAAATTATGACATGTCAAATTCTTCTCTTTAATGCAGTACTTATCAGAACCTTTAATAAGCAAATGTGCTTGTGCATCTCAAGAGAAGAAAATAAATAAAATGCAGAGCTTTGTCAACTTTTAAAAATTGCAAACCTTCTTTTTTTAATCTCCAAAAAGACCATCCAGTGGTACCAGTGTTCCCCAGAACATATTTTGGGAACTGCCGATCCAGGCTGGCAGCATTTCCGAGGGGCACAAGGTAAGAGCTGTGCTGTTCTCAGTATCAGGTGATGCAAAGGACACTCAGGGCCAGACTTTGAGGGAGGGCTGAAGGGACCAGTCACATGGACAGTGGCCTGGCCAAGCATCGTGTCCGGGGAGACAGGCTCCATTTCCAGCAGTGGCTTGAGTTGATGACTGCTAACTGAGGGTAGAGAGAGCAAATTGCAGACACCATGGAGCAAGGGTTAGAAGAGAGACGTTACTGAATGGTGATCAATGGGGACAGAAGGCTCTGGATCAGTGATGACACTTTGGCTCCAAGTGAGCAAACCCCAGACACAAGTGCTTCTTGAGTCATGTAAGTGACCAGTCCATCCAGGTAGACTGTTCAGGCTTCAGTCATGGCTCAGTCCGGGGATCAGATGCTACCACCTGGATGAGGTTTGTCTCTCTGCATTGTGGCCCTGCTTCCTCTGTGTCGGCTTCATTCTTGGCCAGACCCCTCACAGTGGCCGCGTGAAGTTCCCAATTCTATATCCTTCCAGCTTCATGTCCAGTGGAAATGAAAGTCCACTTTTGCAATTGTGCGCACACACACACACACACACACACACATCCATACGTGTGCACACTAGAACTGTTTCATTGGCTATAATTAGTCTGACTTGGATCACATGCTCAGCTCTGAACCAACTGTGCTGAGGAGGAAATGCACCAGTTGGCCTGGCCTCAGCCTTGGGTACCACCCTTGGAGTCTGGGTAGAGTCTACTTTATCTGACGTACAGGGGCTGGATGGAGAGGTGATTCCCCAAGAGGGAGGCTGGATACTAGTTACCAGGAGGGTGAATGGTGTCAGGCAGTAGAAACAGTGAGTGTCCACGACAGGCTGTCTTTCTGGCTGACCCCCAGGTTGACAGCAGCCAACCTTCCCATCCTGTCCAGATGGTGTGAAGGGGCTCCTCATACTTTTCCAGGCTGGCCTCTTACTGGCTTAGTGGCTGGACAAGGGCTGAGCCTGAGGGTAACAAGAACATAGTGACCAGAGCTGGACAAGGGAGGGACAGGTAGGGACTGGCCAGAAAAGTGACAGGCTAAGTTCTTCTGGAAGAACTGATATTTCACGAGACGAAAGGCCAGACAATACCCAGACTTAGGAGAACCTGATCGAGCAGAGGGTCCCGGTCAAGGCCAACTCTCTGAGGTGAGGGGACCTGCATCTCACCCCTCATCCCCTCCAGGTCTGACCAACAGGAAATAGACACGAGGATGACCAGCCAAATGCCAACCAAATAACAACTCGATTCAAGGACAGGGACGTGCGTAATACCTCCCCAAACGCAGGGCTCTCTGGCACGAGAACGTGGGACAACATGGCTTACCTGAGGCTGAAATAGGGATCTGACGACCCTCACCCCTCACTCCGACCTTGACACCTGCCTCAGCCGGCCAAGCAGACCGTGAAAGCCAAACCTACCCAGCCAGACACCGGCCTGCCCCCCACACCTAGGGAGAGTGACAAGCCACTCCCAGCCTGGATCCCACCCTAAGGAGCTCAGCCTGCATGACCAGGGAGCACAGGCGCGAGTCCCCAGGTCATCCTATGGTGCAGGGTGGGCCCCCAAGGAAGAGCAAAGGCAGACAGAGCCCGTTGCCCACTCCCAAATGCATGACTACCCCTGATAGTAAAGAGGCCCGGCCCAATCAGATGAGCCACTTTTCTCCAATTGGGCAGAATTAAGAAGGGGCGAGGAATGGATGCTCAGCCTCAGCTCACCTTCCCCAGGGACTGAAGTGATGTGAGGCCCTCCTCTGTGACGGGAATGGGCATACGGGGAGAGAAGGAAACGGCTCTCCATGTTGGTCCAGAGAGTCCACTTTCCTCTCCTGTGGTTCCGATTAATCCTCTGGCTGTGTGGGCTAGACCCACGATGGGACTTGGGGTCGGGCTGCATCAGAGGGGCTGTTCCCCAGAAGAACCAGAAAATACGATTTGAGAAGGCGTGTGGACACATATGCAGACACACGTACAGTATATGTGCACAAACATATGTATGGTCATATATAAATGTACATATGCTTTATAGAGAGATATATATGTTTTATATATAAAATATATAAGGTTATATATATAAAACATATAAGGTTATATATATATATATATAAAACATATAAGAATATATATATATGTATCTCCTGGGCGAAGCTTTGGGGCCATAAAAATCTGCTGGATGTGGTCCCCGCCGTCATGCTACTTCCAGCCTAGAACAGAAGACTTGGAAACCAGCGATTCTACCTTAGGGTGTTATATGTGCTGAGGGAGCTCTGGGTAAGGAAGGGGCTACAGGTGCACAGAGATCAGAGGACTTGTGCCTCCATGGACAAGTCAAAGAAGACGGCAAAAAAAGAGCTAAGACGAGATTTCCAGGCCTGGAGCCCTGAAGCCAAAACCCTGAATGAGAAGGTTCCCATCCAAATGTTCTCTCTGGTTCGCTGAGCTCTGCCTGAGGATTTTCTCGTCCTCCATCCTGTAGCATCAGTGCCAAGCTGCTCCAGCTGTCGGAAAGTGGTCCTTTAAGCCCTCCAGCCTTGGCTTTCCTAACAGTTGTCTTTCCTGCCTCTTCGGCCCAAAGAAGCCCATGTGTTCTCTCGTTTAGCGTCTCTGAAGGTTCTGAGCTCGTGGGGGCAGGCACCACGTGCCGCACCGTCTCAAGGAGCGTAAGGGTCGTTCTTTGCTTTCTTTCTCTCTGACTTTTGACGTGCTACCCATCCTGGGAAGGCTTCCGGGAGCAAGCCACAAATGCAAGGATTAAGCAGAATAAAACAGGAAGGAGAAATTTCGATAATGGCATTACTTAGGAAGGTAACAACAATGAAACCGCAATTATATCTTAAAGTCACATTTTCTTTCCATAGACACACATATCTAATTTTTTTTTAATATATAAGTTAATGGAGGAATGGAACTACCTGTGTGTGCATAGTTGGCTTTACATTTTGCCAAGTCCAGCTGGAGCCCTGCCCCACCCCGCAGTGGGCTCCCAAAGGAACGCTGACCTACTGGCCACACCCTGGGCACCCAGATGGGGAAAACAACCTCTCAGGGTGGGTGAGGTGTCTGGGCCCAACGCATACTGCCTCCATCTCACATTTCATTTCTTCCTGCTGTGAAATTCTCTTTAGGATGTTCGCCAGAGAGAAAACCATTCCTGTTTTTAGCAGCTCAGTGACCCCAAGCAGCCAATTATCTCCCTCCAAAATTCACCGCACAGAAGGAATCCACAGCTGTCCCAGTGGGGGTTAGTGGGAGCTGCATTTTTGCAGACATGGCCCAAGACTGCTCGCTCCTCACTGTGGAACTCTTAATATCTCTGTGGTACTGGAAGACTGCTGGGACAGGCTTGTCCCCTGAAGAAATTTGTCATTCATTCAACCAATTCATGTTTAATGAACACCTACTAGGGGCCAGGCACTGCTGTAAGTACAGACAACACAGTAACTAACAAAACAGACCCAAAATCCGTGCCCTCCCTGCTTGGAGGAGACAGAAAATAAACAAGATAAATAAGTAAAGTATATAGTGTGGTGACTGTATACTTAATACTAGTATTAACAAGAAAAAAATCATTCAGGGAGTGGGAATATGTGTTGGAAGGTGAAATTTAGATAAGGTAGCCAGAGAAGGCCTTATGTTTCAGAAAGACCTGGAGGAGTTAAGGAAACTAGCCATATGGACCTGGGGGAGGACTACTCCAGGCAGAAGGAACAGCCAGTGCAAAGGGCCTGGGGTGGGAACTTGCCTGGGGTATCCAAAGAACAATGGAAATAAGCTTGGCAGGTAACAGAGGCCATATTGTGTAGGACCTTGTAATCACAATGAGGACTTGGGCATTTGCTCTGAATGTGATGGGGAGTCTTTGAAGGGTTTTGAGCAAAGGCGTGACATAATTTTACAGGATCACTGTGACTGCTGTGCTGGGAATAAACTGCAGTGAGCAAGGGTGGAAGCGAATGGAGATATCCCTTATGTGGCTATTGTAATAATCTAAGTGAGAAAGACAATGGCTTAGACCACAGGTAGGGGTGAGAATGAGTCAGATTCCAAGTCTGTTTTGAAGGTAGAGCAACAGAATCACAGCCTGACCAGATATATAGTGCAAGAGAAGAAAAAGGAGACAAGGACAACACCAGAGCTTTTGGTCTGAGCGATGGAAAGATGGAGTTTCCACTTGCTAAGGGAGGAGCCAAAAGAGGAGCCGGTTTGGGAAGGGCCATCAGGAGCTCAGACCTGGGCAAGGTGGGCATCCGAGTGAGATACGTAAGTGGGCAGTTGGGTATATGGTATGTAAGTGTAGATGTGAAGGGAGTGGGCTAGGCCAGATTTATTTGTGAGTCCTCAGCATATAGTTTTCCTTGTTTGTTTGTTTTTGAAGTATAGTTGATTTACAATATTGTGTTAATTTCAGATGTACAGCAAAGTGACTCTGTTATACATTGATATATACCTATATATGTACATATATATGTTCAGATTATTTTCCCTTGTAGGTTATTACAAGATATTGAATATAGTTCCCTGTGCTATTCAGTAGGACCTTGTTGTTTATCTATTTTATGTATAGTAGTTTGTATCTGCTAATCCCATACTCCTAATTTATCCCTCCCCCTCCCCTTTCCCTGTTGGTACCATAAGTTTGTTTTCAATGTCTGTGAGTCTGTTTTGCATATACATTCATTCGTATTATTTTTTAGAGTTCACCTTTAAGTGATATCATATGGTATTTGTCTTTCTCTTTCTGACTTACTTCACTTAGTATGATAATCTCTAGGTCTATCCATGTTATTGCGAATGGCATTATTTCATTCTTTTGATGGCTGAGTAATGTTCCATTGTATATACGTACCACATCTTCTTAAACCGGTCGTCTGCTGATGGGCACTTGTGTTGTTTCCATGTCTTGGCTATTGTAAATAACGCCACTATGAACACTGGGATGCATGTATCTTTTTGAATTAGAGGTTTTCTTCTTTTCCGTATATCAGCAGACATGGTTTTCAAATCTCTGGGATTGGACAAGATTCCCTAGGGATTGAGATCTGAGTGAAAAAACTTCTACAAATTGTTGCCTCTATGCCAGGCCCTGAGATGGCTGCCTAACAGACAGAGGTGAGACTCGCCTTCAGGTCTGAGAGAGAAGAGGACGCAATGTCAAAGGAGTGCGATCATTGCTGGAGGAGGGAAGCTCATGGGTTAGAAGGAAGGCTAACCCTGAGTGGCGTGGGGATGTCAAGGAAGGCTTTCCGAAGAGGAAGACCCCTGAGCTCTCCCTAAGGGTAGAAGGAGTCATTTAGGCAGAGAGGGCGGAAAGGTACTCCAGGACGAGGGAACAGCACGTGTGTGCAAAGGCAGGAAGTCAGCACAGAGCATGGGGGCTGGAACAGGAAGGGCCTGTGGAAGAACCAGGGGGCCAGTGAGGCAGGGAGGTGGGAGACAGGTCTCAGATGCGGCGCTGGGGAGTGTGGACTTTGTCCTAAGGTAAACAAGGAAGGGCCACTGAAAGACCATACTCACGGGAATGTCATCGTAGGTTTACTTAATTAACAATCAGAATCTGGTTCATGTGACATGTATCCAGGTCAGTGATGATGGTCAATGCACTTATGTGAAGCAGTTCTTTGCAAGGGAGAGGAGCCATCAATTTCTGAGCCTGTTCCTTTGTTCATGGCACAGTACCTGTCCTGAAGCTACAGGTGTGCTTTCCCAGATCAGGGCCACCACGTTCCAACTCAAGGGAAGGAGGACGGGAGCTTCAAATGTATCGATGCTGCTACATCACTTTATGTACCTCTTCCTTTTAGCCCCCTCAAACCACTACATGAGAGAAGTGTCAATGTCTCTATTTTCTAGAGTAGCCAGCAAAGGCTCACAGAGGTTATGTATTGCGTCCAAAGTCACTCAATGCCAATGTGAGAAGCCAGGATTTGAATCCGGGTCTGGGGGTGCCTCCCTTGATAAAACATTTCCTAGTGAACATTCCCCCACCTGTCAAGAGCACACAAACTGCAGGGCCCCTGACGATTAAACAAGTTGGCTAAGTGTTTCTCATGCCTCATCCGCCTTGTACTTTCCTTGACATACTGTGGATAGAGTTTAAATATTGTCTTTCCAATCAATGCTCATTTTATTATCAGGAAGCATTTAGAATGAGCCATTACACCATCATGGGGGCTTTTATGATTGGTCCCTAATAAATGTTTGATGCCCAAAATGGTTCTGAGCCCACAGCATGGGGCTGGTCCCACCCACTCCCTCCTCTGCTCTCTCTGCCATAAAATTAACTGAGGTATTTGTTAACAGACTTATCATTTATCCTCCTTTTAGCTGGCATGATGCCAGAAAAATAGAATAAGTGTATCGGAGGAACTACAGAAGGCTTTTAATGATAGCAAATTTAAATTGAAAGAGCAATTCTTCCTACTAGCTTTGCTATCACCAGCCAGGTCTCCAAGCAAGATGGTTAACGCCAGGGCTGAGCCCTGGCACCTGTATTCAGACTTATTTATTTGCTCTCCAGAAGAGGGATTGTGCTTTTTAGCTCCCCATGCATCTTTCCCTAGCTGGGATGGTGATACTTCAAGAAGCTTTTATTTGCCTGTTTTAGTTTTGCCGCAAACAGCTTGGTGCACTGGCTTTAGCTGTGCAGGTGATGGGTCCTATTTCGCCTGGGTGGGAGCTTCCAGGAGAGGATGCGGGAGGTTCCTCCAGGCTGGGAGGGGCTACCCAGGCTGAAGGTGACCTCAAGAGGTAGCAATACGCCAGGCAGAGTTGTGGTCTGGCTACCATGTGCCAGGTGGCAAGACAGGGTGACAAAGTGAAGCCATGACAGTGGGGGACCAGGAAGTCTGCAGGGCATGGAGGGTAGAACCCCAGGCCTGGATGATAGAAAAATAACAACAGCTAACATTTTACTGAATGCTCACCATGCACTGGGCAGAGAAAGAAATACTAGTTTGCACGTGCCAACTCATTGGCCCGTATAATAACTCTGTGAGGATTATTTCTACTTTATAGGTGGGGAAACCTAGCAATGTTCCCAGGGTCCAGGCTCCCCATTAACATGTGGGGGGCTCAGGGCAAGAGTACATGGAGGCCCACAGACCACATGTCTAAATATTTGAAAGTTATGAATCCAGCCAACAAGTTGTTATATAAAATATGTTCTCTCATCCTACTTGACTCATCTACCTGTATAATGACTGCAAGGCCCAGTTTGAATTCAGAATTCTCACACTCCTTGGAGTTCCAGACCAGGACCATTGGGCCCAGGAGAGTGGTCCCTGGCCCACAGTGCACCTTCATTCTCTTCCTATTCCCAGCTCTGTCTTAAAGTGTGAGGGACCATTCACAGGTGCATGTGGTCACCCCAGCCCACACATCCAAGCTTTAGACTTTCCATTGCAAACAGCCCTCGGGAGAAGGGGGCGTGCACACCAATACCACGGTCCATTCTAGGGAGGATGGACCCACAAGTGAGGGCTTCCTGGATCCCGGGAGCTGACATGGAGCCATTCAGGCAGAGAGTTCCATGGTTCCAGGGACCCAGAGTGTGATCTAGAATGAGAAACACAGGTTTCAGATGGGCACATCCTCTTGGCCCCTATAGGGAAAGACACAGATGGAAAAGAGCCAGAGAAGCACCCTCTACGATGCAGGGCCCAGAGCAAGCCCATTGGCAGAGCTGATGTTTGAACCCAGGCTGTCTGGCTCCACAGGCCAGATGCTGAACCCCTAAGCCGTATCATCTCAGTAAAGAAAACATCAAATCGAAGTGGTGGATGTGGATTCCTGGAATCCCACAAGGTTAGAGCAGGGAGAGAGCCAGGCAATTTAAGATCGTCTAAATCGAACTCCTGCCCACTGTTCCTCTCGCTCTCCACCCATCTTATAGATAAAGAAACTGAGGTTCAGAAAGGTTAAGTGACAGGCTGCCTACCTGATTCTTGTCTCTGCTCCACCCTACCTCTCCCCACCCCACCCCCCAGCTTTCTATGGAGGACTCTGATGTGCGTCCCTGAAGGGGACAGCTCCCTTCATGTGGCTTACGGTGTGTGCTCTAAAGCCGAGGCGGAGATTTCTACTCCCATCTGTGTGTCATGCCGCCTGGAGCCCTGGGTGGTGTCAGTGTGTTCCAATTAGCCTTCTGAATCATATTTGTTGTCTTAAAATATTTATATCCAACCACTTCCCACCTTCCAGAACTGAATTTTAGCCCCGGTTCCTTGTGATCTCCAGCCCAAAGGGGCGCTCTTGTCACTTGAGTTGTTTGTGACATAGGCGCTGCCACCAAGGGCGACAGCGTGTCCTAATCAGACGCAAGTGGGATGAACGGGGCCACGGCCCAGGGCAGCAAGGCCCTTGCACTTGAAGCTTATTGCTTCTGACACCAGCTCATTGTTTCCACCAAGAGGGGCCATTCGCAATTCTAGTCATACTCTTTTTTTTTTTTTAACATCTTTATTGGAGTATAACTGCTTTACAAAGTTGTGTTAGTTTCTGCTGTATAACAAAGTGAATCAGCTATACGTATACATATATCCCCATATCCCTTCCCTCTTGCGTCTCCCTCCCTCCCACCCTCCCTATCCCACCCCTCTAGGTGGTCACAAAGCACCGAGCTGATCTCCCTGTGCTATGTAGCTGCTTCCCACTGGCTATCTAGTTTATATTTGGTAGTGTGTATATGTCCATGCCACTCTCTCACTTCGTCCCAGCTTACCCTTCTCCCTCCCCGTGTCCTCAAGTCCATTCTCTACATCTGCATCTTTATTCCTGTCCTGCCCCTAGGTTCATCAGAACCATTTATTTTTAGATTCCATATATATGTGTTAGCATACGGTATTTGTTTTTCTCTTTCTGACTTACTTCACTCTGTATGACAGACTCTAGGTCCATCCACCTCACTACAAATAACTCAACTTCTTTTCTTTTTATGGCTGAGTAATATTCCATTGTATATATGTGCCTCATCTTCTTTATCCATTCATCTGTCAATGGGCAGCTCATGCAGCTCAATATCAAAAAAACAACCCAATCCAAAAATGGGCGGAAGACCTAAATAGACATTTCCCCAAACAAGATATACAGACTGCCAACAAACACAGGAAAGGATGCTCAACATCACTAAGCATTAGAGAAATGCAAATCAAAACCACAATGAGGTGTCACCTCACACCAGTCAGAATGGCCATCGTCAAAAAACCTACAAACAATAAATGCTGGAGAGGGTGTGGAGAAAAGGGAACCCTCTTGCACTGTTGGTGGGAATATAAATTGATACAGCCACTATGGAGAACAGTATGGAGGTTCCTTAAAGAACTAAAAATAGAACTACCATACGACCCAGCCATCCCACTCCTGGGCATATACCCTGAGAAAACCATAATTCAAAAAGAGACATGTACCACAATGTTCACTGCAGCTCTATTTACAATAACCAGGACACAGAAGCAGTCTATTAATACTCTTCAGCGGGCTCCATGCTCCTGCCTGGGCTTTGGGGAGGCCTTGGCAGATAGCTCCAGGGATGTCCCGTGGGCCCCAACGTATACCTTTACCCTTCTCCGTGGATGGAGAAAACTGGAGCATCTTTGGCTGCAGGTTATGTTGACGTTCTTCTTCCCTAAGTGATAATAATCATCGTCATCTCACGTACTTTTAAGCAAGCAGCGTAGCCTGGTGGAAAGAATACACTTTGAAAGTCAGGATCTGTATCTAAGTTCTACCTCTTAATAGCTATGTGACCTCGATTTCATTATTTAACCTCTCCAAGTAGCAGTTTCTCCCGTTGTAAAATAGGGATGAGGAGGGATTAGGGTAAAGAAATGATAAAATGAGCTGCTAGCGCTGCTTATAGTTTTCCAGGAGCATCCACCCTGTGCCCCATTGCTTCCTAATCCCTTTGATATATGTAAAGTGCCCAGCAAGATATCTGACACATGGCAGGCATGCTATTTGAGGGGTGAGGCAGGGCATGTGTAAGTGCCACATTTTTACAAAGGAGGAAACCGAAGCTTAGAAGAATCCACCCGGTCCGGGAAGATCCCACATGCCGCGGAGCGGCTGGGCCCGTGAGCCATGGCCGCTGGGCCTGCGCGTCCGGAGCCTGTGCTCCGCAACGGGAGAGGCCACAGCAGTGAGAGGCCCGCGTACCGCAAAAAAAAAAAAAAAAAAAATAGAAGAATCCAGTGATGCCCAAACTCACCCAGCAGGTAAGCCGCAGTGCCAGGACCCACACCTGGGAAGCCTGGCCACAAGTTCAGGAGTCTCTCCTTTCATCCTCAGAAAGGACATCCCTGCCCAAGGAAAGCAGTGTGGCTAAAAAGTTGTGTGGGTAGGTGACAACTTGGACCATGCTTTGTTTCTTTGGGAGCCTGAAATTGGGCAGTTGGGAGTCCCAGACAGGGTACCCACAGACCAGTGCCCCACATGATACCCGGACAGCCTCCTCCTCTCCAAATACTGCTTCATGTCATGGATTATAATAGGTATTTAAATGCCAAGTCCAATAAGATTTTGGCAGGATTCATGCCAATTGTCGTCCTCCCGTCCCTCATCCCCTCCAGACCATCAATCTCCAAGTCCCCCTCACCATGTCCCAGGACTGAGAGGTGAGGGCAGCCATCCTTGAGGTATTAGTGTAGGATCAGACAACTGGGCTAGAACTATGACCCTCCTTCCTCCTAGCTGCATGACCTTGGGCAAGTCATTTGACTTTCTGATCCTCAGTTCCCCCTTCTGCACAATAAAGATGATCACGTGTGTTCTCTGACCCAAAATAGTATCTTTTAATTGTTGGGTTATAAGTCTGTCTACTCTGACAGCCTGCAAACCCTCTGAGGACAGCGTTCATTTCTCAATGTAAAAAAGTTGAAGACCAGTAGCCTTTTACTATACTGGACTGAAAACACTTTAAAAACTAAAATAATCAACCCAACCACCATCACGATCATCACTCATAATACCAGTCATAATGTTATGAAGTTATTGGCACGATGCTTTTCCATCCATACTCTACTTAATCCTGACAGTGACCCTCTACTGTATGATTATCCCCATCTTGCAGTAAGGACACTGAGGTCTAGAAAGGATAGAGGAATGTCCTAAGGTCATGCAGATACTGGGTGATGGAGCTACACTTGCACCTGTATCTACATGATTCTAAGTGGGCTCCATGAGTTTCTCTTCCCCACATTGCTGTCATTTGGGGGGTTTAGCCTGGGCAGAGTCTGCTTTGTGCCAGCTGCCTGTGCTCAGGAAGGTTGAGGATGGGGCTGACACCTCACTTGTTAAATTTCCTTTCCATTTTAATAACGAATGTCACAGTGCAAGCAAGCTGGCTTAGCTTGTTCCCACACCCGTCTCGCTGCCTCTCTTTCTCAGTCCAGTCTTCACACATCCCGCTGAGCTCCAGATATTTTTGTCTGGATGCTGTCATCATCCCCGGAGAAGTGGCAAACAGTAGCTTTTTGTGTTTCCCAAAAGTTCTCGGCTCAGCCTACAGTGATAGGCTTAACAGCTTGGTGTGTGGATGGGGAGAAAGTTGACGGCCCTGAGGACTCCGCTGAGACACCCCAGAAACTGGATTTCACCCCATATTCTACCCACAGAACCTGGCCCCCTTTGACCTTGGTCCTGGTTTTACAGAGTGTAATAGGTTGGGCTGCGGGATTAGCAGTCAGCAGTGGGAGCTCCCAAGTAACAGATTTGCGCCCCAATCTGGAAACTTTAAGGCCTAAGTTTGTACATTAAAAAAAAAATGGTTCCTACTTACCGGTGCCATAAATCCAAAATTTCATATGTAGATCCCCCAAAACAAAAACTGTTTTAGAAAAACTCTGCATAGGGAACAGGTGCTGTGTTTTTTCCCACATAATAGTCATCATCATAACAGCTGGCATTCATACAAACCTTTTCAGCTTAGTGAGGAATTTCACATCTATCCTCTCATTTGTTCATCACAACAATTCTGTGATAGTGATAAAGCAAGTATCATATACCCATTATTTGGATGAGGAAACCAAGGCATGAGCAACATGCTGTGAAAACACAAGGAGAGAAAGGGTTGACTCAGACTTTAGAGATCAAGAATAGCTTCATGGTAAGGTTGGCATTAGAGGTGAGTCTTAAAAAATGAGGAGTGCGCAGAGAAGCGGAAGCAATAATTCCAGCTTTACCGACCAGCATGAGCAAAGTCAGGAGGCTTGGGAATTTTGTGGCACGGCTGGGACCTGAATCGTCTCAGTCACGGAGGGTCTTGACTAGCATCCTCCACCTGCTAAGGTGTTTATTTTCTATTGCCTTAGGGTAGGCTCCCCGGAAGCAGAACCTGAGGCAGGGATTGGTGTGAAAGTGATTTATTAGGAAGTATTCCCAGGAAAAATCACTAGTGAATTGGGACCTTGAAGATGGCCAAGCCAAGCAAGGCAACCAAAGTCCCTGAGAAGGAACCTTTACTCAGCCCCACGGGGTGTTCTGGAGACAGAGTAGGCCAGTGAGACTCCAAGCATGATCCTGGAGCAGCTGCATCGCCAATCACCAGGGAACTTGTCAGAAATGCAGAAGCTCAACCCGGGCACAAGTTCTCTGAATCAGATCACCAAGTCTTGTTGTCCTGGTCAAGATCATACCTCAGAGTTGAGCCCTGAGCACACAAGGGAGCCAGAGTGTTTACACACCCTGCACCTCTGTCATTGGTTAAGGGCTGCTCCCAAGGGGGATGTAAGTTCCCAGGTACCTCCAGCTTCCATGTGGTGGATGCAGATTCCAACAGGCAGAGGACAGCCTGTGGACAGAGGCTGGCTATTGGGACTGAAAGCACGCCAGGCCAAGAGCCACAGGCAGGAAAATAGTGTAGGATCTGGTCACCCCAGCAGCCCAACGCAAGCACAGACTCATGACAACATCCTTTAGCCCAGCACCTGTAGACACAAACTCTCTCGGACAGTCAGCTGGGCAGAGGGTGTTGAGACGATGGAGAAAGGGACCCACTACAAACTGGGGACCCACTACAAACTAAGTCGCTAATCTCCAGATTCATCCTGGGGAAAGTTTTATTCCTGACGCCTATCAAGTGTTAACACGGGGTTCTAAGTAGAGTTACGCAGGGTTTCCGCTCTTTAAATGAACCGATAAAACATCTTTGTAATTAGAGCATTAACATGTAAATGGATACCATTAAAGGACTTTCCAATGTGTTAGTTCTTTCGAGTAGGTTAAACATTTCCCTGAAACCCAGGGTAAACTCTTCAGTTGCTTAGCAAATTCCTGCCCTGTAGACCACTGTGGTGAGCAATGCTTCTTGAACAAGGGCCGATTCAGAAAAAATTAAAAACTACGTATGTGCAGGGTTTTTTCTATTCAATCCAGAAACAGTTATAGTGAATTCCATGGGGCCCAAAAAGGTGTATTATTAAAATTTAATTTATCTGCTTGACTGTCTAGGACCATGTCAATTAGAAAATTTGGCACCTCTTTTTAACCTAAAATATTAATATCTAGGGATATTATAGATAAATATTAATATCTAGGGATTCATATTAAAATATTAATATTTAAGGATTTATGAGAAATAGCACCAGAGAGGCAGCTTTCCAGTGTTTGCCTCTTGAAATCAAATCACACACCATACCGTCATGGAGCTGGATGGAGTGTGGATTTGCTATACAATAAAGGAGTCAACTTTTACCTGGTCGTTTTGGATTCATCACAAGATCTGAGGGGCAAGGAGTGGCAGCTCCTGTCTGCGCCCTGCCCATCCAACAGACCCCAAGGCATGGAGATGGTCCTTAGTAACAGAGCGAACCCATCTCTTGTCCCCACCTATAGTTTCATCTTTCATAAATATACCTAAACACTTTTTTTTTAATCTATGAATTAATGTGTGACCTATAATATCTTTGTTAAGAAGAAGGGGAAGGGGAGGAAGAAGGGGGAGGGGAAGGACGAGGTAGAGAAAGAAGAAGAAGAAGGAGAAGAGGAAGAAGAAGGGAAAGAAGGGCTTCCCTGGTGGCGCAGTGGTTGAGAGTCCACCTGCTGATGTAGGGGACGCGGGTTCGTGCCCCGGTCCGGGAAGATCCCACATGCCGCAGAGCGGCTGGGCCCGTGAGCCATGGCCGCTGAGCCTGCGCGTCCGGAGCCTGTGCTCCGCAGCGGGAGAGGCCACAGCAGTGAGAGGCCCGCGTACCGCAAAAAAAAAAAAAAAAAGAGATGGGAAAGAAGATAAAGAAAAGGAAGGAGGAGAAGGAAGACGGAAGGAAAGCAAAAGAACTGTCTTTCGTGGTGAAGAGAAAAATATCGAGTAAGGTCACTGTAGTGAACTCGGGGATTAATTCATCAGTATGAAAGCCCCCTCTTCTACTGAATAATGGGATAAACCTGATAAGTCAAAGGTTCAGGAAAAGGCATGTAGCACAATTCTGGCCAATGAGATACAAAGAGAAGTTTGCTGGGCAAGTGTTTTCTGTTTTGAGAAGGAACTTTGCGGAGTCTCTCTCCTTCCTGCAGATGTGAACAAAAAGGTTGTAACACTGATCGTGAGTGGCTACTCTACAGTCACACAGGGAAACGGCCATAGTTCTGAGAAAGGCAGCACTATGAACAGCAGGGTGGGTGGAGGGAGAGTCCTTGGGATGTTGCCCATCCTAGCTCTAGGCGGCTGGCAGCTTCTCCCCCTCCCCCTCTACCCCCTCTTCCTTCCCCTTTCTCTTCTTTTAACATTTTTATGACTTCATTGAGATATGACCACTTTACAACAATATACACATATTTAAAGTGTTCAGTCTGAGTTTTGACAAATACACCTGTAAACCCGTCAACACAATCAAGAAAAGAAATGTTTCTGTCACCTCCCAAAGTTTCCTCGTGTCCGTTTGTAATCCATCCCTCCTTCCATCTCCATCCCTAGGGAACGACCGATCTGGTTTCTGTCACTCTACTTTAGTTCGAATTTTCTAGAACTTTTCTAGAAATAGAAGCATACAGTATGTTCTCTTTCTTGTCTGACTTTTTAAACTGAGCATAATAACTCAGACTTCTCCATATTGTTGCATGTATCAACTAGACACATTTACTAATTCTGTTAGCTCTTTTGCAAATTCCTTACAATCTTCTGCCTAGATGATTGTTTCATCTGTGCCTAAAGTTGGTTTTACTTCTTCCTTTCCAGTTGATATGCCTTTTATTTGTGTTTCTTATCTCATTTCACTGGCTAGGACATCCAATACAATGCTTAATAGAAGTGATAAGAGCAGACATTCTTGCCTCGATGGTGATCTTAGCAGAAAACCATTCACTCTTTCACCATTATTATTAAAGTCTTCTATATCCTTACTAACTTTCTGTCTACGTATTGTACACATTATTGACAGAGGAGTATTGATGCCCCCAGCTATAACTGCAGCTGTGTCTATTTCTCCTTGCAGTTGAGTCAGTTTTTGCTTCATGTATTTGAAAGCTCTGCTGTTAAATGTATAAATGCTTATTATTATTATATCTCCTTTTGGTGAATTGACCATTATGAAATAAGCTTTTTTATCTCTGGTAATTTTCCTTGCTCTGAAATTTATCTGATATTAATAAAGCCGCTCTAGTTTCCTTTTGATCAGCATTAGCATGGTTTACCTTTTTATATACTTTTATCTTTTTGTATTTAAAGTTGTTTTGTATAGACAGCACGTAGTTGGGTCTTGCTTTTTTTGTATCCAATCTGACCATCTCTGCCTTTAATCGAGATGTTGAGACCATTTTATTTAACGAGATTTTTGATGTGGTTGGGTTTTCAGTCTACCAGCTTTGCTATTTGTTGTCTGTTTGCCCCATCTGGTCTTTGCTTCCTTTTTCTACTTGTCCCGTCTTCCTTTAGATTAATTGTTTTTATGATTCCATGTTCTCTCCTTTGTCGGCTTCCTAGTTCTATCTCTTTGTTTACTGTTTCTGGTGGTTACTGTAGAACAGGGTTCTCAACTCTCACACTATTAGGATTTGGGGCTAGATAATTATTTGTCATAAGATGCTGTCCTGAGCATGGTAAGATGTTTAACAGTATCCCTAGCCACTACCCACTAGATGCCCCTCCCCATATTGTGACAAATATGCCCGGGATAGGCAACCCTGAAACCACAGTTCTAGAGCTTACAGTATAAATCTTTAACTTATCGCAGTCTATCTTCAAGCAAATATCATGCCACTTCATACACAGTAAAAGAAACTTACAAAAGTGTACTTACGTCTCTCCCACCCCACCTTAGTGCTATTTTGGTCATATATTTTACTTCTACATGTGCTATAAACCCCACAATACATCATTAGTTTTACATTTTAAACATCATGTTTCAAAGAGTTTTTTTAAATAAGAAAGAATATTTTATAGTCACTCACATATTCCTTATGTAAATTCACATATCCATCTGGTACCATTTTATTTTCTGCTTAAAGGACTTACTTTCACATTTGATGTGGTAGCTGTCTGCTAGTGATGAATTCTGTCACTCTTTGTATGTTTGGAAAAAAGAATCTTTGGTTTACCTTTGTTTTTGAAATGCATTTTCACTAGATATAGAATTCTAGGTCAATGGTTATTTTCTTTCAGTACTTTAAAGATATCACTCCACTGTCTTCTGGCTTTCATGGTTTCTGAGATGTCTGCTTTTGTGTTTATCTTTGCTCCTCTGTATGCAATGTGTCTTTTTCTCTGACTTGAGATTTCCTCTTCATCACTACTTTTCGGTAATTTGATTACAGTGTGCTTTGATGTAGTTTTCTGTGTTTCTTATGTTTATAGTTCACTGATCTATTTTGCATCTATGGATTTATAATTTTCATCAAATTTTGAAAACTTCCGGCCTTTATTTCTTCAAATATTATTTTCTCTTCTCCCTTCTTCTTTTATTCCAAGTACATGATTTTGAGGTCATTTGATACCATGCTGCAGCTCACTGATACTCCAGTGTTTTTATTTCGTCTTTTCTGTGTTTCATTTTGGATAGTTTCTATTGATATGTGATCAGTTTCAGTGATCTTTTCTTCTGCTGTACCTAATCTGCTGTGAATTCCATCAGTGTATTTTTCATCAAAGGTATTATACTTTTCGTCTCTAAAATTTTGCTTTGGGTCTTCTTGATATCGTCCCTGTCTCCCCTTATCATACTCACACTTTTCTTTATATTCTTGAACAAATGGTACATACTTACAACAACTGCTTTAATGTCCTTGTCTACGAATCTGATCATCTTTTTCAGTTTTGGGGTCTGTTTTATTGTTGGTTTTTCTCATTGTTATGGGTGATAGTTCTCTGTTTCTTTGCATGCCTTATCATTTTTGATTGGATGTCAGGCATTATGAATTTTATGTTGTTTGTTTTTCAATTCCTTTAAATGTTGAGAGGCTTTGTTCTGGGATGCAGTTAAATTCAGAAACAATTTTAATGCTTTAGAACAGGGATCCGCCAGCTATATTCTGAATGCAAAACCCAGCCCACTTTCTGTTTTTGTAAATGCAGTTTCAATGGATCACAGTCACCAGCTCCGTCCACAGAGCCTAAAGTATTTACTATCAGCCCCTTTACAGGAAATGTTTGACAACCCCTGCTTCAGAAGCTTGCTTTTAAGCTTTATTAGGTGGGTCAAGGGCAGCCCTAGTCTATGGCTAATTTGTCTCCACTACTGAAGAAATACCCTTCTGAGGACTCTGCCTCATGCCTGGTGTATCGCAAAGTTGTTGTGCTGTAGCTGATAGAAACATGTAGCGTTCCTGGCCCTGTCTGGTCTCTGGGGGTTGTTCTGCCTACAGTGGTTCTTTCTCTCAACCTTGGTCGTTTCCTTATATACATGCATTCATCAGTACTCACGGAAGTCTCCAGGGAGACTTTCTGCAGATCTCTGAAGCTCTTTCTCCGTAAGCCTCATCTCTTAGGTATTCTACCCCATGAACTCTAGCCATTTGGCCTTCCTGACTTTTCAACTCTGTCACCTCAATTCAGGAAGGCTGCCAGCCTCTGCTAGGGTTCTCCCTCCCTCTGCTGCAGTCTAGAAACTCTCCTGGGAGTAGACAGGGCAATCGTGGGGCTCACCTTGCTTGTTGCCCTTCTCTCGGGGAGCACTGTCTTGTGCTGTTATCCAGTGTCTGAAAACCATTCTAGGCTCTTCTTATGCGAACTAAAGAATGTACTGTTCGAGCCAGATTGAGATGGTTTTTCTAGTTTTTCCAAACTCCCCCATTGATACAGTCATCCAAGAGGATGGTGCTGGTTTTGTAGAGAATGTATTATCGCTTTGAACCCTGAAGAGCCATGTCATGAAGGAATTGGTGAAACAAACAAACAGAACCCAATCAAAAACTGAAAAACAACATACTGCTCTAGAAAGGAGATATTTCAAAATAACAGAGTCAATTTTTATAAATGCCAGTGGGCAACACTGCAGGCAAGTCATGATCAGTTTGATTTATGTTTAGACTTTTCTTATTATCGTTGCTTGGTTTTGCTTTAATAAGAGATTCCAGAGAAGGTGCCGGAGGACTGGAACTGAATAAATCTTAGAGGCAAATCTCTCTTTTATGAATACTGCAAAAGGAGTGGTGGGAGTTGATTGCTCCTGAGATATTTAATGAAGGTTCCAGTTCTCATGAATTTAACACATTTGCTTAAATTAGGCAGGTGCTAAATTCGATATAAATCTATACTACCTTCTGGGGGTAATGAGTGCTGGAAGCTTAGTACTCTCTGTTTGAAATAGGACTGGCTTTCATTGCCTGACACTTACTATTGAATTGGAGCAAACCCAGCAAGGCCACAGGTCACATGGTCCAATACTTAGGTAGGATTAGCAGATCTGGTGGTGGCGCTGGGTACTTGCCACAAAGAGGCCAGAGGCTGATGGAATGCAGGGAGGTGTGTAAAAAGGGGAGCAAAGGATGACAGTTGAGGGCAGGACCTTGGGAGATGTTTCAGGCTTTAAATTAAAAGGGGTCAGAGGAAGCAACAGGGCACAAAGGTCAGGATAATCTGGAACAGGTAGGGTTGTCGTATTTGGGACGTCTATTGCAAAGGATGCAGTGGACCAGAAATTTGACGCATTTGGGAACTGACCACATGCCATGGGAGAAAGTTTCCCAAAGACATAGGTTAAAGGCATAGGACTAGGGGGCCCGTCCTTCCCTCCGAAGTCTCAGATGGCAGCATTTTAAGGAAATTTGGGGCATTCATGACTTTCCCACTCCCAGCATATTTTCTCACAGGCTTTCTAGACTGGTACGTTCCAGATGGAGAGATTTTAACGACGGCTCCGTAGGAGGAGGTGTCTTTCAGTGTTAACATAATGGTTGATGAGGTATTGAGTTTGGAAGCAGGACACCTTGCTTCTGCTTTTATATCCTCTGAGTCACTAGACAGCCAGGTGGATTTGGGCAAGTCGCTTTAACTTCCTGATACATTAGTTCCTCCTCTTTAGAATAAAGGGATTAGGTTGTGTGGCTCAATTATAGTAAGAGATTCCTTTAACTCAGCACTGTGTAACATGCCAGTTACCATAGTAGACATTTCAGATACAAAGTTCAAATCCTCAAAATAGCCCAATAACATAGACATTATCATTATCATCTTTTTTTTTTATTGGAGTATAGTTGATTTACAATGTTCTGTTAGTTTCAGGTATACAGCAAAGTGACTCTGTTATACATGTACATATATTCACTCTTTTTTAGATTCTTTTCTCATATAGGTTATCACAGAATATTGAGTAGGGTCCCCTGGGCTATACAGTAGATCCTTGTTGGTTATCTCTCTTATGTATGGTGGTATGTGTGTGTTCATCCCAGGCTTCTGATTTCTCTCTCCCCCCTCCTCGCCCCACATTTCCCCTTCGGTAACCGTAAGTTTATTTTCGATATCTGTAAGTCCGTTTCTGTTTTGTAAATAAGTTCATTTGTTTCTTTTCTTTTTTTAAAAATTAGATTCCACATATGCATGATATTTGTCTTTCTCTGTCTGACTTACTTCACTTAATGTTTTATCATCTTAATTTGATGAAGAAACCGCAGCTCAGAGAGTTTAAGGATGTGCCCAAATTTGCACAGCTGGGAGGTGACAGAGCCAGGACTCCGTGGCAGGTCTTGACTCCAAAGCTATAGGCTCCCTTCTACCTCTAACAAATGATGATTTTGCAAAATATGACTGAGTGTATGTAGCTGGAATGCAAATCTTAAAATCTCACATAAGCCCCAGGAAAACAGACCAGGAAAGTGTGGATGGTGCCCTGTTTTTCCATCGCTGCTCTAATAACCCGGGCTTGATGAAGGACCGCTGATGGAAGATTATCCATGATATAATAAGTGCTTCTTAATTTGAGTGCTATTTATTCAGACTTTGATATAAAAGCAGATACAGTGTCTGTGGTCTTTTTTTTTTTTTTTTTTTTTGTGAGTAAATCGTTTGAAATTACCTCTGCTTCTGAAAACTTTGGGTTTCTCAGTAGGTAAGGGAAATCCATTTAAAATCAGTATCCTTTTTCTAAAAGTAAGGGCTCTCAAATTAAGCATTCCTTTCACGCATCAGCAACTTCTGAGTCCTGCAATTAATTATTGTAATGTTAAAGGTCTTTTATGTTTATGATACATGCTTGCGTTCCGCAGGCATATTATGAATCGTAATTTTTTCATTAACTCCCCTCCTCTTCACTGCCTGCACTCTATTACATCTTAGTTGACCATTTATATAACATTCGAAAGTAGTAAGACTGTTTTTCATTAAAATCACTCTGTGGGGCTTCCCTGGTGGCGCAGTGGTTGAGAGTCCGCCTGCCGATGCAGGGGACGCGGGTTCGTGCCCCGGTCCGGGAGGATCCCACATGCCGCGGAGCGGCTGGGCCCGTGAGCCACGGCCGCTGAGCCTGCGCGTCCGGAGCCTGTGCTCCGCAACGGGAGAGGCTCGCGTACCGCAAAAAACAAATAAATAAATAAAGTAAAATCACTCTGTGATTCTGACGTTTCACTAAGGTTAATAAAAAACTGCTTTGCAAAGAGGTGGGGTGGGAGTGGGAAATAAAGTTTAGTTTCCGTAAAACCATTTACTTTGAAAATACCACTCTTCACTGTGGAGTGAAAAGGCCAATGCTTTGCTCTTATTAGGTGTGTGGCCTTGAGCATATTAGTTTCACCTCTCTGAACGTCAGTTTCTGTAAAATAGGGACAATGAAAATGATAGCTGTTTCTTGTTAATAAGAGTTGTGAACTGTCTGAATGAAGGAACCGAAGAAGCAAGGGAAATACACCAGTACACTCATGAATCAAATACAGAACACTACTCTCCTTTAAGAAAAAAATCAACAGGAAACTGTCACCTTGACGAGAATGTTGCTAGAAACCTGGGCAAGTTGGAAGGGAATGAATTTATCGCTTCTAGCAAGGTAGCCCAATTTATCGCTTCTAGCAAAGTAGCCCGTCATTGTATACTTCACACTGCGTAGAGCAAAAAGCCTGTGAGGGCTCCATTTGCATACAGAGGCTCAGGGGGAATGACAAGGATCAGAAGGAAATAATTTCGAAATTGCCACTGTTCGCTTTGTTGCTGACTATATTGATATTGTCTCGTCCATTATGATGGAGAGAGGCTTCTCGGATCTCAAATGTGCACCCAGCACAGGTGGGGAAGAGAGTGAGATACTAAAAAAGGATAATTTAAAATTATAGTCAGATTATATTTTCTCATCATAGACACACTGCTTGACGGTGGTTCAGCCCGGTCTGACACCTCCTGGCAACCTAGAGCTGCAAAAAGTTTCAGATCGCAGAAAGATAACAGTAATAACAACGACAGCCAGCAAAGGCCCTGGGCAGAACTTCAGGGCAGCGCTTTTCCTCTTGTTATCTCACTTGGTTATTACAAGAACCCTTTGAGGAAAGCACCGGGAAGTCAGTGGCAGCTCTAGCTTTCCAGGTGCTCAGGTCAAAAAGCGTGGCATCCTTTTTCTTACAAAGCCCACATCCAACCTGCCCGCAAATCTTGTTGGCTTTTCCTTCAAAATACACATAGAATCTGACCACTTCTCTACCACCAGTGCCTCCCTGCTCCGGGCATCCTCACCTCTTGCCTGGGCCTTGCAACTGTCTTCCTGTGTAGGCCTTGGACCCCCAATGGTCACTTCTCAACATACTGGTCTCTCTGGGGTCCTTTAAAAACACAAAGCAGATCCCGTCACTTCTTCCCTCAAAACACTCTGTTAATTTCCCGTCTCATGGGGGTTGAACACCAAAGTCACTAGAAGGTTCTACCCAGTCTGGTCCCTCTTACCTTCCGATCTCAGCTCTTGCTACAAACCCCATGACTGACTCCTCTTCAGCCATACTGGCCTTCTTGCTGCTCCTAGAACAATTTAGGGGGTCTGTTTTTTCCTTTTTTCCTTTTCCTACTGTTGCGTCTCTCGCATCTACAACTCTACTCAGATCAATAAGTATTTGTCTAATAGAGTGATTTCTTAAAATGAGCTCTGAAGTCAGACCGCGTGGCTTTGCATTTCAGATCTGCCACTTATTGTGTGACCCTGATGGGTCTCCTCACCTGTAAAATGGGAATCATAGAGGTACCTATTTCCTAGGTGTAGTGAGTTGAATCATGTATCCCAAAAAGATATTTCCAAGTCCTAACCCCTGGTACCAGTGAATGTGACCTTATTTGGAAATAAAGTCTTTGCAGATGTAAACGAGCTAAGAATCTCGGCACGATATCATCCTGGATTTAGGGTGAATACTAAATCCAACGGCTGGTATCTTTGCGAGGAAGGAAAGTAGGATGTGAGACACAAGCAAGAGGGCCGTGGAGGCCAAAGAATGCCAGGCGCCACCAGCAGTTGGAGGAGCTAAAGATGCATTCTCCCTACATCCCTCAAAAGGAGCACGGCCCAGCCAACACCTTGATTTCAGACTTCTGGCCTCCAGAACTATGAGAGAATAAACGGGATAATTTGTTACATCAGCTCCAGGAAACTAATACAATAGGGTCGTTGAAAGGATGTAATGATCTTATCTATATAAAGAGTTTTATTGTAAGTAGCTCTCTAAGTGTTGGCTATTACTATTAGCCTTACTTTACAGACAATGAAACCAAAGTGCTAAGAAGATAAATGACTTACCCAAGAGCTCACAGCTGCGAAGTGGTGGGTCAGGGGTCAAAATTCTCACCTAAGGGCTCTGGGTGCTGCCAGGCTACGTGGCATTTTAATGCAGATGACCTCTGGCTGACGGTAACCCCGATTAAGTCTCTTCCAGCTCCTAATACTTTATGAATTGGCCAGATGCTTCCCAACAAAGGTGTTTTGTCCTTTTTCTTCAGGCAACCAAAACTCCCCAAAGAGGCTCTGAGTTACTAAAGCATATGTTCCAGATGTGAAACAGAGCAAGTGCTGGTGACCGTGCACTTTGCCCATGGAGACCAGAGGAACAGAGCGTTTAGCCAATCAGATTTGCCCGATAGGGCCCCCAACACCCCAGTGACCGCAGAAATCTGCGAGCTGGTAGCTTCACAAAACTACACACGCACAAGCTCAGGAGGTGGGAAATGTGCCTGAATGTCGTCTGGAGTTGGGATTCTGGCCAATAGTAACTGGCTTCAAGAAGCACGGTTTCTAAACATCACAGGGTCCCCAGATAGCTGAATGAGTCCTCCCAGTCGTGGTTTCCAGTAGAAATTTTCACTATAAATCAGCCAGCCCAAAATCACTGCCAAGGACGTGTTGTGATTCCTGGCCAGGTGGAGGGACAGGGAGGTGGGGAAATGAAGAGGGATTTCAAATGAAAACATTCCCTCCGCCCGCCTGGCCAGCACTGGATCCCAGGAAGGGATGGTGGTGTTTCTCAAGGTGCACTGCCTTCCCAGTGAGCGTGCTGGGACCAGAGGGATCCGGCGGAGGGGAGGGAACCAGCAGCAGTGCAAGGAGATGCTCCCCACCTCCGAGACACCGCCCTGAGGCACCGCCTGGTCCCCCCTAACTCAGACGGCCCTCCCCCTCCTCCCTTGTGAGACGTGGAGTAGTTGGCGGGGGTGGGGGGGGCTTCACTGAGCTCTGGCCACTGACAGTCCAGCTAGCAAACGACCTCTTGCAAGAGCGGTGCATCTCGGTGGTATCACAGGCTGCATGCCAGAGAATCTTGCTGTCTTGGCAGGTGTAAGCCGGCGCCTAAGGTAAAGCTGAAATAAGGGCGGGAGTAAGGGAGCATTGGGCAAAACAGTTGGGCGACCAAGAGGTGGTCTGGTTGGGGATGAGGTGATCCTGGGGTGCTCCCAGGCAAAGCGTTATTACAAAGTAGCTACACTTGCCGTCCTGGAGTCAGCCTGCTTGGATTCAAATACAGCCTCCGCCATCTTGTAGCTCTGTGACTAAGCCAAAATCTCCTAAAAGCTCAGCTTCCATTTCCTTCCCCGTAAAATGAAGTTTGCAGAGCTTGAGTGAGTTAATTCCTAGAAAGTGCTTGGTGCCTGGCATGTAACAGGCTCTCAGTAAATATTGGCATTTACCCTTATCACTGTTATTATTGTGAGTAGATCTGTTAAAGGGCTTGGGATGGGCTGATGCCTGACAATCATACCTGCTTCTGCGTAAACTTCCTGCCTCGTCTTCCCACCGTGGGTGATGGCAAAAAGTCACAATATGGAGAATGCCTACCAAGATGGAGGACCGAGACTAGCTAGTGTGGATGGTGATGGGCAAACAGGAGAAGCAGCAAAAGTTAAGGGCATTTGTATCTTGATCTACTGCTCAATCGTCTCAAGTGATGTTTCTGAAAGTTGTAAGCAAGTAGAACACTTGTTGGCCAAGTCCTGTTTTCAGTGAATTAGGATATTTCGGGTCAAGATCTTACAGTCAATCTTTCTATAGTTTCCTGGCCATTCTTTTCCAAGTGTTTTTATTCCTTGGAGAATTTGAGGGGATGCTAGGCTTCTTTTTTTTTTTTTTTTTTTTTTATTTTTGGCTGCATTGGGTCTTTGTTGCTGTGCGCGGGCTTTTGCCGCGCGGTGAGCGGGGGCTACTCTTCGTTGAGGTGCGCGGGCTTCTCATTGCAGTGGCTCCTCTTGTTGTGGAGCACGGGCTCTAGGCGCACGGGCTTCAGTAGTTGTGGTACATGGGCTCAGTACTTGTGGCGCATGGGATTAGTTGCTCCATGGCACGTGGGATCGTCCCAGACCAGGGCTCAAACCCGTGTCCCCTGCGTTGGCAGGTGGATTCTTAACCACTGCACCACCAGGGAAGTCCCGAGGCTAGACTTCTTAAAGCGGAGGTGGCTTTATTCTTCATCTAGAGAGCCACAGGAGGCAAGCAAAGAAATCTAGGAAAGAGTTATAGATACACTGAAAATTGTTGTGGATAAAACATCTCTGAAGGGAACTCTAATCAATTCCTACTTTTTTTTTTTTGCTGCACCACACGGCTTGCAGGATCTTAGTTCCCCGACCAGGGATCGAACCAGGACCCCAGCAGTGAAAGTGCCAAATCCTAACCACTGGACCGCCAGGGAATTCCCATCAATTCCTACTTTCATTTCACAAATACTCCCTGCATCCCTCCTATGGGAGAGGCACACTAGACCCTAGGAAGGCTATAATGGTCCCTGCATCAAGGAACCCCACCAAATGGAAAGAAAGAACCAGTCAACAAATGATTAAAAGTGGATGTGACTTAACGATGAAAAGTCAGAATGCAAGGGCCTTTCGAGCAGAAGAGCTATCTCAGCAACTGTTGTAATGAACAGAGCATGGGTTTTAGCATCAGCCAGACCTGGTTTCAACCTCTGGCTTCATCAGCTATGAGCTTAGGAAACGTGCGCAAGCCTCTTCACTTCGCAGCCTCAGTTTCTCCTGTAAAATGGCACTGCTACCTACCTATGGGATTGTAGAGAAGATGGTTTGAGATAATACCTAATGTAGCCCAGTCCCTGGCACATGGTAGAGATGCAACAAAAATCTGTTCCTTCCACTGGAGGGGTCTAGAAAAGGCTCTCTAAAGAAGGGGCCACTTAGGCAGGATCTGAAGGAGGAGTGTAAGTGCTTGCCAGCTAGAGTGGGATGCATTTCAGGGATGCTTTCCACAATATTGTGATTTCTGCCCAACTTTTCAGGAACCCATATGCCCACTGACTGACAGTAATTTTACAAAGCCAGACGTGTCTGTATTCTTTTTCTATCCAAAAAGAAAATCTCTTTTTATTTTTTGGTACTTAACGGTTGTTTTGTGGTAGTTACAAACCGTCCTCTAAGTGCCAGCTACGAATCTGCCAGAAATATCACAGGGGGCATTAAATGTGCCAAGAAACTAAAAGGAAGGCAGTAACTGGTTTCCCTCCACTAAAGTGGAACGGAGTCTTGCAGGGGGAAAAGTAGCACTGAGCCTGAGGAAGAGGTAGCCGAGCTGACAGCTGCATGCCTGGGTCCCCTGTCTCTGCCACTAATGGCTGCCCACAAAGGTGCTGAAGCTTTGCGGATTGCACTGGGCCCCAGGGACCCGTTAGCATCCAAGCCACCCATGAGCTTCCATTTCTCATGCACTTGAAATTCTGGCCAAGGTGGGGAAAGAAATAAGAGAAGCCCATCTCCCGGGATGGGTTCTGGGCTGAGATCAAGGAAGAAAGTTCAGTGGTGCCTTGGGCCTGGCAACCCTGGGTGTTGGCTCTGGGCACTACTGCAGGGAGGCTGGCAGGGAAGCGGGGTTCACGGTGCATGCACACACACAGTCTCCCCTCCCTCCATGGAGCCTTTCTCTGCTGGGCTGTCTTCTTCCAGAGTGAGCACTGGAAACTGATCTCACCTCTAGTCGGTGGAGAGAATCAAAGGGGGAGATGATGCCTGTCTGCCTGTTCTCCCAGAACTCAGACCGTGCTGTTCTCTCTGTCTGGACTGCCCTCCCCCTTCTCCTTTCCTGACCTTAAGACTCAGTTCAAATGCCACCGCCCCCATCAACTGGGCTTTAAGAGCCAAAGGAAAGAGATTATATGGTCTTATTCACCATCTGTCCTTGGTGCACAGTAGGTGCTCAATAAATTAGTGGACTGAATGACACACCCAGTCTTCTCTGACTCCACTGCCCCTAAAGGGAGGGAATTTACTTGTGATTTCTTGGCTCCACATTTGTATCACTTAGTTGTTTGCGTGCCTGTCTTCTCATCTAAACTAGGGACTGTTAACCTAGGGTCCATGGATAAGCTTCAGGGGAATCCGGACACCCTGAAATGTACATAGATTATGTGCATGTGTGTATGCGTGCGTGCTCCTAGGTTCATCTTTTTCTGGAGGGAATTTCCCAGCTTTGACCAGGTTCTCACAGAGTCCATGATTAGAATAAGCTCAGAAACTAGACTAGTCCACAGAGGACTGGACTGTGCCCCCTTTGAGGCCGGGGTCCTGGCTAACACAATGCCTGGTGCACAATAGATGCTCAAGACGTGTTTGTTGAGCGAGTGAGTGAGAGAATGATCTTAAGCCCTGCCCGGGCCTCCACCATCACCAGATTCCCAGAGATGGATTCCTCCAGTCACATCACCCTCCACCCATCAACTGATGGTTGACAGCTACATCATAGCAAGTCAGAGCAGGCTGTGTGTCTCTGAGCCTCAGTTTCCTTACCTGTGAAATTGGGAATAACTCTTGCTCTGCCTATACCCCTAAATTGTCTTCAAGATCAAATGAGATAGTAGGGGGAATTCCCTGGCTGTCCAGTGGTTAGGACTTTGTGCTCTCACTGCCGAGGGCCTGGGTTCAGTCCCTGGTCGGGGAACTAAGATCCCAGAAGCCGAGTGGCACAGCAAAAAAAGAAGAGAGATAGTAGGTTCTTTCACTTGTATTCAACACGTCCTTATTGAGCACCCACTGTGTGAGCTCTGGAGGTATATAGAGAAATGAGCTATACTCCCTGCCCTCAACGAGCTCATAATCTAATGGGGGAGACAGACAAGTGATCCATTTCAGCATGATGTGGAAAGTGCTACAGCACTATAGGAAAGCCCACAGGCTGCCAACCTGAAAGGTTAAAAAATGGAGACATCTAAGAGGAACAGCAGCAGTCTGAAGGATGAATAAACGTTAGCTAGAGAAGGGGAGATATTCTAGAACATTCTAGGAAGGGGAAACAGCCTGTGCAAAGGCCAGGAGATAAGAATGTGGCACCTTTCTGGGGCTCACAGCTTGCTCAACACACAGTAGGAGAGTCAGAGAGACAAACTGGAGGGGTGATCAGGGACTGGGTCGGAGGGGGATGCCAAAATTGGGCTTTTTCCAGAAAACAGTGGGGAGGGCTTTTGAGCTGAGGCATAAAAAAACCATGCAGATTTATATTTTAGAAAGCTGACTCTTGGCTGCAAGGTAGCGAGTCCACTGGAAAACAAGATTGAGAGCACCAAGACCGGTCAGGAGCGAGTGGGAGCCATCCTTGGAAGAAGTGCAGAGGGATGTGGGGATGGGTAGCAGAAGGGATGGAGGGGAGAGAACAGAGTTCACAGACAGCTGGGCAGTCGGACTTGGTGAATGAATGAGAAAGTGTTTACAAACTGAAAAGGGCTGCTGCTTTAATACAGTAGAGCTTCCTTGTTCTAGATGTGGGAGCTACATGAAGTCATTTCAGCATGCCACAGACTCCACATGCTGTGCTCTCTAGTTTCACAAAAAGGGGGCAGGGCCTTTTCTTTCTACCTGTGTATTCTTTTCTCTCCGTAGTCATACAGAGGCAAAACAGTAACAGTCAAGAGGAAAGGAGGGCTTTTAAAAATAAACTGACACTGATTTGCACCCTCTCCCTTTTTTTCTTGATGAGTCTGGCTAACAGTTTATCAATTTTGTTTATCTTCTCAAAGAACCAGCTTTTAGTTTTATTGATCTTTGCTATTGTTTTCTTCATTTCTATTTCTGCTCTGATCTTTATGATTTCTTTCCTTCTACGGACTTTGGGTTTTCTTTGTTCTTCTCTCTCTAGTTGCTTTAAGTGTAGAGTTAGATTGCTTAGTTGAGATTTTTCTTGTTTCCTGAGGTGAGATTGAATTGTTATAAACTTCCCTCTTAGAACTGCTTTTGCTGCAGTCCCATAGGTTTTGGGTCGTCATGTTTTCGTTGTCATTTGTTTCCATATATATTTTTTTTTCTTCTTTGATTTCTTCAGGGATCTCTTGGTTATTTAGCAGCGCACTGTTTAAAAAATCTAGAAACAATAAGTGCTGGAAAGGGTGTGGTGAAAAGGGAACCCTCCTGCACTGTTGGTGGGAATGTAAATTGATACAGCCACTATGGAAAACAGTATGAAGTTTCCTTAAAAACTAAAATTAGAACTACCATATGACCCAGGATTCCCACTACTGGGCATATACCCTGAGAAAACCATAATTCAAAAAGAGACATGTACCACAATGTTCATTGCAGCTCTATTTACAATAGCCAGGACATGGAACCAACCTAAATGTCCATCGACAGATGAATGGATAAAGAAGATGTGGCACATATATACAATGGAATATTACTCAGCCATAAAAGAAACGAAATTGAGTTATTGGTAGAAAGGTGGATGGACCTAGGGTCTGTCATACAGAGTGAAGTAAGTCAGAAAGAGAAAAAAAAATACTATATGCTAACACATATATATGGAATCAAAAAAAAAAAAAAAAGGTTCTAAAGAACCTAGGGGCAGGACAGGAATAAAGATGCAGACATAGAGAATGGACTTGAGGACACAGGGAGGGGGAAGGGTAAGCTGGGACGAAGTGAGAGAGTGGCATGGACATATACGCACTACCAAATGTAAAATAGATAGCTAGTGGGAAGCAGCCGCATAGCACAGGGAGATCAGCTCAGTGCTTTGTGACCACCTAGAGGGTGGGATAGGGAGGGTGGGAGGGAGGCTCAAGAGGGAGGGGATATGGGGATATATGTATGCATATGGCTGATTCACTTCGGTGTACAACAGAAACTAATGCAGTATTGTGAAGCAATTATACTGCAATAAAGGTCTATTAAAAAGTTTTTTTAAATGTAATAATAAAGAATGTGAAGCCACCTTAAAAAATAATAATAAAATAAACTGACAATAACTCAGGACAGTCTTTGGAAATTGGGGGACATAAAGTAGGCACAGAAATTGCTTTTTGCCAACAGCTACTTGGAAGAAGTGCCTGGAAATGCCCCCTAAACAGATCGGGAGGAGAAAAGCATTTCAGGCCAGATCAGACCGTGGGTTGAAAATGGTGCAAAGGATCAGTGTCAGACAGAAAGAATTTGAGAAAGAAAAATGCCTAATCGGTATCAATTTAATAGGCCACTTGAGCAGTAGGAGAAGAAATGTTATTTTATGGAGGCGATTTTATAATCACCGGAGTACTTAGCTTCATGTAAGCCATCTCATATTCATTAGAAATAAGAGGAATTGTATTCATTGGAAAGAACTCTTCAATTTATAGCATCTTAATTGCTTAGGGTTTTGAATTCTGATAAAGGAAGCTCCATTTTTGGTGGGAGTGGAGGGTCAGGCAGAGGGAGGATTCGTTCTTTATGACAAAGACATTGGGGTCGGTATTGTGTTTGATGGCTGCATCAGGAAGAACGGGCTGGACTGTGCTTGGTAAGAAACAACCCCCAAGTCTCAGTGGCTTAACACAGCACAAATTGATTTCTGGCTCATGTTACGTGTCCAACGTGGCTTGACAGCAGGTCACTCAGGGATCCAGACTCCATCTCCATATGACCAAAAGTCACATTGCAGGGGTGTACAGTCCTACCCTACCACATGCCTGGGAGGAGGAGAATGTCTGTGGGCAGTCCCAGTGACTGCACGGTGGAACCAAAGCCATCGAGTCCTTTGTACCCCCACTAAGACGTGAGCTCCCCAAGGGCAGAGACCATCCTTTGAATCTTGGTACCACCAATACAGTGCCTCTCCCAGAGTAAATGATGGTGAATTTTGACAAATGAATGAGTGAATGTATTGATACATGGATTTGATTTTCAGAACTTGTTGAGGTTTTCTAAATGCGTGGGTCCTGGGACGTCTGCCTATATTCTTTCACCCAATTTTCCTTCAAGATTTTCTGCACCCCCAGAAGCAAACACAGTTTCCCGAAGCTTACAGAGCAGACCCCTGGGGCAGGGGAGGGACTTGTGGCATCTCCACTCAACCAGGCTAATGGAGCAGCTGGCCTGTCAGTGGCTTTGTCACCTGTTGTCTGGGACACAGGAATTAGCCATCAGAAGCCAAGATGGAGAAAAGGGAGCAGCACAGTGCTTCCAGCTTTGCTGAACTTTTCTCATTTAATCTTCACCACAGTCCTGGAAGGAAGGTGCTATGCTTCCACTCTACCACCCCCATTGTAGTAATGAGAAAACTGATACTTGAGAAAATTAAGGCATTTACCCAATATCTCATGGCTACTAAATGGCTTAGAACCCAGATCTGTCCACTTCTAAGCTGGGGCTCTTAACCACTGGGCCGACGTCTGTCTTCTTCAAGCAGGTCACACACAAGCTTCAAAGCATTTTGTTTTCCTATGAACTTGTAGCCGCGTGTCGACAGGAAAAAAATAAGAAAAATGGAGAGTTATGTTTTATTCTGGGCATTACTGAGGACGATAGCCTGGCAACCAGCCTCTCAGATAGCTCTGAGGAACTGTTCCAAAAGGATAAGGGAAGAGCCAAGATATAGGAGTTTGGGCTGAGGAAAAAACAACAACAACACGTAATAGAACATCAAAAGATTACTGTTAATCACAAAAAAAACAGACATCTCAAGTTAATGATTTCATTGCTTTTCTATGTATGGAAAGATACGAGCGTCTGGGCTTACCGAAATTATTCCTTTGATATACACCTTCACTACCTAGGGCCAGTATCCTGCTTTTCTCCATCCTGAATTCCCCTAGGGGTGTGGCTGCAGTGACCAACGGTGTTATGGCTTCAACATCCTTTGTTTACTGAAATGGCAGGTGGCGTTCTTTGTCCACACATGCGTGGCTCTTTCTCTGTCCACCCTCCAGGAGGCAGGAAGGGCCACAAAAATGTGTCCCCCATCTCCCACTGAGGCCCAGCGGCCCTCGCAGCAGTCCCCGAGTTCCCACCTTCCATCAGCACCTGAAGCAGCTCAGACAGAGCCGCTCCCATGAGCTTGGCGCCTGAGATAATTAGGATCCGTGGCGATTTGGCCCTTCCCCTGGTCGCCCAGCCTCAGGCTAGTCATGCTGTGCTCATGCGTCATTCGGGGTGTCCCCGGCCCTGCAGCCTCTCTCCGACTCTATTCCTCTCAGAGGTGGTGTAGTCCCACATAAGGAATCAGACTGCATCCCCACCCCAGACTCCTGAGTCTGCTTCCTCATTTATAAAGCAGGGAGGCAGGGGGCGGGGGGGGTGTGTGGAAGGAAAGAAGGGAAACGGTATGTATGGAGCGCCTATAGTACGCAGGACCCATGACGTGAGAACTCTCACTGTATCTCCATGGGGAAGGGAGTCATGGCCCCAGTTCACAGATGAGAAAACTGTGCTCACATGGATCAAGGAACTGGCTGAAGGGCCCACAGCCAGGCAAAGAGGCAGCCAGGATTCTAAATGTGGTTAGCCTCTCCCCAACGTTGGTGTTCTTTCCAGTACACTTGTGGATCTCAAACTTTTGCGTGAAATGATATGACAGCCTAGAAGGTTTGTTAAAACTCAGGTTGCTGGGCTTCCCTGGTGGCGCAGTGGTTGAGAGTCCGCCTGCTGATGCAGGGGACGCGGGTTCGTGCCCCGGTCCGGGAAGACCCCACATGCCGCGGAGCGGCTGGGCCCGTTGAGCCATGGCCGCTGAGCCTGCGTGTCCAGAGCCTGTGCTCCGCAACGGGAGAGGCCACAACAGTGAGAGGCCCGTGTACCGCAAAAAAAAAAAACTCAGGTTGCTGGGTGCCACCTCCAAAGTTTCTAATTCAGTAGGACCATGGTGAGGCCTGAGAATTTTTGTTTTTAACAAGTTCCCAGGGGATGCTGAGGCTCTGGTCTGGGGACCACACTTTGAGAACCACAACAGTAAATCAGTACTGCTAAGCTCCCTGAGCTATAGGAGCTCACAGCTGAGAAATTCATGGACTCTGAAGGGGACAGTTGCTTGAGGTGCGTCTTGATCTACAAGATGTTCTCTTGATATGTGACTGGCATCCCTAGCAGGGACAAAGTGACTGGTCCATAAGACCTGTGCTTTGACTGTGTCTCTAGGTGTAAGGACAGACCTGCAGGGCTGGGGCCCGCACATCCTACCTAGGACAGCCAACACATGTCCATTTGCAGAGTGAAAGCTACTACCTTCCCCCCTGTGCTTGGGGGGCTGCCCGTCTGCCATGCAGAGCTGGGCTGTAATTTTGCCATAGCCATTGGCTACCTGTGCCAGGGGTAGGGGGCAGGGGATTCCAGTGGGCCTCCCAAGGCCACTCCACTCATGGAAAATCTTGTCCCCACCCATCTTCTGCCCTGGCATTCTGTATATAAGGTGCAGGGTTTAGCAGCATATGCTAAGCTTTAGGGTATGCTTATTTGAGGGCACGGACTGTATCACTCGTCCATGATGCAATAGTGAGCAGAAATAGAGTCATTGCTCCCTCCCCTCGGGTCAAAACTTCGTAAAAGTGACAGACATTAATCAAAGAATTACCCAAGTGAAAATGAGCATTTCAACCCTGACCAGTGCAATGAAGGTCATGGTGCTATGAGACTGTATGAGGAGGGGAACTGGCCATAAAACTGAAATTTGAAGGATGAGTATTTAACTATGGGGCCAGGGGAGGGCTCTCCAGGCAGAGGGAATGATATTTGCCAAGGTCTTGTGAAGGAACGGGGTGGAGTAAGGATGAGGCACTAAATAGGTGGCCAGAGGGGCTGGAGCTCTGGGTGAGATGCGGCTGGAGATGGCTAGGAACAGACTGAGGCCATGTGACAGGGTTTGGACCCCATGTTCAAGGGTGATGTCTCCATCCTGAGGACAATGGGAAACCTGTGAGCAGCTCTAAGCAGGGAGTTACGATCAGATTTGTGTTTTGAAGGATCACTCTTTAATCTGGAGAACCCATTGGAGAAGGGCCATGGGGATGCAGGGAGACCTGGTAGAAGGGAAGTCCAGGAGTCCAGGTGATGGATAATAGACACAGTGAGGATGGTGATGGAGAAAGCAGGTGGAATTGAGATCTATTGAGGAGGTACAATCAACTGGATTTGGTAATGGATTGAGGGTATGGGAGGGTATTGACATAAAAGATTGAAAAGTGACTCATTGTGTAGCTGAATGCATGGCATCACCATTCAGTGAGATTGGTTCCCCAAAAGATGACAAAGTTTGGGCATATTGAGTTGGAAGAGCCTCTAAAAGTACTGAAACACAGTATGAAATAAGCAGTGGGATTTCCAGGTCTAGAGTCCTGAGAAGATGTTTGGACTAGAGATAAGAATGTGCGAGGCAACTCAAGCCATGGGCTTTAATGAGATTTCCTAGGAAGAAAAAAAGATATTAAGATTTACTGGCTGTTAGAGAGAACCAATGGCAGAGTAAGACTGAGAACTTGGGCCTTCCAATTCCTGGTACCATCTTGCTGCCCCTCAGACTCACAGAGGCGATACATCAGATCACATCAGTGCTTTAAAGGTTTGATGCGTTCCTGAGCCTGTAAATGTTGGCCCTTAAGGAGCCAGTGCTAGCCTTGGCACATGTTTACCTCGGTTAGGACCTACAGTATCACACATCTGAAGTACTGTGGAGTGGAAGAGGATAGACCTAGATTAAGTGGACGGTGCTTTATGTGTTGGGCTCCACACCAACAACTTCCAATTGATCAGGTCTATGCAGAGTGGAATGGGTTGCCTTAGGAATTAGAGGGCTTCCCGTCACAGCAAAAGTGGGCTAAATATTTGATGTGAATGTCGTAGAAAGGTGTCTGATGACTACTTGAGCAACCTGATCTTGAGCCCTTTATGACCTGTGGGATCTTTGGATTCTTTCGGGCAGGAAATTCTTACGCTGTTCTGCTGGGTGCCTGGTTCTTTCTTGTGTATTTTTTTGAGGGGTGAGGGCGGTATAGGAGACACGGGGCCTCTGGTGATGTATGTGTAAGAGCTATATAAACATTCGGACAACTACCTTGGTGAAACCTGCATGACAGGAGACAGGCAATGCTACAAAAACAAAACCATAAAGGACCAAGGTCCCTTCCCCTCATGCCTGTACTTTGAGAGCTGTCCTAAAGGACCTTCAGTTGATAGATTTTTCCTACTTTTGCCTTTAATTTTGTCTGACCTCACGCTCCCCCATCTTCCAGTCAAATAGTCAATAATCTGTTTTAAAAATGACAATGGGAAGCCATGTCCTACTTGGAGGTAATCTAGAGGTGAATCTTTTTAAGACGTAAGCAACCTCCCATGGGTTTCGTCTATCTAGACTTCTGTGTTCTGAGTCTTTCTAAATCAGGGTCCTGCCGTTTGCACCACACGTCTCCCCCCATTACATTTAAATCACCCTGCTGGACATTTTCATGAAAAGAATTTTCAGGTGAATAAAACAATTTACCAAAAGCATGTCTTGGCTGCACTTGGTCCTCTTGGAAGGGCTCGCACATTCCCACATAATGACCATGCGTGTTTCCAGCACCGCTGGGAGTATGGTCTTCTTTGTCAGTTCCACGTTATTAGTTCCAGAAAGCCCTCTCTCCCCTGTTGCCTCCCTAGCACAGGACGAGATTGGCTCTGAAGTGGATTGACTCATCTTGGGGGTCCTGTGCATTTTCTGATACAAAAGGGCACCTAGAGGCCCACCCAAGGCTGCAAAAATTATTATTTCTGCAGATGTTGTTATGTATTATTATTCCGCAGACGTCTCCAGAAACCTTCTCTTCTGTGTATATGAAAAAAGGACTTGGGACACAGCAGGGGTTCACTGACGCCAGGGCTTCCTGGGATCTTCTCCATCAGCTGAAGGACCACAATAGACACCACGGGTCTCTAACTTAAGTCTAAGTGGCATTTTGGAAAGAGGAGAGCTTTTGAAGGCAGACGGGCTTGGCTTCAAGGCCCAGCTCCGCTGCTTACTAGCTGTGTTATTCTGGGTACAGTATGTGACCTCCCTGAGCCTCTAGTTTCTTATTTGTAATAATAATAGTTAACTTTTAGTGAGGGTTTGCTGTCTGCAAGGCACTAAGCGAAGTGGTTTTTATGTCTTGTCTAATTGAATCTTTACAACGGATCTTGGGGTGATGTAAAGCATCTTTCTCCATTTCATTGCTTCGATCAAACACTGTCTCCGCACCACAGACGGTGGGAGAGAATTTGGAAGGAAGAGGCACAGCAGAGGCTGATTGTCCCTCAGCGGTGGGGTGGGAGCTGGGGTGTGGATGGTCCCAGCAGCAGTGGAAGATGCCGTCTTTATCACTGGCCAAGGCTGGGTGAGGTGCCCTCATCTGCTCTCCCGTCACCCTGTCTCTCCTTGCAGATTGCCTATTGCCATATCCATTCCTTCCAGCCCCACACCAACCAGGGTGTGAGTCCCTTGAGGGCAGGGACTCTTTCTTATCTCTGAGTCATCAGGACCTTCTGCAGTGCTTGGCGGCTTTCCGGTGCTCAATGAAGGAAGCTGAACAGAGGAATAAATAAAGGAATCAATCGGTCCATTTAGCTAGCAATGCCTCAGACCCAAGTCGCTAAGATTCTGGTCACAGTTCAGCCTTACCCTAGATAAGTAACTTCTCTCTGGACCTCAGTTTCTTCTGTGAAATGAGGGAATTAGAGAAGATTATGTCTCAGGGTCCTCAGAGTTGGGCAACTTTGTAACATCTACAAGAGCCAATCAGCACCGAGCAGTCCTAGAGCCTGTGGATTCCAGGAGGTCTCCCTTTTTGAGCAGCAGGAAGTACAAGCTTGACCCAGGGAGGGTGGAGAAGGACTCAGATGACCCACCCACTCAATGGGAAATCTCATTTTCCAGCTGGCACTGTGTCTGCAGTGTAGACAGCCCTGCTCAGCCCTGTAAGGGATTCAAAAGAACTGAATTCCACCCCAGTGCTTCATGGGACATAGGACCTGTCTACAAACGTCCATCATGCAGGGTCCGCCAGGGGAGGAGTCTCAGGAGAGTCTGCGCCATCATGCTCTGTGAATTCGTAGGGAAAAAATGATAACATTTGGTTGGAGATGAGAAAGGACTTCTTCCTCTGGGAAATGGCATTTGTAGTGTCCTGAACGATGGGTTGGACTTGGGCGCATAGAGATTGAGGAAGGCATGTCAGGCAGAGGGCTTGGAGGCGGGCAAATGGGCCAGAAAGTCCACGTTCGGGAAATGGCAGAGGATCTGGTTTGCAGAGCATAGCACTTATCCAGGAGAGATGCCAAAGAAGGCTGAGAGGTCAGCCCAAAGCACTACGGGGTGAAGGCTTGAACGCCGGAGTGAGGAGTTTGTACCTAATGCAGTAGGCAGTGGGGAGCCATTGAAGGTTTTGGAATACAGGGGTGAGAGCAGAGCTGCCTTTGGAAAAATCCATTTGGCATCACAGGTAGAATTGTTTGGAGAGAAGAGGCCTAAAAACTGGAGGTGGGAGGTGAGGGACAATTTTGAAACTGTGGCGATGGGCCAGGTGAGAAATCACAAGGAACTCAACTAGGGTGACGGTGGTGGCGCTCAGAAGCGAGAAACAGAGTCGGGAGCCACTGTAGGGCGAAGCTCTGCAACGTGACAAGTGACTACAGAGGTCAAGAGAGGAGTCCCAGCTGCCTCTCAGGCTTCGGGTATGGCCGGATCGCCACTTGGGTTGGGGTGCCAGCAAGAGAAATCGCGGATACGTGAGGAGGTGGTGATTTAACGGCATCAGGGGACGGCGAAGGAAGAGGTACAGATGAGAGATGTGTTTGGGACATGTTACGTGTCACATGCTGGCCTGACACTTCATCTTCAGAACAAGGGAGTCGGATCACATGATCAGGCAGTGTGCATCTACTATGTGCCAAACCCTGTATGACGATCTTTATAGGCATCGGCTCACTCAGTCCTCACAACCTGCCTAGGACACAGGCAATGCTATCATTTCCAGTCATAAGATATTATGATTCTGTGACTCCAGTCTTTTACCAAATGATGCTCTTCTCATCAGAGCAAGTCAGAATCCTGCCTCTTTCTTGAGCTCTTCAGAGGAAACAAACAAATCACTGTCATCTCTAAAGCTTTAGCTGAAACTGACATCCTCTGAGGAATGGTCGAGATGCTTTCTGCAGAGCCGCCTCTGTGCAATGCCATTTGCTCCTCTCATGCAGCAGATCAGGGTTCTGTTTGCTCCGACGCTGGGCTCTGGCGTCTGTCTTGGCTCTCACTGTATTCCCCTGCAGCCCATCTCCTTCCAGTGACTGCAAAGATGAGGCCAGAAGGGATGGGCTTTACTTGAAGCCCTAGGGAAGCAGGTCCTGCCTTCATGCAGGGGACCTAGGGCATGAGGCATGCCAGGACCTCAGTGACACCTGCAGGTGGGGAGAGGGGATAGGCTTCCAGAAGCCCAGAAACCAAGCATTTCTTCATTTTCCCAGCTAAAGGGGACTAACTCCTCGCTCTTCTGCACCTCACACACAGCACTTGGTCACAACTGTCCTTTAAAACTTGACCTTCAACTTTGTGTTCATTAGCTGCGTTCTTAGATCATTTCTCCCTCTAGACTATGAGCTACCTGAGAGCAGAGAAGAAAGGAAAGGAAGTAATGTTTCATCAGCACCTATTATGGGTCGAGCAAAATGCTAGTAACTTTACAACTATTAGTTTATTTAATCCTTACAACATTGTTTAGTTAATCCTTACAGTATTATTTAGTTAATCCTTACAACAACCTGGTGAGGAAGGGATTCTCATCCCCATTTTCCAGATGAAAAATTTAAAGATTAAGGCAATTGAGTAAATTCAGGAAAAGTAGTTAGGCAAGTGCCTGGCGCAAATGCCCGATAAATTATAGCAATTAGTATTGAATAGCCTGTCCTAGGACTCGGAGCCTGGAATTCAGTCCAGTTTGGACTATGTCCAGAGTCCATGCACACCTCATCCCTCAGGGTATCACAGTGTCCACTGCAGGAATTTAGGAAGTGCTCACCAATGAGTCCTTTATTCTTTCATTTATATTCTTGACCCTTCCACACCCCACACAAGGCTTGGAATATCTCAGTGGATCTCCAATAAATAATTATTGAGCGAATGATTCATTGAATGCATGAATGTGTGTAAGTGTGTGTAGTTGTATGTGTATGTAGTTAGGTGTGTATCTGTGTGTGTGTGGAGTTGAGTGCATGTGTATGTGTGTTAATGGTTTGGGACAGCTATTCTCAGAGAAGCTGGTGAGCTCTCTACCCCTCCCTCTAATGTCACCGCCACCCCTGCCAAGATTTGGGCCACAAGGCATTGGGTCAGTGGCTGGAGGAAGTTCTGCCAATTACCCTCCAATTACAACCCCACCCCCTACCCCGACACAGTAAGTCCCACTGGAAAGACCTCAGTAGGCATGAACATCTGAATCACAGGGGAGAGCCAGGAAGACAGCAGCTCATCAGAATCCCAGGAAGATTCCTGAGTCGCCTAAATATAGAAACCGCCACCCTGCCAAAAGCAAGGTGTGTTTGGCATCAGCTGACAGCACAGAGCCCGCCCGGGGCAGGTCAGGAGGAGAAAGGACAGGACTGGTGACCAGACACACCTACAGGGCTCAGACGGGCCTTGAGCCAGGCCACAGGTAGGAAAAAAAAAAGCCCGCCAGGAGTTTGGAAGCCAGCATCAGGAGATGGGGAGAGGCCACAAGGTATGCGGCATGGGCTTTGTGGCAGGACACACGTGCCCACGGGTTCTACTTATGTGACCTTGGGTGAGGCGCTCAGCCTATCGGAGCCCTGGTTTCCTGACCTAGAAAGTGAGGTCGACTGCGAATGAAGATCCAAGCATCCTCCCACCTGAGGTCTTTGCCCTGTGTTCCCTCTGCCTGATGCTTTTCCCCGAGGCGTTTGCATGGGCTGTTCCTTCACCCCCTTTGGATCTTTACTGAGATGTGACCTTCTCAGTGAGGCCATCCCGAGCACCTATTTAAGACTGTGACCAGCCCTGGCATTTTCGGACTCCCCTTCCCTGCCTTAGCATTTTTTTCCATAGCCCTTTTTTTTCCCCATGGCATTTATCATCATCCAACATATTATATATCTTACTTGTTATCTACCCCACTAGGATGTGAGCCCCACATGCTCACATCTGTTTGGGCAATGCAGTGGTACCCAGGGTCTAGTAGGTGTTCAATAAATACGTGTTGGATAAATGCATGAGTGAGGGGAGGGAAGGAAGGAAGGAAGGAAGGAGGGAGGGAAGGAGGGATGAAGAGAAGGAAGGAAGGAAGGAAGGAGATGGAATATGGAAATCACTTGGTGCTGTATGCCTGGTTGTAGCCGGTGTGTGTATGACATCTGACAAGGGGTCACCAGAGGTAACATGGGAGAGTCTCAGAGTGGGCAGGGGGCTGCAGCAGACCCTGGAAGTCAGTGTGGGGAGCCCCAGGCCCACAGAAAGGTGGGTCTGAGAAGTCAGTTTATAAGAAGTGAGGCCACCTCATGGGGGGAATTTAAGAGGCAGGACACAGGCTCCTAGAAGAACCGGGCATATGGTGTCTCTCCACCAAGAAGGTTGTGCCTCTGTTTCTCTGCCTTGAAACTTCTCCTTGTCCTTGGGGGCTGCTCAGGGGAATCTTCTCTGACACCCAGATGTGCCCTCCGTGATCTGCAAACCCTGGGCTTCCCTCCGTCAAAGGTCTCTCCAGGGGTGCCCTTTGTTTTCACACACCCCCACTCCTGCCCCACTGGACTGAGCTCCTTGGGGACAGAGCTGTGTCTCCTTTGCTTCTTTATCCCCAGGGCTTAGCCTGATACCAGGCATCTGGTGGACTGTGTCGGTCAGAGACCAGTGCAGGCAAGGGAAATAACTATGATCATTTTAGGAATAAGGGAAATTGGGTGCTTACAAAATTGCTGGAAAAGATGAAGATGTGGGCTCTTGGTTGGATGTTTACATGACTCTCAGGGTGACCCCCAGAAGTTGCCCACCAGGGGAGATGCTACCTGGAAGGTAGGGAACCAGGAAGTCACTGCCCCCATCCCCACTCCACTTGCCTTCAGACATCCAAAAAATAGCCATGTGTGAAATGAACTTCCCATCGCTAGGACTGGGTGGGATTCAGTAGCAAGCAGAGTCCAGGTACATAAGATGGTTTATCCGGTATCTAGAACTGGAGCATCAAGTCAGAGCTGGACCTGAGGGGAGTTGGGCTTGTTCCGGAGACCAGATCAGGGCTCAGCCTACAGGCTTCAGTTAGAGACAAGAGGGGCTGTGAGAAGCACGAAGCCAGGCAAGCCGTCACAATAGCCCGCTTCCAGACAACATTCGTATCCTTTGCTGATCTAGGAATTTTGTTCCGTCTGATATCGCTTGAAAGAAATGGGCCAACCCTCTGGGCTGGGGGAGATGTTCCGTGCAAGGGGATTTATGTTGGGATGCTATTTGGCCCGAAGCATTGAAACACGTCATCTGCCCATACCTCATTCACCCCGAATCTCACGTGGCAGCCACCCCAGCCTTTATGGTGTGGCTGCAGGATTTGCTTCTCAGCTGGGCACGGTGATAGTTGATTATATCAGTATCCCCAGGAGTGAACAGCCTCTGTGGGGCAAGGTGGGGACTCCTATTAACCAAGCTGTCATAAAAGACTGGATGATAAGTAGAAATGCCCAGTGATTGACTTTCCTCAGGAGAGAGAACTGGCAGGTAACACGAAATATTCATGTCATGTGGTGGACATCTACTCCTCTCAGCACCATCGCCTTAGAAAGCCAGGTTAGGGCCAGAAGTTTGCTTGATGGGAATTGAAGGGATCTTGGTGATGCTAAGTGATGATGCTTTGTGATGCTAGTGTCTTACTCTGGTATGAGGTCCCCATCTTTCCTCTAGGGAAGCAGTGTAGTGTATCTAAAGGTATAACTTTGAAAGCAAAAAACCTAGTTCAGATCCTAACTCTATCATTTATTAGCTGGGCAGGTCCCTCATGCCCTCGATCCTCTGTTTCTTCACGTGCACAATGGAATCGTTATACCACCTCCTGGGGTATTTGTGAGGTCCACATAAAACTCCATGGGAAAACCACCCAGCCTCCAGGTGGGAAGAGATATTTGCTGAGTACCTACTATGTGTTGGGCGCTGTCCTGGGATATACAATCATGAACGAGTCTGAAAGAATTCCTACCCTCAAGGAGCTTACATTCTAGTAATAAGCAAGCAAAAAAATAAAATGTTTGGGTATGAAAAGTACATTAAAGAAGATAAAGTAGGGTGATGTGGAAGAGGGTGATGGTGGAGCAGGATGGAATTATGGCTTTGACTAAGGCTGGAGAAGGCTTTTCAGAGAAGACAACGTTTAAGCTAAAACTTAAATGGTGGGCTTCCCTGGTGGCGCAGTGGTTGAGAGTCCGCCTGCCGATGCAGGGGACACAGGTTCGTGCCCCGGTCCGGGAAGATCCCACGTGCCTCGGAGTGGCTGGGCCCGTGAGCCATGGCCACTGAGCCTGCGCATCTGGAGCCTGTGCTCCGCAACAGGAGAGGCCACAACAGTGAGAGGCCCACGTACCGCAAAAAAAAAAAAAAAAAAAACTTAAATGGTGTTAAGGAGGCATCCACGCAAAGGCAAGGAGAAGAAGAACAAATATCATGTGCAAAGGCCCTGTGGTAGGAACAGTTTGGTTTGAGAGGAAAAGAAGGTTAGTGTGACTGAAGCATATAAGGGAAGACAAGATGCCTGGCACAGTGCCTGCCACGCAGTAGGTGTTCTATAAACATTAGTCCTCTTCCCCACTCCAGCACTGGAGACTGGAATGTTCATGTCAGCCAGCTCCCCGTCTTCCACTCTAACAGTAGATGTTACTACTTCTCTGGTGATGAGATTTGGGAAATCCCCTCAGTTCTGCTACAGCCCAGCTACAAGCTGTCCCCTAGAATGGGTCTCTGCTATCAACGGCTTAATCTCCCATCTTTATGTCTTTTTTATCAGCTACAATTTCAGAGGAATGTTTCCTGACATCGCCCCACACTTGCTCATTCTGTGCGCATTAACTGAGCTGAGGCCAGGGCTGCAGAGATGCCCGAGGGCCGTTCCCCACCCACGAGTAGCACTCAAAGCTCATGGTCCACGGGGAAGCTTGCAGTCCGTTTGGAACCCGTCAACCCCTCCTCACCCAGGCCTTATCCCAGCCACCTTCTCATCAGTCAGGCAGATGGGACCTATCACAGAAATTTTCCTGCTCTTTGCTCACAGCCTCTGCCATTCCTGCTAAGGTCACTTGCATCTAGATGAGAGAGACTCTGCCCATGCAGAACAAGGGGAGAATGATCTCCAAGTGGCCTAGGAACATGTAGACAGCTGCTCTGGGCAGTCCCACGACAGAGCGGAGCATCTGTGAGGTAGAAGAGAGTCAAAGCAGGACCTGAGTGCAGCGGTGCCAAGGTTAGCCCTGAAGCCAGTGTCAGGAGTGGAAGGGCTCCAGTCGTAAAGCCACAGGACTTGAATTCAGAGTAAAGACTCTGCATTGCATCTCTGAGGCTCAGTTTTCCCATCTATAAAATGGGGATGATAACCCTCGCCTTTGGGTTATTTTGAGGATCAAAGGAAATACTACAAATGAAATTGTTTGATCACTTTGAAAGCTTTGCAATCTTTTCTTTCTCTTAAGAGCCTCCAGGTGGGAGTGAAACATCAGCTCTGGACATCCAAAAATATTAACAGTAATCATTATCCACCAAGCAGTTTCTGTGTCTCAGGCATTGTGCTAAGCCCTCTACATGAATTGCCCGATTGAATTCTTCCAAATCCAGGAGGCTGGTGCTGTGATTAGCCTCATTTAACAGTTGAGGAAATTGAGGCCCAAGGAGATTAAGTAACTTGTTCAAATTACACAGCTAGAAAGTAGTTGGCCTCCAGAGTCCCACCTCTTATGCACTGCATACATCTACTCAAACCAGCATCGTATTTTAAGACCCTCAGCGACGTTCTAACCCAAGGGTGGGCAATTTCTAGCCACCTTTGTGGGGACCCAGCATCCTCCATGGAGGAAGCAGTTCTGGCCTATGCAGGTAGTTTAGTGAGTGGAAGAAGCCTGGGACAGGTAATTAGGAGAACTCGATTTTAGTGCTGTGTATGACCTGTGACCCTGCACCTCTCTGGGCCTCAATTACCCCATCTATAAAACAAGACGTAGAGGGAAGATTGATCTAGAACAGCATCTCTCATCCTTTTGGACTCTTGCCCACCGAGGTAGGGGCCTCCTGCCCCATCTGCTGTCAGGTCCATGAGGAAAGGAAAGAGATCATCTGAAAGCATTACATTGCAAGCAATTTGGGGGTAACATTAGAGCTGGATCTTCTTTAGGAACGGGAGACAGATGATTCATCGTTGAACTGCCCTACACACATGCCTTAAAAGCCCAGCCATTGAAAAATCATAAGCCCAAATTACTGCTGTTAGGCAAACAACCCACAACAAACTAAATCGGTCATGATGAAACTAAACGAATGGTCATTTATAAGTAAAAAGCAAGATCGGTGGCAACTGGAAAGCAGCGTCCGCTCAAGACAGTCCTGCCGAGGTTCTTGCGGATAACAACTCTCCCCCCGCCCCCAGCCCCGCTTCTGATCTCTGCAGGGCTTTCTGACTCTGCGCTGGGCTCGGGTACAGGAGAGTTTGGCAGTGCCGCCCATGTGGCTTGGGACTTTAGGGATAGAACACCACATTGGAGTCTTCCGTAAACTCCAACGACACACTTATTTTCTCCTGCAAATACCAATGTTTAATAACTCCCTACACCTTGCTTGATAACAAGGGCTGCCCTTTATCAGCATGTGCATATCCCTGCACTAAGCCCTCTGCAGGCTTCATCTCAGGGTGCAAGATGGCTTTCGTCTTACAAATGAGGTCCAAGAGATGGAACAACTTCCCTGAGGATACACAGCTAATAAGTGGTGGAATTCTATTTTGAATCCAGACCATCAGGCTTCGAGTCTGCTGTGCTACAGTGTGCCTGGTAGACCACTGAGAAGTAAGCCCAGTAACAGGTAAAAGTGCACTTCTTTGGCGATGCCAGTCATTCAGCTAAACGAACCAAGGGAGGACTTGCATTATTGGATTCGTTCAGAGCTCAAACCAGAACTTTGGAGTTTATGGTGATCCACAAACCGGGGCCCTGCCAGCAGCTAATCGTCCACCGGCCTCCTGATCCATCCCACTTCTCACCCCTTAGACAGTGCTTCTCAGCCAAGGGTGGTTTTACCACCACAGCGGACACCTGGCCATGTCTGGAGACATTCTTGGTCGTCGCAGCTTAAGGAGATGGAGATGCTACTGGTGCTTAGTGAGTAGAAGACAAGGATGCTGCTACACATCCTCCTATCCATGGGACAGCCCCCCTACGACACAGAACTACCCAGCCCCAAACATCCAGCCCGACAGTGCCGAGGTTGAGAAGCCCTGCCCTAGACTCATGGCCCTGGACAAACCAGGTTGCCCTCGGGAAGCATGTGCAGAACATGGCTTCAGACTAAGTGGAAAATAAAGGACCGTGAATCTTCCAGTTCATGAGTACCCGGGGCAGAAAGTAAGTGAGATGAAGAGGCAGGAACTGCATGCGGATTGCCTGGGGTAGAATTTTGTCTTTATCGCTCCTGAGCTGTGTGGCCATGGGCAAGTTACTTAACTTCTCTGAGCCTAGGTTTCCTCATCCATAAAATAAGGATAACAGTGGTACCTACGCTGGAGAGTTGTTGTGAGGTTTCAGTGACACGGAGGCATTTACTGGGTTTACATAGTATCTGGTACATGGGAAATCCCTGATAACAATTATTTAATGATTAGTTAATATAATGATGATGATGCAAAGTGAAGACAGGACAAGGAAAGGACATAAGAAAAACGCGGAGCTGAGAGAACAGAGCAAAGAGTAGAGTTCAGAGCCCAGTGGACAGGACAAGACAGCAGATGTGCTGAACAACTTAAACAAGGTGAAGATGATCTGCAGGGTAGGACCATGTGTCCCTCACGCTCATGTGCATGCCCCTCCCCCGCCACCTCCAACACCGAGGAGGGGAAATGCAGCAGGCTGCTAGGGGCACACCCCTCCCTAACACGGCCCCCCCCAGTCTTTTCACCAGCTGCTGCTCCGAGAGCATCCCACCTTTTGCAGGAGGCGATGACTGGATTCATTTATTCATTCATTCAGGTACTTCCTGAGCACCTCCTATGTGCCAAGCATTGTTCTACGTGCCTGGGATGGAGCAGCGAACCAAACAGATAAAAATCTGGTCTTGAAAGACAGACAGTAAACATCAGTAAGTCTATATGGGTGGTGTACCAGATGGTGATGAGTGCCATGGAGAAAAATAGAGCAGCAGAAAGGACGGGGTGTACCAGCGCATTCACTTCAGTTTTAAACAGGGAGGGATTTGAGCAAAACCTTGCAGAGGGGAAGGGAGCAAACCATGTGGACCCTGGGGGAAGAACGTCCCAGGCAGAGGGACCAGCAAGCACAGAAGCCGGAGGCAGCAGCGTGCTTGGAGAGTTTGGGGGGAAAGCGAGGGGGAAGCAGTAAATGAACTCACAGAGGAGATGAGAGGTATCTGTTACTCGGGGCAGCACAGGTCACGGTGAGGACATTGGCGTTGACCCAGAGGGAGATGGAAACCGTCGGAGGGCATTGTCTGGGAAATACTTTATCAGTCTCTCCAGCTGCTGTGCTACAAATACGCAGGAAGGGCAAGGGCAGAGGCAGGGAGACCATCCACCCTCCAGGTGAGAGATGGTGGTACTTGGACCAATGTGGTAGCAGGGAGGTGGTGACATGCTTGGATTCTGGGTAGATTGTAAAGGTGGATCCAGTGGGATTAACCAATAGGTTACATGTGGGCTGTGAGGGAAAGACAGGAGTCAAAGGTGACTCCAGGGTGTCTGGCCCGAGAAACTGCAAGGATGGAGTTTATATTGAATAATAAGTGATTTACTGATATATGGAAGGCTACAAGTGTAGGAGAAAGATGAAGAATTTTGGAATCAGGCAGACTGGGTTTGACTCCTGGCTCTGCTACTTAAAGGATACAGAGTCAGTCACTTAACTCTGCAGAGCCTCAGTTCTTTCATCTGTAAAATGGGCATCACGGTGCCTCTCTTGCAGGGATGTGATGAGGATCCAAATAGATGAAGGAGGTAAGGCTGGTCCGAAATAAAATTTGGTGCCATTTCCTCAATGATGTCATTCTTTGCCTTCTTTTGTTTGGAGCTCCTGACTCTGCTGACGGGCTGGATTCCCTGGTGTGCCCAGAGTTGGAAGAACCACTTAATTCATGGTCTCCAGTTTTGATGGGCCAGGGAGAAAATGGGGCTGCTGGCTTGGTGCCTTGACCAATCCCCATATCATGAGCTAGCACAGTACTTGGGTCACCATCCTCCCGTCTGGGGGCAGGATCTCAGTCTCAGTAACCTTCCTAGGACCCCCAGCTCCTCCCAGACCCACCATGGTCAGGCACCGTTCCCCAGGGCAAAGGAAGGGGAGGGTTGAAACCTGCATTTCCTCAGGGGCTCAGACAGTGGTTCCCAGCCCTGGCTGCACAACAGAATCACTCAGGGGGCTTTTTAAAATATGATGCCCAAGCCCTCACCCCACCCTCCAGCCTGATTTAATGAGCCGTAAGTGCAGTCATTTTTTAAAGTTCCCCAGGTGATCCCAGCGTATAGCCAAAGGCTGAGAAATGCTGGACCAAGTTACAATTTTACAGATTGAGGCCCAGAGAGGTTAGGTGACTTATCCAGGGTCTCTCAGCTGCTAAGAGGTAGAGCCAGAATTCAGACCCTGGTAAGTCTGACGCCAAAGCCAGGGGTCTTTCTACAACATTAAAGACCAACAATTAATTAGGGCATCAATTGGAAAGGGCTTATATATTCTTCTGTGGCTAATTAACTCCTTTATAGAAGACTTGGGGAGACAGGAATGGTCAAAGAAATTTCAATCTGAAGTGTTAGGAAGCCCCTGAAAAATAAAAGCAGGTATCCAGAGTGATTCAGAAGTCAGTAAGGGAAATGGATTCAGTCTCTAGAAGTTCGGTTTATAGACAACTTCTCAGAGACACATCTGCAGGGCACATTCAAGAGACACTGCATCGGGGACCAAATCTGCCAGCCCTCAGTGTGCCCACCTGGTGCTTGGGTCAGATAAGTGAGCCGGGGGTTAGGTTAGAAACTGCCCGTGGTCAACCAGCATCACTGAGCGCCTAGCCAACACTAGACTCAAGGTTGGGCACACGGGGTCCTTGCTGACTTAGAGACCCTTCCAAGCAAACCCATGGTGGCACCAACCCTGCTGCTCTCTGTGTTGATGGGAAGTCTCAGGACTCCAGCTGGAGCTGCTACCCTCACAGATGGTGCTTGGAGAAAAGACACGGCCACCGCTGCCAGCAGCCGATGGAGGTGAAAGACAGCTGGGAGACTGGATGCTTGGCCCTCGGTGTCCTCCAAAGCAATTATAAATGCAAATAAGCCACACAATAATTACACACGTTTCAACTTCTCTTCCAGCCTCACAAACCACCTGTTATGAAATTAAAGGGGATTTATTTTTTAATTACTGTGACAGTAATTATCAGAGACTTCAGATGCTTAGAACGAGGCCCGCATAGGGAGGTAGAAATTGGAAAAAAAAAAAAGAGAGTGACTTTGGTTTGCAAAAAAGTTCCCAGCTAGTTTGGGATTCTGTAAGCACTCCTCTGCATTCAGAGTCACCTGCGGCTGCGTTTGGAACGTAGAGCCAAGGAGCGCATTTTAAAACGAAAGAGGGCTGCCACCTGGATTGCAGGACATTGGGTCCCCTCCTTAACCTCTCAAGTTCCTCATCTGTAAAATGGACATAAGATAACCCATCCCCCCGCCTTGTCGGTGGTTGTGAGGATTGAACCAGAGGTGATGTTTTCAAATTCCCAAACACAGAGCCCAGCGCCCAGAGCTGTTCACGCAGTCATCGATTCCGCTGTCAGATGGAAGGGAGCTTTTCCTCTTTCCTCACTCGGTGACTTCCAGAGACTGTTGATTGGCTCTGAGGAGGCAGGATGGAAGTTGAGCTCCGTGTACCCATCTATGGCACACCATATGACACTTGCCTGGGGCCGTTGAAGGATATTTTCGAGACCAAATTAGAATCTGCTCGAGTGACTAAAATAGGGGGTGCTAAGAGAAGGAAAGGTTTTGCAAGTACCGTTCCAAACACTTTATGTTTCTACCTGCCTGTGAATCTGCACTGGCCGTGACATAATCCCGAGCCGTGCCCCCAGGTTAACTGTGGCAGACGGGGGAGGGAGCTCCACCGGGCATAGCTTCTAACCACTTACGGCACCGTTCCTGGAGACCAAGGACCTCAGCAAACCACCAAGAGGAGAGAGCCTCCTGCATACCTGAGTTGACGGTTTCAGTCATAGCGTGGAGGGGTAATCGGCATTGATTAGCGCTGACTCTGTACCAGACACTTGACTGCCTTCATGCCATCAAATCCTTCCAACATCTGCATGAGTTAAGAATTATGACTCCATTTTTATAGATGAAGAGATTGAGATTCCAAAAAGTTAAATATGATATCTATATACAGTCGGGAATACAGAAGTAAGCAAGGGATTTCAAACAGAGGGCATTTAATCTGGGAAGTTAGTAACACATGTGCTGGAAGGGTTGAAGGGGCAAGTGCAGGGTACTGGGGTAACCCAGATATCAGTAACTGCAAGAAGCAGTCACCACCTTCTAGGACTGGGGAAGGCAAGGGAAGAAACCAACCGATATGCCTTATGTTACAGTTCACTTCATAATCCCAAAGAGGAACAGAACTCTATCCAAACTCATCCTAAAAAATTCTAGGAAAGGAACTGATTGGCCCAGCTTGGGTCAGGTGCTCACCAGGGACCAATCACCTGAACCAGGAGAGCAGGGTCACGTAAAATGACGACTGCACCCCCAGGAGTAATCAATCCCCAGAAACAGAGAGGGATGAGCATTAAGTGGAGCCACGTTGCCCCAGACCGTGTACATGTCACTGAACAACAGCACCACACTGCATTTAATTGCTCCCCCGTTGTTGGAAAGTTCTTGTTGCTACTTGTTTAAGATTATAACTAATGAATACATCAGGACATTTCTTTTTGCACATATCTTTTCCGTAGTTAGAATCGTTTCCTTTATATAGTTTCCCAGATGTGGAATGTAGCTTATGTAGAGTTTAAGTGGTTTTTTAAAAGCTCAGATTATCCAAATACCAACACTGATTTTATTATAGTTGCTATGGAAACTATTTTCTCTGTTGCTAGGCAAATGTCAGAAGATTAGGTAGTACAGACTAGTAAAAAGATATAGTCTGGGGGGCTTCCCTGGTGGCGCAGTGGTTGAGAGTCCGCCTGCCGATGCAGGGGACACGGGTTCGTGCCCCGGTCTGGGAGGATCCCGCATGCCGCGGAGCGGCTGGGCCCGTGAGCCATGGCCGCTGAGCCTGTGCGTCCGGAGCCTCTGCTCCGCAACGGGAGAGGCCACAGCAGTGAGAGGCCTACGTACTGCCAAAAAAATATATAGTCTGTCTGTGGAGCCAACAGTCTGGAGTTAACTGTTCACTGGTTCTGTGACCTCGGGTAGGTTGTTGGACCTTTGTGACAGTTCTCTGTTCTTCCAAAAGTGGGATCAACATAGTTTTCCTAACCAAGTCATTTGGAGGAGTAGGGAGAATATATGAAAAGCAAAAACAACCATCACGGTGCCTGGCACATAGTAAGTTTTCAATAAATTGTACTTTTTAAGTTATATCTTAAATGTTTTAAAGGGTGTTGTAATTACTTTTCATCATGAGATTAATACTCTTCAAAATAGGGAATTGATAGCCTCATAGAATGCAAAGGACCTTAGTCCAACCTGTAGCTATCTCTAAATGTCACCTAGGGAGCTCCCTGGCGGTCCCGTGGTGAGGACTCCACGCTTTCACTGCCGAGGGTTCAGGTTCAATCCCTGGTCGGGGAACTAAGATCCTGCATGCCGCACAGCGCATCCAAAAAAAATGTCATGTAGGTGAGGTGTCTACATTTCAAAGCAAAGCTTTACCTGCCTAGCGAGCACACATGAACTAGGAAAGGCTCAGAGGTCAAAGCAACTCACCTGCACTGCTCTCACAGTTGTTGATTGCCACCAGAGGGCATGCTGGCAGGCCTTGGAGTCACCGGCAGACTCCTTGGAACCGGCAGAATGCATCACTTCCTCCTTCGGGTCACCCTAGGCAGCGTGCGTTCTTCTCTCAGCCCACCACTGAGTCCTGATTCAGCCTTCCAGTCTATATGAGGAAGAAGAAGGGGAGGAACCTATGTTCTAGGGTTCAGAAAGACACCTCGCCCTAGCCTTAGAAACCTAGACAGTGACCTGCACGCCAGACACCCTAAACTGGCCACACCGACAGCTCAAGGAGCTCACCACCTACCAGATACACGAAGAGGATGGTCGCCAAATCTGGAAACATTGCCGAATCCATAATAAGTGGTTTATTGCTAGTACATTCAGATGCATGATAAAATAATATCTGTTTTTCCAGTGAGGCCCAAAGGAGGGATGGTCAGTTTTACCTGAATAGAGGGAGAGGGTATGGTCACTGAACTGAGTCTTGAGAGATGATGGAGACAAGTGGACCAGGGGAGGGGCAGGCTGGACATTCCAGGCAAGAGGAGCAGCATGACAAAGACCCCAAGAGAGTCCCGGGGCCCCAAGAGAGTCCCGGGGCCCCAAGAGAGTCCCAGCCTCACTTGCTGTCTCTGTCCTATCCAGAGAGGGAGACTGCTCTGCGTCTTTGAGGACACCAGGCTGGACATGGATTGACCTGTCATGAGTCCAGAGTCTCTGGGGAGGAGTCTAATCCTTTATCAAAGGATACGGCTTATCCTTTGGGTGGAAATTCTACCTTTAGACACCATGGAGGGCCTGGTGAATGAGCCAGGGGTCCCAAACATCTGAGTGTATTCTCTGCAAGCCCACTTCCTGAGTTCTCACTTTATTCCATTGCCCTCCCCGCTCCCACGATAAGCCTTGCCATCCACTTATTTATTAATTCATTTAACTGATACCTACTGAGTTCACAGTACGTGTCAAACAATGCACAGGGTGGTGGGCAGGCAGCAGGGAACAAACTCCTCGTCTTTGTCCCCATGGGGGTTACAGTCCGATCGAAGAGGTAGATATTTATCAAATACTCTTATACATGGGGATATATGCCAATAAGGTCTGGAAACATAGGCACCATTTTATTTTTTAACGGATTGAAGATGTCCTTGTTGACGTGATATATAGTCACCTATGCTTCCAGGCTTCATGGACACCCTGTGTAATTACAGACTGTGTTAAGGAAAAGTTTAGGAGGCTGAAAGGATGCTTAACAAAGACACTTAGAATGAGGATTCTGGAATATTAGGGTTACCAGGGACCTCAAGGCATTGAAGGCTAAGGCTTAGTGAGAGTGAAGGATTACCCAGATAACACAGGGAGTTAGTAGCTGGGAGAAACCGAGGTCCTTACCTCCTAGGCCAGCTCCTGCCCTAAAGCTCAGCACAGAAATTACTGAACAGAAGTTGAAGCCCAAGTAATGGGAATTACACCGCCCCACCAGCACCCTTTTATCCTTGCCAGAGGACCCAGTTCTCCACCTCTGTCCCTCATCTTCTGGGAAGCCCGACTCCAGCTCCAAAGTGTTGGGGTCAAGTCTGCAGTCACAGCCCTAGTGCTAACCCATCCCCAGAGCTTTGCTTTAATCTCGGGTGTTTGCTCCGCGCTTGAAGGAATAGAGGCCGCTGAGTGCGCGCTTTCAGGACATTTTATGCTGCTTTTCCTTGCCAGGAAAACCTACCCCTCCTTCTTCTCTCCCGTTTTCCCCCTGAGCAAGATATAAATTATTTTAACTATCTTTACTTAAAAGCCAATAACCTGTAAAAGAACGCTGTTTGCCTTCTGTTTTTAAGTGCTTACAAAGCAAAGGGCAGCAGGCGCTTCAGGGCTGGGAAAAGACAGGGTTCAAGAGCCTCTGGGACAAAGGCCAGCAAGCAGCTTCCGCCCTCAGTCTGATGGCAGAGAAATAGCCCCGCCCAGGGACCCTCCTAGTCTGATGCAGAGACAACAGCCCTGCCCTAATGGAAGTTCCAGTCTGATGGGAGGGATACAACCCCACCCTAGAGAACCCCAGTCTGATGAGAGAGGCAAAGCTCTGTCCCAGGGGACGCCTCAGTCCGATGAGGGAGACAGGTGAGCTGTCTTTCTTTGCAGATGAAAAGCTGCAACCCAGAGCCATTGCCAAGCTCAACACAGATATCTAGGACCACAGAGCTTTACGTGAGGCCACGGTGCCGATCACTTAAGCTTTGCAGCCCCCATCCGGAGTGACGGCTATCCCCACCCTGTCATGGGGTCTTCTGGCTCTGCCTCACGGCCTGACCCACACCCCAGGGGAACCAGGGGCAGCCCTGGCTGGTTTTAACAGCCAGTCCAGCATGGCTTTAATAATGCATGGCACACAGAGTTGCTAATTAAACTTTAATAGTCTTGCACAGGCAAAGGGCAGTGGCTCTCACTCAGGGCAGGACTTGGGCTTTGGGGAGTTCAGCCAAAGTTTTCAGCTGCTGCCAGGTTCTCAGAATCAGGTCCCACGTGGGTCTCAGTTCAGACATGCCATGCGGGGTGACATCCACCTCAGACAAACCAAGGCAGGTCTCCAACCCCTTGGATGGAGGGACTAGTTTTTTGTGAGCCTCTGCAATGTGGTGGCTACTTTTCCTATATAAGCTTATTTTCTGTTATCACAACCCTGAGATAATGACTACTATCCCCGTTATAGAGAAAAGAACAATGAAGAGACAGGGATCTACCTGAAGGCACTTAGATGATCAAAACAGAGCCGGGATTGAAATACTGGTCTAATCCTGAAGCTCCTGCCTTTCCACTACACCTTGATGCCTCTTGGACATACTCGGGAAATATCCTGGAGTTGGAAAGTGGGATGAAAACTCGTCAGACTGGAGGCATGTAACATCACTTTCAGAGCATGCTAGTGGGCTCAACGAGCTAAAGGGAGAGTTGAGTGTGCAATCCGGGGATTTCTGATATAATAAAAATAAGCCAGTGATCCCTAAACATCAGGACATGAGACTCACCTGGGAGGCTTGCTTACTTATTTATTTGTTTGTTTGTTTATTTAGTTTTGAACTACAGTAGATTTACATTATATTAGTTTCAAGTACAAAACATAGCAACTCAGTATTTTTATAGATTACCCTCCTTTTAAAGTTATGTCAAAATAATGACTATAGTCCCTGTGCTGTACAATATACCCTTGTTGCTTATTTTTTTAATACATAGTAGTAGTTTCTAGCCTTAATCTCATACCCCTATCTTGCCCCTCCCCCTTCCCTCTCCCAACTAGTAACCACTGGTTTGTTCTCTATATCTCTCAGTCTGCTTTTGTTTTGTTATATACATTCATTTGTTTTATTTTGGGGGATTCCACATATAAATGATAACGTAGAGTATTTGTCTTTCTCTGTCTGACTTCTTTCACTAAGCTTCACCCTGGCAGGTAGGCAGGGCAAGACCATTTTACACACAGGAGAACTGAATCTCCGTAAAGGAAAAGGACAGCATAAGAACACAATAGATAGTGGTAAGTCCAGGGCCAGCAGTCATGTCTTCCTGCCTCCAAGTTTCATACTTATTCAAGCATTCAGTCTTATCACTCTGGGCCGAGAGGGGAGGGGAGGTGTGCAGGTACTTTTCAAGAGGTGGCCCTTGGTGAGGGTGTTTGGGTGTGTGTCCTTGAGACCAGGGACCAGTCTGTGAGGCCTGCAGGAGAGACAGGCCGCTGCAGGGAATGAAGAGGGATTTGGCAGCATCAAAGCCAGAAGGGAACAGGGCTGGGGGACAGGGGTCTCTAATAGCCTGGGCGAGAGATTATGGACACTTGCCCAGGGCAAGTGTGAAGTATTGGGACACATCAAGGAAAGGGGTGTGGGAGGTCCTTGAACAGAGCAGTGTTGCCCCTACAGTCACCAATTAAGTACTGGATGAGCTAAAAGAAGATCATATTTGGCAACCATGGGCCATAGAGTGAAGGACAGAACAGACTTAATGATTTTCCCAAGGAACCTTGTTTTGGGCATCAGAGAAAGAATGCATTTGGGGGGAAAGGGACTTGAAACAGCTCCACCCTCATCATATTTAACTCCAGATGGGGCAGAGGTTGGACTCAGGCTGAGAGGTCTGGAAGGTAAGACCCAGGTAGCTACCAAGTAGGCAGGAAAAGGTATGTCCCCAACACATAAGTTCCAGAGCCAGAAGAGAAATGATGTTGCTGGCTGTCCTGGCATTCAGGACATAGATGATAGGAGGAGGGCAAGAAATGTGGGGGGCACTCTAGCAGTCCAAAACTCATGGAAGGTTAGAGCTGGAAGGAGCCATGGGGGTTGTCAAGCCCTAACTCCTCACTTTCATACGAAGAGAGTGAGGCCTAGACATGAGAAGTGACCTGCCCAAGGTCACACACCTGGCAACTAGATCCCAAGCCTTCCAACTTCCAGGCCAGCACTCCTTGCAACCTAGCCAAGGGCATCTCGCCTACAACCTCCACCGTCCCACTTCCTAATTACTGTATGATCCTAGACTTGGAGATGGAAGAGGCAGCCAATTAAAATGTGCAATTTTTAAAATGTCAGTTCGGGATAGTGTATTAACATAATCCCCAGATGGAGGCATTAGCATTCATGCTCCCTTACACTGCCTGGTGAAACTTGCTGACATGTCTAAAACTACAAATGCTTTTACTACCTGAGGTGGCAGGGAACCCTCCAGGGAATACACGGACTGAGATGAAAGGTGGAGGAGATGTGAAGGCCCCTCAGTGTCCCAGTCTGGCGGGGAGGGGCTTGAGCAAAGGGAAATTGCTCAATGGGGGTTTCTTTCTTATCAGAGAACCCATAGGCAACGGTCAGATTCTTGGCAAGAAGGAACCCTATTAGTCAACGAATCCAAAACGAAGGGCTCACTAGTGAGCAAGAAATGTGCGTTCTGATCAGGCTCTGCTCCTAAATTGCTGGGTGATGTTGAGGAAGTCCCTTCACCACTCTGGTCCCCAATTTTCCTTATTCTTTAAAACAAGTGTTTGAGGTTAGATGATCCCCAGGGCTCTGTACCTCCAGCTCTGACATTCTGTTTGTGGCTCCTTAAGACACTAGGGCAGGCCCTGAGCTAGTGTCTCATATAAGGAACATTCTGGGACATTCTGGCATATTCTGGCCTGTCTTGACCCATCCGTTGTTTCTCGTTGACACTTTGTAACCAAAGCTTGGCTCTGGCTTACCAGCCTCAATCTTGACTTCTCTCAAGAAAAAGTCTGGCTTTCTTGGTGCCAGATACCTTGGGTCACCACCTTCCAGGAGCTTCCATCCCCTGTATTGCTTGGTGCCTCTCCCCTATAGTGAGTCCCAGGCCCTATTCTAGGAGGTATATCCAACATACACTCATGCACAAGAGCTCTAAATTGTCCCAGGAAAGTCCAAATTGGAAGAGAGATTTGTATCCACACTGCCCACCCTATTCCTCTCCCACTATAGTAATCCATATAGCCTGACTTTTAGGCTCAAAGGGAGTAGAAATGGATACGATTGGAAAAATAGATTAGGGCCAGTCCGTGGAGGGATTTTGTACGTTATCATGTCAGCCAGGGTTCATTGCAGAGAGGTCTATGGAGCCATAATCCCATCTGGTGGTCATGGATACAAACATAGACTTGGAGGTCAAGCCAAGTAAGGAGTTTGTGGAGATGCTGTCAGTGCTCTAGCCACATGGCCTCTGTACTCTCTTTTCCTGCTGTCAGGCGCTTCCTGCGAACACCTGTGACTTTCTGCCTCAGAGTAGTCTCTGGGCACAGGGACATCCCAGGCCTGAGCCCCGGGGCAGGTGGGAAGTTTGGGGTTTGGACACCCCAGGAGCAGCTCTCAACTAATGATAAACAGGAGCAAACCGATGAACGGCCAGCTCCCTCCCCAGTCTGGTGTGATTACCCTGCAATGTGTTTTTCACCATCTCTAGGAGGTCCCCTGCAGTGCTAAGCCCCAGGCACCACAGCAGGAACTGACTCCAAGTTTACCATATACAGTGACCTTCCCTTCCCTGCTGTACTTCCACAGCCCCCTACTAGGGCTTCCTGAAGTCACTCCCAAGTATACCCTGAAGTCCTAGCCTCTGGAGGGATCCTCTGGAGCACAGAAATGGTGCTTACTGTGCCCACTCTTGGAGATTCACAATGTACGTGGGTATATTAAAGGCTCTGAGAAGGCCTGCAAGAAATCAACATGTTTAACTCTGTTTAGCCCAGCATTTTCTAACCTATTTGACCACAGAGGTTTTTTTTCCTTTAAGCATCTCATAGAAATCATGTTTTCTGGAAAATACTTTGGAAAATGCTATGCAGGCATTTCCAGGCACTACTGGAGTCGTGTGTTAGAAAGGCCCAGCGAGCGGTGGGTTGGCCACGGTAGGAACAATCACTATTATCAATGTAGTTACATCCCACTTTTGTCTGGATGCTGTAGGATCGTGGACTGTCACAGCAATCTTGTGATGGTTAACAGAGATGGTATTCGCACTCTCACGGGTAAGGAATCTGAGACTCAGACTAAGAGACGTGCCCAAGGTTATACAGCTACTACGTGACAGGCTCAGGACTCCTAACTCCACATCCTCTTTGCAGTGGACTTCCTACTTAGCAGCAGGACTGGGAATAAAATCCATGTTTCCATCATCCTAGTCCAGGGTTTCTCCATCCACCCAGCAGTGAGGGTCAGCCACTGGCCTCCGAAGGTTCCTGTGATTGAGCAGAGGTCAGAAGACCTCCAGGGGAAACGAGAGGAAGTGGGGAGGCCATGGCCACTGGTTGTGCACACTCTTTAGGTATTAGGTCCCTTGTTCTGACTCAGGTGCCCCGACGACTTCAATTCTCTCTCTTTTCTTCCCCTCCCCCAACACACGCCACTTTATTCATGTACACACTTACTTAGGTTTCCAGGCCTGCATGCATTCAGGTATTCAAGCATGCACGTGCACACCTGCACCTATATAGCATTCAATGCGCGTTGTTGTTATTACTTGTTTTGTTGTCTGTCTTCCCCTCTACACCTTTGGACTGTATAACCCACAGGGTAGGAGCTGAGACTGTCTTTTTCACCATGAAAACACCAGAGGCAAGTACAGTGTCTGGCACAAAGTAGGTGCTCACTAAATATATATGGAATAAATGGATGAATCAACCCACAAATGTGCAGACTGCGTGTATCTATGTAGCAAACCACAGTGCACACACACATACAGGCATACACACCCCTAGTACGTGTAGGCAAACACACATGCACACGGGAACACGGGCACAGATCGGACCACCAGTACCCCATCCGGAGCCCAAGGTCAGGACATGGACATCACGCCTGCTGACAGGAGTCTCTTGGATGGGATCCAGAGCCTCCCCTCTGGAGAAGGCAGCAGCCATCACTTTGCTATCAGTCTCTCTGCTCCACTTATGGTTGAAATAAAATATGTCACCGTTGCTTCACTGTAGAGCAATGTTGACGTGGGAAGAAATGGAGAAATATTGGTCCAGCTTGCGTGCTGGCTCACTGACCTGGGGGAGCTTAAGGCATCAATGAGTTTGGACTTAACTGCCTTTTTTATTGGGCTTTAATTCACTGGTACTTTTCCAGAGAGAATCCAATAAGCAGATGCAGGGTCGAGCAGACTCTGGGGCTGCCAGCCCCCCTTGCCCTCTACCCGCACCCTCAGGCCTGTTCTAAACCACTTCTCTGCACGGGATCACCCTTGGCCCTGTGGCGATGGGAGGAATCAGCTGTCGACGCCTGTCTCCTCCTCCCTGGCCTCCATCTTTCGCCCCTTGCCAGGCAGCCTCTCCTGTCATAGCTCCCTTCCCCGCAAGGGCATTTCAATTTCATGCAATAACACTGATGGAAAGCTTACTCCATTCCACCCCTTGTGCGGGCTGCTGGGATACAGAAATGAACAAGAAGGCATCTTTGCCCTCTGGGAGCCTGGAATGAAAAGGAGAGGCAGACACATAAATTTCACAGCATAATAGATACCAAAAATTAACCCATGAACAAGGTCTAGTGATTCGGGTAAGGCTACCAGATAGGACGCTTCCACTTCCTCTCGAAGGAGGAGGGAGTTTGCCAGGCAAGGTACTCCCGGGAAGGGCATGCCAGGCAGGTGGAACAGCAGGTGCAAAGGCACAGAGGCATGATAGAACGGAGCGTGTCCAGGGCGCGTGCCAGAGGTCCCATGCGGTGGCGTGGGGGAGGGAAGAAGAGAGGCAGCAGGGCTCAGCAGGATGAACTCAAGCCTGGGAGTCGGGAAACCTGGATTCCAGTCCCGTCTTTGCCGCTAATTAGCAATGTGACTCTGGGCAAGTCATATTCCTTCTCTTCATCTGTAACATGGAGAGTTTGAGCTCACTGAGCTCAAAGAGGTCCTCTCCCCCCACCCCAACGCCTTCTCATCTTCTTTGCATTGACGTTTCTCTGCTCTCCTAAGGCTCTGACTTAGTTGATGCTGGTTTTGAGTTTCTGTAAAAGAAGCTGACCGCAGAAAGCCCAGTACAGGCCTACTGGGCTCTGAGGATCTGACAGTCTTATAGAGCAGGTGTTGCTGCCAGCCCTTCTCTTGGGGCAGGGGAGGCCCTGGAGTCCCCCTTCTCAGAGCTCTGCCCTGAGTCCTGCAGGCTGCAGGAGCTCTGCCCAGCTAAGTGGGAGAGCCAGGCCAGCGTGGGGACGACATGGTGGAGTGCTCCTTCCTCAAGCAGGGAAACCTGATCTGCATTTCAAAGTTCACCATCCAGAATCATCCACATTCTCAAAACATCGCGTTTAAAAGGATGAGCTGCAGTTATCTGGGAAACTTTTCTCATTTCACCCTATGAATAAGGCATGACTGAAAGCGGGGAAATACATTGGAAAGCTTCAAAGCTCCGTGCAAATATAAATACTAACGCACCTTTAGTATAGGGTACAGTATATGTACTATATACGACGGTATAGTACATCCCAGTCCACCCAGGACGATGCCAGGTTCTCCCTGTTGTCCTGATGTAATTACTAAGACTGCCCCCACCTTTCACTGTCAAAGGTGCCCTCCTTGGGGCATAAATGCTATAACCGCCCTGGTTGTTAAGCTCTTGAGGCAGGAGTGATAGCAGGGAAACAGCGTGCTCGAGTGGAAAGGAATGGACTTTCGGTATTAACGCTGACCTGGATGTCAGTCCCACTCTACCTTGGATACCTGACTGAACCTTTCTGAGCTCAACTTTCTTATATGTACAATGGGAATCTAACACCTCCCACGCTGAGTCTTTCAGAGAAATAAAGGAGACATTGCCTGTAAGCACCTAACACGTATGTGCTCAGTATATCTTCCCTCGGCATCTATGTCCTTGGCAACCCCATAGTGCTCAGTGCTGGGTAGAGGAGATTGGATGTTGAATGCACGAATTTATGAGTCCATCAGTCAATCAAGCCCAGAAGCAGAAGTGGGGGCTGCTCTCCCTACAGTCCAGCTCCCTCTTCTGTCAAATGAGCTGAGACGTTCAGAGAACTGGGAGTCTTCTACTGTGGACGGAGGGTTTGATCCTTTTGCAGCATCTTCGCCCCCATCCTCCATCCCAGAGCCTTCTCATAGCGCTCGCATTGATTTCTCTCTGCTCTTCCACTTTTTTTTTTTTTTTTTTTTTTGTGGTACGTGGGCCTCTCACTGCTGTGGCCTCTCCCACCGCGGAGCACAGGCTCCGGACGCGCAGGCTCAGCGGCCATGGCTCAACGGGCCCAGCCGCTCCGCGGCATGTGGGATCCTCCCGGACCGGGGCACGAACCCGTGTCCCCTGCATCAGCAGGCGGACTCCCAACCACTGCGCCACCAGGGAAGACCTGCTCTTCCACTTTTAACCTCCATTCAGCTTCTCCTTTTCTCTTTCTTCCTCTTTGGTGGTAGTGATGGGGGCCAGGGCCGCTCTTCATCTCCATTCCAATGCCTAGCCTGAGAGATCAATATAGACCTGGCCTTTGTATTTCCCCAGGTCCCTCATTGTTTCCCCGAATGCCTGTTGGCAACAGTGTTTTATTCTTGGGGACACCGGCACTTAGGGACCATGGATCTGAGTTTGGATCCTAACCCCTGCTTATGGGCTTAAAGGGCTGATTTGGGGATGATAATTTGCTTATGGTAGAACGTCTTGTAACCTCTCAGAGTCTAAGTTTTCCATCCCTAAAAGGGACATAATAACACATAAGACCACGATGAGGATTAAATACATAACTGTGTAAGCTGTCTCGCACAGCGCTTGGCCTTAACCCAGAATCAGGGTCTTAACAGTCCTGCCCAAGCCACCTTTCCCATCTCATGCTCCACTTCCTCCGTTCACAGCACCACAAATTAAAATTCCAGCCATGGTTTCTAGTTCCACCATCAGCGGACTGAGCCAACCCAGACCCATCTTCCACTCCATGTACATAGACATGCAGAACAAAGTACAGTTTTTTAAAAAATCTTTAATGCAGAGCCAAGCTCGAAAGAAAAGGAAACTTCAGGTGCCGGAAATGAGAAAGCCCTGGAACCAAGATGCCTGCATAAAGCCAGGACCCAGGAATAGCCATCTCTCCACCAAGGGGTCTGGAAAAGTCCACCTACCAAGGAAATAGATCTCTGCTGGGGGCTCTAGGTGGCATGTGTGTGTGTATACAAGTGTGTACACATGTGTGCATGTGTGTACATGTGCTCTGCTCAATTCAGATAAAATCCCCTGAATACCTATTGTGTGCACTCCCCAAGCTGGACACAGGGGATCTGGCCCACAGTCCCCTCCCTCCACTGGAATGTCAGAGTGCATCCCCAGGAGGGCAGAGACCCTTGGGGATATATTCACTGCCGTTCTAAACACTTGCCCCATATTCTCATTTAACTGCATGACAGATTTGCAAGGTGGAGGGTATTACAAAGAAGAACTGAGGAAGGGAAATTATCTAACTTCTAGGTCGGGACAGAGCCAGCATTTGAAACCAGACAATTTGGGTCTGAACTCTTGTGTTTAGATGCCCTGGTACATAACCTCGTACCAGAGAGTAGGTGTGCAAAAATGTTTGTTGAATGAAAACCCGAATGAGTGGCCGGGAGGGGCTCCCAGAGCAGTTCAGGATGCCGTGGTCAGGGTCGGACCGAGCAGGCCCAGTCCAGGCAGCACTGACCTGCGAGGGGCCCCGCGTCCAGCCCAGCTCTCTGTAAAGGGTGCCAATTTTAAATGAAATGGACTCCCCTGGCCTATAGGTGCTTGAGAGATGGTTCCTCCTGTCTCAGGACGATTGCACCGGGCCCCACTTCCTCCGAGGCTCTTCTCAATTTTTTTCCCCCCCCACTGTGCATCTGGCTCTAATTCCTTTCCTGGGTCGCATTTGGTGGTTACCACTTAGGTTCTAAAACGCGCCACTAGGCATCTGATATATGGTGTGTTCGGTGTGTGACCGCACTGGTGCTCCAAGCCATTCGTGGAAATGAAGAGGCTACCACGTCTGCCGTGAGCACTGCCTGCTGACAGCGGCTGCCAGTCGGCCCCCTGGGGATCTGTGGGCCCAGACGGGGGAGGACAGACTGTCCCCCCCAGCCTCACAGGTCCCCCCAGCGACATGAGCCCTGGAGTGAGCAGGTCTGGCTAAAGCACCTGACTCCACATTTAGCTTAGCATCCATTTGTTTACCTAGAACCCATTTATTACGTACTCAACTGTGTACCAGGCAAGATGAGGGTGCCTTTCCTGCCCTGTGGAGTTCACTGTGTATGACTCCAGGCCCGATCCGAACAAGCTTAGGGTCTGAGCTGTAGCCAAGTGGGTCTGGGGTCCATGGGGGCTGCCAAGGGGAGACTGTGTCCTGTCAACGTGGACACACAGCTCTCCAGCACCGGGTACCTCTACAGCAACAGCAATGAACTGGGGCGTGGAGAGCCCCAGCAGTTACTCCTAGAAATTGCTTGGGATCCCTCTAGAATCCTGGGATGTCATCAATGGAAGAGTTCTCATAGTTTTTTTTTCCTGCCTTTTAAGCCAGGCTGACCCATTCAGACACCCCTCCCTTAGCCATCCCTAAGATGTGGCCTCCAGTGGTAGCTGGTGAATGAGACAGGCCTTCAAGCCCATCCCTTTCTCCCCAGGGGAGCCTGTCTTTCCTTGGGCTCATCTCCCCCTTATAAGTAGTAATAACCCTAATGAGCATGGCTGTCTAGATGCCAGACACCCAAGCTCATTTAATCCTATGAGGTAGGTCCGGCCTCCCATTTTCCAGATGAGAAAACTGAGGCTCCTAGAGGTTGAGTGCCTTGCTCAGGTTCAAACAGCTAGTCAGCAGTGGCATATGGCTCAGATCCATCAGACTGCTCAGACAGCTTTCCACACCTGCAATTCCTCTTCTTGACTTGGATCCTTTCCTCACTCCACGCCCCTCCCCCCAAGTCTAGCGGCCTTCCTAGACACCTTGGGTACTCTAGCCCCAGCATCTCCCACTGTCTGGAATGAGGGTCTCTGGCTCCAGTTCATGGCTCTGGAGGATCCAGCTCTCCTCCAGACCCTCTGCCAGTACAGGACAGGCTTGCCCAGCACCCCCACTCGAGGAGAAGGGTGAGGATCCTGACCAAGGTTATCTGGTTCAGGCCCCTGCTCCTGGAATACCCTCCTGGGTGGCGGTGTTGAGGATGCACAGAGTATTTGCATAAACGCTTCTAGTGACAGGGAGCTCACTGTCTCCCAACACAGCCCATTAGATTCATCTCTGTTCAATAATGAACATATATCAGCTTTTAATTATGAAAAAATTTTAAGCATATACAAAGTAAACAAGACAGTATAATGAGCCCCATGTGCCCACCATCCAGATCCCACAATATTAACATTTTGACATTCTTGTTTCCCCTGTTCCTCTGTTCACCCCTGTCCCTCACTTAAGGACGACGATGATGATAATGGTGATTTAACATTTCCTTTTGTTGTTGTAAAATGTATGTATACTGAAATGCACCTATCTTACCTGTATTGTTTTGACAAATAGATACACTTGTGTAACCCATACCCTTGGGGTATAGAATATGTCCATCTCCCCAGAAAGATTACTGTGGCATATTTTAATTGTTAAGTTCTTTCCCTGTGTCCAGCCCAGATCTTGGCACTATTCTCCATGGCTGTACAGAATAAGTCTGTTCTCTCTTCCAAATGATATCCCCTCAAATATTTACAGATAGCCGTCATGATCCGCCTTAAGTCTGCTCTTTTTCCGTTTTAAATACCCCCACTTCCTCGAGCCATTTCTTCTTTGTTCTCAGAAGACAGCAGAACTGGCTGCTGGCATTGATAAAAGGAACCCTGATTTCACCCTCACCAAATCTCTCCCCGGCCCATCCAGCCTGAAGTCGTGAGCTCAGGCAGAGGTCTTGGCCACTTGCTTAAGTTCCTGCTTTGGAGAAAGCTGGCTCATGGGGGGAACCACACAGTAGTCCTAGCTTTATACAGTTTTTGATCAGCTATGTTGTGTGCAAATTTCTTTCTTTATAAAACAAATTGCACCATTATCCTTTCAGTCATTCTCTTTGAAGTTGATCATTCAACAAACTTCTACTGAGTACCTATGCTAAGCTAGACTCTGCATAGAGCCCTTGGGTAAATAGGTAAGACATAGTCTCAGAGTTTGGGGATGAAGCAAAACTAGACAAATAAATGAAAGCATTAATTTATTCAGCATTCATTGGTTTTCTGCGAAGTCCCTCGAACTAGGGCGGATACAGGGAATATGGTAGCGTAGAAGATGCTCACCCCTGCATAGACTTGCAGTGGTGACAGCTGACAGCTCTCCCTGAAGCTTACAGGGGTTGAGAGGAGGAAATTAACTGGATATTTTCAAGGTAGAACCTATAGGACTTAAACATGCAGAGAGCTGCTGACCTGCCCCCCTCAATTCTCTGATTTGGTGGAACAGCGTTGTAGAATTTCAGTTGAATTTTTGGGACATAGCAAAGGCTCATACTCTTAATCAGTGACACCCCTGGGCCATCCTGGAGAGCCTCAAGCCATCGCTCTGCCACGTCTAGGAAACAGTTGGCAGTCATGTGGTTTCACGTCCTGACTTGCAATTAGTCTAATTTATACTCAGACATGTTAGAACATGCTCAGGTGCAAATCCTAGATTTTGCCCCATTGCTGAGAAATATTAACCTGGATTTCTTTTTGTCACTGTTACATAGTGGGATACAGAAAGCCCAGGTTTCTTAATCGGACAAAAGGGTGGAGCTCCTGGCTCTACCTCTGACTTGCTGCATGACCTTAGGCCAGTCGTTTGACCTCCCATGGATTCTGTTTCTTCTTCTCTAACAATGGGAGCAATAGTAGGGTTCCTGGGTGGTTTGCATGGGAACGTGCATTTAAGCTCCTGGCATGGCATCTGACATGTAGCAGGCATTCCGTCTCAATTATCCCTCTAGAGAAGATCTGAAGCTATTACCAGGGACCTCTAAAAGCACTCACCAAACAGATGCTTACCCCCCTCACACCCCAGAAGAACAGACAGTTGACAGGGCTGGAGAGACAGCAAAGCCTATTAAGGAACTTACATGTGATCCTCCAAAAAGCTCTTCAGACCTCACTTGGGATGGTACAGACATCATTAATTTTGGTCCCCAGGGCATCTCTGTGAGGCAGGTGCAGCCAGTCCACTTGACTCATGAGAAAGCAGACTCACGGAACCAGAAGCTGGAAGTGCCTGGACTTCATTCCCATCTGACCCTGAGAGGTGTTATTATCGCCATTCTTCAGATGGAGGAGTCAGAAGGTCAGAGAAAATAAGTCACTGGCCCAAGGTCACATGGCTCAGGACTGGTAGAACTGGGATCCCCACTTGGATCTGTGTCAATAAAAAAGCCTGTGATCTTTCACTTCTCTGTGATGCCTCTTGCAAGTAACTCACTCTCTCTGAGCCTCAGTTTCTTCATCTGTAAATGGGACAATAGTGTCTATTTTGCAAGCTTGTGAGAACAGCCTCTCATGCCACTTTCATCATGAATGTCTTTCTTCCGATCTTCATCTGACTTTGTCTGCAGCAGGGCCCAGACGAGGGTGAGGCAAGCGAGGCATCCGGGGTGCAAAATTTAAGGAGGCGCTCACTCTCAGCCCCCGGAAGTGAGAGGCTCCTTAAATTCTGTGCCCGAGGCACCTCACCTACCTCATCCCAGTCCAGGCTCTGATTTGGAGGTGAGAGGTGCGATGGGCTTGGTGGGGGAGTGTGGAGAGGATGGGAAAGATTGGGGTAGGTCATGCTGATATCAAAGCAGTAGCTGAAAACTGGCCCTCTGAAAATGTACAGAAGCTCAACAGGGTTAGAACAAATACTACACAAGCGGACCTTGCTTCATGTTCATTGTTCCTCAAGAGCTGCGTTCTGTAAACTGATGTGTGGGAATCGAGGATGGCCTTACAGCTACTCCGTCGCCTTGATGATCTAAAGCTGTTTTTTCTCCGTTTCTACCCTGACAGCTAAGGGGAGTGTCCATGTCTTATTTATCTTTGTATTCGCAGGACCTCACAGAGTATTTGACATGTGATAGTTGCTCATTAGATGTTGAATGAACTAAAATTCTTTGTCTTTCATTCTGAAAGCCCCTAATCATCTCAGGTCCTTTGATCCTTTGATCCTAAGTCAAGGAACTGTGGTACCATGAAAATTACAGTGGCCTGGGAGTCTAGTCCACCAGTCTGAAACAGAAAAACATAGGGGTGGTCAAGAAATATTAGCCCAACGTTAAAAGCTCATAAATGGCAGAATTGGTATTTGGTTCCAAAGCTTATGCTTGCTCCACCAGAGTGCAGGGGGGCAAGTCTAAGCAATTTTTTTAATATACAAAGTCCTACCTCTGCCTGTGTCACCAACTAGAGTCCCTTCTGCCTAAATCCCCAAAACTGTGGCCCTCAAGTTGCCCTGCTTAAAACTTCCCCAACTATAAGGCATTGCCCTTAACTACAGAAACACTGGCACCATCAGCAGAACTTACATTCTTCCGGCACAAGGAGGGTAAATAGGATTCAACTCACTTGCCAACCCTTAATAGTGGCAGCCAGAATTACTGGGCTGGAAAAAAAACCTGTGAGACTCAGAGGGAAAGAGTGCTGTGATCCATTAGTTATGTCTGCTGTGGACCTCGGAAGGAGAGTGGTATTGTGCATGCTGTGTATCTGCCAGTGGGTCTTAATTCCACACTTCAGGAAAGCAATCTGATTAAACTGCCCTCCGCACTCATGAATCCGTGATGCCTCTAAACGTTCGTGATGCAAAGCTTCGCTACTGAGATTACATGCACTCAACCTCCAAGACCAGCCATGGGGAAGAACTAGAAGACAACGACATCTTCTGAGCAGTTCCTGGAGAAGCTGAAATGTTTTTAATGAGAAAACATGCGATCAGTAAGAAAGTGATACGAGGATTTTCGTGCCGTGTGGGTAGTTACCTGTTTGACCTTTTCTTGATCAGCTTTTAGAATCAGCCTGCCTTGGGACTGTTTTCAGCCCTGGCATTAATTGGAACATCTGCTTTACTTCTGTTAACATCATAAACCATCATTTGGTTTTTACCCATGCATTGTTTTCCATGCAGCCCTGTAGAATAATGTGAAATTAACCAGGAACACAATAGGACACATTTCTGATCCCCACCTTTCCCCTCCTCCATCCCACACCTGCTCAAAGAAGGGCGATTCCCAGAAGGTGTGTAGTAAGGCAGGTGCAAGGAATGACATGTGTCTTATCTCAGGGTGGGTCATCCAGGTATAAAACACTCACAGTGGGATGGGAAGCCCGCCCAAGCCCCCTGGGATAGGTGCTGGGAAGGTGGGGGAAAGGTGAGGTTCAGCTGAGCAGCCAGGCTGATACAAACTTCTTATAGAGGAATACCCAAGGAATGTTCCAGAAGGGATCTGGGCACGGCCACAGGAAAACCAAATGGGCACACATTTCTGTAAGTCCAGCAGACAGCAGTTAGAAGAGGGCACAGGGCTGTAGTCACAGGATCAGGCAAGCAGCTGTAAAAAGAACTCATAACAGGACCAGGAACCCAGAAATCACAGCGTGTAGGAGCTGAGATTTCAGAACTTGGGTGCAGAATCCCTACTACAAACAATTATCTTAACTAATGTTACTAGGTAGGTACCCTCTGCCAGGCACTTCCCATCCATTATCTTGTGAGTAATCAGAACGTAGACTAAGATGTGCCCCGCTGTGGGGCTCTGCACCCTGGAAGGGCCGAACGTGGCAGAACTCAGGGCTACATCCCGGTGCATCTGGGTGGCTGCACCTTGAACACAGCCCTGCCTCCAGTCGCCTCTGCCTGGGAGCTGGTGCACACTGGGGCATCAGGAATCGTGTCAGCAGGGTTAGAAGGAAGGAATGGGGGCAGCAGAGGGACATGGTACCGGGCTGTGGACGGTTTGTGCCCGCTCTCTCTCCTTCACTTTTTCTGAGCCTCTGCCCTCCTCGAAGGCAGGGAACCCCTCCTGAGTCCTGCTTCCCGCATCTGAGGACAGCCAATGGGATGGTCTTTGCAGTGAGCCTTGGCTTGCTAGAAATGTGCTCTTTTTCTTAACCCACCTGCCTTGGCCCTATATCCCTAAGTTGGGCTTGGTGACCTGCTGGCAGTGTGCGGATCAGAGAGCCGGGCTTGAGGGGTTGGCGGGGGGTCCACTGAGACTGACACTGGTTTCCTTGGAGGGAACCAGTTGCCCGCTCTTCTCAGTCACTGCATGTGTGACTTAGTGATTTTCAACTAGCTGGTAGCTCAGCTCCACTATTCATTGTGCACAACGTCTGGCACATAGTAGGTGTTCAGCCAGGATAACCTGACTCCAAAGACTTCCACAAATCCTGCCCACCTCTTAGTAGAGCCCATCACTGTCTACCTGGGGAGGGGTTGGGGAGGGGTGTTTGGTTCCGGAAGCAGAAGAGAGCTGGAGTGATGGGCTGGTAGGCAGGGCTCAGCGGGCACCACTGGCCTTCCTGACATCACCATGGCCCTGTTAAGCCCAGGAGCCAACCTAAGGGATTTGTCTCAACGTGCAAAGTATGCCTGGTTTCAGCATCCCTGTCCCTGAGAGAATTCTGTATCGGTCCCCACAGTACTTGGTACCACGCAGGATCATTCTGCAGGGCCACCCTCCCTACTAGGTGGTCCCTAAAGAGTTGATTCACGTCTGCATTCCCAACGCCTGGGGAGGTGCTAGAACACAAGAGATGTTCTGTAGATGCAACTGAATGGATGAGCCACAAATGTGGTCCCAGATGGAACAACATCTCAGATTCCATTTCTGCAGGCAAATAGCAACTCTTTCGCCTCCCCTGCTCCTTCGGGGCTTAGACAGGATACAGGCCACAAACAAGAATGTTCTCTGCCTGGCCCGAGGATTTGTTTTTCTATGAAGTGCTTTCAGATGCATGACAGCCTTTTTGATCTTTACGACAGTTCTATCGGAAGTTGTTCTTACCAGCATTTCGAGGATGAGAGATCAAGATTCAAGATTAAATGACTTCCCCAAATCAGGGCAGAGCCAGTATTGGAAGCTGGGGCTGCCTCGTTCCCAATTCCATGCTTGACTTTTTTCTTGCACCCAGACACCTGCCCATTAAGTGCCTACTATGTGCCAGGTATGGGACCAGGCACTGGGAATCCAGAGGTGAAAACGACGCAGCCTGTACTGCCCACAGGAGACAGGCAGTGGAGGACCCCAGCAGAAAGAGCAACCAACCCATCCTTGAGTCCCCTTGGAAACTTCCATCATGCCCAGACTCCCCTCCCCCGACCTGCCAAGCTGCAGTCTAACTTGAAAGGCTTCTAGCTCCCCACATCCCACTGCATGACCCCAGGTCAGGCCCAATTGGGGGTGCTCACATGAGGTGCCAGGAGGGATTCATTGGCGGGGGTCTGGCATTTCAAATGACACTCCAGGTGCCTTCAAGTTGCCCCTGTGCCTCTGTGAGCCGTCCTCCTAGAGAACATTTGCTCACAAAATGTGTGACTTGAAGGAGAGCGCTCAGAGTCACCTGTCGCTCCCCTCCGTGCTGTTTCCCCAGCTCACAGATTTGCAGTCACCGGATGCTCTTTTCTTCTGCGTGGGGCTCACACATCTCTTCCCGCGTGGTCTGAAGCTCTCTGGACAGTTGCCCAGCAGAAAAGGCCCAGGCTGTGCTTCAGGCTTGGAAGGAGGAGACAGGCGGGCTTCTTAGTGAAACTGGCACAACAAATGTCACATCCCGGCAGATGGGTGCAGGGGCTCGAAGGAGGGGGATCGCAGTACCATAGTATAAGCTCAGAGAATGCTAAGGGTTCTTTGAGCGACCCATACATATAAAGGGAAAAGTCAGGCGAACCGCTCTCTAGCTGTAGGACCTTGGATGAGGTATTTAGCCTCGCAGAGCCTCAATTTCTCATCTGCAAATTGGGGAGAATAACACCTACATCTGTGGGCCGTGTGAGCCTTAAAATATAGAAGGTGTATAAGCAATCAGCATAGTGCCTGCCTCGTGGTAAATGCCCAGTGACTGTACATTCTTCTTTCCCCTTCAAAAAGGAGCCCGAAGAAGAATGATATTAATGATGTCCTAAAACAGACTGGTCGGGAAGCGGGGAGAAGTGTTTGCCAACTTTCCCCTCATCTCCTTCATTCCCAAGGACCACAACAGCCATGCAGAGGTGCTTTCATGGGTATCCATGAAATGGATGAAATCCCCTTTTTAATCTCATTGTGGGGAAAAAGCAGAGTCATGCAACAGTCCTTGGAACATGATAGGCGGTCAGAAATTCCTGTTGCAGGAAGAGATGAATAAGCAAGGAGATTTCTTAACGAGATGCCGTCCTTGCCTTCAAAGAGCTGACCGTCTATGGCGGCCTCCTCACGCACACGTCCCTCTGCCATATTTCATTTTCAAACACGTTCCTTGCCACTTCAGAAAACAAAAGACAGCTTCATTTTGTTTACTGGAAGCCTGGTAACCCATTTGACAGATTGTCTCACTTCCCCATGTGTGAAATGTGTTGGAGGAGTTTGACAGAGAAAAACAGAGCAGACGAAACAGTGGGCTTCAGCATGTCCATTATTTTGAAAGCAGCCTAATGAGAAATTTCAGCAGCTCACTGGGAGGAAAGTTCATTCAACTCAAGACTGAGCTTTAGAGGCCTTTTGGAGCAGCACAATTTCATTTCCTTCAAGTGTAATAAGCGAGGAGAGACAAGGAACCCACTGCTTAGGAGAAGCCCTAAAGGTCAGGATTAATGAAGGGTTGGAAGGTTTGTAGATTGCAGGCCCAGTTGTGTGCTAGTAAGTGGATATTTCAACAGTCCTTAAGGGAGCTTATACATAATTTATTTTCTTAAGTAGGTACATGGTGTTGAAATGTTTGCACTACTAATTGGACCAGAAAACCGTGTCTTCATGGGTATCTGCCATTCCTAACCTTTCCCAGCAAGGGCTCCACGTTGCATTTCCCAGGCTCTGTAAGGTGGGGTGCCCCAACAGGTCATACCGAGCCTAGAGGCTGGCACCCAGGCCAGCTGGAGTTGTCAATCTTTCTTATTCCTGGATGCAGTACCCCGGCAAGGGAAGCTTAGCCGTAATCTCCAACCCCTGGCATGTGCAAATAGAAAGCTTTAGAGGAAGAGCATAGACCCAAGCCCAGGTCTCAGCTCTGCTCCTAAACTAGCTGTGTGACCTGGGGCAGGACACTTCACCTCTCTGAACCTTAGACTCTCCACATGCAAAATGAGACATTTGGGCGGGAAGATTTTTGGCAAAGATGACTTTCACCCTGGAATCTCTACTTACCAGCTCTATGACCTGGTTCAGCCCCTCTGGGCCTCAGTTTCCTTATCTGTAAGACAGGGGTGATAATACCAAACTCATAGGGCTGCTGCAAAAACTAGTGACAACAGATAAAATGTGAATGGTGCTCCAGAGAGGGTAGCAAAGCCAGTCTGTGACATCGGGGCTATTCTTAGACCTACTGGAAGGCAGTGAGACCCTCTCCCCATCCCCACACCCAGGTTTCTTTTATCTAGAACGTGCCAACTGTGGACAATTATATGCCAACAAATTGAATAACCTAGAAGAAATGGACAAGTTTCTAGAAACATATGGCCCACCAAAACTGAATCAAAAAGAAATAGATCATTTGAACAGACCAATCACTAGAAGTGAATAGAATCTGTAGTTTAAAAAAAAAAAAAAAAACTCCCTGTAAACAAAAGTCCAGGGCCAGAGGGCTTCACTGGGGAATTCCACCAAACATACAAAGAATAACTTATACCAATCCTTCTCAAACTCTTCCAAAAGACTGAAGAGGAGGGAACACTCCCAGAGTCATTCTATGAAGCCACCATCACCCTGATACCAAAACCAGACAAAGACACTACCAAAACTGAAAATTACAGGCTAGAACGTGCCAGCTTCAGACTGGTGGTGGCTATCCACTCTACCAGTAACTGGGTACAATTCAGCTGTTGGAATCCAAATGTAGATTTTCAAAGTGGATTGTGTGCATCGAAGTATGTCCCCTTCCTACAGAACGCCATGGCCCCAGTGATCTCATTGACTGCCCTGGGCTTTCAGCAACAGGCTTAACATTCTTAAGGAATAAGCAGTTAGTGGCACATGGCAGTTTCCATCCCCTATAACTACTTCAAGATGAGCTTAGTATCGTGGGGACATAAGCAGAGAGGACAGGACTCCTCAACCCCGCCCCCATTCTTCAATTTATGACTGACCTCCCCCGTAACCCAAATAATTTCTCTCTCTTTTGCTGAAAAGGACCTAGTATGGATTCATAACTCGTAAAGATGTCTATTATGTAATCTTCCAAACAAATCCACTTGCATTCTCTCATTTAGGCATTACAACCATGTGGCAAGATTATCTTGCTCAATTTTCAGATGAAGAAACTGGAGTTGGGAAAAGTAAATGCCATGTTCAAGGCCACGGACTTGACAGATAATGAGAAATCTGCTTTGATACCTTCTTGTCTGGCTCAAAATTTCAGTGTTCCTTCCTTGGAACTTCCTTGGTGGTAAAGTCACACCCATGAGTCCCAGCTCTACTACCTACCCCTTCACTAAGTCTCAGTCTTCCCAACTGTAAAATGGGCATGTGATAATAAGATGCCTCCCCATCAGGGTAGTTGAGACCATAATTAGGAATGCTATAACTCCTATGAAAATGCCAAGCAGGGGCCAGCACAGAGTAGAGGCTCAGGAACTGTTAGTTTTCTTCCCTCCAACTTCACGGGGCCATTGAGAAAGCTGAAGCTGCCCACGTGCCATCTCTGAACTGTAACACACAGTACCAGTGTGAGCAATGAAACTGTTGGTCATGGGGCCCATCTTTATCTTAGGCTTCCCCCCACAACCGCCCCATCACTCCTGGAGATCCAGGTTTGAAACATGCACCATTAATTCTTACAAACCGATTCAACTAAGGAAAATTCTAGACTCTTAGCAACCTTGCAAATCCAGCCCTGCCATCCACGACGGGGCTGTCAGCACTTACCGAGAAGCACCTTGGAGAATGGCAGGTCTGAAGAAGCAGCAGGCTCAGCCTAAAAGTCTAGACTTAAATAAATTGTATTTTCTGGCTGGCGGCGATAAGGCGTAAATTGGAAGCGCATGTTACACTTACACGTCATTATGCATCGAAATGGGGAAGGGGAGCGGCATCTTGTCCCAAATTTGTAGCAAAACTGCACTGTGTGTACATAGCTCTCAGGCCTTTGATGTTGAGCAGAGAGGAGAATGATCCTCTCTGAAAAGCCCAGGCAGGAGCGGCTGAGAAGGAGGCCAGCAGGGAAGTGCAGTGAGCATGAACCCGCCTGTCTCTGAGCTCCTTCTCCCGCCCCTGCAAAGGTAAACTGTCTTTCCTCTAATAAATACCTTCATGGAGAAGCAAGCAAAAATGCTTAGGAACACTCCGTTAGGAAGCTGAGAAGGCCAGAGCAGAGAAAGAGAGGGAAGGGGGTGGGACAAGATGTCAGCGTGAGCTCCCGCCAGAACCAGCAAGACTGCCCAGCACCAAAGGGTGCCTCCCAGAGGTGGGCAAGGGGATGGGAGTGGCAACAACTTGGAGCCCATTCATTCATTCATTCCACAGGACAGACACGGCCCCGCCCCCTCCAACAAACAATCGCGTGAGTCACCATCTAGTTACGCGCTTTGATGTGTGCTATAAAGGAAAATACTGGGAGTGTGAGGTTATAAAACAAGAAGCAGTAGCAGGGCTTGTACAGTCCCCATAATACTTGCACATAGTAGGAGCTCATGCATATGAATATTGATTGGCTGATGGAAAAAGCAAGGCAGAGAGGAGCAGCGTATGGCTCAGAAACATCCCAATGACAACGTCAACATGCTCAGAAAGATCGCGTGTGTTAGAGTCAGACAGACATGGCTTTGAATCTCAGCTTCTCTACTTAATAGCTGTGTGACCTTAGGCAAGTCGCTTAACCTCTCTGGGCTGTGGTTTCTTCCTCTGCATAATGGGAGGAACAATACCCACCCATGTTTACTGTTGCACGTGATAGCTGCCGTGGTGAAATAGCCAGGGGCACAGTGAGGAGGGATGTCATATAACTTGGTCCAGGAGCACGGGAAGGCATCTTGCAGGAGGAGATGCATCAGTCCGGTCTTGGAGAACAGAGGCTGCCCAGGCAGAGAACTAGATGTTGTCCAGGCAGAAAGAGGAATGAGAGGAGTTACAGGCGGCGGCAGCAGCAACTAGAAAACCGCGAGTGAACCAGCAGGACACATCCAGAGGTGCTGCAAGTTGTTTGATCTGCTCCACCCACCCACTCACTCACTCGTTCATTCACTCATTCATCCACTTGACATATATTTCTGGAGCACACCCAGGTGCCAGGCCCTGTGCTAGATTCCTCGATGTACATGCAGAGGTAGTCTCTGAACCCACGGAGCTTCTCTTCTAGTGGATTCTCGTGGACTCAGATGGGAAGAGGAGGATAGAGCAGGCAGAGAGCATCATAGAAAATTGGGTGTGGAGGGAGGGCCTGGACCTTACTGTAAGGGGGATGGGCAGTCCTCCTGGTGGATTTTAAGCACAGGCTTAATATAATAGATTTGCATTTCTGAAAGAGTGAGCCGCAGTGAACTTAGAGGATGGGCTTGGAGAAAGTTGTCTGGAATCCGGGAGCCTAGCTGGGAAACTGCCGCCTCCCAGGCAAGAAATGATGGGGGTCCTAAGTTAAAGCAGTGCAGAAGAGAGAAGGCAAAATTCAAGTCGGATGTAGAGACAGTGTTGACGGGCCCTGCCGGCTAATTGCATGTGGGGGTAAGGAAGGGGAGGTGTGGACAGCCGCTCTGAGGGTCTGGCGTGAGCCCCTAGGCAGGTGGCAATGCTGTTCCCCGGGACACGGTGTACCGGAGAACCATCCAGTGGGGCACAGAGGCTGAGGAAGATTTGATCCCACGGGGACATGCCGAGTGTCGGGGATCCATGGGTCCCCCTGAGGCCACGCTTAGCAGGCAGTGGGATCAGTGTGTCTGGAACCCGAGAGAGAGCTTGGGGCTGGAGGCGCAGATTAGAGGGTCAAGAGGATACATATAATGCCGGACACTTGAAAGGCGCGTTACTGCCCAGGGCGGGGGTGTGGTGTACAGAGGGAGAAAAGAGCAGATCCCACTGCAACAAAAGCCAAAGGGTGTCCAGATGTGTTCTTTGATGCCAGAGTCCCACTTGGCCAAAGTCAGGCCATTAGCCAGGGGTGAGGAATCATTGTCGCCAGGAGGGTTGATTGTGACGGGCAGTGGGGACTCTAGCCTGCTGTTGGATTTCTGGGGTCTCCCCAGTCTCTGGAGCCCAGTCTGAAGTCACCCATGTGCTTCTCTCTCTCTCTTCTCTCCTTCAGGTGTTTACAAAATATGGGAAATGTTACATGTTTAACTCAGGCGAGGATGGCAAACCTCTGCTCACAACAGTCAAGGGGGGGACAGGCAACGGGCTGGAGATCATGCTGGACATTCAGCAAGATGAGTACCTGCCCATCTGGGGAGAGACAGGTGAGCTGGGCCAGGGACTGGGGCAGTGGGTGACGGTGGAGGGGTGCGGACTCTGAAAGACGTTTGCCTCGGGTGGGCTGTCTTGGCCCACCTGGTGAAGGACTGCTCTCCATCAGGGGGTTAGTGACATGACAGTCAATGGTAAGGATGTCCCTGGTATGGGCTGCAATGATGCCCTGGGTTACCTTGGATTTCACTAGGTGGGAGGGGTAGATGACGGGACTACTGGCAAGGGAAGGCCGGGAGGAAGGTTGGAATTAACAAGTATGGATGGGGAGGTAGGTGGCTTGGTTTCAGGAGAAGAGGAAGGGGTGAACCAGCTCCTTCCTCTACCACCAGCTTGAATATCCCAGCCCAGCTAGCAGGCCCAAGGGAAAGGAAAGCAGACTCCTCCCACTGAGGGAAGGTGGAGAGGCTGCTGGAGAACTGAAGCGCACAGACCATGGCTGCCCGCGTGTACAGTCCCCAAAGCTTATTTCATGCATCCAATTATGCATTTATTTATTCAGCAAACTATTCATTAGCCACGTATGCTATCTCAGGCTTTGCACAAAAATAAGGACATTAAATTGAAAAAGACCAAGCCCTTGATCACAGCCTAGAGGAGGAGACACAGAATCCACTGGGACGTGAGGGTCCCCCGTGCTGCGGCAGGACTGCGGCCTTCGCCTGGGAGGAGGGAGGGTTCAGGGAAAACATGGGGTACTTGCACGGGGTCTTGAGATTATCCTGGATTATACAGGTGGGTCCTCATAAGAGGGGTGCAGGAAGGTCAGACAGAGAAGGCAACGTGATGACGGAAGCAGAGGTTGGAGTGATGCGGCCGGTAAGCCTAGGGATGCTGACCACCTCTAGAATCTCAGCAGGTGGAGAGAGTAAAAAGGTGCCCAAGCGTGGGACGCTGGATGCCAAGGAGACCCAAAGTGAGATTAACGCTGGGTTCAGGGCAAAACGGGGGGGAAGGGGGAGGGGGTCTAGAGATGGGCCTGGGAGGGACCACAAAGAGGGATGAAGGGAGAGAAGATTCCAGCAGGACAGAGGCTTGGGCCCTCAGGTTGCCGCTGAGGAGAGATTGGAGGCCAAGCAGGCTGGCCCTCACTTCTTGCGGTCCCCACCCCGTGATTCCTGCAGCCGATCCCCCCAGCCCCCATCCTAAGGTCTGGCCCTCACCAGGCCCAGGCCCACCAGGCTTCTGAGGGCAGCGAAGTCCTCCCCCGCCCCGGGACGACTACCCGCAAACCCCGAGCTCTCCCCACTCCACTGCACCGGCCCTCCCGGCGGCTCTTGCCTGAGCATCCCACGGGGGGTTGAGCAGGGCCAGTCATCTCCCATTGTGCTCAGTCCTCCGGCTGCTGCAGCTGAGCGGCAAAAGGGCGCCACGCGACTCGTTCCGGCACCATCTCTGGCAGCTCACCTCAGGCTTCAGGCCCTCCAAGCCCAGTCTGACCCTGGTTGAGCAGACGCTTCGATGATCCCGTCCACTTTCCTGAATTCAGTATCCCTTGGCCCCCCTCCAGCAATGTGGGAGACGGTCCCTCTGGGACCATAATCGTCCTCCCTCCTGGCCTTCCCCTCACCACAGCCCTGCGTGCTAGGAAGGGCCCCTCATCCCCGTTTGCCAGGGAAGGAGGCTGAGGTTCGGTGACTTCACCCAGGCCACCCAGCCAGGCCTCCTGAATCCCCACCTCCAGGCTTCCTCTATGGTACCTTTCTTCAGGCTGATACATCACCATGCAAGAGCATCTCTTGGAGACTCTGGTCACCTTAAAGCTGCTCGTTTCCTGGGCTGGTTGGCGGGGTGAGCCTCACGTGGGTGGGAGTGAGGTCCACACACCTGCCGAAGGATGAGAGGTGGGCTCTGGCCGGTGAGGGATGCTGGTCCACAAGGCCACCTAAGGAGGCACGGCCACATCCTGCCGTTTGCTCATTGCTCCCATGGGCTGGGGGCACGGCCAAGCCTCTCACCGCCACAGTCCTCGGCAGGGAGGAGCCTTCCTGACCTGCCAAGCCGTGTGGCTCCACAGATGCCATCTTGCCTCCTTTACGTTTCCACTTCCTCTCAATCCCCAGGCAAAGGAGCCTGGGTCCTTAGAGGAGGTATTTGGGTGATGATGGAGAAGAAAGAAATTGGAAGTTGGCTGTTGAGGGAGTGGCCTCAGACAACTTGATGACAGAGGCAAAGTAGGAGGACAGGAAAGTGGTTTTACAGAGTCAGACCGAAGATCAAACCCCCAGCCCTGCCTTTATCAGCCGATCAGATGAGAGCTGTCTGCAAACGGTAAACAGTGGAAGGTTGATAACGGCAACCAGTAGGTGGGAGGATGGTCAAACCCATCCCAGAGGTAGAGACTATGCCAGATATCTCATACCTACACAAGGGTCCTGGGGCACCTTATCATCTGGATGTCTCATTCTCAAAGCAGAGCCTTTGGCACATTCTTGCTTCACCTCTCAGAAATTTAAGAAAGCAGTGAGGGAGCCACGCCTCCAGGTGTAACTCTGACCTAGAGGATGGACCTTTGGTGCCAAGGAGTGAATTAGGAAGAGGCACCCCCTTTGGTGGACCAACCCTATGGACTCACGCTTAGTGAGTAGAAAGTAACTATGAAATTTACCAAAAGTGTCCTTTCCTCCGGGCTGACAGTGCCTCCTTGGTCAAACATCCTTGTGCAAGGCAGCCTGGAAATATGCCATTTTAAAGAAGGCAGGCTCAGTCACACATAGACCTTGACAGTATGCCCCCAAGTCGGCCCTATGGGCTGTTAGCAGTTTCAGATGTTACGTGTTACAGGAATAGAAAGGATCTGGGGAACCCTGGCTAGGCAAAATTAAACACATTAATTCAGGACAGGAATTCTTTAATACACTATATTATAAATCTCCAAGATAGCATATTGCATACATCATTTATTTCCTCAGTGCTTTTGACTGTGGAAAACCTTCTTTTTCATGGAGGAGCTCACAAAACAGAAAAAGGACAGAAAAGCTGTCCTCGACTACGGAAGTGCAGATTTCATGACCAACGTTTTTCTAAAGGAAATTAAATTGAAGGCGGGTGGGAGGTTGCTAAAAATGAAACTCTGTGTAGATGCCTCTGAGTAACTTCAAAGATAAAAGAAATAAGCAGTGGGTTATCTAGGCTGCAAATGAGAAAAACCAGATTCAAACAAGCCTGGGCATAAAAGGAATTGTATTGCCCGTGGAATCCAAGGCAAACTTCAACAACCCAGCAGCAGGAAGGCAAGGGTGCAGCATCAGAAACAACTGGAACCAAGGGCAGGAGATTCCTCGATCTCTCACCCCTTCTCTCACCTCTCCTCTTTCTAAACTGCTTTGTTCTCTCTCACTAGAGACAGGCTTTTTCCACACATATATCTTTTCACACATGGTTCCCAATAGATGTATATCTTACACGTCCTGCTACCAGCGAGAGACCATTCTGGCTCTCTCACTGATATCCTATTAAAAAAGAACAACAACAACAACAAAAAAAAAAAAAAACAGGGAAGAGACTCATTGGTCCAGCCAGTCAGGTGCCCACCTCTGGACCAGTCAGTGAGCGGGAGTGTGTTCATGGAAGGACATGGGAGCCCTGAGGGATCTGGGTTCCCGAGAATGGCCCTGCTGGGGAAAGAGGGGGCGAGGGTGGGGATGGGTTACATCTGAGAGAACCAGAATTGGTGTGCAGGGAGCCCTCTAATGAGCTTGCATTCTAAATAGACAGGCTCAGATTTTATATCCTTCATTCATCCTGATGTAGAATACACTTTGTAATCAAGTAAACTCCGCCTTGAGGTCCCCAAGTTCTAATATTGTGGGAAAATGAATTTGACATTATATTTTTGAGCAATTATTTTGAGAGTCAGTGCTCTAATAGAGGTCAATGTCTTGCCCCATATTATCTCCCCAGCCTCATCCCCTTTACTCTGTCCCCTTGTTCGCTTGGCAGTAACGACTCTGGCTTCCCTGGAACTCCTTGTACCCTCCAGGAAAGCTTACCTTCAAGTATCTGCATTCTCCTTTCCTTCTGCCTAGAATTCCCTGCTCGGACCCACATGGCTTATTGCTTCACCTCCATCGAGTCTTTGCTCAGACATCACCTACCCTGACTACCCTATTAAAAATTGTACCCCCGCCCCACTCCTTACCCCTCCTTATATGTTCTGCTTGTCCTTTGTTCCATGTCGTGTGTCACCTTCGAGTATACCATCCTCCTCTATTGAAACACATGCTCCAAGAGATAGGGATCTTGGACTGTCTGGCTCACTGACACATACCAGGGCAATAAATATTTTTTGACATATCTGTTGAGAGAGAGAAAAAAATTGCTGTGTTTTGCGCACTGATGGGGCCAGGCTGAGGAAGAAGCTAATATTAATGAGTAGCTACTATGTGCCGTGAACATTCTATCCCATGAATCCTCCAAGTGACCCTGCTAACGAGGTGTTATCCCCACTGAAAAATAAAGAAACTGGAGCCCAGAGAAGCTGAGCTTGTGTGTGTTCCCCTTGGGGAAATCTCCCCAAGAACACACACTTCACTAAGTGGTTGAACCAAAGCTGAAAACCCACGTATGGACCCAAAGGCGATTCTCCTTCCACTATATTCCTTTAATGTTCAAAATGTGATTGTAAAGGCAGTGCCATGAAAATAGCTCAGAAAAAAAAAGTTCCAGTGACATCTTTGGAGACAGAATGGCATATAATGATAGGTCTGTTGCTGTTCTCCTTTTCTATTTTTTCCTCTTTTTTTTTTTTTTCCATAGCAGAATCCTTGTACTGAACAAAAGCTTTAGCACAGCTCCAATATATAAAGCAGATAAAGGTAGAGCTGCTCTGGTCCAGCTGGAGACGGGGCCCCCAGTTTGATTTCTCCATACTCACTGTGGCCGACCCTGAGACATTCCTGGAGGAACCCTAGGACTCCAAGGAACCCAGCTTGAAAACCACTGAATGGGCAACTGATGTTATTGGGAATGAAAAGCACCCATTGGTCCTATGGTTGTGTACATCCCAGAGACCAGCTCTACATCCCTCCCCCTTCTCCTGGCATAGTGAAAGGAGTCCATGACGTGCCCGCTGAGCTCCAAAGCTTCAGGGAAATTGACAGTCTAGATTTCTGGTCGGACACAGTGGAATGAACATAAGTATGTATGGAGGCTCCCTCCCCAAACTTCCCCTAAATTGCAATCAAGGATTTTTTTTTTTTAAGAGTATAATCCCACGAGGATGAAGAAGATGGGTGAGAAGACAATAGTAGATGTCAGCAAATTTTTGGAAAATGGAGAGCAGATGGTAACTGACTGAACAGACAAGGCTGAAGGATCAGGCTCTGCACAGGGAAACCAATTAAAGTCAAACGATTCTCACCATAGATGCCCCCCTCCTCCCAGAAAGTATGAGGGATTGGAGGCATCAGATACTGTTGACGACAGGGTTGAGAGGTGCAGGTAAAACTAGGAGGATTAGTTAAAAGTCTGTAAAAGGAGCTGTTAAGTCCCCCAGATATCCTCCCATGGCCCAAAGCAGCCAAATATCTCTCTGCACCCCAGCAAAAGATAAGATTGAAATAGACAGGCTCTGGGCTAGGGGAGACCAGGCAAAGCTGAGGGCATGGGTGAGGTGCTGTACAGAAAACAGGGAGATAAGCTGAAATTCTGCTTACTGAGTAGTGAGACCCCCAGCCAGACTAATCTACCTCGCCTACCCCCAACCAGAGATCTGGGGAATCCCTTCCTGGAGACACTGACAAGCTCAATAGAAAAGATTCGCAGAGAATGACAGTCAGGAGTCCCCACACAAACCTAGTTAGATCACCCTAGGGTGAAGTCCCCTGGTAAGTCTTCCCACACACAAGGAAGACTGTCCAGGCTCGAAGTACCAGTTGGGCTTCCCTGGTGGGGCAGTGATTAAGAATCCACCTGCAAATGCAGGGGACACAGGTTTGAGCCCTGGTCCAGGAAGATCCCACCTGCGGTGGAGCAACTAAGCCCATGCGTCACAACTACTGAAGCCCATGCACCTAGAGCCCGTGCCCCGTAACAAGAGGAGCCACTGCAATGAGAAGGCCATGCACCACAACGAAGAGTAACCCCGGCTCTCCACAGCTAGAGAAAACCCGTGCACAGCAACAAAGACCCAATGCAGCCAAAAATAAATAAATTTTTAAAAACTAACAAGTACCTCTTAACTATGAATGGAGAGTCAACAAGCCAAGCGTTTGAGGGGAGCCACTAACAGGAAAGGAACCAAAACCAAACAAACAAAAAAGAAACTTTGAGGAAATAGAGATAATGGTTAATGGCAAAAAGCTCTAGAGCCCAGGTTCAAATCCAGCTATACAACTTACTAGCTATGTGACCTTCGACAAGTTACTTAACCTCTCTGAGCCTCAGTTCCATCACCTCTAAAATGAGAATAATATTATCTACTCTTCAAGGTTGTTAGGAAGATCGAAATGAGTTAATATTTTTGAAATACTTAGAAAAGTGCCTGAATAATATTAAGCACTATGTATGTGTTTGATAAATAAAAAATAAGTGTAGGAAGCAGAAGGAAACATCAAACTATTTTAATTAAAATTCTCTAGAGATAAGAGATAATATGAATAATGCATTCATAAACACCAGCTATTAAAATAGGATGCTATTAAAAAGTAACATTCAAAGAAAAAGTTTTTTTAAAAAAACCTCCTGGAAATTAAAAATATTATTGCAACCATTTTTTTAAACCCACAGAAGCTTGGAATTTAGGAAATCGCCTGAAAAGTAAAACAAAAAGACAAAGAGATGGAAGATGGGAGAGAAAAAAATATGAACATGAGAGGATAAATCCAGAAAGCCCAACATCCTACAACTAGGAGTTCTAGAATAACAAAAATGAGAGAGTGGAGAAGAGGATGTTGCCAAAGAAATAAAATAAGAAAAATTCCCAACTGATCCACATGATTTTCCATATTAAAAGAGTTCACTAAGTCCTGTAATAAGTGGCAAAAGAACCAGACCAAGATGCATCCTTGTGAAATTCGGCCTCATAGAGATAAAGAAAACCTTTTAAAAGGTTCTGGAGAGAAAAAAAACAGTCACATACCTAGGATATAGAATCAGAATAGACTTCTCCACAGGGGTAGTTGAAGCCAGAAGACAATGGCAGAATGCCTTCACTTTTGGGGCAGGGACCAAGGGGGGGTGGGAATCTTTCTTGTCTAAGATAGAGCTCTATATCCAGCAACCTACAAATGAAGTATGAGGGTAGAATTTGGTTTCAAATATATTTTTATATATATATATATATATATATAAAATATATTCCTATATATACATATACATGATAGCATTTAAGTTCTACTCTCAGCAAATTTCAATTATATGCTACAGTGTTATCAACTATAGTCACCGTGTTTTACATTAAATCCTCTCACCTTATTGATTTTTTTTTTTTTTTTTTTTTTTGCGGTACGCGGGCCTCTCACTGTTGTGGCCTCTCCCGTTGCGGAGCACAGGCTCCGGACGCGCAGGCTCAGCGGCCATGGCTCACGGGCCCAGCTGCTCCGCGGCATGTGAGATCTTCCCAGACCAGGGCACGAACCCATGTCCCCTGCATCAGTAGGCGGACTCTCAACCACTGCACCTCCAGGGAAGCCCGGTCTTTTTTTTTTTTTTTTTTAACATCTTTATTGGAGTATAATTGCTTTACAATGGTGTGTTAGTTTCTGCTGTATAACAAAGTGAATCAGCTATACATATACATGTGTCCCCATATCTCTTCCCTCTTGCGTCTCCCTCCCTCCCACCCGCCCTACCCCACCCCTCTAGGTGGACACAAAGCACCGAGCTGATCTCCCTGTGCCATGCGAACTTATTGATCTTATAACTGAAAGCTTGTACACTTTCACTAACCTCTCCATTTCCCCCACTCCCAGTCCTGGCAAATGCTTTTCTGCTCTTTCTATGAGTTTGACCTTTTTTTTTTTTCCATTTCTGCTATAGGTACAAGCCAAACAAACCAAAAAACAAAAAGGAAAAAAATAGGAAAAACAAAATAGTTTCACAAGGAGGAGATCAAAAACGTTATACACAATAAGGCTGGGGTGTGGGCAATACTCACATAGTCATAATTATGTAAAAGCTGGATAATGACTTAATCAAAATATCATCTAAGCCTATATAGGAGGGTGAAAGGCAAGGGAATATGCTAGGATACTTCATACAAGAAGCCTACACCCTTAGCTCCCATGGTAGAAATTCAGTAGGTAATATTTAAAAATTTTAAAAGCCAAGAAATAACTGTCGAGCAATTGATGTCCATGAAAATATGAAAGTCAGTACCAGAAGAAACAGCTCAAACCATTGAGAGTGGTAGCCTCCGAGGAGTGGGACTCGGGGGGTGGGGAGAGGTAGAGCAGTACCAACTGGCTTTTTAAATGATGTACATGTATTACTTTGATAAAAATTAAATTTAAAAATGATCAGAAAATTTCCACGTAGCTGGAAGGTCTAAGCAGCTCTCAAGGGTAGCACGGTTCCCAGCCCCCATCACAAATGGGACACAGCAAGAGGGATGCGGTTGGTTGCCATGGTTTCCCCAACACCTCTGCTTCCAGGAAAGACTCTTGTCCTAGTGCCTGGTACCAAGGACCTCCCCAGAGGGAGAAGTGCCGGCTCTGGACTGAATTCTGCGAGTCTGGAGCACAGAAACATGCTGTGTGCGGCTGGCTGTGATTTTGAGCTCACTCTCAGAGTGGGCCTTCGTACTAGAGAGGTGGCCTCCGCAGGTGCCAAGGAATCTGGAGAAATGATGCCATAAGTCAGAAGCACCGCTGGAGGCAGGCATCCATTTATGCGCCAGAGGAAGCCTGACTTCTGTCATTCTGAGAAAACCTACTTAATGCACATGCAAAGTGCTGTGCAGAAAACATATGTGCTTCGGTTAAAACTCCCGGCCCAGTAGGCAGTGGTCTGAGGGGACCATCTAGGAGGTGGATGAAACAGACCCACCTCAGAGCTCACACCTTACTATCCAATAAATTGCAAAGAGCACCTACTATGTGCCAGGCACTCAGGGATACAGATGTAAGGCCCAGTCCAGGTTTTCAAAGTGTTCACGATCTAGGAACCATCTCGAGGCCTCCTTTTATGTGCGAGATGGAAATTCATTGATCCAATAGCTCTCACGTTAAGTGCCTTAAGGAATGGCAGGCATTTGCAGTCTGCTTGGGAGACATGTGAACAATTATATGTCATCAAGCGCTATGAAGGATAGAGGAAAGCTGGGGTGCAAAGGAGGGGATAATCAGTTCTGGAAGAGGGAAAAAGGTATCTTGGAGGGGGGAGGTAGGTGGCTTACAGAGGATATGACCATCGGGCCTACTCTCAGGCCTGTTTGCCAGGTAGCTGGGCAGTGTATGGGAGTCAGAGGAGGGTGTGGGTCATAGGGAGGTGAGATGCCAGGGGGAGGGAATTGGGAGCAAAGGCCAAGGACAGGCCCAGGTGTCCTGGGGTGGCTGGATCCAAGGGTGAGACCTCGGGCTGGAGAGGTAGGCAGAGGCCAGATAACCACAGGCCCGGTATGCTCTGTTCCAGCATAGATGTTCTCCTGTGAGTCCTACCACCCAGAGTGTGGTCCTCCCACCAGCAGCGTTGGCATCCCCTGGGAGCTCATCAGAAATGCAAAACCTCAGACTCCACACCGAATCTGCCTGGTAACAGGATCCCCAGTGACTCACATTCAAGTATGAGAAGCTCTGATCTAGACCACTGTTTCCCACCCTTTGGAAATACGAGGATGACTTTTTAACATCAAAATATTTCTCAGACGTCACCCCCACATGAATGCTCTCATGCTTTTCACATTTATTTATTGAAAAAATATTCAACATCAGGAAGCTGCTATGAATCCAGTAATGCTTTGAATGAGTTTGAATTCTGCAGACACATCACAATCTACGCACAGGATCTGTTCAGCAATCTGCTTATACCAAAGTTCTGCTGTCAGTGTGTGTCAACAGTTTTTATCAATAGACCTTAATCACCCACCAACTTCCCGTATAGTTTCGGAGACATGGCACTTTCTCCTGCACGTCGGTTGCCCACCCAGACTTACCAGCTCTCTTAGCAAGTAATTTATAATCTCTGAGCCTGAATGAACTAGGGAAACTCATTATTTAAAGGATCCTTGGAATAAATCTTTGTGTAATGAGCCTAGACCCAACTCCACACTCAGTGCCTTCACTGATGTAGGTTTTGTAAACGATTTGTTTCACAGAAGTGCGTTTAGTGTGATCACACTTCCCTGTTGCGTAACCACGACCTAACGTTAACTACCTCCTGCGCCAACATGGGCACATTACTCTCCAGTATAGGAGGCACATCGCCTGCATACTGTCCTTTGATCCTCACACACTCTTGTGATGTAGACAGGGCACTGCTAATCATTGAACAGATGAACCCGCTTAACAGATGTGGTAAAGCAGGTCTCCGAGAGGCTGAGTGACTTTCCTACCATCTCATGTTTAAGTACTGGAACTAGGACAGGATTCCATAGCTTCTGATTTGGTCCTTGGTTCTTTCTGCCAAGAGCTAGTGTTCCTTAAAAATGAGGAAAAAGAAAAGGAAAAAAAGGTTGCTTTGGATAACACTCGGTTCAACAGAGGGTAACAGGTTATAGGGTCTTTAAAATGCTAGTGTGTTTGAGGCTCTGCCAGAGGGGGCTGGGATTTGCAGCCTTCACCCAACTTTTGTGGCCGCTTGATAACATCTCCTGGGTCACGAGCCATTGGTGAGAACACTTTGCTACCTCAGGCTGTCGCCCTGAACAGATATAATTGCATCCCATCCAGCAGGGGACACAGCGTTGATCTTTCTTCCTCCAGAAGCCCAGCTCACCTCAGAATGGCACCCAGGAGCAATCAAGCGTGAGGGTTGCCATCTCCGTGCTGGGTTCGGGTTTTCTCACCTAGGATGTTGCTTAACTGGGCCTGTCTGTGTGGAGCAGGGCAGAGAGGGAGGACAAGAGATGCCTCATCCATTTTTAGACAGCAATTTGTGGATTCTTTGTGCTGTCTTTAGAAAAATCAACCTTTTCTGACTTGATGTAAGTGCTGAACGGCCACGTCTAATTTTTTTAATCTGTTTTTCAGGAAATTAAAATGAGATGCAGTGAGGTTGGAGACTTGTGCGTGATCCCCAGCTCGTAGAATTTTAGAGCTAAAAGTAACCTGAGAGATCAGCCATCCTTTGCAAGGCTCAGAGAGGCAATATGACTTGCCTGAGGTCACACAGCTATTAAGGGGTAGGGCTGGGAGTCAAACCCAGCTCTCTGTGATCTCAGAGCCAATGTTTTCTTTTATATACTTCCCTGTTCTTCTTTCCAGGGCCCCACCTGGGGCCTCCTTGGATTCATGCCATGGATTTCTCTGTGCAAGCCAGGGGAGCATGAGGGACCACAATGGCACCTCTCATGGGCCACCCAAACTGCATTTGTAGTCAGCCTGGTAGAAATGCCAGGGCTCTCAAGGGCTAGGACCGTGGTCCCTGTCATTGTCACTGTCAGACATTCAGTGAGCTTTCCCTTGATCTCTGAGATGAGAGAACGAAGGCTTCATCCATTAGCATGTTCAAACCCATTCTGCATATTTTGCAGAAAAATGAGGCTCCAAGAGATGAATTAACTTGCCAAAGGTCACAGAGCTGGAAGTGACCTCACCCTGCCTGACCCCAGAGCCCCAAGCGTCTAACCAACTGTCCTAGGCGCTCTCTGGTTCTGACCCCCCGAGTACAAGGGGCCGACACGTCCACTGACTCAGAATGCCTGGTTCGCTCCTTTGAGAAAGGGGTGCTCCGTCTCTGGGCATAAGCCCCGCCCACCCTGGCCCCAGTGTGGGAGGCGGGAGCCCCCAGAGCTCCATAAGCCATGCAGGGCAATTGGCTCTCCTGGGGGGAGGGGGGCAGAGGGTCCCGGGCCCCTCCCCACAGAAGCCTGGGCAGGCCATGTACATCCCTGAGTGCGCCTCAGCTAGTGAGGCCTTCAGAGATGAAGATGCACTGGGGTCAGCTCTGCTGGGGAAGGTTAGCATGAAAATAAGAAGGCTCCGGTGGTCATATCTTCAGATCCTGGAAGAAGGGGTAGAGCTAGAAGCAAGTAAAATCTAAAAGCAGGCAGTTGTCAACTCAGTGCAAGGATGAACCCTGGAAACCACGGGCTACCCTTGCAGGTAGTGAGGTCCCCATTCCCAAGAGGCTCCAACCAACGGCTGCCCTTCCATGGACAGTGAGGCAGAGAGGCCTCCTACTGCTTCTCAGAGGTAAGGTAGTAGATGCCCTCTGGGGACTCTGCCATCAGGATCCAAGCAAGAAATCAACAGCACCCGCAGACGGGGTAATACAGGGAACGATTAGTGAAGGGCTAGTCACAAAGGTGGTGCGGGCAAGGCTTAGGGAAGGCAGTACTGATGGGGCAGTATCCTGAGCCTGGTAGCAGAGAGAGCCATTGCCATGCCTGGGAAAGGGAGAAAGAGCCCATATCAGAATGGAGCGCTCCCTCCAGGCCCCGAGCCAGAGTCGTGCCCTTCCAAGGTGGCACGCAGCTAACGCACAGGGACCCAGCAAATAGAATTGAGAGACTGAATATCCCAGCCTGACTCTCCCCTCTCCCCCAGTTTCCTACCTGGGCCCACCATTGGCTGAAGCCAACCAGCAGCTAGAGGGCAAGGGAGCCCAACAGTGCACTTCATACAAGTGCAGCTCCCAGGGCAGAGAGAAGAGTGGAGAGGATGGGTAGGGGACAAACAGAGCCATCCTGCACTGAGACGCATCTCACCGTATGGCTGGCCTCCCTCCCACCCTCTCCTCTCAAGCTAGCTATCCCAGCCACTGTTACAAAGACAGTTTCCTCCAACCCAAGATTGCTTTGTACCAGCACATGCCCCTGCCTTAGCCTAGAAAATTCCTCCAGGATTTCAGAGTCGCTTCTTTGCCTCCTCTTCAGTGTTTATTGCCTCTGCGTGCTTCCTGTAATTTGCAAAGATTAAAAATGTAAGCTTTTATTGTGATGTACTTTCCCTGCCCCATTATGCATTCTGCCGGTGGCTCCCCCGCCCCCCGCCGACTCCCCAGCCCAGCAGAGCTTCCCAATCCTTTCTGCAGGCACAGAAAATTCTCCACAGGTAGACTTCACCTGGTGCCGGCCGTGGCCCTGCTCCTAAAAAGGAGACTCTGGCTTCTGCAAGTTGAAGTCCCTTTACCACCCTCCTCCTGATTCAACATCATCTTTCATGTTACGCCCTCAGGGTTTCAGCTTGGTCCCTATTAACAAGGGCTCCTAACGCTGTGTGTGTGTAGTAACTTCCCCTTTCTCTGTGCTCTCTCTCTGGGGCTTTGAATCCTGGTGTTCATGATATGTAAACAAATCCTTCACTGCACTGGGGGCCTGCACTCTTTGAAGCAACTCAGTGTTGAATCTTTTGGTGGTGAGAGGAATTGGAAGATGCGAACAATTCTGTCCGGCTTCAACAGGGGTTGTCATCAGGGCTGGCTTCCTGGTTGTGTGACCACTGCAGTCACACAGGCTCAGGAGGGTCACAGTCTTGGTTTAATGCTTTACCACTGCTGTCTTGAGTTTCTCAATACATTTTTAACGAGGTGCCCCACATTTTCAGTTTGAACCCAAACATTGTATGGGTGGCCCGAGTTCTTGTTACTGTTATTGTTGCTGCTGTTGCTGTTGTTTTCTGTGCAGCCCAGCTGCATGTCGGTGAATGAGACCTTCTGCCTTGTGCAACATGGGAGCAAGCCCGTCACTGGGTGACATGCGGTGCTGGTGTTTCCTAGGGTCCAGCCAGACCCTGGCAGACTCACAGCTGGTCAAAGGGCGGGGAACAGTCAGCTCAGCAGAGGAAACTCCCTCGCTCAATTTGTTTTGTTCAACAAGTAGTTATTGAGCTCTGCTCTGTTCCAGGCACCATGCTAGGGGCTTTAGGGGAAATGACAATGAAAGAGATACTCCCTTTCTCCAGCATCCACTCAGAACCCCAGGGCTATGAACCAGGACATCTGCTCACGTGAAATAAACCACACCCCTAGTGGGGGAGGAAGAGTGACGAATTGCAAGTCAGAAGACCTGGCTCTTGGCCCCTGCTCTGCTCTTGACTTGCTGTGTGACCTTGGGCAAGTCAATTCCCCTCTCTGGACTAGATCGCTGCTGCCCAAATGTGTTTGGCCTCAGATAATTTGTATCAGAATCCCTGGGCATGCAAGTTTCCTGGGCTTCACCCCAGAGGGACAGAATCAGAATCTCTAGGGAGTGGATCCCGGGGATGGTCACGCAGAGCTCCGTATGTGATTTCAACGTGCATTCTAGTCTGAGACCGTTGGAGGTACGTGGGCGGAGCCTTTGGCTCTAACGGCCTATGCTTGATCACTTCATTTCTTAAAGTGTGTCTTCGTATTTGCACTGATAGTGTGCCGTGTCCAGGAAAGGCAGGAGCCGAGGGTGGGTACAGGGCAGGGACTGGAGGGAGGCTGTTATTCACTTTCAAACTGGAGAATTACTCCATAGAGGGGAGCTGAGGGCAGTTCTGTGAAGGAAAAGGAACTTCCTGGAGATGGGAGAATAAGTGGCGCTTTGGGAGAAGCAGGATCAGGGAGGATCTGGGACTACAGTCATGGGCTGACCACAAATAGGCACAGCTCTACTGCTCAGAACCCCACCCAGATCTCCTGCTTCTGGACAAGAGACCCCACAGGGGCGCCTGCATAGGAAAGCGGGGTGCTCAAGCCCTTGTCACCCCTACTGCTCCGAGAGGGCTGGGATCTGCTCACAGGTGACATTCTACAACTGCACTGCCCAGTAAGGTGGTCACCAGCCACGTGTGGCTACTTAATTTTAAGTTTAATTAATTAAAATTCAATTGGATAAAAAATAGATAAATAAAGCAGGCCAGAAAGGTAATATGTGAAGTGATGGATATGTTAATTAACCTGATAGGGGGCATCCTTTCACAATGTATACCTACATCAAGTCGTCCCACTGTGCACTTTAAATACCATACAATTTTATTTGTCAGTTAAGCATCAGTAAAGTTGGGGGGCATTAATTAATTAAATTATAAATTCAGTTCCTCACCTGCGAGTCACATTTCATGGGGCTGAGAGTACCAGGTTGGATAGCAAGGATTATAGAACATTCCATCTTGGTAGAAGGTTCCTCTAGACAGCATTATCCTGAAGAGGGCAGAAACCTTATTCGTGTCTCTTCTGACTCTGCCCATCAGCTTGCATGCCCATCCGTGTTTGTAATGATATGAGAATACTTTAGGAATTTACTCTGCTCCAGCCCCTGCTGCTTCTTGAATAAACTCCCCATCTGAACCCCAACCCAGTCGGAGTAGCCTTGGGCGGCTCTCACTGACACAGGCATGCCTGGCTGTCCTCTTTGCCCATTACTCACAGCACTTCTGACACCAAGGCCTCGTTTCTCATTTCTCCCTGTAACCACAGGTACCTGTAACCACAGGTACCTGTCCTACTGGCTCTAAGGTTTCTTGAGCTCCCTTATATCGCAGGCACACAGCTTCACTAGCTCTGGAAAACACGTTTTGGCATCTCTCCTCTCCCACCCGCTACAGCTCACTGAATGTGCTTTTCTTTCACCCAAGCATGGACATCCCTGTATCCCAGTATCACTGTGTGTTCACTTCTCCCCCATCAAAGCCTGTTCTTTGGGCTCCTTGGCCTCTCCTCAACCCCTCTCTTGGGCAGACCTTAGAACACACAGCCACTGAAAGCTGGCCACTCAGCCTTCTTCATCTCCCCCATCCTCCCTGTCCCTCGGCCCCCTCCCTGATGTACCTGTGGGCCAAGCCCCAGGCTGGGCAATGGGCACCGGACTGAGCAAGAAGCACTCTCGTCTCCTGAGGCATCGGCCATCCATGGGAGAGATGGACACAAATCCACAGGCACGCAGGGACGTAGGGGCAAGAGTTTGCACGGAGCCATCTGGGTAAAGAGATGGCGGAAGACTTGACTCTGCTGGAGGAAAGGGGGAGGTGTTCGTGGGTTTCATGGGATCCTCTACTGCTCCACGAAGATGTGTATGAAAGGATTCCTGGCTGAGGCTCTCTTTTGCCTGAACCTCACTTCAGCCACTGGATTCCTCGTCTAGATTGTGAGAGCCCTGCCTATTCTTCCTCTGGTCCCTGTCTGCCTACTCAACCTTGGCCTGTGCCCCCGACCTTGGAATTCTCACCCAGCTCTGGACGCCTCGCCCTGCCTCGGTCACAGGCCCCCAGGCTGCCCTGGGTCCTGCACATTCACTGCCTCGCTCCGGCCCTTCCCTCCTCGCCTTTCTCTTCTGTGCCAGCTTTAGAGCGTGTCCCCAGACTCTCCCTACGCTATGGCCCTGGGGCTGACACACTCCCCCTCATTGACCTCTGACCTCCATCCCCTCTTATCCTCCCTGATTTCTGCATTTATCCATCCTCTCCCTATTCTCTAGTTTCAGAATACTCCTTGATGTGGTTTCTAAGTTGGCCTTGCCCATGAATAAGCGAGTAAAGGTTGGAGTCACAAGTCTCTCACTCGTTCATGCAACAGGCGTTCCCTGGGTACCTGCAAGATGCCCAGCCGTGTGCAGGGCCTTTGAGATCCAGAGAGAAAAGCCCTGAACTTGGCCTCAACGATGCTCAGCCTTGTGGAAAAGACAGCGAGATAAAGGATTATGACGTGGTGTGGCAGAGGCTTTACCAGGCGTATGTGAAAGACACAACCAGGCAGGAGAAGGAGCGGCTCTGTGCTGGGGCTGGGGGCTGAATCTTCAGTGATGAGAAGGGAGATGGTCAGGTGGACCAAGCAAAAGACATTCCAGGGGCTTCCCTGGTGGCGCAGTGGTTGAGAGTCCGCCTGCCGAAGCCGGGGACACGGGTTCGTGCCCCGGTCCGGGAAGATCCCACATGCCGCGGAGTGGCTGGGCCCATGAGCCATGGCCACTGAGCCTGCGCGTCCGGAGCCTGTGCTCCGCAACAGGAGAGGCCGCGATAGTGAGAGGCCCACGTACCGCAAAAATAAATAAATAAATAAATAAAGACAGACATTCCAGGCAGAAGGAGATGCATGTGCTCCGTGTAGAGCAGGGATCAGTAACAACCAATCTGGCGGCCCTGGTGGGTTGGAACACATAGTGCCACGAAGCAGAGGGCTGCCCAGAGCAAGGCTGGAACGGGGGCAGGTGAAGGAGATTGGGCTCCTTATAAGTGACTCAGATTTGCATTTTGGAAAACTCATGCTTCAAGCTGTTTGCAAAGAATAAGAGAAGGAGACCCAGGAAAGGCTGATAGATCCCATAAGTGCACTTCCTGCCAATTATGAGCACCAGCATATAGGATGAGCCAGGCTCTGCCATCCCGTCCCTTTCTGCTGTCCCTCCCCCGCTCACTGCTGAGGGCCGTTTCTCCTGCCAAAGAACAAAAGGGGAGAAGCTTCTCTTCTAGTTTCCCATCTCCTGCAGCTCCAAGGCGCTTACAGGAAAGCCCCGTGTTTTCTTTTGTTTTTGTTTGTTTTTGCGGTACGCGGGCCTCTCACTGTTGTGGTCTCTCCCGTTGCGGAGCACAGGCTCTGGACGCGCAGGCTCAGCGGCCATGGCTCACGGGCCCAGCCGCTCCGCGGCATGTGGGATCTTCCCTGACCGGGGCACGAACCCGTGTCCCCTGCATCGGCAGGCGGACTCTCAACCACTGCGCCACCAGGGAAGCCCCGTGGCCCCGTATTTTTATTTCAACTGCTGTATCATCGTGTTTTCCTTCTCCTGATCTCCTCGCCTCAGCTCATGGCCCAGTAGAGAAGTTAGTAAATAAAGAGAACAGGTGCTTAACTCACTTCATAATCCCATTCTATAGTTTTGCAGATTGAAGCAAAAAGTTGGTTGGCCTAGCTGACCTGAATTCGTTTCTGATCGCTACTCTAACAGATTGCCACAACCTTAGAGGCATCAAACAACATGAATTTATTATCTTACAGCTCTGGAAGCCAGAAGTCAAAAATGTATTTTAAGGTGTCAGCAGGGCTGCATTCCTTCTAGAGGCTCTAGGGGAAATCCATTCCCTTGCCTTTTCTAGCCTCTGGAAGCTGCCTGCATCCCTGGGCTTATGGATCCTTCCTCCATCTTCAAAGCCAGCAGCATAGATTTTTCCACATCTCTCTGACTCTGATCCTCCCGCTTCCCTCTTGTAAGGACCCTTGTGATCACATTGGGCCACCTGGATGACCAAGGACAATCTCCCCACCTCAAAATCCTTAGTTACATCTGCAGCATCCCTTTCACCAATGTAAGGTAACACAGCCACAGTTTCCAGGGACGAGGATGTGCACATCTCTGGGGGACCATGATTCTACCTACCATGGGGCCTTTCCAGCATCCTTTTGAGCTTTTCAGTCCCAGGACTCCATGAGCATCTGTTATCATTGACCCATGGCTCTGTCCATCTTTGTTCTTTCAGAGGAAACGACGTTTGAAGCAGGCGTGAAGGTTCAGATCCACAGTCAGTCTGAGCCGCCTTTCATCCAAGAGCTAGGCTTTGGGGTGGCACCAGGGTTCCAGACTTTCGTGGCCACACAGGAGCAGAGGGTAAGTCCCCAGGGCTCTCTGGATCAGCGGTCCTTGGTCTCTCCCGGCCACCCGCCACGTGAGGAGGAGAAATGGGATTCCCACTCCTGGAAGGCTCTGAATCCACCCAGGAGGCTGGAGCAGGGCTGGGCTCAGTAAAGAGACTCACCCTGAAATTGGAGAAATGTATCAGGCTAACCTCTGTAATCCAATTCTCCTGTACCGCCTGTTGGTTTCTGCAATTGGGCATGAGGGAAACCCAGCTTATTTGCTTTTTCACTCAACTGGTTGGGGTTTTTTTTCCCAAAACATTCTGGGAAAAAAATCTTTGTGGGGATGGGGTGGGAGTCCAGTGGATGCTGAGGGAAATTGCTCATCAGGGTTTGGTGTGTTTCATCACTGTGGTAATACAGAGCCAAGTGGCCTGCAAAAAGGAACAGGGATAGAGCATCACTCTCTTGTAACAGAGTTTAAGTGGAGGGAAGCCTCTTCATGGGTCCCTGTCTGCTCTCTGATTTAGCACCAGAGGGGGGACCCTCCCAGCCAGCCGGGACTTCTACATCAACTCTGTACGTCCGTGGAGTGAGGATTGACACAGATGTGACATGGCTTCCACACCCCAGAAGGGAGACCTTTGTAAATTCCCAGTGGGGAGGAAGCCTCCAAACAGGACTGCAGAGAGACATGGGGATGCTTTTTTGCTCTGACCTCCTGGTTTGCCTAGAATAAAAGCCGGAGAGCCTACGACTCTGAGGGAGTCCTAAACCAGTTCACCCAAGACAACGTGCCCTGGGAGTCCTGGAGCAAAGAATGAGGTGAATGAGTGACGGGGAGCCCAGCTCTAGGGTGTGAGGAAAGGAGACCCTGGAGAACGGGAGCAGCAGTCAGCAAAGAGATGCACACGTAACTTAGGAGCTCCGCTTGTTTTTACAATTTGGCCCAAATCATCTCTCATCCAGTACTGATCACTGATTCCTTAGCCATTTTATAAAGCGATCTTCTGTATCGGAAACTGGTTTTAACTCTCTAAGCGAGCTGGGAAAACGTTGATGGCGCAGGCCTCACGAACTATTCCCTGTACTTAATGCCTGGGCAGTTGCTAAATATCAAGATCAGCCTCCACTGCAACATGTAGCAGGTGGGATGGTGGCTCTGAGACTGGGGTAGAGAAGGCTGGGAGGTTGGCCCGGCAACTAAGCGGCTCAGAGATAGAGGCAGGCAGTGTAGGCAGAAGTGGAGTATTCAAGAGTGTGCAAGGTGGGAGCCTGGTGGAACGACCAGAAAACTTCTTCCTAGAGGACAAAGAGGGAGGGCATGAAGCAGACAGCACAGAGCCGAGTTCAAGGCTGAGGATTTGAATCAGGAAGCGTGAACGCAGACTAGCAGGTCAAGGTGTGCGGAGAGCCCGGAGCCCAAGCTATTAGCCTGGGTGTAGCAGCAAGCCTTCCTTCGAGTACTGTCAGATAAACAAAGCAGCAAGGACAGATTTAATCAGTAATATACTATTGCAGTAGGGAAGAGGGTTCAGCCTGAACTGAACTCAACTTTGATTTGTGCAGAAGGCACTTGGCGTTTTAAAGGGAAAATGAGGGGGAGCGTTGGGGGGATAGAGGGTGCCTGAGCAGAGTCAGGGAAATGAAGCATTACAAAAAGCTGGAAGTCAGGGGGTGGGGGTCAGTGCGTGTGGAACCCATCCAAGTTTGCTAATAGGACCCCATCACAGTTAGGCTTCTCTCCTCCTGCAGAGACAGGGAGACAGGGGCCCTACCTTTTGGTCTTGGCAGGAACAAACAAACAGTAAGTTCTTTTGGCAGTCTTGAGTTCTTAGGCGGGGACTTTAAGGGGGCTAGGGTCATCCCAGGGATTTGCCTTTGAGCTGTGAGAAGCTGCGTTAGCGTAAAAACGTGTTGAAGACACGGTCATTTTCGTAAAGAGCTTTAGCTGAATGTTTCAAAAATACTAAATATCCTTGAGCTCACTGGAGAATCCAGAATAGATACTACCTGGAGTTCTGCCCTCTGTTTGTCTCCTGCTCCTGGGCTTGTGTGGCCTAAGTAGTATTACGCTACCCTGAACAGCATCCTTCATCCAAGTGCAGTAATACGAGCTGCACCTTTTCTGGATTTCTGCTGGCCTTTTTTATTTCCTTTATACAAATGTGATTTTTCAGAAGTCGATTGTTAACACTATTCTTGTTCTGTTCTTCATCTAAACTATCCATTTCAATGAAAATGAAGGGCTAATGACAAGAAAGAAAGAAGGAAGGAAGGAAGGAAGAAAAGGAAAGAAAGAAGGAAACTATGTTAGTGTTTTTCCAAGTCTTTGTAGGCCAAGGTTGAGGCCTCATGGAGAATAGGGCACAGAGGAGCCTGGCTAGTCCTGCCTTTTGTGTGTGATGTGAGTCAATCTACCTCCCTTCGAAGAACCAGGCATGGGTTAGACTAATAAGTGTGTCCATGAATTCTTTGCCTATCTAATGGTGAATTTGGGGCTAGTTTTCCGATGCGAATCTGATTTTGTGTTTTGTTGAAAGTAACCACCACTCTGATCCTGCATGACTTACCTGTACTGACACCTCTCTGGTGTCCACATTGCTATTACCATGCAGAGGAAGTGAACAGCCTTCCTTGAAACCCACAGGGTAACTCCATCTCACCGCTAGCGAAGGTTGGAAAGAAGGAAGCTCTCTGTAGGAGAGGCTCCTGTGTCATTGGCCTGAGAGATGTGCTCTGTCCTCCCCACTCCACACTGACCCCCCTAACTGACACCAAAGAAATTTCTGGGCCTGGTGTGAATCTGGAGCTGATAACTTCTCAGAACCCTTAAGTCTCTTTCTCTTCCCAACATGAAACAGAGGGACTCCCTGTGGTGGTCAGGGACAGAACATGTTCCCAGCTTCAGAGGACAAATTCATTGTTGGCTTTGAAGTATATTTTCAGAAAATCAGCCTCATTCGTATTAGCGTTGCTATGGTTATTATAAGTAATAATAAGATATTTGGTTAAACATTTTACAGTCTTCAAAGCATTTCCACACCATCTCATTTCATCACTTCATTCATATTAATAGAGAAATACAAAGACACACCCTGGAGCTAAATCTAATAATACATTGTGTTTACACGTATATAAAAGAGCATATTCATAGGAAATAAGACTGGAAGGAAATAAGGCAAAATACCCACAGTGGGGGAATTCTGAATGATTTGTTTTCTTGTCTGGTTTTGCCACATGTCTTATAACGCGGCTTTGTTTTATTTACTTGTTGAGCAAATATTTGTTGAACACCTACTATGGGTGAAGCGATAGGGATACGCTGGTGAGAGAAACAGACCCAGTGTCTGTCCTCAGGGAACCTACGTATTAGTGGTTTCTTTCACATAGGAAAAATAACCGTTAAATAATCTTAAGCCAAGTATGATTTGGGGATTGGCCCCCATTGGTATATTCTCAACTCTGCCATTAGTACTAACCTATCCAGCTGACCCTGGTTCTCAAACATTGATTCTAAGATGCATATTTTTTTCACATTTTAACATTTCTGAAATTGGGGCTTGTTGCACGTCCGTTACAACTGGCGATGTTTTTTCTTTCTCGATGGCACATAAAATCACCGTGGTCTTACAACCTATAGCGGCTACACTGTTCCCATTCCAAGATTCTGCTGCTTCAGCTCAAAGCTCAAGGGAATCTTGAAAGAAGGCCAGAGATGACAAGACTATTTGGGGGGCAGAAGGCCCTTTCCTAGAAACTTGGTGTGAATCATGCTAGGGAAATTGACTCCTGAGTGAAAGCCCTGAGCGGAACGGGTAACTTACAGGCCTCCTGCCATGAATCCCTTTGTAAACGGGAAAGTCCTTTTGCCTGGTAAAGTCATCCCACCCGTGCAAAATTACACACGCACTTCTCTCAATATTTTTCACTTTACTTTGTCATCCAAAAGAACACACCATTGGGCTGTAACCCAAAGATTGCTTTTTTACATCTGTATTTGCCCTAAACCCAAATAAGCCAAGGTATGCCCCTGCCTTCCTTGGACAATCTGAGAAGTGCCCCCCTGGCTCAGCTGCCGCAGGAGCCCCTGCACCATCCCAGGACCCCCACCACCAGAGACAGGCAGTGGGATAACACGCTGAGAGCAGAAACAGAACACGGAGGGAGAGAACAGTTCCTCCTACCTGAGCGCACACTCCCCGCCAGGCGTAAAGCTGCAGAGACACTTGACCTGCATTATTTCATTTATTCCCCACAACAACCCCAAAAGGGGGACATTGTTATGCCGCGTTCCAGATGACAAAACTGCCAAGTCACTTGCTTCAGGTCTCGCCGAGCTAAGGGGACTGCAGGGCTCGGCTATGAGCACAGATCCATCAGGGGAGGGAGCCCACAGGCCTGGATTCTAGTCCTGACTGCGCCATGAGAACTTGGACAGGTTGCCTCCGTCCCTGGGCCTCAGTGTTCCCATCCGTAGAATGGAAGGGCTGGGTTAGATGACCTCGAAGGGCCTCCAGCGTTAGCAGCCTGGGGGTCACTCAGGCACACGGGAACCACCTGGAAGTTTGGGCGATAGCAGTTTTGCACCTGCTCTGCCACCTGCAGACTCCCTCCTTCGTGCCAGCTGGCGTGGGGTGCTGTTAAGGTCCATGGTGGCAAGGACATGTGAGATAAACCCCCCTCCCCTGGTCTGAGAGGCAGAACCTGGGTTCCTACTAGTGAGAAGCAGGGGTTGGGGTATGTAGCCACCCTAAAACTTTAGAAGAGAGGCTCTGGCTGTGCTCCTTGGTCGTGCCCCTTCCCCAGGCCACACACATGGCAACCACATGGCTGCCCTACTTAAAACCCTTAAATTCCCGGGCTTCCTGTAATTCGCAAAAGCCCAACCTCTTAGAATGGCATCCGAGGTCCTGTTCAGCCTGGCCCCTGCCCATCTCTCCAGCCTCATCAACTGCCCATGGTTGACCAACCTGTCCCCTGCATCCCAGTGTCAGAGAACCATCCACCAAATACACCATGCTCTCTGATGCCTGCCTCTGTGCATTTGCCCCCACTGTTCCTTCTGCCCAGCATCCCTTCCTGGTCTTACCTACCTGGCAAAGGCCTAGTCCTATTTCTAGCTACTGCTCAAAGAGCACAGCCTCTAAGAAGACCTTCCCCGTCCTGTCCTGCCACCCCCCAAGGAGCAGGTAGTCGCTCCATATAACACCTTATACATTCATTTATTCCTTCAGCAAATATTCACTGAGCACCTGCTTTGCTGGGAAGATGAAGATGAGGGAGACCTGGTCCCGCCTTGGAGCGCTCACAGAATCAAGCAGGTTTCTCAGCAATTTTATCCCACTCCTAAGAGATGTAAAACTCTCCTTGCAGAATTTACCTCCTCTTGTGCATCGCTGCCCGTATGCCTTCCTCTTACAAACTGTCTTCCTTAGCCCCTATCAGGCCTTGACTCAGTTAGGCTGGGAGCTCCCTGAGAGCAAGGATGGTGTCTCTCGGATTCTCTATCCCCCGTGCCTTGCTTAGATATGAGCTCAGTAAATGTGCAGGATTGAAAGAATGAACTATATACTAACACTCAGATCTGCACTCTGGGCCCAAAGACCACTCAGATGCTGTGCTCCAGTGCTCTCCCTGCCTCCCCCCGCCCCCGCCTGCCAAAACTCCCTTTAAAATCTGCCCTGGGGGCCCTGCTTCTCCCTGAGACTGTGGAGCCAGCCTGTGATGGGTGATGGCATCTGTATCATTTCTGGCTGCACACTTAGAGATCCTAATCAAAGCAAAAGCTCATGAAAGAGGTCAGGGCTGGAGACAGAGATCTGGAAGCCATCTGTGTGCATGAGAGTGGATGGAACAGATGGGAAGGTCCTCACCGAACTCTGGACCGTGGGGAGAATTAAATGAGTGAGGGAATATATGTGAAAGAGAAAATCTAGGACATTCATGTAGTAAGAGCACAACATCTTCTACGTTGATGTCGCCAGTCAGATTCTTTGCCCCTAACTGAAGGCGATTGCTAATCCTGATGGGACTTCCTGTCATGATTTGATATAAGAAAATTTTCATCATCTCCCACTTCCTCCTCAAAGAGCCTGGCGGTGAGTCTTGATTTCTAAATGTTTATCCAATGTGTCCATCAAATCTTTATTCAACCGCCCTGCCCATACTTCTTGGCGGGACTGAGAATGAATCTGCAGACCCTGGGCAGTCGGTTGGCCACCAGCCTCATTGTTCAGAAAGTTTTTGGGGAAACATGGCCCTGCGTTTATATTCGAGGGTCTCAGAAATGCCTTGGGGAACCAGAGTTGCTAATCACTGCCCAGATATACCCCGTTCTCACCAAGAAGCCCTTCTACTACCAGTCTGGAGCCATTGGGAATGAGAAGGGTTCCGATTGCGCAACCTGGACTGTGTGTTGGCTCCTCACTTGGGCTGTATGCAGAGTACCATGGGAATGCCCACGGTCACACCACACCCTGCATCAGCCAGCTGCTTGCTAGACTCTTTGGGGCTGTAGCTACACAAGGCAAACACAAATGTTTGCGTCCCGCCAGCCCCAGTTAGGTCACTGGCAGGCCGTGTGGGCACGGTCGGCTCCTACAGAAGCCTAAGCCTTTACCATCAGCGTAGGTGGGCCGCATCTCCAACATTTGGAGGGAATCCCACCGTGGCTCACAATGAGAAACAGTATACCCACCTCTACCCCCAAATTAAAAAGGCCCAGATGTTGGGTGGGGTGCCCCCAAATGCTTTTGACAGCTCCTCCAAATACAACTTCCTAAGTGCCTTTCAAAAGAGAAGACTCATTTGTCAATCTGACAGCTAGATCCATGGTCCTTAATATGCTTCACGGGCCCCGTTAAAAATGGAGGCTTGCCCAGTTGTGTTTTTCAAGGCAGGGGAGAGAATTCGTTCCACATGCCTTCAGCAACTTCCAAAATGTCAAAGCTGGAGCCGCACAAACATGGTAGCATCCAGTTCTGCTCCAGAAAGCGCTGGGGAGGCACCAGGAGGCAGGATAGCCTGCTGTGTGGCCATACCTCCATGCTCAACAGGCAATAGTGTTCCCCATACATAGATGAAAATAAGAATCAATTAAGCATCTACTAGCTTAGCTACTTCCTCACGTGTTGCCACTCCTCCTCGAAGGGAGAAAGATCTTCAGATCCCCAGATGGTTTTGCCAAGAGTCAGGTTTTCACCTTTTCTTCCTACACAATGAGAGTTTGTTTTTGTCGAGGTGGAGGTGATGACAGGGCGTAGAACAGGAAGGAGAAGGGTCCTTAAAAGAAGTGTTGCTTGGCTAGGATGAGCAAATGTGCTCAGCTCTGTTGGGGGAAATCTCAAAGTAAATAAAACATGCTTAAGATACGGGGATGTGTGTATATGTATAGCTGATTCACTTTGTTATAAAACAGAAACTAATGCAACCATTGTAAAGCAATTATACAATAAATTGTAAATATGTTAAAAAATATATAAATATGTTTTAAAAAATGCTTACGTCTTAGAAAGAGGTAAAATCACTCTATTTTGCCTACTCTCTGCCTTGCAGCCTCTCTTCCTCCTTCCCTCCCTAAAAGAGTCTCCAAAGAGTTGTCTAGACTTGCTTCTCTCTACTTCCTCACGTCCCTTTCCCTTCCCGGCCCACCTCTAGCATCCCACGGGAACTCTTTGTCATCAAGGTGGCCCATGAAATCTCTGTGGCCAAACCCAATCTTTGTCGGTAAGGACACTCCTCACTTCATCCCACCTGGCTTCCCAGCAGCATGTGGACTGTTGGCCACGCCCTCCCTGAGACCCTCTTCTCCCCACTCTGGTCTGGTTTTCTTCCCACCTCTCTTTCTGCTCCTCCTGAGTCATCTTCATAAGCACTTCCTTCTCTGTTCACCCCTGAGACGATGGGCATCCCAGGATGCTGGCTTTCGCTTGTCCCGTTCTGCAATTTCCTTAATTGAGCTCACCCTTTACCATGACTTTCAAAGCACTACCCCCAGCCCCAGATCTCTTTCCTGACCCCCAAACCAGGACTCCAGGTACTGCCAAATGCCTCCCCTCGGAGTCCCGTGGGCCTCTCAAATCAAAAGTCTCAACTGAACGCATCCTCTCCCCCTGCCCCACACCTCCACCCCAAAACTGCTCCCCCAGCCACGGCCCCCCAACCCTGTAGATGGCCTGAGTACAAATACGCACGCCCTAGATGGTGACCCTGTGCCTCATTTCCTCGTCTGTAGAATGGGAATAATGATGGTTTCTGCCCCAGAGGGTGGCTAGAAGGCTGAGTGAGTTAACGCGTGTACGCAGAACAGTTCTGGCATCCAGCAAGTGCTCGATAAACACTAGCTATCACTATCGCCCACCCCAGACACTACTAATTCAGTCCTTCATGATCTCTCTCCTGGATAAGAACAGCAGCCGCCTGGCTGGTCTCCCTGCCGCCCACCTTGTCCCTCTCCAATCCATTCTCTGCATCAACACGAATCTGAGCATCTCCCTCCCTCATTTCTTCGAGGATAAAGTCCAGGACCCCCTTCACAGCCCTTTCTGTTCCGGCTGCTGCCTACCTTCCAGCAGCATCTTCCTCTCCTCCCCCGGCCTCCCACGCAAAGCACCAGCTCTCCTCAACTGTGTGCAGTTATTCCCGAGCATCACATGCTCTCTCCTCTCTCTCCCTGCCAGCAACACCCTTCCCACCCTTTCTTCACCTAATTTGTATGAGTCCTTCGAGATTCAGCTCTAATGTTCCCTCATCCATAAGGCCACCCTGGAGTATTCTGTGTGAATCTCTAGCATAAAATTTACACATGATAATCACCTGTTTACCTGTCTCTCTCCCTACCAGATGGCGAGCTCTCTGAGGATATGACTCCATCTTATTTCTGTTCTTTGTATTTCAGCATTTTGTATAGTGCCTTGCATATAGAAGACACTTGATAATTATATTGAATGGAATGGATGACTCAATGAATGTATGAAAGAGAAAGACCTTACTTTATCATCTCACTCTCTTGCTTAAGACCCATTAATGTCTTTCCCAACCTAGAAAATAAAGTCCAAATTCCACATCCTGGCTCTGGCCATCACTTTTTCCAGTGACTAAACCCCTCTACTCTCCAGCAGCCCCACTGCTGATCCACACACTGTCCCCCCCGCACAGGCTGCGAGCCTACCAGCCCCATCCCTTGATCATTTCCTGCTGACTCATTCATTTATTGAGCATCTACTATGTGCTAGGCACTGTGTTGGGCATGAGGGATGCAGTAATGGACAGGACTGACCCGGTTCTTCTCAGAGCTTACAGTCTAGCAGGAGAGGCAGACAATCAATCACAGATTAAGAGCTATATGTGTCTGTGTAATAAGCCCCCAGTATACTGTAAACTTCTTAAGGGAAAATATTAGGTCTTATAATTCTTAAATGGAAAGATGGTTGGACGGAATGTTGTAGAATGATCTCGGAGGGCTAACTTCCATAATTTACAATCCATTTCAGCTATGCTTAGCCTTCAGGGATGATTTAACCAAATTCAACAGTCTTTAACACTAAGAACTGAAAATAAAAAAAAAAGTCTTTTTACTGAGTGCATGGAGAAGAAAAAGGATGAGCCAAAAATGGTACTAACTGACATGGCAGCTCCAGTCTGGGTCCACAGTCCAGAACTTTGTGGTACCCACTCTCACCAGCATCCATCAGGGCAGAACTAGTTTCTCCTGGATCCTCTCTGCGCTAGCTCTGACATCAGAAGCCAGTTGCTTATCTCTCAGTGGCTTATTTCCTCCTCAGACCCAGCAGAGGAAAGGAGACCTACTGTCTGTTGACTCACCTACTTTTTCTTTTTCTTTGTTTTAATAAATTTATTTATTTTATTTATTTATTATTTTTGGCTGTGTTGGGTCTTCGTTGCTGCCTACGGGCTTTCTCTAGTTGCGGCGAGCCGGGGCTACTCTTCGTTGCGGTGCGCAAGCTTCTTACGGCAGTGGCTTCTCTTGCTGCGGAGCACGGGCTCTAGGCGCACGGGCTTCAGTAGTTGTGGCTTGCGGGCTTCAATAGTTGTGGCTCGTGGGCTTCAATAGTTGTGGCTCGCGGGCTCTAGAGTGCAGGCTTAGTAGATGTGGTGCACGGGCTTAGTTGCTCTGCAGCATGTGGGATCTTCACGGACCAGGGCTCGAACCCGTGTTCCCTGCATTGGCAGGTGGATTCTTAACCACTGCACCACCAGGGAAGCCCCCTACTTTTTCTTACTCAGGAGACAAGTTAATAAATCAGAACATTCTTTGGTTGGGTCATGCTACCCAGTACCACGTTCTCTTTTGATTCATGAGCACCATCTGAACTCTGATGGTGGCCTTGGTTTCCGATGCCTGTTGTTTTTATATATAGGGGAAAACAAAACAGAACAAAACCTGTAGAGGACACCGCCTTATGCAGGCTGAAAGCTTTTTCTGGCCACCTGGGAAGGCTAGATAGTCACAAACAAATCTTGTAGAAATATCAAGCAGAATGAATGAATGAATGTGAACAGTCCTGCTGACGGTCAGATTCCCTTGGCAAGGGCAGGGGAAAGGGGGCCTGGAAAAGACATCTCTTTCCTATTTCTCCCCTCCTCCTTCCTCCTGAAAACAACTGTTGCCCTCCAGGGATGGCGAAGTCCGAACGTTTGTTTATGTTGTTACAAATGGACTGAACAGCCCCTGTAATCATTCAGCTGTGGGCAAGTAAATCTTAGTGCTAATCTGTTAGCTCTAGCCCTAAAATATCTCCAGTTTCTCACCTACTGAGATCTATCTCCTTTGGGCATTTAAAACATTTTAACAACAGCCATCTGGCTATTAATACAAATTTACCTGAATAACCCAAGTTATTTGCATGTCTTGCTCCATCAGTGAGAGTGTGCTCTCTGAAGGCAAGGACTCTGAGCAACTAGCACAGACCCTAACGCTGTAAATCAATCAATCAATTAATTAATTGCAGAGTGGATCAATATTGGTCAATGAATTGATTCAAACCCTGTAGCATATCCTATCATGGAACAAAAAAATCATTCCTAAATGAGAGTCATCACTCCTCGATTTATCTGCTTTTTATTATTATTATTATTTTGGCCATGCCATGCAGCATGTGAGATCTTAGTTCCCTGACCAGGGGTCGAACCCATCCCCCCTGCAATGGAAACATGGAGTCTTAACCAGGGAATCGCCAGGCAAGTCCCATGTTTTATGTTTTAAGATAGCACACCCAGTCCTTTGACACAATTAGGTGACAAAGGACAGGAAGATAGCATTTGGCCAAGGTCTCTAGGAGAGCCAAGAAGACTGTGAAAGGAACAAGCAGAAAGGGAGCAGGGCCCCAGAAAAGACGACACCCATCTCTGGAGAGGGCAGACAAGACAGCTGTTGAGTGGAGTGTAAACTGGTAGGGCCTTTTAGGCTAGAGATGTGGGTGGGGACTTAGCAGCATCCATTCAAATAAAAAAGCACACCTCCTCTTCAAAGGAGAGCAGTTTCCCTTCTTGGAATCTGACATAAAGAAATACTTACACATGTACCCCAAGAAGCATGGATGAAGATCTTTTCTCAGCTCTCAATCTGTGTGAGAGTAAAAATTTAGAAACAATTTAGTTCATCAATGAAATGATGATTAAATTAAGGAGGGCAAATGCATATGTGTTTCCCCCAACCCCCTGCAACAGTTAAAATGGGTAAGAAAGATCTGGAGGTCCCTTGGGGAAATTTTCCAAGACATATTGATAAGTGAAAAAAAAAAGAACAACACATACAGCGTGGACTCATTTGTATTAAAAATACCACCACACTAAACTAAACTATATATTTATAAATGCACGTGTATGCGCGCACAGTAGCACACAGAAGAATTCTGGAGAGTTTTAAATTCTGGAGAATTTAAAAAATACTGACAGGTGCTCAGAGGAAAAGAACAGAACTGAGTGTTTAAGATTTTCCACTTTTTCTGGATCCCTGGAATACTTATAACGAGAATGCACTTGTGTATTCATGTATTAATTGTGCAACTTTTAAAGACGTGCATAATGCAGCTATTTACAAGTATGTTTTCTGGTTTGGACCCGGCATCTAACAGACTGGCTCACATACCGGGGATGGGGTGCTACTCCCTGCTACTCCCAGGGACAGCCTCCTCTCCAGGCTGGTCCTGCAATTCCTTCCCCAGCAGACAGCCTCCACCAGACCGTGCTTCTGCTCCCGGCACACACAGAGGCCATAGGGAAAGGCCTGCAGCTCTGAAGTTTCCCTTCTAGGAAAGAAAATTTGTGAAGATTTTTGTCTGGTTTTGAAGTTTAAAACAAAAAGTGTCCCCACCCTACCCCCAGGCCTGGGGCCAGAGTCCACATTTCCCAAAGATTGAAGAGCACAGAGCCTGGCACCATGCTGGCCCTCCATGCGCAGGGAACGGGTTTAATTAGTCCAATGGGTTGGATGAGATTGAATTAGATTGGATTGGGTTGATTAGGTTGGATTAGACTGATAGCTATCCTTGTTAATTCCGTAGCTCCTAAAATCGTGCTCTCCTCTTCCCTGCCTCAACAGTGCATCCGAGGGACGTCCCCACTCTCAGTTTTCATCCCTGCTATGAGCGTGACATCATCTCCCTGCCCCACCATAAAGGCAACAGGTACCATACTTCCAGGTCTTTCCCTTCACGCATCTGTCTCTGGGACTGAGACACTCCTGTGCATGTCCCCATACCTGCCCCAGTGCTCAGTACATGATAAGGCCTCAGTCAATGTGTATTGAATTGAACTGAACTCAGCCCCCCAAACCTCCAAGAAAAGATGTGGAAGGAGCCAGCAGGAGGAACAGACCCAGCCAGGGCAGGCGGTGCTCTATCTGGGATGGTCAGGGTGCTCTTGAAGTTAAACCCCAGACCCACTGCTGGCACAGCTGCTTCTATGACCCAAAGGGTAAAGGACGATGGGGACACTCTGGTGCTTGGTGATGGCAGATATAGGAGAGGTAGCTGAGCTTAGCCACGTTTAGAACCTCAGTGAGGAAGAACACAGGCAGGGCCTCCCCACCTCTCAGAGGAGATACAGCAGCATGGGAGACATCACTCTGTGGAAAACACTGAGTCCAGAACCGCTTTCAAGGGATCAGAACTGAGTCCAGAACCTTTCTAAATGCATCCTACCCATTATCTCGGGCATGCTTCTCAAATCTAATAAGGTAGAAATGATTGGAAACCATTTTACAGAAAATCGAACTGGAGCACAGAGAAGTTAAGAAACTTGCCAAGGACGCACAGCCAGGAAGTAGTACAACCTGGAATCGGGATCAGCTGGACCCCAAAGCCTAGAACTCAAACAATTTAGAAATACCACCTTCAGTTACCCTGGCATGCTCTGCTTTTATTTTGTCCAGAACAGGACATGCTTGGAGGAACACAGACAGGGAACAAGGCCTCCTCCTAAGCAGGTGTTATGAGAAGCCCCAGGTGTAGGGGAAGGAAGGTCAGCTCAGGAGATGGAAATTACTAGAAGGCCTGGGGAAAGGGGAAGGGGCCACTCAGACAGAGGCACAATGCCTCCAAAAAGGATGGAGAGAGGGGCATGGCCAACAAATAGACACAAAAAAGAGCCAACAGCAGCTGTCATGGGTCTTGTGGACCAGTGAGATCTTAATACGTGCTCAACATAGAAGATTTGGGAGGAAAACAAAAAAATAGGAAAAAATAACCCATAGAACCCCCACTTAGAGGAAGGAATGGTTATGCTTTCGGTATCTTTCCTTGCTGTTTGGTCTCTGTGTTCTTTGTTGTTTGTTTCTGCCTTAGTTAGGGCTCTTCGGGTTACAAGGAGCAGGTGGCCTTCAGAGGATAAGCAAAGAAAGGGCCATGGTTCCTGAAGCCTGCAGAAGGGCGTATAGAGAGAAAAGACGGCACAGACAGCCTGTGGCATCTGAAACCCCAAGCAAAGGACCCGCTCTCTCTTTTTTTGGACCCGCTCTCTCTTACTCCATCTGTGCGTGTCTCTTGTTTTGTATCCTCCTCCCCCCTCCCCCTCCCCCTCCCCCTCCCTCCCTGTCACTCTTCCTCTCTCCCTCCTTTCAGAGGCCACATGTGACGTCCTCACATCTCTCAGTCTTCTCTCTCTCCCTACTGGCAGGCTTCCTAACCCAACTGACACATTTACACATGGTTTTACCTCCTCATAACCTCCGCTTGCCCCAAGCCCATGGTGGCTGGGCCCTCTCAGGAAGACTTTGGTTGGGCAGGTTCCGACAATCATCTCTAGTCCAATTTGTTCATTGGACTTGGATTTTGTTCTCTCCTTTTGTCCTCAGCATCACTTCCCACGAGCATCTTCTCCTGTCGTGAGATCTCTTTAACGTCAGTGGTAGCATTCCATCACAGTTCATAGAGTGGAGATGCCCTAGTGGACACCATCATTTTTTGTCCTTAGACTCTCAGGACCACGGGTGTGATGGTGGAAGTGAGTGAGCACTGTGCACCAGGTACTTTATCCAGGCTGCCTCATCATGACCACCTTGCAGTGGGCTTCCCTGTGCCCATCTTACAGATGGAGAAACTGAGGCTTAATAGCGGAAAGAGTAGTGGAGAGTGCATGTCACTACCAAGATGCCAAACCCAGACCTTTCAGTTTCCAAAGCTTGTGCTCTTTCCCCCAACACCCTGCTCTGAGCTCACAGGCCACCAAAGGAGCCAGGCCTTCTGACCACTTGTGTAGGCAGAATTCCCGGTAACTAAGGAACCGAGACCCTCTTTTAAGAAGAATCCATTTCAGAGCTCCATATCTCTTTCTGATGCCAGCTTCTCTTCAAATGTGATTGATGTTGCTTTATTTTACAAGCTTTTAAGAAGCCACTTAATGACAGCAACCAACTTCCTGATGGGTAGCAAGCATCGCTAGTATTATGGCTATTCCCCCAGGATTACCCATTTCTTCAATTGGTCCTAGTAGAAATGAAGATGAATCACTGTTGAAATTTTCCAACTAAACACACTCCCATTTTGTCCACACACCATGGCAACGGTCAGAAAACACAGGATTGTACTGTCCATGCTATGCATTTAGGCAGCACGAGGCGCCCGCCTGGGACTACATCCATTGTGCACTGCTTTCCCGTGTGTTTTCTAGCGGCAGAATGGATTACTCATCTTCTTCCCAGTGGGGACATGCAGATGCAGAGCAAGAATGAAGGCTGAGCTCCCTGCCTGCTGCCTTGCAGGGAGAGAGGAAGCAGCAAAGACAGCCGCAGAGTGGAGGACAGAGGCCCAGGTTATAATCCTGACTCTGCCATTCATTCTTTAGGCAGCCACGGGCAGGTCACTATACTCATTGGGCCTCAGGCTCTCTACCTGTCAGATGGGCTAATAACGCCTATTGATCTCACTTGGCTCTTGAGAGAATCAGATTTGGTAATGACTGTGCAAGTACTTCAATTGTAAAGGAGCTCCATCACTCTTTTCTGCATGGAGAGGTGATGACACAGAGTCGGGCGCACCTGATTCGAATCTGCTCTTTACTGGGGCAAAACATTTAAGTCCTGGTATTAAAATGAGCCTGGTGTTGAGATGGCTTAGACTGGTGGTGGCAGCAGAGACTCTGATGTTGGCATCCAACCAAGACATAGTAACAGAGTGGGTTTATCCTCTCACCTAAAACAACTGCCCCCCCCAAAAAAAAACTTTTTCAAGTGTTATGAATATTAGGCAGCAAACTACAGTGATCCCAGAGAGATGGGAAACAAAAATGTTGAGCACTATGACAGCCCTAGCTTGCATCCTTAGGGAGTCTCCAAGCCACAGTGCCTGCAGGGGGACCCAGGCAGAGCCCCAGGGATGCCCTGTGTTGAGGACATTTTGCTGAGGGTCCAGGAAGACCAAGGCAGCTAGAGTTCACAAGACAGAGTATTAAAGAGGAGAGGAAGGCACAGAGAAAGAACACTGAAGATCTATAGAAGGGTCCCCCTTCAGAATTCAGGCTCCCGATGGGGGTATGCATGTGAGAAAACTACCCAAGGCCAGGGAAAGAATGACCCAAGAGGGTTAGAAGGAGCAGTGCCCGGCATTCACACGGAGCTGGGCATAGTGCCTATTCCTACCAGCCAACCTGGAAACCCTCACAATTCCTGGGACGTGGGGAAATGTATCCACAAGGGTTTGCCTCAGTAGTGGGGAATAATTAGCCCTAGACTAAAAGCTGCTCTCCTTCCACCTAACAAATCCTAAAGCAAAACCCAAAAAGGTCAAACTATTTCCAAATGACTTAAATGTGTCTCAGAACAAATCTCAAGAAAATGTATAGGAATACAAAAATACCTGACACCCAGCATGGTAAAATTCACAATGTCTGGCATCCAATCAAATATTACCAGACATACAAAGAAGCAAGAAAATATGACCTATAATGAGGAGAATGATCAATCCATTGAAACCAACCCAGAACTAACACATGGGACAAATAGCCAACAAGGTCATTACAACAGTTATAACTAAACCCCATATGTTCAACGTGTGGACATGGAACATATTTTTTAAAGACCTAAATTGAGCTTCTAGAGATAAAAACTACAATGTCTGAGATGGAAGATACGCTGGAGGGGATTAACAGCAAGTTATTTCAAGTAATATTATATTACTTGAGGAAAAGATTAGTTAAAGAAATAGTAATGAAATACAGAGAAAACAAAGAATTTTTGAAATTAAGAGTATCAGTGAGAAATTGAGACTGTGATTAAAAATCTTCCAACAAACAAAAGCCCAGGACCAGATGGCTTCACAGGTGAATTCTATCAAACATTTAGAGAAGAGCTAACACCTATCCTTCTCAAACTCTTCCAAAATATAGCAGAGGGGGGAACACTCCCAAACTCATTCTACGAGGCCACCCTGGTATCAAAACCAGACAAAGATGTCACAAAGAAAGAAAACTACAGGCCAATATCACTGATGAACATAGACGCAATAATCCTCAACAAACTACTAGCAAACAGAATCCAACAACACATTAAACGGATCATACACCATGATCAAGTGGGGTTTATCCCAGGGATGCAAGGATTCTTCAATATATGCAAATCAATCAATGTGATACACCATATTAACAAATTGAAGGATAAAAACCATGTGATCATCTCAATAGATGCAGAAAAAGCTTTTGACAAAATTCAACACCCATTTATGATAAAAACCCTCCAGAAAGTAGGCATAGAGGGAACTTTCCTCAACATAATAAAGGCCATATATGACAAACCCACAGCCAACATCATTCTCAATGGTGAAAAACTGAAACCATTTCCTCCAAGATCAGGAACAAGACAAGGTTGTCCACTCTCGCCACTATTATTCAACATAGTTTTGGAAGTTTTAGCCGCAGCAATCAGAGAAGAAAAAGAAATAAAAGGAATCCAAATCGGAAAAGAAGAAGTAAAGCTGTCACTGTTTGCAGATGACATGATACTATACATAGAGAATCCTAAAGATGCTACCAGAAAACTACTGGAACTAATCAATGAATTTGGTAAAGTAGCAGGATACAAAATTAATACACAGAAATCTCTGGCATTCCTATATACTAATGATGAAAAATCTGAAAGAGAAATTAAGTAAACACTCCCATTTACCATTGCAGCAAAAAGAATAAAAATAACTAGGAATAAACCTACCTAAGGAGATAAAAGACCTGTATGCAGAAAACTATAAGACACTGATGAAAGAAATTAAAGATGATAGAAACAGATGGAGAGATATACCATGTTCTTGGATTGGAAGAGTCAACATTGTGAAAATGACTATACTACCCAAGGCAATCTACAGGTTCATTGCAATCCCTATCAAACTGCCAATGGCATTTTTCACAGAACTAGAACAAAAATTTTCACAATTTGCTTGGAAACACAAAAGACCCCAAATAGCCGAAGCAATCTTGGGAAAGAAAAACGGAGCTGGAGGAATCAGGCTCCCGGACTTCAGACTATACTACAAAGCTACAGTAATCAAGACGATATGGTACTGGCATAAATACAGAAATATAGATCAATGGAACAGGATAGAAAGCCCAGAGATAAACCCACGCACTTATGGTCACCTTATTTTTTATAGAGGAGGCAAGAATATACAATGGAGAAAAGACAGCCTCTTCAATAAGTGCTGCTGGGAAAACTGGACAGCTACATGTAAAAGAATGAAATTAGAACACTGCCTAACACCATACACAAAAATAAACTCAAAATGGATTAAAGACCTAAATGTAAGCCCAGACACTATCAGACTCTTAGAGGAAAACACAGGTAGAACACTCTGTGACATAAATCACAGCAAGATCCTTTCTGTCCCAGCTCCTAGAGAAATGGAAATAAAAACAAATGGGACCTAATGAAACTTAAAAGCTTTTGTACGGCAAAGGAAACCGTAAACAAGACGAAAAGACAGCTCTCAGAATGAGAGAAAATATTTGCAAATGAAGCAACTGACAAAGGATTAATCTCCAAAATTTACAAGCAGCTCATGCAGCTCAATATCAAAAAAACAAACAACCCAATCCAAAAATGGGCAGAAGGCCTAAATAGACATTTCTCCAAAGAAGATATACAGATTGCCAACAAACACATTAAAGAATGCTCAACATCACTAATTATTAGAGAAATGCAAATCAAAACCACAATGAGGTGTCGCCTCACACCAGTCAGAATAGCCATCGTCAAAAAATCTACAAATGATAAATGCTGGAGAGGGTGTAAAGAAAAGGGAACCCTCTTGAACTGTTGGTGGGAATGTAAATTGGTACAGCCACTATGGAGAACAGTATGGAGGTTCCTTAAAAAACTAAAAACAGAACTACCATATGACCCAGCAATCCCACTACTGGGCATATGCCTTGAGAAAACCATAATTCAAAAAGAGTCATGTACCACAATGTTCATGGCAGCTCTATTTACAATAGCCAGGACATGGAAGCAACCTAAGTGTCCATCAACAGATGAATGGACAAAGAAGATGTGGCACGTATATACAATGGAATATTACTCAGCCATAAAAAGAAACAAAATTGATTTATTTGTAGTGAGGTGGATGGACTTAGAGACTGTCATACAGAGTGACGTAAGTCAGAAAGAGAAAAACAAATACTGTATGCGAACACATATATATGGAATCTGAAAGAAAAAAAATGGCTCTGAAGAACCTAGGGGCAGGACAGGAGTAAAGATGCAGACGTAGAGAAAGGACTTGAGGACACGGGGATGGGGAAGGGTAAGCTGGGACAAAGTGAGAGAGTGGCATGGACTTATATATACTACCAAATGTAAAATAGATAGCTAGTGGGAAGCAGCCGCATAGCACAGGGAGATCAGCTCGGTGCTTTGTGACCACCTAGAGGGGTGGGATAGGGAGGGTGGGAGGGAGACACAAGAGAGAGGTGATATGGGGATATATGTATATGTATAGTTGATTCACTTTGTTATAAAGCAGAAACTAACAAACCATTGTAAAGCAATTATACTCCAATAAAGATGTTAAAAAAAAAAAAGAGTATCAGTGAGCCATGGGACAACGTCAAGTGGCCTAACATATGTTTATTTGGAGTTTTTTAAGAAAGGAAGTAGGCAGAAAAAAATATTTGGGGAGATGATGGCCAGATCCTTTCCAAATTTGATGAGAACTATAAATCCACAGATTTTCAAAGCTCAACGAACCCCAATCTCAAGTAACATGAAGAAAACTACACCAAAATTGCTCAAAATCAGTGATAAGAGAAAAATCTTTAAAGCATCCAGAGAAAAATAATTCGTTAACATACAGAGAAACAAAGAAAAGGATGACCATATATTTCTCATCAAAATCAATGCAAGAGGACAGTGAAGCAATACATTTCAAGCGCTGGAAGAAGAAATACTGTCAATCTAGAATCATATACCCAGTGAAAATAGCTTCCAAAAATAAAGGCTTTTTCAGACATATAAAAGCTGAAGATCCAGCAGGTTCATCACCAGCAGATCTGAATTACAAGAGATATTAAAGAAAGTTCTTTAGGCAAAAGGAAAATCATGCCAAATGAAAATACGGATTCACATAAAAGGAATGGACAGAAATGATAACTACATTGATAAATATATAAGAAATTTTCTTATTTCAATGTGTTTAAAAGATAACTGACTGCTTCAATACTAACAATGTATTTTGATGTTTTTAACATATGTATAAGTAAAAAGAATGCCAGCAATAGCATAAAAGCCAAGGGAAGGGAAATGGATGAGTACTATTAAAAGATTTTTAGGCAGTACATGAAGTGTTACAAGATCACAGGAAGGTAAACAGTGACGTACACTATAAACCCTACAGCAACGCTAAAATATCAAAACAAGGTTATAGCTAATAATCCAACAAAAGGTATAAATAAAATCACGAAAATACCCATCTAGCCTAATAGAAGGCAGAGATGAGGGGAAGGGGAATAGAGAACAAACAGAACACATGTAGCAAGAGAATAGACAAATCTAACACATCAGTAATCCCATTAAATGAAAATGGTTTAGGGCTTCCCTGGTGGTCCAGTGGCTAAGACTCCCTGCTCCCAACGCAGGGGTCCCGGGTTTGATCCCTGGTTAGGGAACTAGATCCCACATGCCACAACTAGAGATCCCGCATGCCGCAACTAAAGATCCCACATGCTGCAACTAAGACCCGGTACAGCCAAATAAATAAATATTTTTTAAAAAAACTTTTTAAAAAAGAAAAGAAAATGGTTTAAGCACCACAATTAAAAGGTAGGTTATCAAACTGAATAAAACATCAACTCCTAACTATATTCTAGTTACCAAAAAAGCAAAAACCTGTATTTTAAACATGAAAATCATTTTTTTAAAGGGATGGAAACATATATACCATGCTTGCATAATCAAAAGTTGGAATGGCTATACTAATATCAGATAAAGTAGATTTCAGAGCCAGTGATATCACCAGGGATAAAGAAGATCATTTCTTAATGATGAAAGGGTCAATTCATCAAGAAGACGTAACATTTATGCACCTAATAACAAAGCTTCAAAAATACATAAAGCAAAAACAGAGCTGCAAAGAAAAATGGACACATCCACAATTATAATTGAGGATTTCAAAACTCCTCTCTCAATAACTGATAGGACAAGTAGACAGAAAACCAGCAAGTATACAGTATATTTGAACAGCACTATCAACCAAGTTGACCTCATGGACGTTTATACGGCACTCCCTGCAACAGTGGCAAAATACACATTCTTTTCAAGTACACATAGAAAATTTGCCAAGATAGACAATATTCCAGGCCATGAAACAAATTTCAATAAAGTTAAAAAGATTCAAGTCAAAGAAAGTATGTTCTCTGATTATAATGGAATTAAATTAGAAATCAGTAACAGAAAGATACCTGGCAAATTCCCAAATATTTAGGAGCTAAATAACACAGTTCTAAATAACCCATGAGCAGAAGACGAAATCAAAAGGGAAATTAGAAAGTATTTTGAACTGAATAAAAATGAAAGTCTATCATACAAACATTTGTGGATGCCACTAGAGCAGTACTAAAAAGGGAAATTTATAGAAGTAAACACGCATATTAGAAAAAGATGAAAAGTCTCAAATCAGTGACCTCAGCTTCCACGTTAAGAAACTAGAAAAAGAAAGAGCAAATTAAATCAAAAGTAAGCACACCAAAGGAGATAATTAAGATCAGAATAGAAATCAGTGCAATATAAAAACAGAGAAAAACAATGAAGCCAGAAGGTTTTGTTTTGTTTTTTTTGGAGGAGATTAATAAAATTGATAAACCTCTAGCCAGAATTATCAGGGAAAAAAAGAGAAAAAACACAAGTTATCAATATTAGGAAGGAGAGAAGTGACATCAGTATAGATTCTACAGCCAGAAAAAGGGTAATAAGAGAAAATAATTAAAACTTTATGTCAATAAATTCAACAACTTAGGACTTGGGGCTGGGCTGCAATGGCTTAAATTTACAATCAGTTTCTGAAGCCTCTTAGGGGCTACGTCTAGGGTTACCAACCATCCTGGTTTGCCCAGAACTGAGGGGTCTCAGGGGACATGGGACTTTTGATGCTAAAACTGGAACAGTTGGTCACCATAGGCCTGCATCCTCTTGGTCACCCTCCCCTCCCCCCAGTCCAATCACCCAGAAGCCACAGCTGCCCACAGAGGGATCTGTCTTACCAGGCTTGACTCTGCCCTTGTGATCTCTAAGTTGTCTGAGTAGGCAAGGGTCTTTGCTTGACCTCTCAAGGTCAAGCTGGCCCCACGCGTCAGAGGCAGGGTCTTTCACAGGCACCCCAGGCTGCAAATGCACCTAATTAATCCTCCCCTTGCTTTGGGCGAGGTTGCCAGGTTCTCAGAAAAAGCCTCTGGATGAAGCATTAAAATGTGATTTCCAGGACTTCTCGGGCCGTGTGTTAAGACTCCACACTTCCAATGCCGGGGGCGCAGGTTCAATCCCTGGTCAGGGAACTAAGATCCCACATGCCGTGCAGTGCAAGGAAAAAAAAAAAATGTGATTCCCAACAGCCGGGGCTGGAACTGGCTTTGAAGGTGTAACTGGCCTCACCCTGGCCCACTGCCATCCTCTGCTTCGCTCACCATTAACTCTGAGGGTTCACTTCCCTTCTTTTACACTTCTCTGTGTTTCTGCCTCTCCCCACCCTAGTGGGAGTTCCTGCATATTTGAGACAACGGAGGCATTCCAAAAATCAGACTTCACAGCCATCCATGAGCTCACCCCACCCTCACTCAGGCACCCTCCGTGGCTCCCCGCTGTCTAAAGAGTAAAAGTATGGTTTCATGGAGCCAAAGTTCAAGGCCCCCTGTCATCCCGGTTCATACTTCATGAGATGCTCAGTCAAATGAGGTTCCTGACTCTGAACTTTTGTCTGCTCTGTGTCTGCTTCTCAGAATTCCGTCTCTTCTAGCTCTTCATGTACAAATCCAACACTTCTTTTCCTGCTCACTTCAAATGCCGCCTCCTCCAGGAAAACACCTCCGATGCCCACAGCTGGAGGTGAGGTTCTTCCTCTGAATCAGCTTTGTCTGTGGCTCTTGACACTGTCTGCTGTGCATTAGAGCTATTCACACACACAAGTTCTCTTGACTCCTGGATCCTAATCCTTCCTTGACAGCTGGTGCCCCATCTTCTAGTCCTTGCCCATCATTTACACCCCGGAACTCTATATTTTAGCCTCGTAAATGGCTTGCCGGTCCCCCAAAGAGATGTGTTTGCTCACTGAAGATTCTGGGCTTTTGCCCATGCTGTTTCCACTCCCTGTCATTCCCTTCCTCCGGGTCCACTTGGGGACTCATCCATCATTTTACAACCCCAGGTTTACTTCCCCAAATCCCTGGGCTCCCACCTGTCGCCAAGGGAGCACTTAACCACTCTGTACTCTCCCATCTCCTTGCATCCCTGTTCCCCCCACTATCCTGGGGACGCCTTTGAGGGTACCTTCCATATCCCTCATCTTTACATCCCTGAGGCCCAAGAAGCACCCAGCAAATGTTTGCTGAATGAATCATTGAGCATCGACATTCTAAGTCACGGTTTCCGGATGAACAGACAGCTCGCCACCTCCAAAAGCCTGTCCTGATTTACTTCATCCTGAACTAAAAGCTGATTAACGTTGCTGTGTGACCTCGGGAAAGTCACTTTCTCTGAATCGTAAGCTGTTCACCTATAATATGAGGGGGTTGGATTTGGTAGAAAAAGAGAACCCTGCCAAGTTTCCCTATTTCTGATCCTGGTTCAATGGCACTGAGCTTTAGCCCAAAATCATCAATATTTATGTCTGGTCTCTTCAAGTGACCCATGAGGACATCCTTCATCCTCCAGCCCCAGCCCAGCATCAGGCTGTGTGCCCCCAAAGCCCTACGAAATGACTTCTGAATAAATAGTAAGCCACTCAGGGGGTCCAGGGTCTCTCACCAGCAAGCCGGCTGAGAATTGCTAAGAGCACATTATCAGAGACAGCCATTCTTCCCCCAGGTGCCACCTGGATGTCATTCTTGTCCAGTCATTCTTTCTAACCCTCCTGGGCCGCTAATAAGTCCCCAACTCCAGGAGTTCTTTACTGCCTCTGAGCAACAAAGACATCACCTTTCTGAGAGAGAAGGACATCAGCTCCCACCGTACGGACCAGCAGGAAGTGGGTTCAGATGGCCCCAAAGGAAATTCTGATTCAAAAGATGTCCCGAGGGTCCTGCATGGTGGAGAAGGACCTGGTGACAGAGAGCCCTTCAGTTGCAGGGCGGGAGATGACTTGGTGTGTGCTTTAGTGACCCACTGGCCTGAGACAGGCTCCCCACTCTGCCCTTACCGTCTGTGGCATCTTAAACAAGGGCCTTAATCTCTCAGGCTTCGTTTGTCAAAATGGAATGAAAAGCATTTCAATTTCAAAGGACTGTTGTGAGGGTTAAATGGAATAAACAATCTAACAATCTGATGTATCATTTTTTTTCATTTTACTCCACTTTTATTCTTTCAAGCGCATAACTCAATTTTTCTCCAGTTTCCGTTCTCTCTCCTCAGCTTATTACGTCACATGAGGCTGATGTTAATGACACAGAAACCATTTCCTTACTGCAATTTCTTGCACATGGTAGATACTTCATAAATGTACACTGGATGGATGAATAAATACCTGGTCATATCTGGAGGGTGAGGACAGTAGTTGCCCCCCATCCTCCTCCAGGTATCATTTGAGGAAGAAAGAATTCATTCAGTCATTTTCAATAACTATAGACCCGTACTATGTGCCATTAATTTTAGCAAATTAATTCAACCTCCAAACAACCCTCTCCGCTCAGTGTGACGTGTCCTCGTTTTCCATCTGAGGAAACTGATATGGAGAGGACTTACCCACAGACCTTGTAAGTGACAGGGCTCTGTTTCAAGTCCAACTTTTCTCTAAGTCCGCATCCTTACCGTGCAAAGGATTTACCATCTTTCCATTTCAGAAGTTATACACAGGCATCATTGTAGATTTGGAAAAACAGAAAAATAGAAAGCATCAAAGTTTAACCACCAAAAGACATCCTGACTTTAATACCTTGGAATCTTTTTTCAGATTTCTTTTTCCGCATATAGATTTCGTAGGTTTGGTTTTTTTTTGGTGGTGGGTTTTTTTAAGCTATAAACAGATGGTATAAGCAGGTGTGTATCCTCACTTAACAGTCTGTTGAAAGCATTTTCTCCTTGTTTTTACATTTGCGCCACCGTTTGAATGGCTGCGTAATATTTCTATCAAATGGACATACCATAATTTACTTATCATTCCTCTATTGTTGAACTGGAATTGCTTTCTCTGTGTTTGCTATTGTAAATGATACTCTGCCTGGTATCTTTGTGGACAGAGTTTTAAGATGATCTTCTCCGGCTAATTTTAATTCTTTCCTTAGGCTAGTTTCTAGAATGGTGAGATTTCTGGGTCAAGGGAAATGAGCATTTGTAAGGCTCTTGAAAACTAGAGTGCCAAGTGTATTTTCTCAAAGATTTTCACGTTACAAAAAAAAAAAAGGAGAGTAGAGAACCAAAGAAAGATAGATGGTTACTGGACAGCTGGCAGCCACAGACAAGAAAAAACAGGGCATGCCAACTATAAAGCTTTATCAAGGACTGAGCTGTGTTAAAGAGAAGCGATAGCAAAAAGCTGTTTTCTTACTTCTTAGGAAGGAAAAATATATATAAATACTGCATGTGGATTAGTGAAAGATATTTTCAATCACTCTGAAAGCCCAAGTGCGCTTACTAAAAAAAAAAAAAAAAAAAAAATAGCACGTGGAAGTCTACTCTTATCAAACAAGTCTTCCAGCCTCTTCCCATCTGCCGTACCTCTGTGCTTCGAGAAAGAAGGCCCAGGTTCTAACGTTAGGTCTGTCACTGGACAGCTCTGTGTCTGCCGGCCTTTCTGTGCCTCCGTTTACAGGCCTGCCTGGCCTACCTCCCAGGGGGTATTAGGAGGAAAACTAAGCTCATGTATATGAAAATCCTTTGTAAAATTTCAACCACTGACATTATTTGTTGGTCAAAAAATAATTTCCTATTAATTATGATTCATAATGTGAGAATCTTCAGGATGCTACAGAAGGCGTCCCAGCAGAGTTTCTCAAAATGTTTTAATATACCAGGCTCCTATCAGTTTATAAGAGTGAGGTATGCTTTACTTTTGCTGGAAAACTCAGATTGTGTAAAGCGAGACACAACTTCTCTGTTCTAAAAGTGGGCAGGTACCTCTGCCCCGTGCCCCCAGCTCCAATGTCAGACAAGACTGTGCTGATTCAGATGACCCCCCGGGAGCTGAGCTGACCCACATCTGTACAACTGGGCTGGCTTAACCACTGAGGACCTCAGCTACAGCCCCCTCTCAGGACCCCCAGCCCTGAGTCAGCCCTGGAGGCAAGACCACAGACCAGGGCCATCATTCAGTCCAACCGAGTACCACTGGGCTCAGGCTTGCAAAGGAGCTTCCTTCCACTCCCTGGAGGGTTCTTCCAGAAAGGTGTTTGGTTCCTCCACCCTGCAAAACCTCCAGAGACTCCAGGGTTTGGCAGGTAGTCCTTACAACGAAGCCAGCCCCGCCAAGAACAGAAGTTGGGCAGCATTTAAACTTTCATGCCTCTGCCATCTTGGCTTCCAGCTACCATGTTCACGTCCATCTCCCTGGGCGGGGAGGGAAACCACAGATGCATAGGGCTGAAAAGGCACTAAAGGTCATCTAGCCCTTCCCCTTGATTTACAGTTGAGACATCGGGGTCCAGAGAGGTGGTGGTCCCCCACCTCCTTGATATTAAGTATGAAGTTTTCCTAAGCTAGTTGCTCTTCAGTCTCAGTGTGCATCAGAAGCAGGGAGGAAGTGGGTTAAAGGCCCATTCCTAGGCCCAACACCACACCTGCTACATCAGACTCTCTGAAGGTGGGACCCAAGAATCTGCCTTTGTAAACAAGCCTCTCAAGTAATGCAAATGCACCCAAAGTTGTAAAACTCTTGAGTGGTAGGTAGGACCACTTGCCACTCAATGCCCAGAGCCCTGACTCGTGCAGCTGGTGGCCCTAGTTTAGCCCCTGCCTGCTTACACACACACACACACACACGCGCGTGCACGCACGCACAAGCACAAACACATGCATTCACAGTGGGGAGGTAAGTGACCAGGTAAGTTCCAAATCCAGAGAGAACCAAGGACAGAGTCACCTGGGCCTCTCAGCAAATGGTCAGCAGCTTTGGAAGAAGCTCTCTGGCTTCAGAAGGAAATCCTGGGCAGCTGAGGAAGGGCTGAAAATACACTCAGCATCTTTCGAGGGCAGCAGCTCACATACTTGAAGACACCAGCTCAACGGGGTATTTCATTCCCAGATAACTGAATAGCTGATGCTGCCCATTAATTTCTTCCTGAGGGCAAATCCCTGATGGGATCTACATCGATTCCTGACGAGTCACTCACTGGCCAGTAAATGTTACAGAGCAGCCCAGGCCACCCAGCACTAAACAGCCCACACGAGACAGTGGAGATATCAGGCCCTCTGATATAGGGACAGAGAGAACCTGGAAAAAGTCCACAGATAGCCCCGAACATGGCTCGAGGGCTGGGAATTAAGGCCTGTGAGCCTGGTGAAGTGTCCTGTCCCCAAAATAGTCTGAAACCCTTCTGGGGCGCTGGGAAGGGGTTAGACACCCTGCCCTGAACTGTCAGAAGTGATTACTAGGTAAACAGCATCAAGCATGTTTATTTTTAACTTGAGGTCCTTTTTACTTCAACTCCCTTCCAATCTCTACTGTTAATTTCTGCCTGGATTTTCCAACACGGAGTGAATCTCTCTCTCTCTCTCTCTCTCTCTCACACACACACACACACACACACACACACACACACACACACAGCTATGTGCCTATGGGGTCTACTGCCTACAGTAAAGGTTCATTCAGTGGTGTAGGCCAGTTAGAGCTTTGAATGAGGAAATGCAGGGATAATCCAGAGAACTGGAGTCTAGCCCCACCTCTGCAGCCAACTGCATGACTCCAAGCAAACGCTTGGCCTTTCTGGACCTCAGTTTTCCCATCTCTCAAATAGGTAGGACTAGTTTAATGGTACGCAACCTAGCTATGGTACTAGGATCCTCTAGGGAGTTTTTGAAAAATACTGGTATTTGGGCCTCACGCCTGAACAACCGAATCCTAATCTCTGGGCTAAGCCCCGGGGTATCTGTAGTTTATACAGGTACACGATCCTGATGCAGAGTGTGGGCTGAGAACCACGGGCCTGGGCGATCCAGTGCTGCTGTTCAATTAATTCCATCATTTATCATGGCGGGAACAAGACAGAGAGAAGATGGAGTGGCTGCCTTTCTTCTGATTCCTGTGAAGAGAAGCCAAGGGCAGAAAGGCTCAAGTGTGCCATCTGGGATTCAGTGTAACTTAAGAATTTCCTGAATAGAAAGAAAAGGATGTTCTGAATATAAAATCAGACAAAAGCCCCGGGCTTGAGGTTTCTTACCAGAAATATACTGCCAAGGGACAGGAAGAGATTCCTCTCCAAGGGATGCAGCCTGCGGTGAAGGATGAGCTGGGAATCCTGGAGGACCCCCCTGGTCATCCACTGAGGGCAGAGACACCTCCGTCCTTTGCCCTGGGCCTGACGATGCTTTCCAAGCACCTTCTCAGGCCTCACAGAAATGAAACTGCAGCACTTAAGCCCCTTGGCAGCCGAGCAGCCTCAGACAAGTCCCTTCTCTCTGCACCTCATATTTTCCTCTGTAAAATGGGGAAGGTGGGAGTTAAATCAAATATCCTATTCCATCAGTTCTAAGCCACACATTTAACATCTCTGAAATAGAGATGGACCTCACAGTCAATGGCCTCTTACCACTAATTGGCAGGATCCTTTGTTTCTTAGAGGTGTTCCAAGTAATGGTGCATCTTACAAAGGATAGCATCTTAGCATTGGCGAAATATGGTAATATCTCTGGTTCCTCCCAATTCAAACATTCTAAAAATCCCATGATTCTTCGGCCTTCTGTCCAGATCATCTTTGCTACCAAGCAGTATATACATCAAGCCCTGTGGAGAGGCGCCAGCTTCTACTAGTTCTTTGCCCTTCAGTGTTATCCACGGACCAGCAGCAGCGTCAGCAACATCCACGCATCAGAAACACCAGCTGGTCAGAACTGCAGTGTCTCGGGCCCCACCCCACCCCAGGTTATGTTGTATCAGAACCTGCTTTTTTTTTTTTTTTTTTTTTTTTGCGGTACGTGGGCCTCTCACTGTTGGGGCCTCTCCCGTTGCGGAGCACAGGCTCCGGACGTGCAGTCTCAGCGGCCATGGCTCACGGGTCCAGCCGCTCCGCGGCATGTGGGATCTTCCCGGACCGGGGCACGAACCCGTGTCCCCTGCATCGGCAGGTGGACTCTCAACCACTGCACCACCAGGGAAGCCCAGAACCTGCATTTTTACCAAGATTCCCTCGTGGTTCCAAGCACATTAAAGTTTGAAGAGCACTATAGTAGTTCACACTCCTCCTCCATCAGAAACACACAGACACAGGCTTCCCAGGTGATGGTGGAGCTCCCTGAGCCTGTCCATGGCGTGGCATGAAGTGTGCTGAGAATCCCTTCCTCCTACCCCAAGCTCTCCCTGAAGTCAGAACAAGTTGCAAGCCTGCAAATGGCCTTTTTCCCATGCCAAGTCATCACTGATCACGCCAATTCCTCATCGGGATCAATACAGGGGGACATCTTACCCCAGTTTGTATATCTGAGGGATAGTTTCTGAGCTAAGTGACTGAAGTCTAAATAACGAAGCCGTGTCTACTTGATAAATGAAGCTCCGGAATGCCTGAGACGCCACACTTGCTAAACCTGCACCACAAGCTTTTCTGTAATGATAAATTCTCTCCGGCATCAGGCAAAGCTGAAAGTCACAGGCACCCCCAAGGACAGTCTTCTGTAGAATTGTGGCTTTGCACAGACACAGCTCAGGAAAAACTCTGAGTGTTGATTTCCCTTGCATGACTGTGCTGTGTTAGTGGTAGGACGATAGAATCCTGGAATGCTGAGCTGAGAAAGCCCAGAGAGACCATGAAGGACTTGTCCTTGCCAAGCAACCTCCCAATTTTACTTACAGAGAAACTGAAGCCCGGGGAGGGAAGGTTGCCTTGGTAACTGGCTTGGCTGCCTCGAGCGAGAGGCAAGTCAGTTGGGCTCCAGCTTTGGGCCCGCCCCGGGGGAAGAGAAATTGGTCTCCCACCTTCCTCGCAAAAAGCTTGAGGGCTAGTAGGAAGCCGGCCGATGACTACAAGAATGTGCTGCATTCAAAATACTAGCTACTCCCCCTTTCCCAGCTTGTGCCAGCTGTAGGGTAGGCAACTGCAGTGGGAGAGAAGGGTGCTTTCCCCCCTCTCCCTGAGTGATGTCTTTACCACTTCTTAGCCTTGTCAGTCACAGCATTTGATCCCTACAGGGGAATGGGAGAGAGGAGGAAGAAAGGAAATGAGACACTCTTTTATCTGGCTGATACTGTTCAGAGATAGAATATGTTCTTTATCAGGGAGATATTTAAAACTTTGCTTCATGGAATACTTTCTTGGGTTCTTTGGAGACTGCTCTGCATGACCTCTCTGCCTAATGGGAGTTTTTACCTGAAATTCCCTTGCCCAGGTAATTGCCTCGCCTCTTCCGCTTGCTCTCTTTTTCTCCCTGGTTCTCAGTGTTCCACTGCCACATAAACTTTCTCTCACTGTTGGGGTCTCCTTGTCCCTCTTGGATGGCAATCCTGGGCAAGAGGACTGCAAGCCCACCAGGCTCTCTCCCCCTTGAGGCCGTATCTGGTCAGGACAATCTTGAGGATACAGGCAGATCCCCATGTAAAAGCACCCCTACTTCTCTCAGCAAGTAAACTTGTCAGGGAATTACTCATCCTCAGATTTCTCAAACTCATTCTAATACCTGCCCACCACGTACGGCAACTGCAGGTGACAAATATTAAGCCCCTTGATAGTTTCCTCATCGTCTACTCTCTTTAGTTGACAAGGGAGAATCCCATTCATTCTCCTTCCTTGGGGAGGGAAGTGGATGTACTCCACATACACCAGCACCCCAAAGACTCTAGCTAACTCTTCTAATCCTCTACTTCTCCTCTCGATGTGAATGAGAGGGTTGGAAACAAGTGGTTTTGTACAACCTCCTTTTGCAACTTCTACATGATGGTCTCATGCTTCATTATGGAATCTGTTTTCTGGGTCCTCAGCAAAAACTAAAGTAAAATATTTTTATTTTCACATTGTGTTATACTAGCTTTAAAAATGAACACACGCTTACCTATATTAATTAAATATGTAGTTTCCTTAACAATCTTGTGATTCAATTGTGTATCCTGTTTTATTCAATTATTAAATTCTAAGCATTTTCAAAACAAAAAAGAATGTGTTACAGGTGCCAGCATAAAACACAAACCTGGATACCAGCGTCCAAAGGCAAGAAGGAATGGGTGGAGGAGGCTTCTTGGCCCAGGGACACAGACTGAGCCTTGAAAGCCGGGTAGCTGGTTGCAGGCTGAGAAGCAGGAAGAGCCATCCAGGCAGGGAGAGAGAAGAGCAAAGGTAGAGAGGCTATGGGAGCCTGATCGTTTGGGGGAAGATGAAAGGAGAGACAGGAGGGCAGATCATGGAAGGTCTTCTGAAGAAAAGGAGCTTGGATTTTGTCGGGGAAGGTGGTGATATGACTGAGTCTGCATTTTAGGAAGATCCGATGGGGGTCAGATTGGAGGGGGTGCATGAGAAGCAGGGGGGGCCAGCTAGGAGACTATTGCAGTGGTCCAGGAGGGAGCTGAGGACAGTCTCAACTTGTCCAGAAGAGGGGACACTTGCAGGGCCTTGGGGAGATTGAACCAGAATTGCTCACCCATCCAGTGGAGGAGAAGGGGGAAGGAGGAGGGGTCAATTTATCGGGTCTAAAAATTAAGAATCTGGTATCCAGTGTTCTTCAAGCTGTGAGTTGAGTGTCCACACAACGGCTAGCAGAGGTGAGTTACAGTACACTGTCTGGTTAGTAGAAACCACTGGGCTAACTCATAATGAACCTTCAGTTTGAGCTATCGCGTTCTGTTAAATAAAGTAGTGCTGTAGTAGACAGGAGAGGCTAACTGCTAGAATAATCAACCCTTAAATCTGAGTGGTTTGACACGATGAAAGTATATTTCTCCCTCATGTTGTGGTCCAGTGCAATTGGCAGTGGGGCTCTGCTCCATGCAATCATGCAGGGATCCAGCTTTCTCCCACCTCTGTCCTCCTTTAGGCTTTCCGACTCATCTCTCTTCTGCCATCAGCTGGGGAAGGAGAGAGCACATCTACTCTTAACCACCTCAACCTAGGAGAACTAGTCATACACACCACCTGGAGGCACAGGTGGCTGGGAAAAGCCACCAACCCAAGAGGGAGATGAGAACCCCAACACTGGTCTCCACCACGCTGCCCTAGTTTACCTGTACCGTGGCTTCACAGTTTATCTAGCACATGGCATTTTCTTAGTGAAGACGCTCAGTGGACAGGATTTGCCCAGCCATCCCTGATCCAAAGACCCCAAACAGGCAGGGGTGCCTCATACCCTGGAGGTCACTGAGATAGACTGTGTCCTGCATTCTGTGCCCTGGCCTCTCTGTCTTGAAATGAGGGCTCAGCTTTTCACCTGCCAACTTCCCAATGCCAAGAGCTTTCTGTTCTCCATGTGTTCCTCCTAACAGATGGCTCTTCCCTCCCGCACCCGCAGGAGACAGAGGCTCTAAGGCAGTTGTCAAGCATTACCGCAGCCCAGAGAAAGGACGGCGAGAATGAGAGTGATTCATCAAGAAGACTTATAAGCCGATCGGGCAGCCCGTGATCGGAGCTGTTTAGCTACCCAAAGGGATAGCAAGATAAATTACAGCCAGAAGAATTAACAGTTACAACCGTGGCCTCTTACATTGTGAAGGCTCGTTCCAATCACCTGTCACTGGGCTTTTAAAGGTTAGGGGGAGACGTCTGGGGGGAGCCTGATTCTGTATTTATATCTTGCTTTAAGCAACTGAAGGGTGGGTTCCTGGGAAAGAGGGTGGGACAGATATTTATAAATGAAATCTTCCCTTTGGGTCACTGCTGCAGACCTATTTTTTTCTCCAGTTCTATTTGATTTCTAGCAGGTAATTGTTCCTAGCACTGGCTTCCCATAACACGGGCTGCGCACTTTCTCTCTCTCCACTAAAGTCACTGTCAAGTGGCTAATGAATTGTACACAGGCGTGGCAACGTGCACGTGTTGCTACCATTTAAGGGACCCTGGCTAAGCCCTTTGTGAAAATCAAATGTCCTTGAATCATTAAAGTAACCCCTGCCCTGACTCAAGGCTGGGTGAATTTTATAGACCGGATGTTCTTAAGGCAAACAAAATTTTCTGGACTCTTTTTGCCAATGACAAAGGCCAAGATCTTGGCTATCTTGAGCACCTGCTATGTGTCATATAAACAATGCGCTGGATTCGGTTCATATATTAGCTCATAAAAACTCTCCAGGACAGAGACTAATATTCCTATTTCACAAGAGGTAACTGATACTCAAAGAGATTCAGTTGTTTGCCCAAGGTCCCTAAGCTAGCATGTGGTGAAGTTGAGTTTCAGGCTTAGAATGTCTGACTCCAAACCCATAACTCTTTCTACTCCCAACACAATCCCCAAGTAAGGTTCCTGCCTGTGGGCTTCTCTGGAAGACCCCAGAGATAAGTCCCTTTACTCATAGTTTTTAAAAAGCTCCTGGGAAAAGACAGAACTTGAATCCACAGGGCTGTGGACAGTGCAGTGGTCGACTTGGTGTATGGGATCACCCTGCCTCTGCCTGGTGGCTGGGCGGTAACCCAGAGAGAGGGCTGGATGGGGTGAGGGAGTGGGAAGCAGCTGTCTCAGTCGCTGTGGGGCAGGATTGGGAGTCAAAAGCCTTGGGTTCTTGTCCAAACACTTTCTCCGAATTGCTAGATGATCGCAGGCAAATCGTTTTTCTTCTGTGAACCTCAGTCTTCTCCTCTTTACAATGGCGATGATACGGCTGTCCCACATTGAGAGGGAAAGAGGAGGCCTTCCACGGAGCACCCCAAGACATGCAGGAATTTCTCAGTGGGTCTCTGATAACGAATGGCTTCTCTCCAGTGGCAGTGGCCGTCACCTGGCATTAGACAGGGAGGGCTTCCTTAGAGTGGGGACCACAGGACAGTGATGCCAGGCTTCAGCATCCAACTGAATCTGGACTCCATCACTTACCAGCAGTGAGATCTTGGGCAAGCTTCTGCACATCTCTGCCTCAGATTCCGCATCTGTATAAGAGGGATAACAATAGTACCGACCTCAAACTTCATCTATGCAAAGTGCCTGGGCCAAAGGGTGTCTGTCCAGCTTCCTCCCTGACCTCTACCCTCCCACCCTCTACCATGACGGCATACGTCAGTGTCCACACCACCAAGCAGGAGGGCTGAGGCCGTGGAACAACCTCAAGGAGCCCTACAAAGAGTTTGAATGGGGGTTATTTTTTCCTCTTTGAAAGGCGAGAGCCCAGGGCTTCTTCGTGGTCTGACAGTTTGCACCTGTTCATCTGTGATGTTCCAGACTCGCAAGGGAAGGTCCACTTCAAAGACCACTTGATCAGAGCAGCAGGGAAGACATCAGAGCATTTTGTAGCGAAGTCAATATTGCTTATGATTTCTGCCGATGCGCTTTCCAGAGCACCTGAGCTGGGGAGAAGAGAAGTGGGATGGGCAGTACAACAGTTTGGGGCACCAAGTCTGTGACTCTAGTTATGGATACCGACACACACATGAGCTTTGCAGATAAGGACACTGTGGAGAAGGTGTCACGCGCCCATGGTCATCCAGAGTCAGGATTTGTCACTAGGTCTGATCCACCCCAATCCAGACTGTGGTCCTTCGGGAACACAGGAGAAGGGATGCTGCCATTCCCTGTTGCCAACCAAAGGTTCTCCTCTCTTACTGCTTGAGACAAGCAGCACAGAAGTGCATTCTGCTGGGAGGCGGGTGGGGATCCAGGAGTGGCTCCCGTTTAGATCTGTGATCTGGGCAATTTTCCCAGCAGCCACATTCAGTAGAAAGATGACTCCCACAGGGGTCTTAGTGGGTTATTGACATCTTAGTCGCTGTCCCAGGTGGGGCTTCACGTCTTCAGTCAAGATCTTCATGCCCAGCAGGGTTGCCTGCCACCATTTTCTTCCGTAACCTTCCCATCTGATTCAAGCAGCCCTGCCCTAAGCCTTGGTACCACTAGGGGCAGCAGTGAGCAGGTGACGTTGTCCAGCAGGGCTGCAGCGCTCAGGCACCTGGCCCTTCCCCACCCAACCTGTGCCAAAATTCCACAAAGGGGAGGTTTCCCCTGGGTACAGTCCTGGGGAAGGATACATCTGGAGCTCCTTTTATACACCAAATGCTGTGACGGGTGCCTCCGTCTCCATGCTAACTCATTTAATACTCCCTCAAACCCTGGGAAGTAGAGAGAATTATTCCCATCGTGAAGATGAGGAAACTGAGGCTCAAAGATATTTTAAAACCTGCCCAGGGTTGCATAGGAAGTCATAACAACAGCTGCCATTTATTGAGCTCCAGCTGTGTGCGAGACACTATGCTGAACCCTTTCAGGCATGACCTCACTTAGAATACTTCACCAAATCTGAACAATGACAACTGTACGGGTCAGGGTTATTTTATGTGCCAGTAAGAAAGAAAAACACTACCACTGATGGTAAGATCTCACAGAGGTGTTAGGATGTGGGAAAATATGTGTTTCATAACCAACGAAATATAGACATTCTCACAATGAGATATGTACTGTTACTGCCAATTTACAGGTGGGGAAACTCAGCCAATCACTGACAGAGCTAGAACCCAAAGCTATGTCTCCCTGAGTCCAGAGTCCAGTCTTTTAACCATGCAGTGCTGCCCTGAGCATTGACTAAGTTCCTGCTCTGCTGCAGTGCCCACGCTCTCCTAGACCATCTCCTTCAGTCTCCATGCAAACTTGTGGGGTGGTACCGGTACCCCTTTTTGGAGATGACGAAATAGCTGAGAATTAGAATCCAGTGCCCCGTTCCAAAGGCCACTCTCTTTTCGCGACATCACGTGGTACGCCCCCTGCCCCTTCCAGCCTCCGTAATCCCCGGGCCATCTTTTCCAGGAGCCCACGTGGTGTCCCGTGTGGACACGGACTCTGTCGGGCCCCCCCACTGGGAAGGTGAGGGTAAATGTCTTTCTCAGGGCCCAGCCAGGAGCCAGCCCATGACGCGTACAAATGACTTTGAACTCCCGAGGCTGGTGGCGTATTGACCTCTCCATCGTAGTCCTTCCAAATGGTCCAGGCATTTAAGATGATGTCTATGAAAGGGCAATGTGTCCCCAGTTCCCCTTCAAAGTGTTTCGTGGATGTACCCCATACACTGTAACTGTAATTGGAACCACCAACTCAGCCATACAAAATTGGAATCATTCAGTGGAAAAGAAAGGGTTTTTTTAAGGTTGTAAAGTACTCTGACTGTGTAAAAAATGTGGCCCAGCACGCTGACGATGGTGGCATTTCTAGAGATGATGGCCAGGAAGTCAGAGTTTGAAGGATTGACAGGTAGTGATAGATGAGATTCCACAATTATAATGGACCCTCCACAAGTGTTAATTATTTGGGGAATGATGGAACACAGTGTGGTGTTATAAACCGCCTAAATACAAAGCAGGTAGCCCTCTTTGGAAAATTGCATAAGATTCAATTAAATGCGGGTCCTACTGGTGCAGAGCTGAGCCAGAAAGATCAGACCTGAGAACTCAGCCCCAGTCTGAGAGTTCAGTGGCTCAGGGGCACAGACTTTCGATTCCAGAGCTCATCCTTCCAGGATCCACACGCTTTATGCCTGTAAACATCCACCACCCCCACGCTGGAAAGCTCCAGGAAGGTGGTAATAAAAGATGAATTTTACGGCCACTGCTCTGTGTACACAGAGCCTCCCTGCCACGGAACCTTCACCAGGCAGGGTCGCAGGAGGAAATTCATCCAGTCCCCGAACGCGGGCGTCCAGGGCCGCAGCGGTGGAGTCCCAGAGGGCAGAGGCGGCTGCGGCTCATTCTGACACCCTTGCGGGGCTTTCAGAGGCCTCGATCGGAGCGTGGGGCGTAAAGGTGTCAAAGTGCCCCTCAGCCCCGCCTCGAGGATTAACCGAAGCCACGCACGTGGTCAGTGTGGGCCCTCAAGGAACATCCCGTCCTTCCTTAGTCAGGGCTAGGACTTGCGGTGTGGTGCTGTTTTAGCTGAAAACCCTCCTAGCTAGCTCAGAATCTGCTCTAGGGTGGAGGGCCGAGGCGGGGTGAGGAGAAGGGGAGGGGCAAGTGGCCCCAGGAGGCTGCAGAGGGCAGAGCGGGGCCGGCTGGCCTTGTGTTCAGTCCACACACACACACAGCCCCCACTCACTCACGCTCCCAGCCGGGGCAGAGCCACCCGAGACTCACCGCCTGCCAACTCCACGCCCACCCAGATATGTGGAAAGTGGATTCCGAATGGAGCTAAAAGCCAAAACTGTAGCAAATGCATTGAGGTGCTCTCCAGTCAACCTGGAGCCAACTTCTCTTTCAAATACGCAATTGAAGGGCTTCCCTGGTGGCGCAGTGCTTGAGAGTCCGCCTGCCGATGCAGGGGACGCGGGTTCGTGCCCCGGTCCGGGAAGATCCCACATGCCGCGGAGCGGCTGGGCCCGTGAGCCATGGTCGCTGAGCCTGCGCGTCCGGAGCCTGTGCTCCGCAACGGGAGAGGCCACAGCAGTGAGAGGCCCGCGTACAGCAAAAAAAAAAAAAAAAAAAAAAAAAATGCAATTGAAAAAAGCCATGTCGTAAAAGTCCCCCATCCCAACAGAGATTGTGAACAGAGGCCAGTCTGTGCCCCTACAAACATGCTCCCCCAGCATCCCGCCTAGCCCATGCAAACAGGAATGTTTTCATGGCGATGTAAAGGTGATGTAGTTGAAGGGGAAACAATGGGACGCTGGGGATTGATAGCTGGCGGAGCAGCAGAGTGAAGCCCCAGGCAGGGCTGCAGTAGAGGGAGACAGAGTGCTGGGGGCTACCCGGTGCTCTCTCTGTAGGCGACACGCACACCCTCGTCCGTGTGACTCTCCTACAGCTGTGCAGTGTGCGCCCTGCGCACAGATGTATGCGGCAGCTCTGAGATGCTCCAACCTAGCAGCAGCCAGTCCTGCTGGCCTCCTCTGGACTCTTCCGTTGATGATGCGCATAGGTGGAAGCTGGACTGAGGGATCTTCTTAGAAAGATGAAAATGCACCCAGGGTTAATTAAAAAAAAAAGAGGAAAAGGACGAGGAGGAAGAAAATACAGGGCAGAGATGCAGTCTGGATCCCAAATGGCCCCTTTCCAGCTTACAGAGCTGAGAGTATGGGTCAGAGAAAAGAGCTGGGGGAGTCAGGACCCCTAGTACTATGTCATGAGGACCCCCCAGCAGCAGTGAAGTCCAGGGCAGAACCTGCAGGGGGGCCCAGGACAGGAAAAGACAAAGGATACTTATGTCAACAGCTGGGCCAGCGTTGGAAGGAGTGAAGAAAACCCTAGGCTCTGAATGAGGAAGTGCCTGGTTCAAGTCAGCCTGGGAGTAAAGGCCTGGCTCATATGCCTCTGAGCTCCCTCCTCTGGGTGAGGCCACCTCTGCGCCTGCATCCCTGCGACACTTCCCCTCCCCCAGTTTCAACCAACAAATCACACACTAAGGCAATTTGCTGAGAACTCACTGCCGGCGCCGACAGCACTTGCCCAAGAAATTGTGTCCGGACGAAGATGCGACGACAATGGTGTGTCAGCATGCACAGACACACTAAAAACGCTCTTCTGCCAAGGCAGCCCTTACACTGGGGAGTGGAGGCAGGGCATGAATTTTGCAGGGGCTGGTACCTACCAGGGATGTATATTCACTGAAGGTGCAGGAGTCACCGTAACAATGATGGAGACTTTTTCAGTCACCCGGGGCTGTTTCCAGGGTACACAGCAAGGCACACCAGCCTGACACTCACCCACGTGCCCCCTTGTTGTCCTACCTGAGGCTCCCCTTCCAGGCCAGGCCTCTCTTTATCTCTGGGCCTTTGCCTGGGCAGTTCCCTGGACCCAGGGCACTCTTCCCACACTCCAGATCTGTCTAATGAACAACACAGTCTTTCTAGACTCAGCCCAAAGGTGACCACCACCTCCATAAAGAATTTTCTGATCCCCCCACTCCAAGTTGGTCTGGCCATGCCCTCCTTAGTGCCTCCACAACTCCCGTACATTGTTACCCCATGATAGCACTTGCTTTGTTACATGCGTGTCTGTTCTTTCTAGACTGTAGGCCCCCAGGTCGTAGGAACCAGGCCTTATTCATCTTCGTAGCCTCAAATCCTAGGAGTGTTCCTAGAACAGATTAGGTGCTAAACAAACATTTATTGCACACTTGGAAGGAGGATGAGTGAGAGGGTGGGTGGATGGATGGATGGGGGGGCGGGTGTGGGTGAATGGATGAATGGAACGTGGGTGGATGGATCAATGAATGGATGTATAAATGGATGGATGGAGGGATGAATGGAGGGTGGGTGGATGGATGGATGGATGAAAATAATAATGAAAAAAATAATATTTTTATGAAAATAAAAGTGCAGGGGCTGTCTGCCCCATGACACCAAAGCTGGAAGGATTCTTGTAGAGCTCCAGAGGCATATCTAGAGCCAGCAAAGCCCAAGGTGAAAGTCACATTAGAATGAGGCAAGTTATAGTCTTTGAAAAAGATCCTCTTGCTTTTTTTTTTCTTGCGGTACGCGGGCCTCTCACTGCCGTGGCCTCTCCCGTTGCGGAGCACAGGCTCCGGACGCGCAGGCTCAGCGGCCATGGCTCACGGGCCCAGCCGCTCCACGGCATGTGGGATCCTCCCGGACCGGGGCACGAACCCGCGTCCCCCGCATCGGCAGGCGGACTCTCAACCACTGCGCCACCAGGGAAGCCCCCTCTTGCTTTTCTGAATAAACAATTCACTTTTTGCTCTTGTCACGTTCTCTCCCACTCGCAGACATTTTTACAATGGATACCGTTGTAATCTGTTACGGACTGATTGGTGGATTTGATTTTAGTATTCGTCACAAACCATGGGTAACTCACTTTTTAAACTGATCTCTGTTGCCTACTGAATTGCTGCATCAGCTACTACTACTTAGTTTCCAGCCAGCACAACCAGCAGTTGTGTGTGCGACCCCAGGGCAGGACCAGGGTGTTGCTGAATTCTGATTGGGTGAATCCTCCTGTGGTCCAAATGGTCCAAATGCCGTTTGGGGGATGCTCCTACGCAAGAGGGCAGGTTGTGGTTCCCGTCCTTGCAGGGAAGTCACATTCTGTGTTTTATATAGTACATAATAAGGCTTATCTAGTCTATGTGAATACTCAACAGGGTATAGTTTGATGGTTCCCGCAGGTGAAGCTTCCCTAAATACAACATTTCCTCTCGGTTCTGATTCCAGTCAAACGGCAGTGTTTAGATAAGTTCTAACACCACATCTGTGATCCATTGGTGATGGCTGCCATTTGTGCAGGATGCGGGGAGGGGTGCAGTCATCTGGTTTGCCTTATAGACCACCCCCTATACTCTACTACACCTGGAGGTTATCTATTCTGAACCCAGATGCTGCAGATGAGAAAGCTAGGTTCCCCAGAGAGGACAGCAGGGTAACAGCACAGCCAAGATTAGGCTGTCCCCTGACCCCCAGTCAGGAGCCTTGCAGTCAGACAGACCTGGGTTTGGCTCCTGCCTCTGCCATTTCTTAGCTGTGTGGTGTTGGGCAAGTTACTGAAGTTTGCTCATCTGTAAAATGGGGATGATAATATTTAACTGGCAACGTTGTTGTGAGGGCTAAACTGTTCAATGACTCCATGCAACATTTCCCATGTTGGGTTCTGAAGAACCCATGCTCCCATCCCCAAATCTCTGCTGCGGCCTCCCTCCACCCACCCAGGCATTGCCTCTGCTTCCCGTGGCCCCCACCCGCTGCGGTAAAAGGCAAGGCACATCGATAAACGTGCAGACTGCTGGCGTCTAGTTCCAGCTCCGCCTCCTACTGTCCATGACCACAGTCTCTTTAACGCTTCCGTCTCCCAGGATATACAACGGAGATCATAAAAGTACCAACCCCACAAGGCTATGGTAAGGATTCGAGGAGTCAGTCCAAGTAAGGTGCTGAGTAAGGGCTCAGCAAACACCAGCGGCGTCTATACCATCAATTAGTCTACAGTGAGTCTTCAGCGCAAGTAGTTCCTACTCACACAGGGTCATTGTGTGGGTTGAAAGAGACGCTGTCCTTACAAGCGCCTACCACCGGGTCTCCAACCGGGAGGGGTTATTATTGCTCAGTCTCTTTGCGATGACTTTTGCTTCTTCGTGGTGCCATCTCTCCTGCTTTGACCTTGGGGACTGAACACTCACGAAAACCACAGGGATGGGGCGGGAGGGGGGTGGGTGCCTCACTGCTTCCGTGCTGCCTGCAAGGACATGCTTCCCCTGAGACCCCATTGCTGCCTCTGTTACCGACTGATTGGTGGATTTGATTTTAGTATTTTATTTGATTTTAGTATTGTTTAAAAGGAGCATAATATAATCATTTGTGAACACACTTAAATCACTCCGCGGGATGCAACAAAAACATCAAACCAAAAATTATGGCTAGAAAGCAAGCAGGCTCTGATTTCCCCTCCATCTGGGTGGGCCAGGGGGAAGTTTATACTTGTAGTAGAAGGTGGGAAAATGAGGGTGGGGGGGGATCACAGGGCATGGCCAAGAGCAGGGAGACCTCACGAGCCCACCGATCCTAGAACCTGGGGCCTCTCGGAGCACCGTACCTTTAAGGCCCTGCCCCTTACAGATGGAACAGAGAAGCACAGAGAGGCTGAGTGACATACTCAAGATCACACAGGAAAACCTGCCATCAGCTAATCCAGGACTCAGATGTGATTTGGTGCTGAGCCCACCTCAGTGCAGAGCCAGTGGAGACCAACATGGAGGACCCTCTGCTCCTCCTGGACTGGGTGAGGGCAGCCCCCTGCCCTCATCCTCTGTACTGGGGCTGGGAGAAAGCAGGGTGGTACAATTCATTCATTTATTCACTCATTCATTCAATAAGTATCAAGCACCCATTATATGCCAGCCCCTGTACTAGAGGCCTGAGACCCAGTGAACAGGAAGAGATATGAGTGTAGCTGAAGAGGTGGATGCCAATTAGGAAAGGCTTGTGGAACCAGCCACCGACGGATACCTTTAATGAAGGACTTTCACAAGCACTTCCCAAACCTAGGACTCAACGAACACATGGAAACGCTGCATGAGGCTCTTCCCACCTGTTGTCCCATTTAACCCTCAGGGAGGCCCTGGGAGTTACAGATAATTAGCTCTGCTCTGTTCTGCAGATAAGGAAGCGGAGATCCAGAGTAGTTACGTAACTCAGCCGAGGCCACACAGCCTGTCTGTGGTGGCACCATGTTCTTCCCACTTGCCCCCAGCTGTGCAGGCTGGGGCGGAAGAAGAGAACAGGCCCTGGGAATCTGCGGACACACTTTAAGGTGGTGGCAGGAGGGGTCTGTGGCAAACAGGAGCCCCTGGACAGCAGGTACCCCCATTTTACTCACCTCTCTAGCCCCAGTGCCCAGCCCGGCGCCTGGCACATCCTAGGAGTTAACGAAGAGCTTGTTCAATTAGGCTGGACCACTGGGCTGGCTGGGCTAACAAAAGCCCCACTGAGCCTTTGGTAACAGCCCAGACTGTACCCCGACTCCTGTTTCCTGCGCCCTGAGGCCAGCTCCTCTGGTTGAGCACTTCTTCATCCATGGGAACCTCACTGAGTGAGCTGCTGACTATGTTCTCTGGAAAACAGCTCTCAAAGGGGGTTTTTTTCCTTCACTCTCAAGGCAGTTTTTCCCAGAGTGAAGGCTTCCCACTGACTCTGATCCAGGGCCACTCTGGCCTCATCTTGATCAGTTTCAGCAAACACCCGGAGGGAAGAAAACACGTTGTGAACCAAATATTCAGACCCGGATCGATCATCGGAGAGAAGCCCACCCCTCTGCCCACCCCTTATCCCAGTTTGTATTAAATGAGACACAGAGACTCAAAACTTTGAAGATTCTGGAGGCATTTAGCAGCTCTCTGGTCCAGACCCCTTGCTTTATGGAGCAGCTAAGCAAGGCTCAGAGGTTACAGTTCCTGCCCAAGGAACCACATAAGTCACTGGAACCTCACGGGGCGTTCACACTCAGCACTTCTCCCTGGAAGCCCCAGCAATGCTCCTGTCACAGTGCTACCCGCTCTGTTTCATTTCTGGCACAATCACGAAGGAGTGGCCAAATCTGCTGCGTGCTAGCTTCCCGGTCAGTCACGCACAGATAGATATCCCAGAGAGAAGACTCCGGGAGTAACAGAAAATACGTGTGCGCCACGGGTCATCGGGGCATGCTTCTGTGTTTCCGGTCATCAGAGTGAGTATCTGTGTTATGGATGCAAAGCATGACCAGCTCTGTTGCCTGGTCGCTGTACACGGTGAGACAGCGCCCTAGTGGGGAGAAAAGGGGCCAACAACGTCTCTGGTTCATTCAACATCTATCATTCACCAGCCACTCTTGGAGATGTTTTGTCTTGTTACAGAACGAGGCAGGAAAAAAAAGAAAAAAAAACCATGATAACATTTGGCTTTAGAATTCCTCCTAGGGGAGGAAGTGCCTTTCCTTGAGACTCCGCGGGAAAGGTGGTTGCCATGTTACCAAGATGACAGAGGGTGATGCAACTACTTAGGAATAAGTGGGTTCTGCTCCTGGAAAGGGTGGCAAAGCACATAAGGAGAGAGAAGGGGGCGGGAGAGAAGGAAGGAAAGGAGAAAGATGGAGAGGGGCTGGGCCTAGGCAAGGTGAAGGAGATTTGCTCTGATGTAAACCCTCCTCCAACTCTGACACCTTCCTTATATTCTAATGCCCTGGGTGAGTGGGCTTTCTGTGGAAATGAACAAGGAGCTGAGTTTCACATCCTATCCATAGGACACAGAGACCGGAAGACATCAGCCAAGGGCCACAGCTGCGTTACACGTGCCTTATGTTCAAAACTCACAGTATCCCTCTGAAGTAGTTAATATCTCAGGGTGCTTCTCATGCAGAAAGAGGAGGTCCCCCACTAAGCAAGTGGCAGAGCCAGGATTCCAACCCAGCTGGGTCTGACCACAGAGCACGTGCTCCTAACATGGGTGCTCCCGGCAGACAGAGAACCTCGGCCAGGTGGGCTAGTGAGGAGGAGAAGGAAGCCAAGCAGGCCAGAACGAAGACCCCGACCCAGCCCTGGGAAGGAACCTGCAGGGGAATCCCAGAGCCTAAAGGGATCTGGTCCAGGTGAGTATCGTGTCCAGCCCCTGAATCAAAAGCCCAAGTGGCTGACATGACAAGAGAGCCAGGTGGGTACCAGGGGAGCTCAGTGGGCCTCTCTCCTTGTCTCCCTCCTCCTTTCTCTCTCCTCCGGTCTTTTGTACCCTTTCCAGGAGCAGAATGAACATATTCCTATGCGGTCTCATCATTGTCACAGCATCTCTCCCTCAGGAGCATCCCAGCCAAGGCTTCTGTGGGCTGCAGACACAAGGAAAAGGCCAAGGGAGCTTGGCAAGGTCCTGTGAGACAGTCTCCCTCCCAGCATCTCTGGCTCCAGAGACCCTCCTTGAGCAGCTAGGCTAACTGCAGCGCCACCTGCTGGCACACCTCGGGATCTATGGGCTGGGAGAAGCTGGGAAAGCCAGTGGCTGAGGAACAGCATAGGACGTCCCGAGGCAGGGAGGGTGCAAACACAAACTCCTCTCTAGAAAACGAAAAGTACTGTGGAGAGAAGCCTCGAGACAGTGGAGCGATGACAGGCAAGCACCAGGGTATGCCATCACAAAAGTTCTGAGTTCTTTGCTCAGCTCATAAATGTGAGTAATTGTGCAAGGCCACCAGTTCCATGGCACAGTGAGAAAAAAAAAAGGCTAAGGACGGATGAGTTGTTAAGTAAATGCAGGAACACTTTAAGGCTCAATCCTGGTGTCTCTCCTCTCTCCCTGGGCTGGCTCATCCACCCCACAGCTTCAAGATCCACTAAAGCCACACACACACAAATGCACACATTTACATCTCCAGCCCAGATCTCTCTCCCAGCTCCAGAGCCCTAGATCAGCGGCCTGGTGTCCTCCTGACTTGGACATCTGCATTGGCAGGAGTTCTTATAGTAAACCCAGTGCAAAATAACTTGAGCCAAAAAGGATGGAGTTTCGCTAGTCTGTAAAACCAGATTGTAAGGAGAGCAGAGGTGGAGCTGGACTATTTGTTGAATGAATGAAAGGGTAGAAAAACATGAAGACATTTGTTAGGGGAAAGAGATAGGAACTAAGTCTTGGTGGGTACCTACTAGCTGCTGGGCACTTATTTAATCCAATGAGGAGGTTAAAAGCGGGGGCTGGGGAATGGGGGCTTTGTCACTTACTAAGTCACACAACTAGCCCATGAAAGAGTGAGGTTCAAGGTTCTGTCGGACTTGTACCACTGTCTCTAGTTCTCAAATTAAAATTACAGATGTAGGGTCTAGGGTTGGATATAAGGGCTTAAGAGGTTTTAGAATCTCCAACTACACATGCAGTACTTGAACCTCTCTCTTCCCATCCCAGCCAGGTAGTTGTATGGTCTCTGCTTGAACACCCCTCATGACGGGGACCTCACCCTCAAGATAGGGATTTTGTCATTGAATCATAGTAGCAGGTCAGAAAGTTGAGACAGAATTTATCCTTCTTTAGGATTAAATAAGAGAATGCGTGTGCTGTGCCCACCACAGTGCCTGCAACATCAATAAATGTGATCATGCACCCCACTTCCCTTAGGACAACTGTTCTTGTGTCTATCTTTCCCTTGGGATGCCGGGAAACAAATCTAATTCTTCTTCCCTGAGACAGCCCTTCAGATATTTGAAGACAGTGCTTCAGGGTCCCCCTGAGGCTTCGCTTACCCAGGATAAACAAATACTCCAACACGCTTTCAGACACTCGTTGGTAAGCAAGAGTTGATGCTGTACACACTGCGATTTTCCAGCTGCTGTGGTGTGTGAGGCTTCAGAAAATCTGACGGAACAAATGATAAACCAGCCACAGCAGGGTAGCCATGGTATCTGGATCATGACCTCTGTATAAGAAAAGGGAAGTGATTGACCCTGAACAAACAGTAGCACATCCCCAGAGTTTCACCAGCAGCATTCTTGGTCCACCCACTGTGGGAAATTGTTTTAGAAGAAGAAAAAGAAACGAGAGTCTCCCAAGATGATTTTACATCATTTTAGACCCCCTGTCTTGCCAAAAGTCGCTATGAATTCTTCCCAAATCCAGTTTGTGTGCTTATCGATCCAATATCGAGCAATGTAGGGAACTGAATCCATTCTAATCATAGACTATCAAACCTACCCCCAGGTACTCCCTCTTTACGGATGGGGAAACTAAGGTCCAGAGGAGAGTGGCGACTTATCCAAATTCATAGAGGAAATCTGTGCAAAAGCCTGGTCAGCTCATGAACTCCAAAGAAAGACGAGAGAGTAATGCAAGCCTTCATGGGAAAGGAAGAAGAAAGGAGCTGTTAGAAAAAAACACAAAAGAGAAAAGCTCTGAAAGGTCCTCTCTGGAGTGTTTCTCCCTCCTTTCATCCATTTCCTATAGAGACAATGTAGTATACAAGGGCAAGATTGGAGTCAGAAATTCCTAGGTCCATATGCTGACTCTGCCACTGGCTCTGTGTGTGATCTTGAACAGACTACTAACCTTTCAGATACTCAGTTTCGTCATGAATAAAATGAGAATAGGAACAACTCCCTCAAAGGAATGAGTCTTAAATAAAATAGAGAGAGAGAGACTTTTGGTTCTCAGTAATGGTGGAGCAGCTTATGTCAGACTAACCCTTCTGGAAATAACAATTATAAACTCTGGACAAAATATTTCAAAAGTACTATTTGATGGCATTGGAGAGAGACTAAACACAGGCAGAAACTGGAGGGTATACAGCCCTTGAAGGAAGGGAGTCACACTGGATGAAATACACATTTATTTACCCGATTTCTCCTTTGAGGGCACGTCAAGTTCTAAGGGAATACTGTAGATAGAGCTCAAGAAGAAAGCAGCAGTCGTTGAGTTAAAAAGTCTCAAGCTAGAGTTCAGGGTTGCCAGAAAAGCTAGAAAAAATGGGAAGAAAAATCCTAGAAAGGAGGGGCCCCCAGAGGCAGAGCCCCCAAATTTTTATCTCACTTCTCTGCTGCTGAGAGATGGGAGATGACAAATTGTGGAAGTGGGAAGATGTGACCCGTGTAAGAGACTTTGAGAAGATCAGCATTTATAAGAAGGTTATAAAAAAAATAAGATAGGAAAACTGGTATTGGAGCCAAAAGTAGAAGGCTTGGGAGGTCAATGGAATTGAGGTTGTCATGTAGTAGATGCTCAATGGTGATCTGTTAACTGCATAAGTGAATGAATGAGCCACTGGGCCTGTCGAGGCTGAAGCTCTGGGGCTGACTGCTGCCCCCTCCTTCCTGTCTTGCAGCTCACATACCTGCCCCCGCCGTGGGGCGAGTGCCGGTCCTCGGAGATGGGACTCGACTTCTTTCCTGTTTACAGCATCACTGCCTGTCGGATTGACTGTGAGACCCGCTACATCGTGGAGAACTGCAACTGTCGCATGGTCCACATGCCAGGTCAGTGCCAGGCAAGGACAGCCGCAGGGGCCCAGGACCACCTGCGACCTTCTTTGCATTTCTCACCCTGATGGGAAACTCTTCACGCACTCCACGAGGATGCAAAGGGATGCTGTTCTGGGAAGACTGTTATTTGATGCCCAAACTCTTAGAGGGCGGATGGAAACCTCCAGTCTGGCAACCAAGGCAGCATCCTGGTGTCCAGAAGTGGTCAGGTGTTTGGAGGACGTTCCTCCCAACGTTCAGTATGTTTGCTAATTGTTTGCTGGTCTTCCCTCCTAGAGTTCAGTGCCCAGATATCTGGATGCTTACAATTCTTACATCCTGGTGTGGTACACGTTCAAACGTCCAGATGGTTATTGCTTTCCTCCAGATGTTTCCCTTCTTGCATCCAAATGTCTAGCTCTCTTTCAAGCTAGGCAAGAGTCCATCAGCCAGCAGAATTCATGTGTACTGACATTTCTATTCTCAGACTAACAATGCACGTAGCCATCATTAGAGGCAGTTGGCTTGTCAGTAGAAGTGGAGTGGGGGGGAGGGGGGCTGATTGGAGCAGGAAGAGTTTGGTACTGCAACATGGAAGGAAGGATGACTGAGGCTGGAGTCAGTGGCCTTGGCTTCTAACTCAGGTTCCTCCACCTTACTGCTGTGTGACCTGGTACAAGTTACTAAACCTCTCTATTGTTACCTCCATTATCTTTAAAACACAATCATTCGTGGATAGGAAGATAAAATTAGGCTAAGATATAAAAATGCTTTCTTGGGAATTCCCTGGTGGTCCAGTGGTTAGAGCTCCGTGCTTCCACTGCAGGGGGTTCGGGTTCGATCCCTGGTCAGGGAACTAAGATCCCGCAAGCTCCGCAGTGCGGCCAAAAAGAAAGCTTTGTCAATTGCAAATGTCAGTGGTGATTGTGTTAACACATGGGGAGAGGGAATCGAGAGTACTGTTGACTGAAGACCTACTATGTGCTGGGAACTTTGCTGTTATATTTCATGGCTACAATTTCATGGTTATATCATACTTTGTTTATTTAGCTAAACCCTGATGTCAGACATTTCATTCATTACCAATTGTTTTCTGTTATAACCAATGCTGAAATGAACATCCTTAGAGCTAAATTCTAACTTAGTGCATTATGATCAGTAATTGCTCTAGCAATCTAAATTTAGAATTATCGACCTTTAAAATTGCCTCTGAGCTTCCTAGAAGACAGAGCAAAAAGGGAAACATATCAGTTAAATTTTTATTATTAGAAAGGAGGAAGCATATCAGTTCTTCAGCTCTTGAAAAGAATTGGTGTTTAGGGAGAAGATAAGGAAAAGATATCGTGGTGGGCTTTAACTTTAGCACTTGGTAAAAGAAAAAAAAAAAAAGCATCTGGATTTCTACAGAGACCGGAGAGAACTGAGCACTGGTAAATGCTACCTGCCTGATGCTCAGACTGGATCACCAGCCAGTGAGGTTTCCCCATGGAACCTGAGCCCAAAGCAAGCAGGAGAGATTTCAATCATTTCCGCCCCCCCACCCATGACACTGTTACTGGTATCTCAATTATAATGTGGAATTAAGGGCACAGCAAAGAGGAGACTAACAAAGCAGCCCTCACTCCCTTACAGCAGTGTGGTGTACTGGAAAGAGCCCTAGCCTCGGGATCAGACAGACCTGCGTTCAAAGCCCACCTCCATCACCGCTAGCTCTGATGTCCTGAGAAAACAGGATTCTTAAGCCTCAATTCTCTCATGGGTGAAACAGATACAGTATTTCCTATTTCCGAAGGTACCCGTGTGGGTTAAAGGGGACAGTGCATGCCCAGGACTTAGTAGCTGCTTACCACTGCTTCCCCACGTTAACTGTCAACGCTTTCCTATCACATATGTAAGCCAGATTGTGCAATCTGGGAGAAGTTAGCTAGACCGGTCTTGTTATCACAGAGATCAGAACCCAGTCTTCTGCTCCCCCACTACCCCCAGGGCTTCTGACCATCCACTGGTGAACTGCTGCCCCTCCTAGGTAACAAGGTAGCTGGATGCAATCCCTTCCTCCAGCCCAAGGAGGGGAGGGGTTGCTGCCTGAGTACCTCTCCCTGTCTTTCTTCTTTGCAGGGGATGCCCCTTTCTGTACCCCTGAGCAACACAAGGAGTGTGCCGAGCCTGCCCTAGGTCAGTACCAGGGGCCAGGTGGAATGATGGGGGAGGGGCTGCGATCAAGACCTTGCAGAACTTCCGGGTGCAGAAGAGAGATGGGGGGAAGGGGAGCGGGGAAGGGTGAGGGGAAAGAGGCTGGAAAGGGTGGCGTCCCTGCAGGGACTGGAGAGGGAGATGGAGAGGAGGAAGGAGAGAGGGGTGGGGGAGGGAATTGATGCAAGTGGATGAGGGCTGGAAACCAGGCTAGGGAAAGAAAGGAGATAGAGAGGTGGGGGTAGGGAAGGAGTGGGTTTTGGGGGAGCAGAGAGCACTGTGGAATGCAGGGGAGCGGGCAGAGACGAAGAGAGGATCGACAGTGAGCATCCGGGTGGGCCCCAAAGGAGATCAGCCGTATCTCCCCGCACACACTCTCGCGGTTATTCCAAAACTGTCCCGTCTGCATGCTCCGTTGAGCCAGGCGCGTTCCCCCTACTCCTCTGCCTTCTGCTGGGTGTTTGCTGGTCCACACCCCCCCGACCCTGGAAAACTTCCAGTGAGGGAGATCACACAAACAAGCTGCAACCCCCAAGCTAGACCCACTCCACGTGCCCACCTCTTCCGGACCCGGGAAATGATCTATAACCAAGACAAGCAGAGAGTATTTAAATCATCCGGACTCAAGCTCGTCCAGCAGCTGCACTTGCTGGATCTAAGTGCAGCAGCTCTGGGCTCACACGTCCAGACGCCTCCAGGAGGGCTGGCGGGAAGGAGAAGGAGTGACTTCCAATGGATGCAAAGACTCAGTTCTGCGTCCTAAACCAGCGAGCAGAACAGGTGGGCGTTGGCTATGAGGGAGCCCCAGAGGGAGTACCGCGGAGCCCAGAGTTTCAGATAAAATGGTCTCCCACACTCGCCTTTGGAGAACAGCCCCCTTTGTAGATGAGAACTGAGGCTAGGAGCAGAGAAGAAGGCCCTGGGGAGGTGAGGGGTCCGGGACTCCCTTGGAGCCCATTCTCCAAAAGCGGTGCCTTTTCAAAGATTTACAAAGCGTGACATAACAGTGAAGGAAACAGAAGAAAAACAGGACCAAGAGTAACAGAGAAAGAGTGGGCACATTCTATGAGAGCTCACACCCTCATCAACCGGTAGCAAAAGCCCGGCCCTCCTTCTCTCCACAGCCCCCCCCCCTCATTTACCCGAATGGCACCTCCTCCCAGCTCACTTCTCTGCTGCGGGATCCTGGCTACTCTGGGCCAGGAGGTCCACCTGACTAAGCCCTGCCTCCCTCTCCCCTCCAGGTCTGCTGGCGGAAAAGGACAGTAATTACTGTCTCTGCAGGACACCCTGCAACCTGACCCGCTACAACAAAGAGCTCTCCATGGTGAAGATCCCCAGCAAGACATCAGCCAAGTACCTCGAGAAGAAATTTAACAAATCAGAAAAATATATCTCGTACGTTAAGTGGACATGGTGGATGGAGGTGGGGGAGGATGGACTAGGAAAAAATGGGGGGCAGTCGAGGGCAAGGTAAGCAATTAATTCTATTTGGCAGACATTAATTGAGCACCTGCTGTTTGCCACGTTCTGTGCTCAGACTCAGAATATGAAGACAAAGCGGATTAAGATGCAGCCCCAGCCTTTAAAGAGCTTAGAGTCTGGTGGAGAGACAAGTACAAAGCTGAAAGCTATATAGGCTGATGCAGGTAATAAGAGAAGTGGCTGGCCGCACCTTGCGTAGGGACACTGTCAAGGAAAGCTTCAGAGATGTTTTTCTTTTTGCATTTTTTGGTTAGTTATCCATTTTATACATATTAGTGTATATATGTCAATGCAGAGATGTTTTTACAGGATGTAGAGGAGTTTTCCAGGCAGGTTTTGCACATTCTGTTCCCTCTGCCTGGAATGCTTTTCCTCTCACTCTTCACCTAGCTGGTTCCTCATTGTGCAGGTCTCCATTTAAACGTCATCTCTTTGGATGACTAAATTAGTCCCCTCCTGTCATTTTTCTCTGGAAGCACTCTGGTGTTTTCCTTTATAACACACACCACCGTGTGTAATTCTATATTCACGTGTGTGTTTCCTGAAATTAACTTGTCCACTTCACGAAAGTGAAGCTCCTTGAGGGCAGGAAGCTTTCTTGTTTTGTTCTCTGCTGTGGAGTGTCTGACACAGAGTTGATGCTCAAAAAAACATATATATCTTTTAACAGAATAAGTGAAAGAAAGACACAGGAGCAGATGGTGTCCCAGGCAGAGGCTCAGCAGGGAAAATCAGTGAAGGGCAGACAAGATTAGGGGAAGGGGAGGCTGGGGGAGGTGACTGTGTCCAAGGTAGAAGATCCTGCAGGCTGAGCTGGGCGGGGGTGGTCCGCAGAGAGTGGACTTATTCTAAGAGGACAGGCAGCCACAGAAGAACTTCCACCAGACGAGTGACAGGCTCACATTTGCCGTTTAGGTAGAAACTTCTGGAAATGTTCTTTATCTGTGATGTCCTACATGATGGCCACTGGCCACATGTGGCTACTGAGCATTTTAAATGTAGCCTGAGTGATGGAGGAACTGGATGCTAATTTTATGTCACATGGATTAGTTTAGCGGTTTTAGGAAGACCCTTCAGGCGGCAGATAGAGGTCGGACCGGAAGCCAGGTGGGCGAAAGGGAGCCAGGTGGGAAGCAGTTGCCATAAACCAGGCAAGAGAGGGTGACCCTGTGAATGGCACCTGAGCGAGCCCCGCGTGGAGAGGACTCCTCTCCCCCAGCCTCTCCCTCCTGCCCCCACCGTCACCAGACCTCATCCTGGGACGGCTTTTGCTCCGTCCCAGGGTTGAGGACAAGGGACGCTGAGGGCATTGTGAGCCACGTCGTGGAAGGAGGCAGGGAATTTTGTAGGAGGTACCAGGCACCGCTGTCACAGACATTGTGCCAGCCGTAATGACTTCTCCTGCCTAGATGTGTCTCATGCACACATCTGCCCAAAAGAGCAAAAGGGAACCGGGGTGCTTCCATCAGAAACCCTGCAACCAGGTGTGGATTTTCTCCCTAAAAACCCTCCCTGGTCCCTGCAGCTGACTTGGCCATCCGGGGTAGGGCCCCCACTAGGAGAAGCTTGCTGTCAATCCCAGTAAGAACTGGGGGCCTCTCCAGAGTGGGCAGGGGAGGTCAGCGGGGGGCAGGCGAGCAAGCCTTGTCAAGAGAGTGCTCAGCTCACCTGCACGTAAGGGCCCAGGCAGACCCTCTGGGAGCAGAGACCTGGGGTCCAGGCAGGATTCCTGGAAAGGGTGCAGAGAGACGGGGGCGTTAGCAATGAGGGGCCAAGGGGACAGCTGATATACGCCTCCAGGGCCGTGAAGGGCACTGAGCCGGGAGTCAGGACGTCAGGTTCAAGCCCCAGCTGTGCCACTAACCAGCTCTAACTTCGGGCCAGTTGTTTCACTTGCCTGGGCCTCAGTTTCCCCATCTGTCTGTGGGAAAATTGTATTAGATGATCCCCGTGGATCCTGAGGGCTCTCACCACGTATGACACTGGACATTTCCTCCGCAGAGAGAACATCCTCGTTCTGGATATATTTTTTGAGGCTCTCAATTATGAGACCATTGAACAGAAGAAGGCGTACGAAGTTGCTGCCTTACTTGGTAAGTCAGAGTGTCTGTTGCACAAATGTCCACGTCTCATGGGGATGGGCCGGTGGGCGGGTTACTCCCTCTTCCCTTTGCACTGTTCCTGCCCCAGAATGGGAAGAACTCCACGTGCTGGAGGTGTTAGGCCCAGTTCATGTCCCAGTCTAGGCCTCAGTTCCCCCATCAACACATTGAAGTAGGTGAGCTAGACGCTCTCTCGGGGCCTTTCCAGCGCCATCCTCTTGGAATTCTATGGTCTTCTGCCCCCAGGTTGGAGTCAGAGCCCTGGGGCCATGGCAGGAAGAAAGAGCTGTCAAGTGGAGGGAGGGCTGAGCTGTGGGTGGTCCCAGGCAGTGGGCCCAGGGAGGGTCCCCCATGGAGCCCCCACTGGAAAGCAATTTTGCTGCATTGAGAAGGCCCGGTGCCCCCTGGACCGAGAGCCCTTTGTCAAACACAACAGAAGGGCCATGCCTCCCCAGAAATCTACAAACCTGACTGCCACCCCACCCTGGGGCCAGCTCCCCTGGCCCCAAGGGCACATGATGGATGCAGGAAGTTAATTTCAACACAGTCCCAGCCCAGCGTAAAACTCACAAGACCCCTGCGGGTGCACAGTTAAAAAGACCTGCTCTGGGGCTTCCCTGGTGGTGCAGTGGTTGAGAGTCCGCCTGCCGATGCAGGGGACACGGGTTTGTACCCCGGTCTGGGAAGATCCCACATGCTGCGGAGCGGCTGGGCCCGTGAGCCATGGCCGCTGAGCCTGCGCGTCCGGAGCCTGTGCTCCGCAACGGGAGAGGCCACAACAGTGAGAGGCCCGTGTACCGCAAAAAAAAAAAAAAAGACCTGCTCTGGACTCGTCCCCCAACTCCCACTCACTCTCAAGAAAGGAGCTGGTGTCTGTGGCTTTGAGGAAAATAGCTCTTGTCTCTGTGAACTGAATCAGGTGAGAATAGCATCCTGGGTGAGAGCGGGGAGGCATACACCTTCTACCTGGAAGTACAAGGGACAGCAAGCCACGGGCCGCTGCACACCAACTGGGAGAAAGTGGGCAGGTGGCTTCACTGAACCTCAGGTTTCTCATCTGTAAAATGGGTCTAATAAAACTCATTTTGTGAGTTTGCCGTGATGGTTAAATGTGGAAAAGCCCCAGCCCACAGGAGGTCCATAAATAGAGATTTCTGGCATGTGGACAGACACCATGCCAGGGACCCAGGGCCTACCCTGCAGCACTGTCTGAGCGTGTCTGTTCCTCTCCCAGGAGGCTGGGGAACTGGGCCACAGTGGGGTGCCCGCTGGGCTAAGGTGGTCATCACCTGGGCCTTGGAGATTGTTGTGGCCAAAGGGCCTGTGGCCAAAGGGCCTCATGCCCTGAGCTGGTGGTAGAGCCCTGCTCCTGCCACCTTTATTTCCTAAAGAAGACCGAGGACATGCCTCCTCCACTTCCGTCCCCTCCCCTACATAGGCTCACAGTCACACTCAGACACACACATACACACACACACACACACACACACACACACACAGTGATGAGGGCCTGAGCCCCGAATCTGTCAGGAGAGGTAGCTGGTCCCTGCAGCAGATATGAGAGAGCGTTTTCGCAGCATCTTGTTCCCACCCAGAATAGCCCGCCGTGAAAGTCCTGCTGCCATCTGTACCTCCCGTGAGGACAGCAAGTGCTACTTGCAAACCATGAGCCACGGCACCCAATCGGGCCCGTCCCTCCCCTCCCCCCGCCGCGCACAGCGCACCCCTCCCGCAGTGAACACACCCTCACAGACCCACATGCAAGCCACGCGGCTGCAGAGACACGTACGTGCACACAAGTTGCGTGCTTACACGCGCACGTGCTCACACCTGCACATGCTCACTCAGACACACCGTGCCCACTCCCACAAAGCCACATTTGGACGCACTCGTGTAGCTACCCTAGACGTTGCTTGCCGCCTATGTAAAGCTGTCGGTGGTCAGACGTATCGCCTGCATCTATCCCACACGCATTCGCGCACGGCGCACCCAGGCCCATACCCCACGCTCCACCACACCGCTCACACACGCACAGACACACCCCACTCCTGGCGTGCACATGCATCGTGCACACTCCCCGATAAGCCTCTACTGAGGATATTAGAGGGGGCGGAGGGGCAGGAGAGGAGTGAAGGGGAGCCACGTTGAGCCCCAAACCGGGTCCCCCCAGGAAGGGCCGCCTTCCCGTCGTCACGACTTGCTCGCCTAGGGATGTGTTGGTTGGGTTTCTCCAGCCATAATCAGGGGAGGAGTGGGCAGAGGTACTCATCCAAAAGTTCTCAGACCAAGAGGTCAGCCTGGACCCTCCAGGAGGACGGTACATTCACCCCCAGCAACACCCGCTCTCCCCAGCCCAGCCCAGCAGCTGCCAGTCTTAGAGGTCACAGCTGGAAAGGACTTCACAGTTCATCTCCTCCGACCACCACCCCCACCCCGACCACCTCCACCACCAAATGTGCCCGGAAGGCAAAGCTCCTGAGAAGGTCAGGGCTTATCAAAGCCGCACAGCGAGCTGGTGGCCCCCTTCCAAACTCACAACCTCAGAGCCCCCTGCTCTACCACACTGCCTCCAGAACGAAGCGCTTGGGGCTTTGGGGGGGATCAGAACCCCCTTGAGAATCTGATAATAACTTCTGAAATACGGACTCTCCCTCTGCAAATGCCCAGGTGCACACACAATGGATCGCATTCAATTCAGGGGGTCTCCAACCACTGGAAGCTCCCACAGGAGAGCCGTTCTCAAACTTTGGTGGGCCAGAGAACCACCCGGGCACTTTAAAATCCTGACCTCCAGACCCCAAGCCCTGAGATTCTGATTGTGTAGGCCTCAGGTAGGTGCAGGCATCTACACTGATTACAAGTATCCCAAGAGTCTGATGCAGGGGTATCCGAAGACCAGTCTAGAAAGACTTTGGTCGGTAGGGCCCAACATCCAGGGCAAGGACCTCTACTCTAGAAAGAGACCAAACTGAACATGTACCTTTAGGTTGGGAGACAGGGAGATGCTTCCTACGGCCTTATCCCAAGGGTGAGAGGGGCCCCAAGGCGGCCCCAAAGCCCATGTCATGACTGGGGGGTGTCTCTTGTGTTACTGCTCCCGAGACCCCCACTCAGGGCACCTGACACACGTCTCAAGCTAGACTGTGTCCTCGCCCAGGCCAGGGACCACACACACCTCGTCTGTTCCCAGCCCAGAGCCAAACCTGAGCCCCACCAGTGTGGTTCTGAACGGAAATGAACAAGCCTGTCAGCCCATGAGGTCTATTCCAGGCCCCCCCGAAAGCATCCAGGTTAGTTCCTGTCCCCATGAGTGCTGAAAACCAAACCCACCAGCTCTCAGAGCTGTGCAGTGAGGGAGGGACGCGTCAAGGGCCTGGCCTCCCAGCTACCAGGCCCCGGCCCCCCGGGAAGGGGAACCCGTTCAGAAGGCCTGGTTTCCGAGTTCTCAGTCTGTTCAGCCCTTCCGGAAGTGCTGTCAGGAAAGCCAAGTCTTTGTCTTCTCTCTCTCTCTCTCCAGGTGATATTGGTGGTCAGATGGGATTGTTTATTGGTGCTAGTATCCTTACAATACTAGAGCTCTTTGATTATATTTATGAGGTAAGATTTGGGATCGCTCGTGGGGGGATGACCTGGCGCCCTCATCCTGCCCTGACGTCCAGAACCAAATCGTGGATGGGGGGAGAGCACGGCCTCTCTTCCCCCAGGGCCGCCTCCCCCTCCCTGTCCATGGATATTGTCTATCACCACCTCCTAGGCACTGGGGGAGGGATGGATGTAAGAGAGACAGAAGCCACAGGCCTCTCCTCAGGGCTGTCTACACTCACAGGGAGGGAGCAGAAGGGATGAGAAGAGGATGAAACTGTGCTGAGGCCAGCCTGAGCCCCTCCCGCTGCTAGGGGGCTTCAGACATGGGTGTGTCTGCACCCTCACACTCACCACATACCACACTCACACACCACATATGCACACACATACACCACACGCACTCCACATACGCCACTCACACACGTGCCACACACACACATCACGCACAGTTATACCACACTCACATACGACATATGCACACACATATATCACACACACTTATACCACACTCACACGTAACAGGCACACACACTCCACACACATATATCACACACAGTTACACCGTGCTCACACACACTGCTCACAAATACACACATACGCCACACGCACACCTCATGCACACACACACACCCCTGCCCTCCTGGCGGCCCATCACCCGAGCAGCGCCTGCCGTGGGCCAGGCAGGTTTCAGGAAGGATCACTCCTGCATCGCTCATCAGCCCTGAGCAGGGAGAGCAAGGGCACCCCTGCGCTCCTGGCCACCAGCAGTCCGGGAGCTGGCACCCTCAGGAGGCAGCTGGACAAAGCCTCTGAAAGCTTCTCACACGACAAACAATGGCTTCAGTCACTGAGCGCTCCGGGTGCACATCAGCCTTCCTACTGCCTCCCTCCCCCCAGCCCCGGGATGGCTCAGGGACTCCAGAATCCCTCAGGGAAGTCCAGACCCAACACCGTCCCCAGGACCGCCTGAGTCTCAGCCTAGCAAACGGGGCCTGCAGAGCAGTGGCCTGCATCCCAGAGCGGGCTGGCGACGGCCAAAGGCCGCTGGGAGTCACTGCGGGGAGCCGGCGGGCAGCGGCGACCAGGGGCCTCTAGAGTGCCACATCCTGCCTCTCAGCATGGTGACCTTGTTCCCAAACTGGGTCCCATGGCCAGATTTCATTCTACCTTGTTTACTCATTTTTGTAAAAAGATATACAAAATCACAGAAATTGAATCGCACCAGGGAACATATTTAGTAATTACCCTTTCTTGCTAGGAATCAAATGTTAAGAACTCAAGTGTATCCCGATCTTGTGAACTGTGGGGTTGTCAGGCCTCGGAAGTGATGAGTAATTCTGTCCCCCCAGGACAGACAAGGAACCAGCCATACTGGGAGACCAGGCCCTCCCGTGACCCCCTCCAAGCTCTAGCACCTGCTCCAAAATCCCATCTCAGCCCAGAGATTGGGGAGGGGCCCCAGCCCAGCCACGTGGAGGGAGGTCTCTCTCTCTTTCTCTACCTTGGCGCCGTTCTTCTGGCCTGACCATCCCCTTCCTGCCTTTCTTGCAGCTGATCAAAGACAAGCTATTAGACCTGCTTGGCAAAGAAGAGGAGGAAAGGAGCCACGATGAGAATGTGGTGAGGGCAGCCCGGGGTTTGCAGGTTGCTTAGTTCCTCTGGCACATACAGGCCATGTTAACCCAGATGCGGGGGCCGGGTGGGGCCAGAGGGCGGGCCGTGCTTCGTGGCACACCTTTCCATGGCTTGTGACGCTCTGCAGCTCCCAAATCCAAGGACACTCCAACTGAGCCTTGAGCCTCTCTCTGAGACTCACCCCAGAGCCCAGTAGTAAGCCGTGGATGCAGTGGAGACCAGGAGATGCTTCTGCCTGGACCAATCCAGCTTCTCCCAGGCCAGAGGCCACGCCCCTCTTCTCAGGCCTTGGGAGAGCCGGAGAGGCTCTGCGTAGGTCCACTCCCTTATTCTGCGGGGTGGCAGAATACAAGCAGGGATGTCCCTGGCCTTCTGCCCCATTTTGAAGGGGACGTAGGGTGTGCGGCCCTGTGAATTTGGTAGTGGCAATAATACCCATTAGAACTGCTAACCATTGTACATGCCCGGTACATGTCAGGCACTGTGCTGAGTGCCTTAAGAGCGCCACATTTCAACCCGACAGTCACCCTAGAGGAAGGTCTGTTTTTATCTCCGTTCTGTGCATGAGGCCGTTGCAGCTCAGACCAAGGTTACACTGCAGGTGAGTGTCAGAGCTGGGCACAAAGCCTCCCTAACCACCACTGTCCTCCTCCATTCCTCGAGCCAGAGAGGGGCAGCACCTCTTATGCTGCTAATTTTTCTTCCCTAACTCAGTCTGCTCCTGGACCCCGGTCTCCACTGAAGGTTGCTGGCTTTCCCCAAGTCAGCACCCCGGCCCCAAGAGACCACCCCATTCAATGGGCACTTGCCCCCTTAAAATCATAACATGCCAAATGGACCCCAGCCCCCTCCTCCTGTTTGGGCTCCCACTTCTGTTCCAGACACTATTTCTCTACCCATCTCCCAGGCTAAAAATCTCACTCTGATTCTTTCGGGTTTGAACAGAAGACAGCTTCTGTTGAGGAGAGAGCAGTGTGGAAGGAGGCCAGGCTCTGGATCCCAGGTCCCCGCTTCCCAGCCGTGTGTGCCTGGGGCTCGTTACTTCCCTTTCTGATCATCTCTAAATCACTGGGGCTTCAGGGAGTGCCATTCAGGTTAAGTGAGGCCAGGCCTGTAAAGCCATGAGCTTTGCCTAGTTTATAATGAGCGCCGAGCAAGTAGAGGCTCCCTCCCCCTCCCCGAGCCACATTCTTGGCACAGAATTCTGCTCCCATGCCTCCCAGCCTCCAGCCCTCCGCAGCCTGGGAATCACCTGGAAAACTCAAAGCTATCTCAGCCCCACCCTGCTCAGGGACCCAAGACCGCTCTTCCCTGGGACCAGCCTAACCTAAAGGTCCTTCAGGCAGCTGTGATCAGGGGTCAGGGTTCTGGCTGGGGGCCTCCACTGCTTGGCCTCAGCGATTGGCACCCCCTGCCCTAGCCTTGGCCACAGACCACCCCTCCTCCAGCCCAGGCTGACCCAACAGAGACCCCAAGGGCGAGGGTAGGATGGGCCATCCAAGCTCCAAAGCTACACACCACTCAGATGCAGCTTCAGGTGACACATCAGGGGACCGCTAGAGAGAAGGTCAAACCAGTCACTAAGCCCCATCCCCTCTCTCCGGGTGTGGGGGTGGGGGGGGTGTGCCTAGGTGGAGAATGGAGAGGATTCTAAAGGCAATGAGGCCCCTTCAGCCTCATGCTCCAAGATGGCAAGCCAGCGCGTGAGATGTCTGGGGCAGAGCAGCTGTGCCCCGGGAGAGCCCACAGTGGGCAGTGTGGTTCCCGGGGCCTGGGTTGGGCTGCCCGGGGGCATCGTGATGAACTTTTGCTGAATGAGCATCAACGCCCACTTTCCGCTTCCCACCAGAGCACTTGCGACCCGATGCCAAACCACTCCGAAAACATCAGCCACAGTGTGAACGTGCCCCTGCAGACAGCCCTGGGGACCTTGGAGGAGATTGCTTGCTGACAGCCCTCCGACTGCCCGGCACCCCCCAGACAGACCTGGAGGCCCAGGACCAGAACAGGGGACGGCAGGCTCAGGTGGGATGACCCCTGCCGACCGACGGAAAGAAGCAAGAGCCCCCTATGCACACATAGCAAACTCTCTGTCAAAACCTCGCTCCAGCCTCGTCTGGCACGACGCGTCCTCAGGCCCTGCTACCGCACATCCGTCCCTCTTAGGAGAAGTGAGTCACGCTCTGGAACTGTCCGAGAACCGACCCGCCATCACATCTCACTGCCAGATGTAAAAAGCAACTGCATGCTCTGAGTCCTCACGGCACCGCCTCCACGTCTGTCTCCGTACTTGACCCTCCTCCGTGCGGTTTCCAGCAGTCCCTCTGCAGCTGTGCAGGGGGACCACCCTGAAGTCACGACGAGGCCACGCTGGAATCACACCTGCACGATCAAGAGGGAAGCCGCAGAACTCGACGACGTCCGGTCCTTTTGTAGTTTGTGAAGGTTCTTAACCTGCCCACAGAGCCCTTCCCCACCTCCCCAAGCCGGCCCACAGGGTGATCAGGGCCACCCCCTCCCCTCCACAGCGGCCCCGGGGACTCATCCGCGGTGCCCACGTCATTCTGCTCTCCCTGTGACACGGCTTGTACAGTCTGATTCTGTTTCTTTGGGGGTCTTTTTTTTTGTTTGTCTGTCTGTCGGAGATCTGTTTCATTTCGTTTTCTGAATTTGGGTTTTGATGTTCTGAGGTTTGGTTTGGTTTTTCCATTTTCTCTTGGCATTTATTTATTTGTGCTTCCAATCACAGTCATATTAAAAGCTGGTCTTGTGGAAATGGCTGAGTCGTCTCTGCCCTTCCCCCGCACTCTTTCTCCCCAAGACTTTAGGAAAGAGCCAGATCTGCCAGGTCAAAAACCACAGGACGAATAGGTAGATAGATGGATAGATAGATAGATAGGTGATAGATAGATAGATAGGTGATAGATAGATAGATAGATAATTAGATGACATAGTTTATGCATTACTTACCTTTACAAAACACGTACGCCCTGTATTCTATTCTATCCCACATCTTTTTTTTTTTTTTTTTTTTTTTTTTTGTGGTATGCGGGCCTCTCACTGTTGTGGCCTCTCCGTTGCTGAGCACAGGCTCCGGACGCTCAGGCCCAGTGGCCATGGCTTACGGGCCCAGCCGCTCCATGGCATGTGGGATCCTCCCAGACCGAGGCACAAACCCAAGTCCCCTGCATCGGCAGGCGGACTCTCAACCACTGCGCCACCAGGGAAGCCCCCCACATCTTTAAACACTATTGATCACAACATTGTAAATGGCTTCCCCACCCCACGAATGGGTCACAGCTCAAGGTCTGAACGACACTGCGCGGGACCACAGGAACGTGACATGCAGACAGGGAGGCAGAGCACGCCGCACAGACCTGCAAACCTTAGAGGAGGCCTTCACATCCCTCTGCTCTTCCATCCTCTGTCCTGGCTTCTCCTGAACCGGCCAGTGAATTCAGGCTGGACACCTGCCCCAGCATGGCCCCCTCGCACACTCCTGCCTTTCCCAACCCTCTCTGCAGCCCACCTCCTCACCCCCATCAGACTGACCTACTTCTGCCTCGCTCCCCACGACTCCTGAGAGCACGTCCATGTGGGAGAGGAGAGGGGAGGTGCCCTCTGCTGGGGATGGGGCATGCCCTTTCAAGCTCCCCCTAATTCCACAGGACCAGTTCCTGTGGTCTAACCTTTTAATTCCCCTTACTTCCCCCCACCACTCCCAACTCAAAGTCATCCCCAGAGCCACGAAGAAAGACCTAATACGGTTTGTACCTCCCTCCTCATGCACAACCAATCTCTCTCTCTCTCTCTCTCTCTCCCCTAACACAAGGAACTGATGGATGAGATCATGCACCTCTCTGAGCTCAGTTCCCTCCATCTGAGTATGAAGATAATACCTTACCTGTGTCTTCACAGATGATCTCCAGAGGCCCCTTCAGACTCGAGGTGCGATGACAGTACTACTCCCCCTGCCAGTGGGACAAGTCACACCAGCCACACACACCAAGCCGGGGCCGGGAGCTTGCAGTCACCAGGCTCCAAGAGGCAGCTGGGACAGAGCATCCCTCTGATGTCTCCTCCCAAGCATCCTCTCAGCTAGGGTTGCCCAGGGCTGTTAGCAAAGCTGGGTTTTAATTTTTAGAAACAGGGTGCACAGCTTCTGGAAGTGTCCTTGTTTACGTGTTCTATCTCTTCCGCTACAAAATGACAAACTTAGTGGCTTAAAACAGCACAGATGTATTATCTTACAGTTCAGGAGGCCAAGAACCAGACATGGGTCTCACTGGTTTAAAATCTAGGTGTCAGCAGGGCTGCCTTCCTTTCTGGAGCCTCTAGAGGAGAAACCATTTCCTCACCTTTTCCACCTTCTACAGGCTACCCACGTTCCTTGGCTTGTGGCCTCTTCCTCTTTCAAAGACAGGAATGATGGGTTGAGTCCTTACTTCACAAAGACAATGACCTTCTCCTGTAGTCACACCTCCCTCTAACTGAGATCGTCTCCTGCTGGCCTCTTCCATTTTTAAAGGACTCAATTAGATTCATTAGATTACATTAGATTAGGCTAGATTAGATTAGGCACAGCCAATAATCCAGGATAACCCTCCTATTTCAAGGTTGTCAACTAATCACATCTTCAAAGTCTCTTTTGCCATGTAAAGCAACATATTCACAGGTTCCAGGCCTTGGGACGTGGACCTCTCTGGGGGCCATTATTCTGCCTACCAAGAGCCCTTTGGACCACATAACCTACTTACCCTCATTTTCCAAATGAGCGGACCCAAACAGGGAGGGAAGAGACTTGCCTAGCATCACACAGTGAGTTAGCAGCGGTGCCCAAACTACACTCCCAGGCCCCCAGGCTCACAATTCCATCTGCAGGCCCGCTTCAGGCAAGAAGGACTGAGTGTGATCATTTTTCCAAACTTTGCCAGGGCATGGAAGTCTTTCCCCTGAGAGAAGCTCACTCCTCATTACGTCAGGCTGGAAAGTGGCCCTCTGGTGCCTAGACTATAGGATGTAGAAGAACAGAAAATGTCTTCAGACGGCTCGCATCAGGGCTAGAGTCCAAATTAAATGTCTATTCAGTGAGTTCGGAGTCTGTTGGACGCTTCTGCCTCGTTCCAGTTTAAGTTTCATACAATTTTTTAAATCTGTAACTTAAATTGCTATTTGAACTGCTTCATTAGATTCCTGGCTTCCTTTGAAACAAAACAAACAAACACACAAAAACTTCAGATCAATTTGGGGTGGAGTGAAGACTGTCCTAACAGGTTTGGGTTGCTTCAGGCTTCTGTATGTGCCCCTTCTGATTTGGGGATTCTGGCTTCGCTCATCTGGGAGCAGGTCTACAAACTGAACCTGTTTAAAGAAAACAAGACAGGAAATTCGAGAGAATAAATCAATAGACAGTTACTGATTATAATTAACCGGTTGTTGAGCAAAGACATAGTTGGAAGCCTAAGTTCTTGGGAGTGGTGGTATTTTTTAGTATCATTATTTCAAACAAGTAGCCTTGTGTGCAATCATTCCTTTAATGGGGAAATGATTTCTTTACTGGAGAGGTTTGGCAGACAGAGAAGACCTGGGAATTGTCACGTTTTCAAGAGTCACCCAAATGATGACATGATGGCCGCGAGTTTGGACTGATCACAAGCCCAACAAAGCGTGAATCATCAGTGACCTCAAAGTGTCACGTCAACCAATCAATTGATCGATCAACCAACTAACGGCACATGATCTCAGAATCGATGGAGTCCGCTGTAGTTAGGCGAAAGGAATAAGCATTTCTGTGAGTAGCCTTGCCAGGGACTGAGCCAGCTGCTGCTTAAATGCTGTTTTTTCCTGTTGTTTTGGGTGGAGAGAGGTCAGGGTTATCTTCCTCTCTCCAGCTGGGAGCTATTTTCGTAACAGTCTCAACCAGGAGCACACCTAGTGACCAAGGGTCCACAGAGGGTCTCTGGCTAGGTTCGTGGTGAGCTGGGAGGGAGGAAGGTAGGGCAGGCCCCGCCCACAGGTGTGATCTTCGTGGTAACGGTTCCCTCAGGTGAAGCTCAGCTCAGCCAGCCTGAGCCTGAGACGCAAGGAAGAACCTGGGACCTCCTCCTCCACAAGCTCAGAGATTTCAATTCGATTCTGAGACCTAAACTTGGCGCAGAGGCAAGAGGCCTCCAGAAAGCGCCTCCAGAAAGCTCCCCCGTGGGCTTCCCTGGTGGCGCAGTGGTTGAGAGTCCGCCTGCCGATGCAGGGGACGCGGGTCCGGGAGGATCCCACATGCCGCGGAGCGGCTGGGCCCGTGGGCCGTGGCCGCTGGGCCTGCGCGTCCGGAGCCTGTGCTCCGCAACGGGAGGGGTCACAGCGGTGAGAGGCCCGCGTACCGCAAAAAAACAAAAACAGAAAGCTCCCCCGTTACAGACATGCAAAGAATTTACTTCTCCGGGGGTGTGGGCTGCCAGACCTGGTCCACCCACAGCCAGGGCAGACCCCGCGCTGCATAGAACAAGCTTCTTGGCATAGCTGGGAGGGGAGCAGGGCAACGCAGGAAGGGGAAACACGTGACGAACACGGGTTCTCCATTTATCTATGGTCTACTGTGTGCCGGGCACTTGCCCTCAAGGAATTTATCGTCTGAGCAGGGGAAACTGACAAGTAAACAGATGACCCTGAGAGGCGGATCTGAATTTTGCAGCGGAAGGAGAGCGATAGAGCAGCATATGCAAAGCCGGGGGGTCGGGTGGGACGGGGGAGTGCTGGAGGAGAGGCACAGTCCTGGGACTGCACGAAAGTCCAGGGGAGCCAAGCAAAGAAAGGAAAGGGGAAAGTGTCCAAAATGACCACAGAGAGGCAGGCAGGTGCCAAAGGATGAAGGGCCAGGGCAGCAGGTTGAGGGCTGTATCATGGCTGAAGTCTTGCAAGCTCCTTCCTCTGCTCTCCAAGGGTCTAGGACCGTATTTCCCAAGCCAAGGGTTGATGCATCTACCTAATTGCTTTGAGATTCCTAGCAGGTAGAATCATTTTGCGCATGCATCTGTGCATTCCTAAGGCTCATAGGCTGAGTGTGTTTGGGGCCACAAGGTCCCTGGGGACCATGAAACAGGTCAGTGGGAACGAGCCCAGCCTGAGGATGGGTGGAAAGGGGAGGGTGTCTTACTAATTCGATTTAACAGTCAATGAAACCTACGCCTACTGGGTTTGCAAGAATAAAGCAATAGTTGGCAAAAGCTTTGGACAGAGTCAAAAGATTGAATTTCTAACCTGTTTCTGCTGTAAAGTAACCATATAACTTTGGAAAATGTATTTCACTTCTCTGGGCCTCAGTTTCCCCCTCTATAAGAGGGGAGGGGTGGGACATGGACAAATAATCCCTTTGGTGCATCCCAACTCTGATGGTCTATGAGTCTAAATTGAGAATGGGTGTCAGGTATCGAAGCAAATATTCCGTTTACTGCTCGGAGCCTCTGTTTCCCATCTGTATAACGGAGATAATGATACCTAGGTGTCAGGGTAATTATGAGGATTAAATGAGCCGAGGTGTGTACTTTCTATCTTTTCTTCTTTCCTTTTTTCTTCCTGTAAAACATTGATTCTAAATCTTGCTTGGATTAAAAATAAGGTGAAAACTATGAACTCTCTCCCCAGAAAAAAAAAATGCACGTGTCCCCATAGATGTACATAAAATTTTGCATACAATTTTAGGAGGGTTATGGACCCCAGAAGCCCATCTGTGATCCCCTAGGAATGCACCCCTGGTCTAGGAAGTGCTAAACATTCCCCCAGAAGAACTGCAGGAGGAGAGTACCACTAGAGCAACCAACATTTCCTCCCCTAAATGATATTCTGACTGTCATTTTTCAATTTATAGGCAGGAAAAAGGATAGATTGGGTTTGATCAATGTCAAGGTTTTTCTCCTATAATTTTTTAAACCTTTGGCACCTGCTGCAGCTTGTGTGCTAGCAAGTTCTCACAGAGGGCAAAATGAATGAACGAGCAGAAAATCAGTATGAACAGAGAACCTCTGGGATTACTTTATGCACATGGTGATTACGAGGGCCGAGGAGACCTGCATACATAGAAAGCAACTGTAGCATTGCTCTACAAACATCCCTGTGGCCTGATTCTTCAGGAATGTGACCACTGCGTCCGCCGTATGCAGGAAACTCAGCGTATGGTCTCCGTATGCCGTTGAGCCCCTAGACACGCACCCCTGTCGACGTCTCATTTGTTTTTGAGCAAGACTGTAATAGTGCTTTTTGTTTAAAAAAAAAAAAAAAGGGCTTCCCTGGTGGCGCAGTGGTTGAGAGTCCGCCTGCCGATGCAGGGGACACGGGTTCGTGCCCCGATCCGGGAAGATCCCACATGCCGCGGAGCGGCTGGGCACGTGAGCCATGGCCGCTGAGCCGGCGCGTCCGGAGCCTGTGCTCCGCAACGGGAGAGGCCACAGCAGTGAGAGCCCCGCGTACCGCAAAAACAAAAAAACACCCCGTGATAATGGCCGTGAGTGATGCCTTGGCATGGGGAATTTGGATGTCTTGACTCCTTAAAGCTACTCTCCACACCACCTGCTTCTGAAGGCAGTGGCTCATTTGGCTAACTTAGCACCATCATGGGCTGTTTGTCTTTAGTGTAATTCAGACTTCGTGACTTCTTTTCAAAAAGAATTCTATCTGAGTTATAATAAGTCCAAGAGAAAGTGATTGGAGGGCACCAAAGCATCCTCAATTCAACCTGCCTTACAGGGAGGAGGGACAAGAAACAGCTGGAAGACTTCCCAGCACCAGCTGGGGGTCTCCATCCGGGCTTCCTCACCCCATGAGCATTTTCTGCGTGGCTCATATATCAAGAGGACACAATCTCAGGGAGCTCAGAGTCTAGGCAGGCAGAGGTAGGCAACAGACACGCACACAAGAACCTGAGCAGAGAGACGTAAAGCAGAGATGCATCTGGCATGCACACTCATTGGAGAAGAGGCACCAGGGCTGTCTGCCGGGCTGAGGCATTAGTAGGTTCCGGCTGAAGCCTTGAGAGGTGGGTGGAAGTTGCCAGGGAGGCAGGTCTGCAGAGGAGATACCTGAGCAAAGGCTTGGAGACAGAGGAGAATGTGAAGTGTCTGAGGAAGGACAGATGCTTGCTGGATAGAACTGGGCTGTCTCTCCACTGCCCTCCATTCACTGTGCCTTTCCACCCCAGGGGTCCAGCCGACTGAGAGTCCAAGGGCTGGTCCAGCTATGGAGGCTGGGACATGCTGAGGACAAAGCACAGCCTCTGGAGTTCAACAGCCCCATCCGAATCCCAGCTCCACCAACTGCGTTACCTTGGGCAAGTTCTAGAACTTGTCTGGGGCTCAGTTTTCTCCTGAAAAATGGGGATGACCATCTCTGCCCCCCTGGGGATGCTGCGAGGGTGGTGAGATAAACCATCGAAAGTGCTGGTGAGATGCCTGACACGTGGCAGTTCGGAGATGATGAAGTCCTATCCTACATGCCAACTCCATCAAGAGTGGCTGCCATTGAAGTGTCAGAAGGATTCCTGGCCACATAGAATAGAGGCTTGTGCTCAGTTTGCAATAGAGGTGTCCGGTGAGTGCTGGATCCCATCTGATTGGGCCAGTTTCCCGTAGTTTCCCACTCTAGCAAGCTTCAGGCCAGTGCTCAGAGTGAAAAAAGCCAGCCACATCCAGCTGAGGGTGTGGATCTCACAGGCAGAGCACAGGGACCTCAGCCCAAGAGAAGCACACTGCAGAGCCTCGCTCAGCTGCCAGGAGCCTCTGGCCCCCTCACCTGTACTTGGCAGATAGAGAAGGAGCAGCACCTTAGCAAGCTAATTATCCCCTGGGGCATTGACCCCACCCATAGCACAAAAGATAAAGTCCATTTGCAATTAGTCTCCTGGAGCCAAACTAGTCCAAGAATGAGGTGACTAGGACTTTTTTTTTCCTTTTCTTTTTTTAACATTTTTAATTGGAATATAGTTGATTTACAATGTTGTGTTGGTTTCAGGTGTACAGCAAAGTGAATCAGTTATACACATATCCACTTTTTGGGGGGGATTCTTTACCCATATAAGTCATGACAGAGTATTGAGTAGAGTTCCCCGTGCTATACAGTGGGTCCTTATTAGTGGCCTGAACTTTAAAAAGTCCCAGAACTTCACTTAATTCTCCCCACTTCCTATAGAAATTTCTGCCACTTTATCCAAACCATCCCTGTGCCTCTTCTGCTCTTTCTTCCCACACCTTCTCCTCTCCTCTTCCTCATTCTCAGTGACGAGGACATTGGTGCAGACCTCCCAAGGAAGCCCTGGTCACCAGGACAGGCAGGACGTGTGCCCACCAGGTGGGCTGGGACTTGGCGCCCCCAGAGCTCAGGGAAACCAGACAAGAGGTCAGTGTTTCTTAAGTCCCCCCGACTCTGTGCCACGCCCTGTACCAGGTGCCTCCCTGCTCTGTATTATGTAATTGATATCAATACGATATTGCAAGCTGGCCTGTATTAGCTCCTCTTGTCCATGAGGAATTTGCCCGTGAGAGGTGGAGTGACCTTCCCAAGGTCGGGCAGCCAGGATAAAGGAGAAACCCCATTAAGCCAGCTCTTCCCGAACTGTGCCAAACCCCCCACTGCTCCAAGATATGGCCAAGTGCAAGGTGAGTGGGACTTGGAGGAGAAGCAGCCAGAGCGGTCCCCCTGAGAGGGAGAGAGCTCAGGAGGGTCTGTGGTTCCATCCAGAGGGAAGCCTGGGGCCTGACAGCTGATATCCCGAAGGTATCGGGACCCATTCCTTCACTAGTTCTACAAACATTAGCTGAGTGCCTACCATTCATTCAGGATGCATCGTTCATGCATCAATCATATATTCAAGAGGTTCATGTAGGAAACTGCCAGGCGTGGGCAACACAGGCACTGACACCCCCCCTCCCCAGGCCTCCAGGAATGGAGGCAAACCTCCCGTGGTAGAGGCTTTTTGGAGTCCAGCTGAACCCCAGCCCACGCGGTTAGTGAGGAAACCCTGAGACGCTTCTGGCTCCAACACGCCACCTGGACACACAGTGACAGCTGAGGACCACACTTATATATTAAACTATACTTTATTAGTTGGCTTGTCTCCCCAGGCCTGGGTCAGGAACCAAACCACATCTCCCAAGCTGCTATGCATGGCCTGTCCATCCAGAGAGAATCCTACAATTCACAGCCATCCACCCAGTCGCTGAGGTCCTTGCCCTGGCAGTGATGCCTCCAGACCTCCCTGAGGATGGAAGATGGGGAAGAGGAGAGACCAAATCAGCTGCAGTCTTCAGTCTTTGCTCAGAGAAGAACAGGGCGGAGGCGTGCGCTCTAAACCAAAAGTGAGGCGAGGAAAGGGGCTAGCAAGGGGAAGAGAGGCAAGTCAGCTGCGTTAACTAGCAAAGAACCCCTAAAAGAAATTAAAAAAAAAGGAGAGAGAATGGCCCTTAAAAAGTTACCTGTGTAGCCTCCGTATTTTACCGATGGAGATAACAGAGTAACTTGCTCAGGTTCACCCAGGAGTCAGTGGCAAAGACTGGGGTCCACAGCCCCAGTTCAAGGCTCGCTTCCTACACCATGCTGTTTCTGCTGACACTGATGCCACGGTACATGTGTACAGCCCTTTACAGTGTACATAGCACTGCCACACCCATCACCCATCTATCTGCCATGCCCCCCAGCAGCCCTATAAGGTAGATTGGGCAGATATCATATTCCCTATGTTCCAAATGAAAAGCTGAGACTAAGATGCAGAATTACTTGCCCGAGGTCCACAGCTTGTAAATGACAGAAATTCATCTACACCCAATTCTCTTTGCCTACAAATCTGGATCTTTCAGTTGCCGGTAACTATAGCTTATAGGCTCTTTTAGGACCATTACCTTGTTCCAGTGTCATGCTAGCATCTTGAGGAAGTTAAGCAAGACCCTGGGATCCTGGGGGTCCCAAGTTCCCAGGGGTTCCAAACTTGGATAACTAGGGTCCTCTATGATGTCAATGTCAGAGAGCCCAATGGCAAGGAGGGCCCCTAAAGGACCTTGATTGTTCATCTCTTCCATTAGACTGAAACGCTTGAGGGCAAAGAACTGGGTCTTGGCCACGCCTGAAGCCCAGCACCAAGCACAGAGCCTGGCACAGATGAGCTCTCAGGTGTGCATGTGGAGGGAATAAACAGCACCCTTCCTACATTCTAGAACCACTTCCTATTAGCCTCAGCCACCTCTCAGAGGTTATACATGCCACAAATTTACTCCCAGCGTACAAGAGAGTTGTTTTTTGATTTAACCCAAAAGAACCTGTTTCTTCCACCCCAAGGTAGTGCCCCCAAGGCCTCAAGCCCTTGGGTTCCTACCTGAGCCTGCATTCACCCTTCCTGATTTTATAGATGTGCATTCTATCCTGCTGAGCCTGCCTCATTCCAGATTCAGCTCCTGGGGCTTCAACTGTTCTCAAATCAACACGTCTCCCAAGCTGTGGCCATTGTCAAGGCCCACCTTGGACCTTCTCTACGTTCATGGTCCTTTTCACCTCCTCCTCTCACTCACTGGCCATGTATCACGTGTCCCTGTTCCTTCTCCACAGCCCCTCACCCCTCACCCCTCTCCTGTCCATCACCTATACAACTGTCTGAGTCCACACCCTCTCTCTCATTTAGACTCCCACAGAGGCTTCCCAACTAGCCCCCCTGGCTCTAGTCCGTCTGGCTTCCTTCTGCTCATGGACTGACATTTGATACTTTCCTAATTACCCCCCCAGCCTCGTCACTATCGCATCTGCCCTGAGTTACTCTGGCCACCTGGAGGGATTTTACCTTCCCCACATCCCGTCCCCTGCTACTATCCAGATAGGGGAGTAAAGGGAGGTTGGAGACTCTCTGTAGAGAAGCTCTCATCAGAAGAGGCTGGGAAGCTGTAGGCCTGCTGCTTCAGGGGCTCCAAAGATATAGCCCAGTGCCCCATCGGATGCTCATCCAACTCCCTTTCCTATGAGGATGGCTCCAAAGGCCATCTTGTGGGAAGGAGGTGAGTAAAGGGAAGGCTGATAGGGTGCGGCTCCAGAGCACCCACCCACGCTTCAAGCAGGGAACTTCTTTGATCTGTTGTACTAGACAAAGATGCCACAGTTAAGAAACAAACAAAGTTCCTAGACCCTGGTCTAATGAACTTGTAGGCAGGCATCCCGACACAGGCAGATCTTGGAGGAGCCAGGCTTGGCTCCGTGACCTCCAGTGACTTGCTTATCCTCCCTAAAATTTAGTGCGTTGTCTGTAAATACATCAGTGGTAGTGAGCTCCGCCACCGAAAGCGGCCGTGCGGATTAGATTGTGAGGCCATGGAATGGCGCCTGGGATAAGGAGGACACTCAGAGAAGGTTAGTTCCCTACTGTGGTCCTGGCCACATCTCCTTGCAGGGGGCTCCAACCTACATTACTTACCAGGTGCCCAGACCCTGGGGATCCTGAACTATCTTCATGGCACAGATAACAGTATCCTTGAGGTTAGGATTCAACAAGTCTGGGGAGGGAGGCAGAGAAACACGATGAGGGAGCAGGGGTTGGAGCTGGATAGCCAGAGTCTGTCTCCATCTCTCTGTCTTTCTCACACATGTACACACCCTCCTCCATCCTAAATTCAACCCTGTCCCTCGACCGCCCTGCAAGCACAGGGCTTACCCGATCACTTCCCCCCATCAGAAGCCATCCCCCCTCCCTTCCCACAGTGTCCCATCTGGGACCCCAAGTCAGATGCACAGAGGATCCATCCACATCACTTGCCCCATCCCGCCCTCCTTGGTAGACCCAGCAGGCAGCGGGGCTCCGCACTCAAACAGAAGGCAGGAGGAACACGCAAGGCTGGGGAAGAAGCAATGGGCAGTGCAGAGCCCGGCCCCCGGCCAGCCCCGGGCCCAGGCCCAGCCTACCGGAGCAGTACATCTGGCACGTGTTTGGGACATGGGGGTTGAGATTCTTGCACCACTTCCGGCTGTTGATCTGGAAGATGCCGCTGTTGGTACTTCCATCGGCTTCGTGGTCCACGGCAGCTGTGTTGAAGCCACTTGCGAAGTAAGCAAGACAGACCCCTGCACAGGGCGGAGACAGAGGCCTGCAGGTCGGATGACGGAGGCCAACCCAGACCAGAGGGCTCATGGGGCAGACTCCACACGTCACCTCCTCCGAGCCTCAACTCCTGTTTCCAGGCAGTCAGGGCAGACGCCCTCCCACCTCCTTGACAAATGAATCCATCGAAGCTCGGAGGGGCAAAGTGACTTACTCAAGGTCACACAGAGCCACCAAATAGCAAGAGTCGGGACCCGACCTCAGGCGTCCTGACTCCTAGGCTAGCAATCTTCCCACGGCCTCACTGTCCGCACATAGTAGGACCCAAGAAATGCTGTGGGGTGAACGAACAAGAGCTCGCTCTTTAGAGACATGGTCAGGAAGGCACAGGGGGAACCTAGAGAGAGGGCTAGAACTAGAGAAGAAATGAGTCCGGGTGTGGCTGTACTTCATAGCTTCTCGAGACTGCCCCCAGCTTGAAAAGTTTGGTATTTACTGCTTTGCTCAGCTCGCCCTAAACTTCACTGGGAATGTCTGATCGTCGTGGCCACAATTCAGATTAGGGTAGGACACCATTCTTTTCCTGTGGCTCCCGGCTTTACCAGCGGGGGAGAAAATGAAGAGGTCGTTCTGCTGTGGCTGCCTGTCGTCTGCCTGCTGCGTATTCACCCCAGTGCCAGGGGTTCTCTACCTCTCAGCTCATGGGACCCTCGTTTGACAAAGGAGAACAGAGGCTCCCAAGGCCACAGCCCTTGAGGGAGGAAGAGGGAGGAAGGGAGTGCAGTCCTCACAGTCCGCCAGGCTGTATCCCCGGAATCCATCCAGGCCGAAATCCTGCAGCACTCTGGCCAGCTCACAGCGACTGTAGACCTCGGCCTGGCCGGAGCTGAGCAGGCAGCTGAGCAGAGACGCCAAGGCCAGCAACGTGATCCCAGGCAGGCACGGCCACCTCCTGGGAGCCCAGCTCCCACCTTCCATGCGGGCGGCAGGGTTGGAGACCCCGCCGCCCTGGCTCCAAGCTGGGCTTTGACAGGCAGCTCACAGAAGGGTACCCCTGGAAGAAGGGAAACAGGGCCTGAGTGTACCTGGGAAGTGTGGAGAAGGCTCCAACACTGCCAACCTGCTCCGTTGCAGCCCTGATGGGGCATCAGCCGTACCACCAAGAGCCAGAAGAGGGTTCCCCGAGGCCAGCCTCTTTCCTCTGCAATCCTGCTTTGTACCCCCCTGTCCCGGCAGCTGAGAGAAGAGGAGGGGAACCGGGGAGAGGACAAACACATTCTGAGCTCCATACTACTTGCCAGGCATCACGGAATCCTGAATCCCAGGACTTCACAACTCAGAAGGGACAAAGTTTGGACTGAGGCCAAAGTTTATGTGACTCCAAAGTCCCACCGGGGTTTGGCCACAAGCAGATGCTCCCGGAGGGGACAGCCGAGCAGTGGCATCTGTGTAAATCAATCCCTCAGCCCAGATGCCACGAAGCTCTCTTCTAGCGCTGAGCCTCCCCCTCCTGGCCTGCACTGAAGCCCGGTCTCCCCCAGGACACTGCCACCCTGCAGCCTCTCAGGTGGAGGATGCTCTCTCTCCCACACACAGGCCGCCCAGGGCGATGCTGAAACTCTCCTCCACGCCCGCCCCCCCATCTAAACCACCACCTTGTTAAAGCCCGGCCTCCCTCGAGGCTCACCTCGCCCGGTTCGGTTTGCCCTCCACGCCTCTCATCACTGGCTCTGCAGGCCTGTCCCCAACATCATGAAGGACCTTTGCACCTGGGTATGACATTGGCCTCCACTCTGTCTCAGAATAGAGAAGTGTCTCTATTCCACTTCTATCTCTCCCCAGCCACCTGTGAACTACCTCTCCATGTCTCTCACGACCTCGGCCCCCAACCTTCATAGATTCCAAAAATGAAACACAACCTCGGGAGTGGCTGTCCCTACAACTGGGTGGTCCCGAGCCCAGGGATGACAAGACAAGGGTATGCTTTGCAGTAAGCCTCGTCTCAGCGGGAAGCCCGCCCCTACGCATAACGTCTCTGATGTGGACACTTTCCCAGCACCATCTTCTTCCTCTATAACGTGAGGAAATTAATAACACCTGCCTCATCGGATTGTTGAAAGAATGAATGAGAAAAGAAAGGCACAGAGAGAACGGGACTCTTTGCACTAGAACTCGGCTGGTCATTATTTCTATTAGGAAGTGACGCTGGCAACGGCACTGATGCTCGTCTTGGTCGGGTTTCTCTCTCCCATTTCCCTCAGGGGGTATTCATGACCCCCATTACTGTCCTTGAGTCCCCTCACCTCCTGCCTCACTGAGAAAAACAAGGTGCTCACAGGTGAGACTTCCTTCCTCTTTCTGCTTTTATCCCGTCCCATTCACAAGTGCATCAGTAGCCTCACCTACCCTCACAGAGGAGGTGCCTCTACACTGATGGGGGCCCATCTTTCCTCCAAGCTCTGTGTTTCATCCTTTCGCATCTCTCCACCGTGTTCTACCAGCCACTTCTCCTCTCTCAGCGTCACCAGCCCCTCCTCTCCACCAACCCCTCCTTCCTCTGCAGGTACAGACATGCTTAGATCTCCAGCTTCTAAAATAACCTTCCCCGGACTCTTTATCTATACTGACCTGTCCCTCTCCCTCTCTTTCTCATTTCAACTTCTAGGGGAAAATCTACGATTTTCTCACCTCCCATTTGTTTCTCAACCCAGTGGAATTTAGCGTCACCACCACGACCACTCGCCTGACACTGTTCTACACAATCCGATGGACCCTCGTCAGCTCCTGTCTCGCGGGAGCCCTCAGCAGCCTTGCACACCGCTGCCACTCCACCCGGTTGAAACTCTCGCCTCTCTCCGCTTCCATGACGCTCCCCTCTAGCAGGTTCCTCGGATTCCCTTTTGTGGAATCCACTTCCGCCCAGGCCTTAAATGCCGATATGCTTCCCAGGCATTTCTCCCTTGAGCCCTCCTCTCTCCCACTTCAGGAAACCCTCCGGGCAGCCTGCAAGATGCCCAAGCATGTCTGTGCCTACTGCCCCCTGCAGGGCGATGGCTCATATGACATCTTCCCCGGAGCAGCAGACCTCATAGGTAACTGCCTCCTGGGAACCTCCGCTTGGATAAGACACGGTGAACTCAAACGGAGCACGTCCAAAACAGAACGAACCTTCCCACTATTTTAGTGCTCTTTTGTATGTCTTCCCTTTCTTGGTTTCACACATTCTTGGTTTTCAACTCATCATGTTCTATTGTTTAAACCTATTTCTCCAAATCGGATAAACATTTTTATCCAGATATAAATGTCATTCTTCACTCCTCTCCATCACAACATCTTTCACTCATCCCCAAGCCATCAATCCCAATGCGCTGTCGAGTCCACCTTCCCTCCAAGGGCAGCATCTCTTCCTCAGTTCGGACCACCCTCCTGCTGTGCTGATGGTCTCCTGGCATCCAGTCCTGACCTTCTCCCCAACTATTCTCCCCACATTCACCAGCATGAAGGTTTTACACAAAAAGCCTGGCGTGTGACGTCCTTTGATGGCTTCCTTCCTCACCCCTCCTAAGCATGGTCCTCGTGACCCAGCCTTGCTGACCTCTCCCCCGCGACACATTAAGTTCCAGTAACGCCACGTCATTCGCTCACGATGATCTTGCCGCCTGAACGGGAACCCTCTCGTTTCCTTTACGTGCTTCACTCTTACCTATACTTCAAGCGTCACATTAGAGGTGAGTTCCCCAGCGAGACTCCCCCAGTGGGCCCCCGCCCCCCCCAATACTCCCAAAGCGCCCTGTGCTTCTGCCCTCCTGCACAGTAGACTGTAAAAGACGTTAGCCTTTCCCACTGCAAGGTGAACTTCCAAAGAACAATGGTTCTTTGAGAGTCAAGGGAGTCAATCCTGAGAGTCAAGCAGAGCTGCCGGCATGGAGCGGCGGATCAATGGGTGCTTCTCAAGACTGAAGTATATTGAAGTCGTGTCCACAAGAGCATGAGCCCTTCTCATCGAAGTGTGGGGGGATGAGAGGGAGGAAGACACCCTTCTGAGTTCTTAAAATCTGGCAGACACTGTGCTGGGCTTTTTCTGGTTGTTTTCTGACTTAATCTCATCTAATCCTCTCAACAATTCAAGGGGGGAAGGATTACTATCTCCAATTTATAGATGAAGAAACCAAGCCGACTGCTCTACAGAGACTTGTGTTTGCTTTTTCGGTAGCAGAGTTATTTAAAGGTCATTTCATCCTGAGCATTTCCCAGCAGATCTAGAGGTAGCAGGAGTCAGGTTCGGCTGATCCAGAGACCAGAGGCTGCCAGCGTGGTCTCCAATCTCTCGCTCTCAACTCCCCACCCGCCGCTTCACCAGCCCAGAATCCGCCGCCCCGCCCTGCAATCTCTGACCACTGCCCTCCTTTCTCCATGTCCCTCTCTAATCAGTAAACAGCTGCAGGAGGAGGGGGACGGGGGCTCACTGCTCAGGTGTTGTCCGCACGAGAGCTGACACAGCAATGACAGTGGCAGTAACAGCAACGACCCAACACTCGGCTTCAGCCCAGGACACCCCCCATGATACAGCTGGGGCCCCAGGCACCCAGCTTGAAGAGAATGATGGGAAAGGGCAGGCTCTAAACTGACGTGGGGCCTTCTGGAACTCCCCAGTTCTGTGAGCTCATCTTCTAGAACCATCTTCACCCACCCAGCTTTGTTAGCCCCCCTGAGCCCCTCAATGTCAGGGCCTGGGGACATATTAGGAGGATCTAAGCTCAACCCCCCTTGCCCACCTTCACTCACACACACAATACTTTGAAGGATGGCTCACTCCTCTCCTCCCAACAGGCCCTTCCGGTGGGTACCCAGGGATGATGATGCTGGCGGGTGGCCGCCGCCGCCCCAGGCATCCGACCTCACGGTCAAACTCCTTTGTTCTTCTCCCTTGATGCTGAGCTACGAACCACCCCCTTTCTCCATCTGGATGATGACAGTTCAGTGTGGACAAGCCTGGGACAAATGTGATGCTGTCGACCCTAAAGCTTGTGGGACAGAGCAGTGAAATAGAAGGGCATGTGACACCCGTGTCTATACCCCACAGGGGCCCCTGCTTGGAGGCCGTGTGGCACAGCAGTTAGAGCATGGACTTTGCAGTCAGGCTGACCTGAGCACGAACACGGGCGCTAGTGACTACCAGCTGGGTGTCCCAGTAAAAGTGACTTAACCTCTCAGTTTCCTTCATTCTCAAGGGGGAATAACAATACAGGAAACATCTCTAGAGACACGCAATACACAGGATCAATTACCACTAAGAGCAGAGCACAACCATAAACATGTCAAGCTGCCCCTGTTCATCCTGTCTGCTTGGGCCCCATCCCAGACAGACCAGATTCGAATTGAGGGTAAACCCACTTTTGCATCAGGGTTTCTCTCTCTTTTTTTTTTTTTAATTTTATTGTGGTAGGAAGACATGAGTCACTTAACATGAGATCTATCCTCAACAAAATTTTAAATGTATAGTACAGTGTAGTTGATCATAGGTACAGTGTTGTACAGCAGATCCCCGAAACTTCTTCCCCGTTTAACTGAAACTTTATGCCCGTAGATTAGTAACTCCCCACTCCCTTCTCCCCCAAACCCTGGCAACCACCATTCCACTCTTTGGTTCTATGGACTTGACTCTTTTAGATACCTCCTATAAGTGGAATCATGCAGTGTGTGTCTTTCTGTGACCGCCTTATTTCACTGAGCATAATGTCCTCCAGGTTCATCCGTGTGGTCACATGTTACAGAATTTCTTTCCTTTTTAAGGCTGAACGGTGCACCACTGGGTGTATAGACCGCATCTTCTTTATCCATTCATCTGATGGACATTTAGGTTTTTTCCACACCTTGGCTATTGTGAATAGTGCTGCAATGAACATAAGAGTGCTAATATCCCTTCAAGTTCCTGATTTCAATTCTTTTGGATAAATACTCAGAAGTGGGGTTGCTGGATCACACGGTAGTTCTATTTTTAATGTTTGGAGGATACTGTTTTCCACAGCTGCTTCGCCATTTTGCGTTCCTGCCAACAGTGCACAAGGGTTCCAATTTCTTCATGTCCTTGCCAAAACTTATCTTTTGCTTTTTTTATAACAGCCATCCTGACAGGTGTGAGGTGTGAGGACTCACTGTGGTTTTGATTTGCATTTCCCTAATGATTAGTGATGCGGAACGTTTTTTTCATATGCCTGTTGGCCACCCATGTGTCTTCTTTAGAGAAATGTCTCTTTGGCATCAGTATCTCTTAAAAGCTCCCCCAGATGACTCCAATGCACAGCCAAGGCTTGAGCCTTTGTCCTGGGGGAAGGGCTCTGGACTTGAGTTAGGAAACCTGAGTTCAATGTCTTGCTGTGCCCTTGGTTGGCTATTTAGTCTTGGCCAGTTAACCTCCATTTCCTCATCTATAAAATGGAGTCGTTACCCTGCCCCACCCCCTAGAACCACGGTAATCTCCCCAAGCCTCAGTTTGCTCCTCTGTAAAATGGGAATAATCCTCCCTCACTGTCTCAATGCCTGAAGATACATACCACTTGGATCAGTACATCTTAACTATTGTTTTTATTGTCTGGCCCTGGGTGGTGATTCTGTACAGTTGAGTTTTGGGGGTTGTTACTGGATCGGCCTGCTTTTACTATTTTATCACTTCTTTTTATTGAGTCATCTTTTAGTTTATTTTTATTTTATTGTGTGTTTTGTTATTTCCCACTTGACTTTCACTCTTAAATGGAGAAGAAGAAACAGAAAGCTCAAAAGAAAAAGTTACAAGGGCAGACAAGGCCCCAGTTGACAATTGGTGGGTCTTGATTTCTCTGCTGAGCTCAGCACGAGTCTTTCCTGTTTCCCCCAAAGCAAGCTCAGATTCTTGACCACATCCCATCAGAGATCCCCCACCAGCTCCCTTCAGGTTTAAGTTCTCCTGAAGCATCTCTTACATTTCTGCTTCTCAGTCCTGGCTGCACTTTAGAAAAAATACTGACACCTGGGCACCACCCCAGTCCCATTACATCCAAATCTCTGGGGGTAAAGCCCAGGCATTACTACTTTTTCAACACTTCCAGGAGATTCCAAAGTGTTACCAGAGGTGAGAACCACTGTTCTAATCAAACTTTAGTTCCCTAAATGTGTGCCAGTGCTTTGCAGCCATGTCTTACATGCTATTATATATGTTTTTCCCTGTGAAGTACACTCTTTCTGTTCCAACTAACTGGCTAGCTGCTGGTCCTCCTTAAAGCATTGCTGGAGCTTGTCTTCCTCCCCTGGACTCCTTGGGCTGAGTCAGGAGTCCTCTATACCTTGGCACAGCAATCAATGTTAATGTGGCATCTCAGCATCTACCACACTACATCAGTATCTTCTTCCTCCATCGCTCCCGCCAGACTAGGAGATGCCCGATGCGTCCCAATTGTCTATTTTCCCATTGTTGACAACAAGATCAAAAAATACTATGGAAAGAAATGAAGAAATGAATGAAAATCATCTAGTCGGTTGATTCAGAAGAACCTCAGCTCAGAGGACTCCATCGGGAGAGTGCCAAAGGTGGTCCCAAGAAGTATGCAGGGGTCTCTGGATGATGAAGAAATGAGCCCTACTCTGCCTCCAAGTAGGGAGAGCCTGGAGCTCCTAGAGAGACGTCTACTCACCCGATCCACTCCCAACTCATAACAGTGAAAATAGAACTAACCTCTTCTTGATAAGTTGTGTCCCTGTTAGTTTCATCTTTTTTTTTTTTTTTTTTTTTTTTTTTTTTGCGGTACGCGGGCCTCTCACTGTTGTGGCCTCTCCCGTTTTGGAGCACAGTCTCCGGATGCGCAGGCTCAGCGGCCATGGCTCACGGGCCCAGTCGCTTCGCGGCATGTGGGATCTTCCCAGACCGGGGCACGAACCCGTGTCCCCTGCATCGACAGGCGGACTCTCAACCACTGCGCCACCAGGGAAGCCCCTATTTTCATCTTTGATCACAGTATGTGGCTGTGATCACAAGACATTGTTATCAGGAGGCCTGAGGCATGTAGAGTCACTAACCCTGCACTGCAGAGTCTCACCCCATCATATTCTTTTAGTTTTGTGTCTCCTTTATTAATCTGTCTTCCTCCCCGTGATGGTTAATTTTCTGGGCCACAGGGTGCCCAGATATTTGGTCAAACATTATCCTGGGCGTTTCTATGAGGGCGTTTCTGGAGGAGATTAACATCTTTAAAAATTGAAATGTATTTGACACATAAGGTTGTGTAAATTTAAGATGTAAGACATGTTAATTTGATACATTTCTATATTGTGATATGATTATCATCATAGTCGTAATTAACACCTTGGTCACATTGCATCATTATTTCTTTTTAGTGGCTGGAATAATTAAGTTCTAGTCTCTTAGCAAGCTTGATGATTACAATACAATATTGGTGTCTATATTCATTATACTGTGCATTAGATGAGATTAACATTTCAATCACTAGATTGAGTAAAGCAGATTGCCCTCCCTAATGTGGGTGGGCCTCATTCAACCCGCGGAAGGCCTGAAGAGAAGGAAAAGGCTGATCCTCCCTGAATAAGAGGGAATTCCCCCTGCCTGACTGCAATTCAAACTAAGACATTGACTTTTTTCCTGCCTGTGAACTAGAACTGAAACATCAGCTCTTCCTGGGTCTGAGCCTGCCAGCCTTTAGACTGGAATAACACCATTGATTCTCTTGGGTCTCCAGCTTACCAACTCACCCTGCAGTGGAACTCACCCACTTCCACAACTGCATAAGCCTTATCCCAAATATATATATAGCGACTCTTCTAACCACATTTTTATAGTTCCCTGTATGTGTGTTTATATACACAAATCCTATTTGTTCTGTTCCTCTGGAGAACCGTGACCGATACAGTCCTCCGTGAAGTTGGTAGAAAATCACTTAACAGTCACCAGGTTCCTCAATCCACATTATTCCCTTCCTTGCTGTGGTGCCACTCCTGGCTGACACTCTTCCCTCCCCTCCTATGATGCGTGCCTTCCACAGTACAGGGCAGCTGACTGAAAGCAGCCAGACCTGGGCTGGAGTCCTGATGTCACAGAATTTACTAGCTCTGTGACCTTGGTGGGTTAGTTAGCCTCAGTATCCTCACCCATAAAGTTAAAAGGACTGCCACCCAGAGGGCTGTGGAGAGGATTAGTGAGATAACATGCAAATAATCTTACACAGAACCTGGCACCAAGCAGACACTCAAGAAAAGGTAGTTCTTTAATTATTGTTATTTTGGGGGAGAGGAAACTAACTAACCATACTTTTGAGAACTTCACCTGAACTGTCAAAAAAGGCTCTGAGTAAAAGGGCCTAAAGGATGTTGCAAAGGGAAAGCAGGAGCTAGTTTTAACCAATCAGAGGCCTCTTTCCCAACCAAGTTTGTGCTGTGTTGGCCCTCGCGGAAGTCACAACATCTCTGGATGAGCAGGGAATTAATCTACTAGCATTCGTCTTCCTGGACTTACATCCTAGGGATTTGCTCTCAGGGAAACCGACACAGCCTAAAGAGAAAGGAGAAACATCCATTTGGAAAAGAGTGCTTGTTCATCCATGTCATACTCCCCGCTCCCCCTCCTGACGTCCTTCAGAGGTCAAGAATAGTTCCTCCATATCTGTCCCCATCACTCTGGTCGGTGCTGTCAGCGTATCTTACCTGGGACTACAGTCATTCCCTGAGGGTCTCTCTGCACATCTACGTGATAGAACTGAATACAGCAGTCCCCATTTTTAAATCTGTCAGTGGATCTCTATCACCTGCAGAGCTAGTTCGGAAGTCCTCCGCACTCTGTCCTCTCCCCACTTCTCCAGCCCTTCCTCCCAACACTTCTCTCCCTGCAACGCCACCCCCTGGGCTTCCACGGTTCTGAGCTACCCACTCTTCCCCAAACTTATCTGTCTAGAATCTCTCCTCATTGGGCACCTGATAACTCCATCTCACCCTTCAAAATCAGCCCAGCGTTGCACCTTCCACAGAAAGTGTTAATCCCAGTCTCTACCTCCTGAACCCTCCAATCTATTTTCTTGCCCCCGGCCCTTGAATTTCTCCCTGTCACAGAACTCCCACATTGCACTATAATTTATGATGTACGTGACTGTAGCCCTGTCTGTGAGCTCTTCCAGAGCAAGGAGTACGTTATATTTCATCTCTGTATTTCCTTGACCTATTAATGGGTGAGACACCCAAAAGGCACTGAGTAAAGGTTAGGAGAATACATTTAAAAACACACTGATTGGGGAGGGAAGGAGAGGCCCACGATTCTATAGGGAGAGAACAAGGGAGATTTTGTGGTGCTGGGACAGTTCTGTATCTTGATCTGGATGGTAGGTACACAAATGCACGTTATAAAATGACGCGGGGGCTTTCCTGGTGGCGCAGTGGTTGAGAGTCCGCCTGCCGATGCAGGGGACGCGGGTTCGTGCCCCGGTCCGGGAAGATCCCACATGCCGCGGAGCGGCTGGGCCCGTGAGCCATGGCCGCTGAGCCTGCGCGTCCGGAGCCTGTGCTCCGCAACGGGAGAGGCCACAACAGTGAGAGGCCCGCATACAGAAAAAATATATATATATTGGAAATGAGGGGCAGTCAACCCTGGAATTTTTCACAAAGTCTAATTTAAGATTATTTAAAACTGACCAGCTAGAAGGTGAATTATGAGGACACAAACATAACCCAAATGTGCTTCAACATTTGCTTTATTTAGAATCGTAACAAGTTTCTGCTCTAAAGGCCTTGGAATCAGTACCTAAATGGGAAGAACCAGGAGTAGAATGAATCAGGTCAGCACAGCTGTGGAGGCAGAATGAGGCCGCCTGTGATGAAGCACCTGAGAAAAACAGAAAGCTTCTGTGACTCTATCTGACCAGAGAAAGAGGCTGAATGGGTGGGAGAAAGCTGCATTCCTGACCCATGACTTGGGAGGCCCTGGACCTAAAAATCTGAGTCCACATTCTTAGTAACTTGGAAACCCTCACATGCTGGAGGTGCTAAAAACTGAGGTTTTGGGAATTCCCTGGCGGTCCAGTGGTTAGGACTTCACGCTTCCACTGCAGAGGGCATGGGTTCAATCCCTGGTTGAACTAAGAGAGCTAAGCTCCCTCATGCATGCTGCATGGGACAGCCAAAATAAAATAAAATAATTAATTAAAAACCGAGGTTTCCAGTAAACTAGCACCTTCAACAGCGGAAGGCCTCCACACACCCAGGGCCTCTGACACCCTGAGGTTCCTAGCAACCAGGGTGGGCTCACAACCTGATGATGTCAATAGCCCTAGGAGCCTGAGACCCCTAATAACTGATGTCTCTGAGAACTGTGAAGCCTTTAATAAACTGAAAAACTGAATAACCCAGGGCTTCTACCGACCCAAGCCTTATAATAAACTGAGACTCTTAGCAACCCAGATCTCCTAGCAACCTGGGGACTCTGATTATCAGAGACTCCTAGCAACCAGGGAGATTGTACAACCTGGGACCCCAGCACACATCCAACCCTGGGCCTAAACTGCCTCTCCCTCTGTGGTGACTCCACACTGAACCTCGAGAGGAAGTGTGGTCTGAGAGACAGAGGCAGAATCAGGGGCCAAAGACCTGGGTAAAACGTTCTGATTTGGCCACTTACTAACTGTATATCCTTTGGCTTAATCTCCCTATCAGACTCCTTACATATAAAATGAGAATGATCATTACAATCTCTAGCTCATAAAATTACTGTGAGCATCAGGTAAGAAGGCTTAAGGGAAAGCATTTTAACAGCTACACATATGCATGTTGCCATTTCCAACTGCACCCTGTCCCCTCCCATCTCAAGACCCACCATACTGCATCAATTTGAAATCAATGCTACTTCCAAAACATCTTTCCCATGTATTCCAGCTCCGTAACCACCACCAGAATCTCAAGCCCCGATTGTCTACATTGCCACCAGTTATCTTTCAAACATACAAGTGCTATCCTTTCTCTTTTGCCCACAGGCTTCTATTGGCTCCCTTGTTCTTTGAGTCAAGTTCAACTCTTTAGCATGGTATATAAGCTCTTCATGATCAAGCCCTATCTTTCCAGCTTCATCTTCAATCACTCTCCCAACCCCCACTTCCTTTATTTACCCTGAAAACAAACCTGAGGCATGGGTATCCGTCATCTCAGTTTCACAGATAAAGAAAACAGGGCTGAAGTAGTTCACGCAAGTGCATACAGCCTGGAAGCAGTGATTTGAAGCCAAGTTGGATCGTAAAACCCAAGTCCTTTGACTGCAAAGCCATTAATGCCGTTTGGAAGCTTCCCAAAAAGCATACTTCTCTGGTAAACTCTCTTAATAAACCAACTTTGGTCTTGTCCCAAAGCCCCTCCACCCTTTTCTGCAAGAGCCGCTGAAAAACATTCAGCTTTGGTGGAGCTTAAATTTACACTAGGGGGCGCTCTCCTTGCACACAAAACTATATACATCATCCCTAAGAGACTACTGAGACCACGCCCAGTGATGCTTTACCTGTGGCCTGGCTCATTTTGCCATATGGTTCGAGGTGTAATTCTAGGATAAATGTAATTTTAGGATAAACTGCTTCCATGTTGCTGCTCCGCCTGCCGATGCAGGGGACGCAGGTTCGTGCCCCGGTCCGGGAAGATCCCACATGCCGCGGAGCGGCTGGGCCCGTGAGCCATGGCCGCTGAGCCTGCGCGTCCGGGGCCTGTGCTCCGCAACGGGAGAGGCCACAGCGGTGAGAGGCCCGCAAAAAGCCCAGATATTAACATTTCAGGGGCTAAATAAAGTCATTTTTATTAACATCCTTCCTGTCAATGGAACAGGTTAACCTAAGTTTTAAGAATACACCTGTTCTTCCATAGGACTCAATAAAGCTACTCTCATTTTTCACTAAAATAAATATGACCTGAAAACAGCTGTATTTGCTGTTTGATTCTCAAGGTTCAGGGTGTGGGGAGGCTGATGGGGACAGCAGGACAATTTCTCATCATGGGTACAATCTGACATCTTCGTTTTATGAACGTGAGGACAAAAATCCCCAAAGGGGAAGCACATTGCTTCAGGGCCCATGTCAAGTAAGAGTCAGGGCAGGGACCAGATCTAATTCTCCAGAACACATCTTCATATTAATACACTCATCTTGTAATGAACAAAGAGGAGCCCTCTGATGTTATCGCTCATGGGCTCAGAGCACACAGCATGAATGCCGTATGGGGCTCCTTATGGCGTATGGAAGAGAAACCATACTTGGTTCTATGGGTATGTCCAACCCTCTGAACACCCGTGAGATGGGGGAATATGTATGGATGCCTCTCAGAAGGCCTGGCTTTCCTGATGTGCTCACTTTGGTACCTTCCCCCACTTCTCTGAGAGCTGTCCTCTCCAGGCTGAGATCAGGGGCCCCAGAGAGCTCTCACAAGGTGCTGGGGGGTAGGGTTGGGAGGAAAGACTTTCTTCCCTTAGACCCAAAAACAATTTCCCTCCCAAACTGCCAGGGGAGAACTCGGCGCCAAGTTCATGCTGTTCAATGGGCCTGAAGGGATTCTCATTTGGGGATGACTTTACCCCCCAGAGAACACTTAGCAATGACTGAAGACCTTTTTGGTTACCACAAAGTGAGGAGAGGCATGCTATCGGCATTTAGTGAGTCAAAGGAGGTGAAGATGGCTGCTCTTGACTGTTTAAAGCAGGGAAGGTGCCATCCAACCGCTGAGCCTCAGCAAAAAAAGCAATCCTGTAACACAGAATCTGTCCCATGGTGAAGCCAAGACCGTCTTTTATTGATTAAAGGTCAACAAGGATGTAGATAAGTTAAGCTATGCAGAGAACTAACATTCTGAAATGCCAAATCCTAAGGCTGAAAGTCTAAAACGAATCATTCAAAACACAAGGAGATGCAACTCCGAGGACTGATCAGAATCTGAACGGCTCCACTGGATCTAAAACCCAGATCGCCAACATCCCGCTAAGGTTCCCACATGGAGGGCTGTCACCGAGCTCAGAACCGACGCTGCATGAAATGCACGGAGTTCAAGGGAATGTATGGCAGATCTGTGAGCTCCCAAGTGTGCATTCCTACTGCTTGGAGGCTGGAGAGAGTCAGGCTTGGCAGAAGAAATAGAAAGGAAGGCAGAGGAAGCAGAAGTGAACTGTGACATCCAATTCTGTTTCCTTCAACATTCCAAAAACAAAGTGGAAACTCACTCTTCTGGTTAATCCTTCTTTTCTCCAAGGAAGCTGGCTTTTAGTTATCATTCAGTTTTCTCATCAAAGAAAGTCACCTGACTGTATAAAAAGGCAATGGAGTCATTCCAGAGGCTTTAATCTAACTGTATCATCAGCACTTGGCCTTACATTCAATACTTGTCCTTAAAAAGTACCCAGTTCCTTTGAGTCTAGGGCAAGGGGTTGAGAACAAGCCAGGGCAAAGCTCAGGACAGGGGTCTGTAGGAGGAGGATTTCAGCTCCAGGGCTGGCCTCGGGAGAAGGCACCCCTAAAGCCTCAAGGGGTTAGGTTCAAAAGGTAAAGCAAGCTCCAGGGTGAAAGAAACAAAGGTCAGGAAAGCTGCTCTGGCTGGGATAAGGGCACAGCAGTGGAAGGTCTGAGCGGGCAGCCAAAGCGACGTGCACAGAAGTCGGTCTTGGAAAATCTGTCCATCTGGGGCAAGACCTCACCAGCAAGTGGGTGGGGAAGAGAATGTGTATCCCGACTTATCTTCTTATTTCTCACTATCTTCTCAAGGCCTAACCCAGACACTGGTACCTAATAGGTGCTTGAGAAGTATTTGCAGAGTGAATGAATGAAAAACAAAACCCCTAGAGGTATCAAGTCCACACACCTCCTTCTTGCCTCTACCATCCTGCCCTATGGGGATGAGAGAGGATGCCACTGCCTGCCTAGGGACTCCTTGGTGATTTACTAAATCACTGATTTTAATTAGGCACCAAGAACAAAAGGACGAACACTGCCAAGTTGCAAAGGACGAGGATATTGTGGGAGAAATCTAATGGGAAACACGGAGCATGGAGATGGATCTGCTGATTGAGCTCTGGGAGGCCGGGTGGGAGGGGCTTGGCCTTGACTCAGTTCTACAAACAGCAGCCAGGAGGCCTGCTCCAAAGGCACTGCTGAGACCATGGTGAAAAACTGGTAATGATAAGAGCCACAGTCCCCCTGCCAGGAGCCTCAGGCCCTGGGAGCCAGGTGTTCCACAGGACAAGAACGTCCTGTACCCGAGTCAGGAGGGGGCAAGGAGCTGAGGCTGCTGCAAGGCGGACAAGAGGCATGTGGAGCAGACTGGGACCCACCTCACAACTTCCAGCAAAGTTGAAGATGCACGTACGTTAGCGGTCAACTACTCCACCTCTAGGTGACTACACACCACAGAGCAGGGTCAGAAAACTGTTTCTGTAAAGGGCCAGAGAGTAAGCATTTTAGGCATTTCAGACTAGATGGTCTCTACGAGACTATAAAACCATTCGACTCTGCCATTTTCGCGTAAAAGCAGACACAGACAATACTGAAATGAATGCCCGTAGCTGTGTTCCAATAAACCTTTTTTATGGGCACTGAAATGTGAATTTCCTATCATTTTCATGTATCACAAAATATTCTTATTTTTTTTATCCATTAAAAATGTAAAAACCAGGGCTTCCCTGGTGGCACAGTGGTTGAGAGTCCACCTGCCGATGCCGGGGACGCGGGTTCGTTCCCCGGTCTGGGAAGATCCCATATGCCGCGGAGCGGCTGGGCCCGTGAGCCATGGCCGCTGAGCCTGCGCGTCCGGAGCCTGTGCTCCGCAACGGGAGAGACCACAGCAGTGAGAGGCCCACGCACCGCAAAAAAAAAAAAAAAAAAAATGTAAAAACTATCCATCGACAGGTGAATGGATAAACAAAATGTGGTAGATACATACAATGGAATGTCATTCAGCCTTAAAAGGAAGGAAATTCTGATGTGTGCAACATGGATGAACCTTGAGGTCATCATGCTAAGTGAAGTGAGCCAGTCACAAAAAGATGAATAGTGTGTGATTTCATTCATACAAGGTACCTAGTGTAGCCCAATTCATAGAGACAGAAAGTGGATGAGTGGACAGGGCCATAGGAAGCTATTGTTTAATGGGTAAAGAATTTCGATTTAGGAAGATGAAAAATTTCTGGAGATGAATGGTAGTGATGGTTATACAACAATGTGAAAGCACTTAATGCCAGTAAACTATACACTTAAAAATGGTTAAAATGGAAACATTGTATGCTAGGTATATGTTACTGCAATTTTTTAAAATTAAGATTATAAAAAGAAAAAATTAAAAATTATTCTTAATTTACAACCCCATACTAAAACAGGTGGCAGTGGATTTGACCTGTCGGCCGTAGTTACTAACACTTGCCCTAAAGAAACTCTCTCAGCTGTGCCTGGGAGGTAAGTACAGGAGTTCATCACAGCACTGTCTGGGTTATAGAAAAACAACAGGAAATAACCTAAATATTCATCAAGAGGGAAATGGAGCAATGCATTGTGGTAGAATTATTCAATGGAATACGCAGTGATAAGTGGAGTATGCTATAATTTATATCTAAAACTTAAAGCCCTACTGAAAAATGCTATATTGTACCAATGCATACAGAAAAATGTAATGTAAGTGTAAAACCATACATAGGAATGATAAACACTGGATTCACAGTAATAGTTACCTCTGAGGAGGAGGGAGAAGAATAGAAATGGGAGTGGAAAATCCAGGGAGCTTCAATCCTATCAGTAATGCTTTATTTCTTTAAATGAGATCTGATGCAAATGACACAATGTTAAGATTTGATAAAGCTTTAATGGTGGGTAGATAGGTAGTCATTACGCTCTTTTCTATTCTTGTCTGATCTTTGAAATATTTCACGATGAAAAAATTAATTCATAAAAGGGGAAAAAAGCAAAGGGAGGAACAAATTTTTAAGGAAAAAAAAAAAAGCCAGCAATTTCAAAGCATGCCGGTAGCAGCCAGAGGAATAACAGAAGAGGTCATCAATTCATCTCACTCGTCCTTCTGGGTTTTCTCCACTGGCTTAGAACTCAGGGAGGTGAACCTGATGCAGAGACCCACATTCGGAACCACTGGATGGCTCTGCCCGTGAGTTTGTTCTGTGTGTCTGGAAAAGGAAGGCTGACAGATCCCAGACCAGCCATCCCTGAGAGCCATGTTCCAGCCACAGCCTGCTTCCCAGAGGCAAACCTGCCCTCACCCACAAGGCACAAGAAGGCATTGCAGGGCTTCAAGGTGTTTCGTTGTGAAAACCAGGTTCTCTCACCAATACCTGCAGAGATGGAAAAGACGGGGCACCTCTCAAGCCTTCTCTTGGGGACGTTGCTTGACCTTAGTTCTAGTCCGTATTTAATGCTGTCAATTAAGATTAGGTTAGATTGAAAGTAACAGGAAACCCAAACAACAGTGACTTCAACAAGACAGAAGTTTATTTTTGTCTCATGTAAAATAAATCCAGAGGTAGATAACTCAGGGTAGTGTCAAAGCTAGGGTGTGACCTGTCCTCCAGTTCCAAGATGGCAGCTGGAGCTCCAGTTATCAGATCTGCCTTCCAAGCAGCAAGACAGAAGAAAGGGAGAAGGACCTGCCTCCTCCTTTTAATTATTTATTTATTTGCGCACGGGCTTTCTCTAGTTGCTGCGAGCAGGGGTTGCTCTTCGTTGCGGTGCACGGGTTTCTCATTGCAGTGGCTCCCCTTGTTGCGGAGCACGGGCTCTAGGCGCAAGGGCTTCAGTAGCTGTGACTCGCGGACTCCAGAGCGCAGGCTCAGTAGTTGTGGCGCACGGGCTTAGTTGCTCTGCGGCATGTGGGATCTTCCCGGACCAGGGCTCAAACCCGTGTCCCCTGCATTGGCAGGCGGATTCCTAAACACTGTGCCACCAGGGAAGCCCCCTGCCTCCTCGCTTTTAAAGGAGTCTTCCAGAAAGCATCCCATGATTTTTCCACTGACATCTCATTGTCCAGAACATAGTCAAATGGCCACACTTACTCCAAGAAAACTTAGGAAATGCCTTTTTCTGAGAAGCCATGAACCCAGCTGAAAACCAGGAGCTCCACTACTAAGGAAGCAAAGGAGAACAGATACTAGAGAAGGCAACTTGCAATCTCTGTCACAGTTGCCACCTTACTGTGTCACTCTGAGCAAGTGCTGCCACTTCCTCACGCTTCAGTCAATGCATTGGACTAGGCAGGTCAGAGCTAAGATCCTTCCCAGGTCTGACATCCTATTCTATGCTAAAGTGTTATATTTACGCAAATCATTGATTCCAAAGTTGGAAGAGGCAAGTGAAAGAAGCTAACATTTATTATTTACTCATGAGTGATCGATTCTTTCTCTGTTTAACTCTTTTCAACCTCATCAGTGACTATATGATGTTGGGTGTATTACTGCCTTTTAGAGAAGAGAAAATTGAGGTTCCAAAAAAGGCTACACCACCTCCCAAATTCACACAGCTTTAAGTGATGGGACCAGGATTTGAACTCCACCCATGTTTCTTCGTTTCCGTATTTGGAAATAAACCAGAACACAATTCCAGGTCTGCCACTTATTGACAGTGTAACCTTGGACAAGTTACTTAATCTCTCTGTGCCTCATTTTTCTCATCTGCAAAAGGGAATAATAATGGTACCTAGGCTATAGGGTTGTTGAGAAGATTACATGAGTGAAAAAACATAAAACACTTAGAACATGCCTGGCATGTAGAATTAGTCTGCAAGTGTTAGCTATTATCATATTAGGCAACATTTGAGAGGTTCCATGAGGGAGAACTGAGGAACAGAGAGGATGTTCCAGGCTGAGGGAACAGCCCAATCCAAAGCTGGGAGATGGTGATGGCAGAGTCAGGTCTAAAGGCATGAGCAGGAGTCATGGGTCTCCAACTTCCAATACCTAATCGGGGCCTCACCGTGAGGTAGGTCCTCACTAGTTACATACTTGATTTGAATAGATCTCAGGAAAACCCCTAAAAATGAAAAACGTCTATAGATACAAATCTCAAATTTTACCTTGAAGGGAAGGGAAGAATAACATATACCGGCTCCCAACTGCAAGCTCCCCATATGCTAGGAGCATGAAAAGGGGGGCAGCCTAACACCCAGAGCAAAGTACATGAACTTGGGTCCTTGCTCTGCCTGGCCCTTATGGTGCCATATTCCAGGTGTTATGGCTTATTATTCACAGCTGGCAGCCAGCCAGCACCAAAGCACCCAGCCCCACCTTCTGAACTTTGTCCCCAAGCAGGAAAATTTTCTCCTCTGTGTACTTAAGAAAGGGACAGCTACACAGTGTCACACCCACGGGTACATCTGGCCACAGTTCTACAGCCAACCGGAGGCCTGAGGGACAGGGCTGTCCTCCCCACGCCAGCCCCTACCAGGGAGGAGCGTCTCCCTCTGCCAGGGACCATGTGCAGACCCAGCCTTTATTAAACTGGGCGAACCAAGATAGGAGGCAAGCACCTGAAAATGGGACTTCGGAGACCTGGGTTCTTACCCCAAATCTGCTACTAAGCCATTCTGTGGCCTCGGGCCAACACCCTGCTTGCCTTAAACCAAGGGTCAGTGGAAATAATCACAGGCTTCTTGTAAGCTCGCTCACGGGTTGTGAATATTAAATGAAATAATGCACGTAAGGTGTTTAAATCAGCTCAGCACGCAGTAGGGACACAGCCCATGCAAGGTCCCTTGTTTCTTAAGGTTTCTGTCAGCGTCAGCACTCTCCAAACTGTGATGATAAATCCCATAAGCGAGGGCTGCCCTGGTGGCGCAGTGGTTGAGAGTCCGCCTGCCGATGCAGAGGACACGGGTTCGTGCCCTGGTGCGGGAGGATCCCACATGCCGCGGAGCGGCTGGGTCCGTGGGCCATGGCCGCTGAGCCTGCGCGTCCAGAGTCTGTGCCCCGCAACGGGAGAGGCCACAACAGTGAGAGGCCCGCGTACCGCAAAAAAAAAAAAAAATCCCATTAGTGATTAGATGGCTTCTTTTTTTTCATCCTAAGCACCCTCAGTGCTTCTGCACTTAATGAGTTTACCTTTGGACTCTTCCACACTGTTTATGCTTTTACGACTTTTTATCACACCTTTCCCATGATGACCAGTGGTAGGGGCTCCAGGTAACACGTTCCTCTCCTCTTCTCCAAAGGCTCCAATAAGATAAACCCATGACACAGATACACAAGGATTATAAGCCAAATGGAAGTAAGTATCATCTTCCCTGGTACGTTGCAGACCTCGAACCACAGGCTTTCCTTTAATTTGTGTTGGAGAATTCAGAACAGGCCAAGGGTAGCTGTGGGACTTCTTAAGTCCCAAATCTAGATATTGGAACATATTTCCTCGCACACACCCTGAAGCTTGCCTGCAGAGACAGTGATGAGGTCTGAGAGGAAGCTCAGCTCAGCTATATAGACAAGGATGCAAGCCTTCTAGAAGGTAGCCCTGAGCCTGGACCAAATATGCTCCGAGCTGAGACAGTAAGAGGAGGAAGGTTTGCTGAGGAGGGAGGGAAGTTGAGCAGGAAGCAGCCCACCCGGCTCCTGATTTGGAGTCACAGTAGCCCTGTCCACTAAAGGCTGACCCAGTGACCATCCGCTTCTGCCCAGCGGTCCAAACACTCCTCTTCCTGGACAGAAGCAAAGAACGGTAGGGAGGGAGACACTACACATCCTCCGACATGCTTCCATTTGAGAAAAGCACATTTGAGAGGAGTTTCTAAAGGAAGGTGAGAAGGAGAGACATTTTCTCTTGCCCGACAACATGGGTCTTCCGATTTTAGCCTAGCTTAAGCAAGAGCAAATCCCTACCCTTGAAGATGCACACTTGTGCATACACACACACACACACACACACACACACCTGATCCCACCTGTGCAGACAGCACCAGGTTTAAATTGAGTGGAATGATTGAGTTCGGCCTCCTCGCTGAACTTCTCATCCAGACAGAACACAGAAGTTGGACCAAAGGCACATCCAAACCAGAAAACTGTAGGGACTGCATGCCTTATATCCGGTGTACAAGGAAAGATGCTGCTGAATCTTGTTCCCAGAGTCCTTGTGGCTGACATCCTAAAAATTAATAGAAACATGGTGATTTGTCTGCCATTCTGAAACATAAACCCAACAGACCAGCAGGCCAGGGTCATGGGCTCACACTAATAGGGGTTTATGGTACCTTCCTGAGAATGGGATCCAGAGCTCACCCTTGCATGAGCTGCCTGTCCAGTCATCACATCCAGGTGGAGCCCTGGGCCCGGCAATGAACTGGGAATTCCTTGGTGTCCTTTCTCCTCTCAGGTCTTCCGTTACTAGCCACACGAACTTGGAGAGTTAGTTCCTCTTCTTGGGCCTCAATTTCCTCCCTGCTAAGTCTTGTTTTCTTAATTTCATAACAGGAACAATAATTGCTACCCCTATGGACCTCCCAGGCCCATGGACTCCAGCAAGGTGGGTATGGGAAGTGATCTCCCGAGGAGAGGGCATGGGGGTTACACAAAGTCCCATCAGGTCAGGAGGAAATTACCAGCCCAACAACAACAGTGATCCTGGGAAAGGAAGTTTTGTTCATTTTCCAGGTGGGCTGGGTCACCTGGAAAGACAACCCGAGAAAGCTTCTCACGGGGAAGAATAAAGCCAAAAGTTATAAGGAGCAAAACAGGTAATCCCATTTGCAGAAGTAAACAATGAAGAGCAGAGAGAAAAATGGTAAAGGTGATGGACTGAAACAGAAACCACTAAAAATTAAAAAGAAAGAACCAAAGTGAGAAGTCTGTATAAACAGAATGGTAATTAGGAGAGAAAGACAGGGTAGCAGGCAGGGGGGAAGGTCAGGTGCAGACATCCCTCGGAAATTTGGTGGGGTGGGGGTCAGAGGGCAGCAGTGGAGCTGAAAGGGGACAGACAGATAAAGCTGGTGCCAGGGAGAAGTATGGGCAACAAGCAGTGTTCAGAGCTCTGTTCCAGGAGCAAGGAAGGCTCGGAGAGAGTGGGGGGCAGGCTGTGGAGGGAGAATATGGTCTCCCAGCTAACATCATAATTCTAGAACTGACCAAGCCCTAAAACCAAGACAGTGCCCCAAGGACTTGGGGTCTGGCTATCGAGCTCTCCAAACTGCCTCAAGACCAAGCAAACTTGGATTGCTGTCAAGGGAAAAGGAGAGGGCTAGCCAAGGACACAATACGCATGTACTCTATATAAAATAGAGAAACAACAGTGCTACTGTAGAGCACAGGGAACTATAGTCAATATCTTGAAACAACCTATTATGGAAAATAATCTGAAAAGGACTAGATATAATTAACGGAATCACTTTGCTGTATACCTGAAATTAACACAACCATGTAAATCAACTATACTTCAATTTAAATTTTTTTATTATATTTAAAAATTTTATTTTATATATTTTAATATGTATTCTTAATATAGATATGTATAATGTATAAATATATATTTATATTTTTAATATATATATTCTTTTTCAGATTCTTTTCTATTCTATATATTTTTCAGATTCTTTTAAATTCTATTCTATATATATATATGAATCACTTTGCTGTACACAAGAAACTAAGACAACACTGTAAATCAACTATACTTCAATTAAAAAATTTTTTTAATAATAAAAATAAAAACAGTACATGTGGAAAGGGCAGTGGGCAGCTCTGACAAGCTGGAGCCCAGTGCTGTGGTTTGATCCCACCACAAGGAGGAGCCAGGCTGCTGCACCAAGCGTGGCGTGAGGGGGTTGCCCCAGCAGATAAGGCAGTGGGTGCCATGCGGGATGGCAGTGAACCACTCGGCCATCATAGGGGAAATTACAGGGGGACCCACAGAAGAAGTGTTGGGGGAATCATCACGCTCAGATCCACAATAGGCTTTGTGCCAGGAGAAATGCCGGCGGGAACTCTGGAGGCGAAGAAAATGCCAAAGATTTGAAAGAAAGAACCTGGAGAAGAAGGTGCCGCGCAGGGTGAGGTTCACATATTAGCCTTGGAAAACTGCATGATGGTGGCCCAAGCAAAGTGTGTCACCCTCAGGCAGGGATGGACCAATAGGGCAAAGACAGAAAGTCATTTGAGTATTTGCTGCTGAAAGAAGAAACACTGAGCATCATTAGTGCATATGTGGCATTTGGAAGTGTCTGTAGCCACAATTTTTTGAGCACCGACTGGGTGTAGGGCAGTGGGCTAGGCACTCTACAGACATTAGATCCCTCAATTCACACACACACACACACACACACACACACACACACTTTACTGGCAAGAACATTGAGACTTAAGAGCGGGTAAGCAATTTGCCTAAAGCCACACAGTTAGTAAGTGGCAAAACTGGGATTTGGATGCGGGTTGGTTTGACTCCCAAGGCCACGCTCATAACTGCTCTTCTGTCCTTTAAGAAGACAGAAGGTAACTCTGCTTTGAGAGATGCTTTCATTTCTCCCATCCGACTAAAAATCGGTTCTCTAGAACGGGAGGGGGCCCTGAGTCGTCTGCTCGGGGCTGAATGAGGGGCTTCTCTTTATTCTTCTCCAGCCGTCTGCTTCCCCCTGCCTTCACATTGTATTCTAATCATTTATTTACACATCTGTCTCATCCATTAGGCCAGTAGTGCTCCTCCCTGGCTGCACATTAAAATCTCTTTTAAAAAATAATAATTCCTGGGTCCCACTCAAGACCGATTAAATCAGAATCTCTAGGGCCAGGACTTTGACTTTTTTTTTTTTTAATTCAATGATTCAAATGTGCCATTGGGTCTGCAACCCACTATTGCAGACTGTGGGCACTTCAATCACGGACCAGGTCATGGGTATCTGAATCCCCAGAGCCCAGCACAGTCTGATCCATCGCAGGGCCTCCATACATGTTTAATGAGAGGATGAACACAGAGAGCACAAGATGAAGATCAAGAATAGAGAAAGGAAAATCGGGGAAGTATTACGCAGAAGAGGGTGCGGAGAAGGGAGTGATATGAGGCTGAGAAGCAGAGACAGTCTTTTAAGATGCCAGGGGCAAAGGAAGAACCTGGATGAGGCTGTCTTGCATAACAAATCTCTAGTTAAAGCTAACATGAAGCTTCATTGCAGAATAAACAGCACCTGGCTCAGAGAGGAATGAGGTGAAGAGGAGTCAAAATCGTGAGTTTCTCAATGTGCCGGAATGGTGGGCTTTGGGGGCCAGAAGACTTGGTATCGGTGAAAGGAGATGAAGAGGGCAAGTGCCAAAAAAAAAAGAAAGAGGGGCTTCCCTGGTGGCGCAGTGGTTGAGAGTCCGCCTGCCGATGCAGGGGACACGGGTTCATGCCCCGGTCTGGGAAGATCCCACATGCCACGGAGCAGCTGGGCCCGTGAGCCATAGCCGCTGAGACTGCGCGTCCGGAGCCTGTGCTCCGTAACGGGAGAGGCCGCAGCAGTGAGAGGCCCCCATACCGCAAAAAAAAAAAAAAGAGAACAGAACTGTGATTTTGAGAACCACTGAAACATGGCAAACAATATGACCGGGAAGATAAAACTCACAATTTGAAAATAAAATGGGAAAACAAGAGAAAGCAAGGTTAAGTATAAGAGAGGAATGAATTCCTAAGTCATCTATATGTGTATTTGCTCAAATTGCTATTGTTTCAGTGCTGGCGAAAGAATTAGAGGTAAAGAAAATATACAAATGCATTTCATGATGAAAAATCCTGTGATGAACAATGGAGATAATCGCTGTAAAAATTCTCTGAAAAAAAAACACAAAATGTTCTAGAAATGAAAGGTGGCATGATTATCATTCTAAGGTAGGTGTTGCTCTGTGTGCTAAGAAAATTGGCTCTCCAAGTGTTGGTCATTGGTCAACTAAACAAATGCCCAGAGTTCTCTTAGTTCGGTTTCAGAGAGCTCTCAAAAAGGTAGGCGCTCCAGGGCTGAGTCTTGGAAGAGAACAGTGCTTGCCTAGTATATACACCAAGTACCCTGGGGCCATCTCAAGTTGGAAGAATTAGGTTTAAGTCTCTGGCTGTAACACATAGAGCCAGAAAATACACAGAAATAAAATAAAGGTAGCAGAGTAGTTAAAAGGAGAGAAAGGAAATGTATCTAGCATTTATTGAGTGCATACTGCAGGCTGGGCACTGGGCATATGGTATTTTAGACCACCATCAGAATAACTCCACAACAGGGGCTTCCCTGGTGGTGCAGTGGTTAAGAATCCACCTGCCAATGCAGGGGACATGGGTTCAAGCCCTGGTCCGGGAAGATCCCACATGCTGCGGAGCAACCATGCCCATGCGCCACAGCTACCGAGCCTGCGCTCTAGAGCCGGAGAGCCACAGCAACTGAGCCCACGTGCCACAACTACTGAAGACCACGCGCCTACAGCCCGTGCTCCACAGCAAGAAAAGCCACTGCAACGAGAAGCCTGAGCATTGCAACGAAGGGTAGCCCCTGCGTAGCCCCCCGCTCGCTGCAACTAGAGAAAGCCCGCGCGCAGCAACGAAGACCCAACGCAGCCAAAAATAAATAAAAATAAAATTAATTAATTAAATTAAAATAACTCTACAACAGCCTTAGACTGGCCCAAGATCATATTAGATGTCAGAGTGCCTTAAAGCCCTCTTCTATTTTCACTCCATACTGTTTCCCTAGCATCACCCCATTAGCCATACCTCTAACAATAAGGACCTCTGAAAAATCTCCAGCCCAGTCTTCTCTAAGCTTCATACCATTATGTCAAACTCAGCTTAGATACCTCAAATGCACCTAATACTCTTCAAATCCAAACCAGATGGTTTTAACCTCTTCCCCAAACCTGATCCTCTTCTGGCATTTCCTATACCAGTGATTCCTATTCCCAAACTCTCATAGCCATGTAGGTGTGCAAACCTGAAACCTAGGAGTCTTTCTGGACACCCCATCATCCTGCATCACTGCCCCATATCGAATCCACCCAAGTCCTATTTCTTTTACTTCCTCTCTCAAATGTATCCGCTCCCCGAACTTTCCATCTCCCTCTCCCTGCTCAGACCAAGCTATCGTCTTCTTTTGCCTTGACAAATGCTATAGCACTGGGTCTCCCCTATCCACTCTGGCCCAATCTAACTGGTTCTCCACAAAGAAGCCAAAAAGACCTTTTCGAAATACAAATCTGATTATATCTCTACCTCCAGCCCACTCCAACCCCACCAGCTTTGAATAAACCATTTGAATGGATTCACATGGCTCTTCAGATAAAGACAAATATCCTTCACATGGCTTAAAAGGTCGGGCATGGTTTGACCTCCTGCCTCATCTTCACCTTTGTCTTCCTTGTTCTTCCACCAAAAGACCTTTGCATGGACTGCTCCTTGGGTTTCCATTCCTCCACCTCTGAACGCCCGCTTATCCTCCAGAGAGTAGATCCCTTTTAATGGAAGCCTTCCCTGACATCTACATAGATCAGTTTCCCTAATAATGTCTCATAAGATTTTCTCTCTCTTCTTAAAATACTTTAAAAACTTTTCATTTTCCACTGATTCAGAGAATCATTTGCTTGATACCTGCCTTTCCTCAATAGTCTATGATCCCACGTGGGCAGAAATTGTGCGGTTTATCTCTGCCTTGTATCCCCACCACTTAGACGATGCTTGGCACAGAACATGTGTCGAATGGAATTTGCAGGAGGAAGGGAGGCAAGAAGGTGGGAAAGGAGATGGCCCTGGAGTGGCAGAGTCAGGATCCAAACCCAGACTCCCTCCTGGCACCAGGGTAGAGAGGGGAAAAGGATGAGAGATGACAGGGACTTCCCTGGCGGTCCAGTGGTTAAGACTCTGCACTTCCACTGCAGGGGGCACGAGGCACGGGTTCAATCCCTGGTTGCGGATCCCACATGCCACGCGGTGTGGCCAAAAAAAAAGAATGAGAGATGACATTATCTCCCCACCAACTGGTCCAGATGAAGAGAGGCTAGTCTCTTAAGGGAGTGCAGTCTACACCCGGCCATACTATCCTGAACCCGCCCGATCTCGTCCAAGGGGAAGCAGACTAGTGCCATGGTCAAGTCTGTCATCGGTCTTCCTTTCCAGTTACTTTTGACTCCCAGGCTCTGCCTCCTCAAATGAAATGGCTCCATGAGGCACCAAGAATTATTTGGATTATGTCTTCAATGTTCTCAGAATACAGTGAGAATAGTTTATGGGCCCTGCTCGGCTCTCCCTGATTCTCTTTCCAACCCTGTCTCCCATCCCTGCTTCTTCTCATGTTAGATTCTAACCAAACATGCTATGTTCCTCCAAATCTAACTTGGGACATGTAGCTTCCTCCCCGTGCTGCTCTCCCCACGCTGACCACCTCCTACTAGTCCTTTAAGACTCTCCCTGCCTCTCCCCAGCAGCCTCATCCATCTCTTTGATCCCTTCTGGTTCCTACCTTTAACCTTGAGCTGGGTTTGGGGTGAATAAATGAAGGTTTGATTTCTTCCAGCCTGGTTGGTTTGTTTGTTTTACCACTACCTCTAACCTGTGAATATTATTATCAATCATTCACCCACGGCACTTCACTTCTCCAAACATTTCAATGCTATTTATTTGATCATGGATGAGACAGGATTTTCTAAGCATAAAAGCAATGGAAGAAATCACTAAGGGAAAGAAAATCAATACATTTGACTACGCCAAATTTAAAATGTCTGGATGTCAGAAACCATTCTAAACAAAACTAAAAGGCAAATGACAAGGCTGGGGAAAGGCTGTGCAATAAATATGACAAAGGGTTGTTGTTATCCTTAATATATAAAGAGCTCATATAGATCGATAAGAAAAATATTAAAATCCCAGAAGAAAAATGGGAAAAGGACATGAATAAGTACAAAGAGCTAATAAACCCATAAAAAATCTTTCACTCCACCAGTAGTCAGGGAAACACAAATTAACACAATGCTAACGACGGTTCATCTATCAAATTCGGATAACATTAAAGGCAGATAAAAATGAAGAGATTAAAAAAATTAATAAAAAGTGTGGAGATCATTTGATTGTTTTCCAAGAAAAAGTAAGACTTTTTCAACTTCAATAGCTCCCTACCACCTAGAGAAAAAAGTCCAGGCTCCCGTCCTCACCTTCCTCTCCTGTCTCATCTCCCACCGCGCCCCGCCTCCCCTCTGACACTTGCAGCAATAATTCCCCGAGCCCAGCATGGGATGCCGGCTGCAAAGACTGCCCTTCTTCGATTCTCTGTCCTCCTCCACCTCCATCATCTACTATCCCACACAATCTTCTTCTCCCAGGTAACACCTACTCCGCCTTCACAATTCTTCTGAGACAGCATCACCTTTGGGAAACTCTCACAATCTGGGGTTGGTGCCCCTGCTCCGTGCTCTCATTACACACACGTTCCCTTACCCAGTGCTTACATTGAAAATGACTCTTTATGGGTTTCTTTCTACCTTAGAGTATATGCATCTCAAGAGAGGCATTATATTTTTATTCATTTCTGTGCCCCAGGGTTTAATCCGTGTAGATGCTCCACAGATGACTCCTGAACTAATATCAATCATGTAATAAATTCATTATTCCATTTTGCACCATGAATTTTTTTTCTTGCCACTATTCTGGTAAATGCATGTTTTACTTAAAAAGGATAAAATTAAGCCGTTTTGAATGGAGAGAGAATACCTCACCCATGCCCCAGCCCTCATTTTACTGTCCATGTTCTATCAACTTGTGGGTTGTAACCGATTAGTGGGCCATGAAATTAATCTATGGGTCATGACCACCAATTTTTTAGTGAAAAATACTAGAACTAGAAAAGAATAACTCTGGGATCTGCTGTTTCTTTTGTATTGTGGATTTCCCCATCCACTGAACCCAGGCAGGCAGGAGTGGTGGTAAAGAACATCGGGTGGGAAGTTGAAGTTCCTGCTCTCATTCTTTTTTTTTTTTTTTTTTTCCTGCCCTTGCCGCGCAGCTTGTAGGATCTCATTTCCCCAGCCAGGAACTGAACCCAGGTCCTGGCAGTGAAAGTGCTGAAACCTAACCACTAGACCACCAGGGAACTCCCCCTGCTCTCATTCTTAATAACACCACGAAAGTTACTGGTCTCTCCAGGCTTTGGTTTCCTTATCTGTAAAATGGGGATGATAAAATACAGATAGAATGAGACAGCAAGGACCCAGTGATGTTGCAAATCCTCAAAACGGCTCATCAGCATTTCTGATACAAAGACACTGTAACTACCTACCAGGATCAGATGCAGCACGACTACAGTATTATCCCGGCCCATTCTGTTCTAACGCCTAGCCTCTCTCTTCCTCCATTCCTAGATAGTTGCCCACCCTGCCTTTCTCCCATGATTGAGTCATGAGCCTCTCAGACTCAGCGGGAAACATGTGCTCAGTGGCATCAGGCACATCTATGGGTCTTGACGTCTAACGTCATAGGGTATGAAGTAAATGACTCTATCTAAATTGCAAATCTGACCAAATCATTCCCCAGTTAAACCTTTTCCAGGGTCACCATTATGCTCAGGATAAAGCTTCAACTCCCTAATATAACATCTTAAGACCCTCCATGATCTGCCAACCTGTCCAACCCCACCCTCGCAGCCCACCCTCCAGCCCTCCCCCATCACCTGCAATTCTCAAATGAGTCATGCTCTCTTGGCCCTGGACCTTTCCCATGTGGTCCAGTCTGCCCGGAACACCTCGATAACACTCTGCCCAAAGTCTCCACTCAGGCATCAGCTCTTCCCAGGTTTCTTCCCTATCTCGATCCCGCCCTTTCCCTGTCCTGTGCCTGCTCAGGGGCCCCCGGCTAGGCATCCCTCCCTCATTGCCCTGGCCACAGTCATGTTTCAATCAACAGCTCATTTGTCTCTGCTTCTTAAGGCCAGGGATTGTGGCTTTGGTTCCATATCCCCAGCACCTAGCACTATGCTTCCGCCTAAGTAAACAGTACTTGTTTGTGGGAGAGAAGGGTGGAGGGAGAGAGAAGAGGAGAAGGGAGGGAGAGGAGGACAGAGGGAGGAGGAAATAGACGGAAATTCTTCATTTGACACTTTCCCAAAGTGTCCAAGGTCATAACGCAACTCAGGGACTTTGAACTATAAGTCATTTTCTGAAGATCAGGCTCATGTGGCCACACAGAGTAGAAAGGGTCTCTGAAGAGAAGGAACTCCTGGAATGTGGCGGTCAGAGTAAGCACCAGGGTAAGTCCGATGCCAGGAACACGTGTTCTGTCTGGGAGATTTCACAAGCTGCAGGAGACTCTGGGCTGCGCTCTGGAGGAATGCAAACTTGGGCAGTCAACCCTGGGAACACTGATAAGGGGCCAAGAGCTTTGATTGCCTTCCTGTTGTGAACATATTTGGGGTGGGGCGGGCACAAGGTTGGGCCAGTGATTCCAGAATTGGGGCTATTTGGTTCCAGAGCTCATGAACAGAGCTTAGACAGAGCCATGGTAACTGGGGTGACACCATCTCGATCAGCTGCATCAGGGCACGGGGCACTTTGGAGAGAGAAGCATTAACACTGGCTAATCAGTACCAGGCACACAACTGGACATTTCACATACACTGCTTCATGCGATTGACATACCAACCCAATGAGGCAGTAGCCTTGATTTTACAGGTGAGAGAGCTAAGGACCAGAGAGGTTTAGAAACTTGTCCAAGCTCACACAGTCAATGACTGAGCCCAAATTTGAACCTAATTCTGTCTGACTTCAAAGACCTTGCTCTTTTCACCCTCAATTCCTATCCCTAATTCCTTCTTCATTCAGAATTTGAGTCTGATGCTCCTACGCCAAGGTAAGAGGGGGTGGGGGTCATGGAAGAAAATCATGGAAGGAAAGATCTATGACAATATACACAGACACTAGTGAACCAGGGCCTCAGGACGCGTCCATCGTCTGGGAAACCATACCTGGCTGGACCCCCAGTGCTTGCCAACCAGTCCCTCCCAAATGAGGAGGCAAGTTCAGCCAACTCCCAAAGGGCTAGAAGAGTCCCACCCCAAAGACAGTGCTTCCACCTCAACCATCAGTCACCAACACCAGCCTGATCCAGAGACTTCTTATTTGTCCTGCACTGGAAACAAAAGAAAGGCTACACAGCAGTGGAATCAGAGATCTTGCAGCCTAGCAGACACTTCCAAGGTCTTCAGCCACCTCTTCTCACTACTAAAAGGGCAGCATCTCAGAGCTTGAGGAAGTAGGTGGGCCAGGACTTGCCAGGGTTCAGAGATGCGAGGTGGTGCTGGGAAACTTCTCCACCTCTAACCCCACACCTTGTAGATGGTATTTGAGAGATTAAGGGCTCTCTCTGGCTTAGGGCTCTGGTCCAGGTTAAAATGCAGGGACACTGACAACCATGGCAGCCACTGCAACCTTAGCATGGTGGTTTCCAGTCTGCTTATGAAAGCAGGTATTGAAAGGGAGGGGAAAAGACAAAAACAGGAGGACTCTGGATATCTATTGGTGGAGGCCACAGATAGAAAAGTCACAGTGACTCTGTGGACACTGCCCATTCACAGCTCACCAGCAGGACAGGGAAGTTACCTAGCATGTGTTCAGGGCTGATGGGAGTGGACAATCCAGTAAGGTGTCTCCCCTGTCCTCAGGAATCCCTCTATGCTTCCATGAGAGTTGAGCCCCAGCTTCCCTCTCCTGACTCCACCTCCCCAAGTGGGAATTGGTGTGCACTGTGCTGGAGAGAAGCATCTTGCTTTTCAGGAGAGAATGAAATTGGATGGATGACACATCTCAATGACAAACAAGGCCCCAATCATGGACTTGGGAATATGGGTTCCTGGTTCTCTAGAATCAGGCTGAGGGATTTGCTGACTTGAATTAGGACACAGAAAATGAAATGGGAACAGACATGGAGCTCCAAACATGCTTAACAGCTTAGGATATGAACGAAGGCAGCCCCCAAGCCAGGGCCCTCTCCCAAGAATGAGGTTGGCTCTGAGATCCTGGGAGGAAAAAAAGTATTTCAGGTGTTGCTATATGCTTGTGATGGAAATTATAGAATTTGGATGCAGTCTGGATTATACAATTGTGATTCTGGGTCCCCCAAAGGTCTCAAGTCATAAAAATGCCCCTCATCTTTCAGTACTTGCCAAACAAGCAGATACCAAAAGAAAGGGGACCCATCTTTCATGGATGTCATTGGTAGTGTGGAAACAATACTTCATGGTGGTATCTTCACCTCTGCCTGAACTCTGGAGGGTCTCTGAATATCTTATTTTGAGTCATACCCACAAGGCATCCTTGGGATTCTTAGCCTCTCTCCTTCCACCCTCAGTCCTCAGACAAATACGTCCCACCACACACCGTGCATCGGAATTTGACTACACAATCACACAATTGAGGGAAAGCTAAGTATACGTTTACTCTCCACCTAGTGGTAGCTAGGTAAAATTGCAGGCATAATGATAAAAAGGGAATGATCAACTCTACGTTGCTCACCTTCAAACCCAAACCTGTAAAGAGAAGGAGGGACCCAGATGCCTCAGGGACTGGGCAGATAATACAAATAAATGAAACAGGCCAGGTGAGAGAGTACAAGTATTGTCAAGAGAGGCAACTCCTAGGTAGTTCCAATTGATTGTCCTCTGTGGAAAATGCAAATGAGAGTTGCCTCAACTTCTGATTGTTCGAGAGAAACCAGACATTCTGATTTAATGTGAAACCTCCTGATTCTTAGATGGTGGCTGGATTTTCTTGAAAACACTAGGTGAGCTAAATAAAGCTTACAGTCCTCCAGTTTTCAAAGCTCTGCTGTACAGATGGTGACTGTCATCTCCCCTAACTGTGGGATTAGACTGCCACTCACCAGCCACCACTTGTAACTACAACAGAGGCATCGACTGCTTTACTACACACACACAGCTGGACTCCCCAGCCGTGGAGAACAACTAACTCTACAGGAAGAAGTAGAAGGCACAGATGAGCCACCCAGCCATGGCAGCAGGCTGGCCCCGTGACCAGCTGCTGGCTGGTAGGCACTAAATGGCCGACTGCTCCTGCAGGAAGCCTTCAGGGCCTGGGAGACCTTTATCTGGCTCTGAAGCCAGGGCTGCTTCTCGAAGGACTTCCAAGTGCTCCTCGGCAGCTGACAGCGACTGGTCAATCCAATCCAGGCCCCCGGTCAGGTGGCAGGCATTCCTGGTCACCAGCACCAGATGACTGACAGACAGGAGCAGGGCAGTTGTCCTAGAAAAAACAACAGGATCAGGTTCCGAAGGATCTAAGGGACTTTGCCCCAAAGCCCAAAGGGATAGAGTCTAGACTGGTGTTCCCCAAGCTGGAGTCCCTTCCTTAGGAGGTTGCTGAGTATGTAATTTAAAGAGGGTTCGATGCTCAAAGAAAGTTGGGAACATCTGGGTTAAACAAAGGTAACTGAAGCCCTTCTCAGATGATGCACATGATAAATCTCTAAGGGGAGAATGTAATACTCTGAGTCTCACTAACTTATTTAACACTGGGAACCCACTTTCTGCAACACATCCATTAACACCTCCCAGAAGAGGGTTTTGTGGGACAATCTGGATCTAGTCAATTGGATAAGCACATCCCCAGCTGCTGCCCCCTTGAAGACAGGATATTCATACCCCACCTTGAGCATCACTTAATGATTCTGAATCAATGAGGCCCAGGGCTGGTTTACCACATCCTAAAACATTTAATTGCAAACTAAATTGAGGAGGAGGCTTTTTTTTTTTTCAGTATTGAAAGATTCAGTACAGAATATCTTCTATATAGCGAGTGTGCACAGCGCATTTGGGAATGCATGACAGATGACTAGCCCGTGAACACAGCTGGGCAGTAATAGGAGTGGGGTGGAGAGACCAACTGAGTTGCCGTGACCCACAGCCTGTCTGGCAATTATCACACAGTGGGCCTGTGAAACAGTCATATAAATCTGAGAGACAAAGGAACATTTTTTTTTGTAAGTGGGTTTATAACTGGTAGAGGAACATAACAATCTCAAAAGCCTAAGTACACTCTGCGTATTAGGGGAGGATCATGAGACAGGGGTTCCTAGGTACATCCTGTGGAAGGTGAGCACAGCTTTAGCTGACCTGTCACTTGCATTCTCATTTCCTGCCCACCAGCCATACCAGCAACCCACTGGGCGGCACTCACAGCTGAGGCATGTCTGCTTCCGGCACCCAAAGAGCAGAGAGAGCTATGGGGGAAGTGGGAGGGAGGGAAGGTGCAGATAGGACTTGGCCTGGGTGGACATTTAATCACAAAAATTCAAAATTTAAGACTGGCTCTTCCTCCTCTGGGGTTTCAGGAAGAGCCCTGGCGTCCAGCATCCAGCCAGGCTTCGTTCGCTGGTTGGCTGACCATTACCCAAAGCCCAGGCAGCCTTGGGAACCCACCAACACAGCTCTCTCCTCCACAACCCGAAGAGCCGACCTCACAGATCTGATAACACGGGGAGCCTCCACCATGAAAAGACACTCGCCCACTCCACCCCTCTCACCGGGCATCCAGGAGCTTCGGGTCCAATGGGGGGTACATTGACTTCACAACATCGTCCACTCTGGGGGGAGGCAAAAGGTTTTCAGTATTTTGCTCTTCTTATGGCCTTTTCTCCTTCCTTTCTTTCCTTATCCCTATGCTTCTCTTTTGATATTCCAGACCCAGTCTTTAGGGACTTTAACTGCATTCTCAGACAGGGACTTAAACAGAAAGACTTAAGATTCAGTTTAGAGAATATTTCTTCTGGCTTTGTTTAAGCTCCAATGGTCTAAAAAGTACAAGTTCCCACATCTGGAATGATATTCAAGATATACGACTATATTTGGACTTCCCTGGTGGCGCAGTGGTTAAGAATCCGCCTCCCAATGCAGGGGACACGGGTTCGAGCCCTGGTCCGGGAAGATCCCACGTGTCGCAGAGCAACTAAGCCCATGTGCCACAACTACTGAGCCCGCGTGCCACAGCTACTGAAGCCCGCACACCTAGAGTCCATGCTCCGCAACAAGAGAAGCCACTGCAATGAGAAGCCCTCGCACCACAACGAAGAGTAACCCCGGCTCACTGCAACTAGAGAAATCCCGCGCACAGCAACGAAGACCCAATGCAGTCAAAAATAAATAAATAAATTTATTTTAAAAAAAAAAAGATATACTACTACATTAAAATAGCATATTGCCAAACAATATGTAAAGTCTGATTGACCTCATTTGCAGAAAAATGAATAAACAAAAGCTGTGAAATGCAGTGGGCAGGGGTAGTCTGGAGGAATACTCACCAGTCAACAGTGATTACCTCCCGGAATTAGGATGGGGTGGAATTAGGGGGTCCTTCACTTTTCAGATACTCTATTTCTGCAGTGTTTTAACTTTTACAAGTGTTTATTACTTTTACATTTAATTTTTAAAAAATGGTTAAAGGTAGTTATATAGAACACTAAAAAAAACCTCCAAGTTTAATTCGAGTTCAAACTACTCCATTGGATTTCTTTTAGCACACGGTACAGTTCATGGTTAATTTTCTTTTAATCAGATTCTAGAAGGAGCTACTACTCATTCTCATTTACATGGTTCCAGGTTTTCATCCAAATCCTTGCTCTTGGACCACCCGATAGTCAAGAAGCAAAAAATAACCATGTATTGTTTGATTCCCAAAGGCACTTGAAAACAGATGCCCTTGAAAGTCCTTGTCTTGGGACTGAGGGGCTGGTGTGGAAGTACAGAGGTGTGGTCACTCAGTGCCCATCTTAGCCGGCCCCTTTCTCTGCCCTGCAGCTGAAGCCACTCTTCTTGAAACTAACATGCTATCAACACACTATATGAAACAGATGGAGCAAGAAAAACAGTGGAGACAAAAAACGCCGAAGGAGAAAGTGTGAGGGCAAAAAGAGAAAGCAAGGCCCCTGATTGATTTATGGCAGGGATCATTCTGGAAGCAATCCAAGGTGCTCTGTAGGACGGGCCAGTGAGCACCAGGTGAGGTCTGCCCTCTGAGCGATGCCACACCCTGTCTCTAGCACCACTGCTAATCCTGACCACCCAGGACTTCACTGGGACTCAGAAATCTCAATCTCTTTCCTCCTCCGAGCCCTCCTGGCGATGCTGCCTTGTAACCTGGGGTCACGTGAATTCGTCTGGCCCCTGGGATGGCTCTCAGAAGTAACAAGAAGCATGAGGAAGGTCCAGCAGATATGAGCAATGCAGCCTCTACCAATCACGGGAGGCCAGAGGAAGGTCTGGTGCCTGCCTGCCCAGAGCCTGGGTCGGAGGGTCTGCAGGCCAAGGGCCCACCTAGGCTGATGCCACTCAAGTAGCCACACCCACCTGGGGCAGCTCCAGAGAAAGCCAAGAACTCTTCGGGATTATCTCCCTCCCACGTTCTCAACTCACTGAACTCCCTGGACAGAGTTCAAGTGTACCAACTCTTTCATGTTCCCTCCAAGGGCTGGTTCCTCGTGATCTACCCGAGGCCACGGCAACGTGGAAAGCGAGGACCCCTGGAACTTCCGAGGCTGATAAAAAAAACATCCTCAACTCGGAAAAACTCCCAACTCAGGCACATCCACGTGCCAGCCACCAGATGGCAGCACCAACTTAGCACCACCCTTCCCTCTAAGAGAAGGGCTTTATTTTCTTCACAAGATCGAGCCCAAATGAGGGGGTGGAGCTGTTGACTACAATCCTGCTGCTTGCCTCCCACGTGGTATTCTGCAGACAGCCTGGAATTTGGGAGATCTGAATGATCTCTTCACCTCCCACCCGGTCCTGGAGGCTGCTGGCTGGGCCCTGGATGGGGCCGGGGGTGACAGCACAGAGACAAGGAGCTGGTCTACAGTACAGACGCCAGCCAGGAGGAGGTCACTGCACACAGGGGTGTGGGCACCAGTGGGAAATGTGCTTGCTGGCCCGGATCCCAGGAAGAAGGTGTGGCAAAAGGAAGGAAAGCAGCCCCGGCTGGCATGGGACCGAGGAAGAAGGAGCCAGTCAGCACTAGTCATATGCTGGCATTTCCCAAAAAGCCTACAGGAGGAGGCACTCTGGAGGGGAGGGGAGCCGTTTGACACTGCCTTAGCCTGAAAGCCTCCCAGCGTCTAAACCCTCCTGGGTGCCCTGGGAATGTGTAGGACATAAACCACTCAAGTTGCCCCTGGAGTGTCTCAGGAGAGCCTGGTCTTTCCCCCATCTCAGCTGCTGGCCCCTCCCCTCCCCCTCCCCCTCCCCCGAGGAGTATGGGGACCTCACCTGGGGCTGATCCGCTTGGCCACCACGATGATGTCACTGACACTGGCTGAGGTCTTCATCTTGGCCCCCGAGCCCATTGTCATGGCAACAAGTTTTTCCGTGAGAGTGTGACAAATCTACCACAGCAGGGAGGAGAGAGGTGATCAGGAGGGACCCAGCTCCCCCGAGGGCTTCTGCCAACCCCACAAAGCCAAACACGCCCCCCATCTCACAGCTGAGCCCCCTAACCTAACGGACAGATTGAAGTGAAAAGTACACAGAGATGAGAGGAAATGGGATGGAAGAGGCAAACCCCAGGATACGGCCGGGTGAGGAGGGAGGGGTGGGAACCTCAGATCAGGGTCAGGGTTTCGGCTTAGAGAAGTCTGAGCTGAAATAATCTGTCTAAGAAAAATCATGTGCTCTAATTTCACCTTCTCACTTAAGGGCAAAAACCTATTTTCTCTCTCGATTCCTTCACCTCCTGGCTTCGTCTTCCAAAGCGATAAAGATTGCCATGGGCACCCTCAGAACTATGGATGGACAAAGGGCAACTGTTCCCTTTAAGCACATCCTCCAAAAGTGGAACTTATTTCAGCACTTTTCTAGGGTAACATTTTCCCAGGTTTGTCAAGATGATGATAAAAGGGCCTTGGAAAAAAAGCAGGAAAACAGCAAGACTAGGACACGTGGCCTCTTTCATCGTCCACCAACAATGCTGGCCGCCCCCAAAGCTTTGCTCCCCACTTTCGCACCTCCCCGATGTCAGAACCTGGATGTGCTTCAGGCCCTGGCAAAGAAGTTCCATCACTTGCCTTATACTTGGGGCTGGAAAAGAGAGGCAGAAAGAAGCCCAACAGCCCACCAAGGAGAGAGCCCAGGCCCTTCCCTCGAGGCCCCATCACAGGGATTCAAGGGCATGTGGCCAAGCAAAAGGGCCTCGGGATCCCAAGAGGAAGATGAGAGGCTCTCCTTTGATCTAAGGATCTCAGGATGGACCACTGAGTCCAAGCCAATAAGACACCTTCTGGCTGATTTAACCCACACCTCAGCTGTCATTCATTCCCCCTCCTCCAATAGGCAAGGGCAGGGGACAAAACCCAGAGCCAGGACACATCCTGGTTGGGAGAAGGGGGGTGTAATATGGTGTCATTGTTCTAGACATTAGACCCATGTATCTCCATCTATAACCACATCTATACCCCCAAGAGATTCTTGGGATTCAATAATAAGCCTGGACTCTGGGACAACAATGTCCCACCAGGCTCTTCTTTGTCCCCCAAGAGAACAGCTGAAGGAGAGGTGGGATGAAAGACTTTTTAATATTTTGTACTGAATGACACTTAAAGCTGTCTTTTTTGAAATCTTGAATAATTGCTAGACAGAAACAGAAATGTGTGCTTCGCCAGGTTACTGAAATGAATGATATTTGCCATTGGCCAAACATTTCAATATTATTATTATCCTATTAAGTAGGAGAGCGTCAGGCAAGAATTGAAAACCAAATGCCAAAACTATAAAAATCACCCCAAACTATAAAAATTTCCCCAAATGCAAATTGGATGCAACTCTCCACCCTGTCCTGGAGGCTGCAGGCATTAGAAGAAAAAAGTCTGCCTTCAAGTTGAAGTACTCACGGTTTGGCTTTTTTTTAACACTGACTGTCCCGTTTGGCTGACTACTGTCACAGTCAAAGAGGGCTGGTGAACTTTCTAGTAACTGCAGAAGCCCCAATACAGAACTCAACTTGCTGTCGAGGGCTGAGCTCTCTGTTCATGAAAGAAAGTGCCCAGGAGAAGCTGAGAAGCCCCGCCTCCCCCTAAACACAGTCCCTATTCTGCACACAGCTTTCTCCGCGGTCAGTGAAAATGCGGTTAGTGACTGCCTGTATGAGGACCAGGTGGAAAGGGCCTTGAGAATCCTAAAGCAGGACAGGCCATCCAGGGGCAGCAGAAATGAACAGTAGAAACTCCAACTGTCAGGCATGTTACAAAAGGGCCTCCTGCACAGGTCAGCGCTCTTCCCAAAGTTCCTTCCCCTCGGACAGTCTGTGGACACGGATGCTTTGGTGAGCACCCCTTATCCTCCTGGGGAAACCGCAGAGTATTACCTTCAAGATGGCAATGCAGTGGGACATGAGACCCCTGGGGAGACAAGAAGCATTTGTCAGTACAGGCCCACCTCCCTCCAGCCACCACCTCCGTGCTTCATCCAGTTCTGACCAGCGGGCACAGCTGGACACCACCTGAGAACAGGGGTGTCCCAGCGATTAAACGAACAAGCCCAGGAGCTAAACCAGGAGGCACCTTCTGTCCCATCTTTCCCTTTCCTCTCCCGCACCCAACCATGCTGTTTTAGAGCTCTGAGCTTCTGAGACTGTTTCCTCCACCCAGGGAATCCTTCCCGGTATCCTCAGCCTGGGCGGGCCGGTGGTTAAGACTCCGCACTTCCACTGCAGGGGGCACGAGTTCGACCCCTGGTGGGGGAAGTTCTGCACGCCGCACGGTGCGGCCAGAGAAGGACCCAGGACAAAAGGCACCCACTCTGGGAAAGCCTTCACGAAATCCAGCCCCACCTCTGGCCAGGCAGCTCTAGACGCCACCTCCTCCGCGTGTCCACTGCACCGCGCACAGAGACCCCCCTCCATCATTTCTGAAATATTGTATTTTAGTAGAATTCTGCCTCCACTGCCAGTTCCATAGCTGCAGCGCCTGGCCCAGAGCCCGCACATCACACCTGTAAACATTGCCCAGTGAATGAACGGCTGAGTGACAGGAAAGGGAGCGGCACACTCTTCTCAAGCTACAGCATCTCCTGGTGGGTGGAGGGATCTCCGAGGGAGACACCGGAGACAAAGGCAGCATCCCTGGAGCCTGAGGGTCAAATTCACAGGCGCCCCAAGGATAACCCAAGCACATCAGGGTGACTTTAGAATAACTCTGCCTCACATCTATGGGCCTCAGTGTTCAGGTCTACGAAATGGGGAGAGCAAGGACAAACACTGTGGTGTCATATTCTAAGTTCCCTCCACAGTGAAGGCAGGGGAAAGAGCGGCAAATGACACAGTGCTCCTTGGTGCAGTGACAGCGCTCCTGGGCACTCAGTCAAGGGCTCTGGAAAAGGAGGCCACGTGAGGGCACCCGGGAGCCTGGGTCGTCCTCCCCAGGCAGCTGCAGGAAAGCAAATGGTCCCCAAGGCCTTACGAGGCATCTTCAATCCAGTCTTCGTTCTCCAGAATGGCCTCGATGTGGGGGTTGGTGATGACGACATCGTCCAGTTCTAGCTCTGAGGGCTCAGACTGGGTCTCCATGGCGCCGATGAGGTCCACAATGGGCCTGGAAGGAAAGCCCAGCTAAGTGGTTTCAAGATGGACGACCGCTGCCGACGACTCTCCTCATCGAGGCCCACATATCCGCCCGAAAGGATAAAGGGAGGGAGTAAGTTAAAGCAGGGACTTGCCCTGGAGCCAAACCTGAGGCTAGTGGGACTGCACTGTGGGCAGGGCACATGGCTAGACAGTGAGTCAAGGAAGTAGAGGCACGAAAACACAAGAAAAGTGATACAGAACAAGATGCGCCATTAAGAGAAAGACAGGGCTACGACCACAAGAATTACAGAGATGTACTCGACAGGGCTGCTCCTGTGGGACAAAATCATATCCGTTTGTAACTTATTCGCCCTTCACACCTACCTTTAATGGAAAAGCTGAAGTTCCTATTACTCAAACTGACCTGTTCTGCAGAATCAACTCCTGGGAGCGACCTTGGTCCACCGGCACGGCCCCATCCCCTCCAAGTTATACTAGAGAAGCGGGTGAAGTAAAAATACCTCCTACTTTACAACAGGGTTCTTGAAAACATGCGACGCCACAGCAGAGCTTTCCTGGGTCATACAAATGGGCACTGACTAATTATTAACCACTCAGCAGAGATGATGATAGGATTCAGATAGAGGGGTAAGAGAAACTAAGGGTTTAGTGGCCAGGGTCCCTTGGGATCTATCCATTAAACTATCCCTAAACTGAAAACGGCATCTTGCTTAAAAGTATGTTTCTCATGAAGAAATCCGAGCAGAGAGAGAGGCGATCCTATGCTGGGGTTTCGCAGCCCCAAGTGTCTGTTGCTTAGATGTGTGGCTGGAATGTGGGCATTGGATTTCTGTTCCTATGAGTTTGGCTGGAAAGGGATTTGGCCTGTCCAAATGCTAAGTGAGGTGGCCAGTTTGGGAGAGATTTGTGCTAGGTGAACATGTTCAGAGACAGAGTCCGAGGCGGCTCAGCATGTTGGGGGAGCTTGAGGACCATTATTAAGCTCTGAGGTCTTTACAGGGAGGACAGCCTTTGGGTACCATTTTAGAGGTAAAAAGCTGAACGACAGTTGCCCAGCACCAAACTTCTTTTTCTTTTGTCGGGGCCCCAGGGCACAGCCCCTCTCTCCTCCTTCCCCTCCCTGGGCCACTCACTTGGAATCATAGCGCTGCAGGAGATCTCGAGGCCGGCAGTAGCGCTGCCTGCAAACCACCACCAAGGCTGCAAATGAGGCCAGAAAGATGGTGGCCAGCACACCTATGGCAACAATCACCACGGTCTCCATGCTTCCAGGTGGCTCCCTCAGTCCCGGTCAATCCCCCGCATGGGCTGAAGCTGGAAAGACACAAGGGCAGAGCAGCCGGGTAAAGAAGCAACGCTAAGTAGTGTGGTGGTGGGGTCCTCCCCGTTGGCGGGTTGACGGGGAGGGCAGCTAGGTCCCCCGAAGTCACCTGGAGAGACCTGAGGGCCTGAACAGAATCAAGACCCATGCCCCAAATTTGATCTTTTCCTTTACTAAAAGTGTTTGCTCCCCAATTAAACGGGGATGGCCTTTTCAACCTGGAACAAAAGGAAACATTGCCACTAGCACTGTTGTTTTCACATCTGCCCCAGGCGCATGAAAGAACACCCACCTAAGAAGAAGGGTGGGACTGTAGTTCCTGAGGGTCTACTCTGTGCCAGGCACTTGGTATGTGTTCACTCTTCTAACGATCCTATGAGGTGGGTAGCAGTATCCCCATTTTACAGTTGAGAAAACTGAGGTCCAGAGAGGTTACGTAATTTGTCCAAGTTTACGTAGTCAGGAAGCAGAAAGCCATCCACTCAAACTGAGATGGACGTTCAGCTCCCTTGTCCTTTCTAAGGAGGAAAGAGGATTCTAAAAATTCTGGGGAAAGTTTCGATTGTGAGTTTCAGTGTTGGAAACTTACAACTGGTATTAAAGTGTTTGTTGCCTATTCACTGCCTGTTTTCATTTAGGTCTTTCTTTCACACCTATCTTAAACTCATAAGCTAGAGGAACAATGGCATCTCAGGGAAGCATGTATTCACAATGTTATTTCATTGCAGGTCTCCTACTTGTGTCCTTTTGAGCAAGTCTTCTCTCCTCTCTGGGCTTTTATTTTTCCACCTGCAAAAAAGGGTGCTTTGACCTAGAATTCTGACTCCAGGACAGTACATCTTCTCTGTTTGGATTTAATGCTATGTTCTATGTCTTGGAGGGTCCAAATGCTCCTGATCATCATTCAATAAGTATTTATTGTTCATTTACTATGCACCAAGCACTGGACTGGATTCTGGAGATCGGAGATAAGTAAGACATGGGCCCCAAAACCTGTGGAGCTGGGGGGAGAGGCAGACAGACAAACCATTTCAACTCCGTGTGCCTGTGTCACATGCAGAAGTACACAGAAAACAGAGTGCCAGTGCTTACATGCCACTGTCTAGGAAAGCTTTCCTCCCAGGGCAGGTGATGCTTGAGCTGGGTTTTGAAGGATGAGTAGGAGTTTTCCAGGGGGACTTCACTGGCACAAAGTGCCAAGGAAGCCTTCTCAGAGGACTCACAGAGCTGCTCTCCCACGTGATGTTCACTTGCCCACAAGGGTAAGAAGGCTGGGATCTACCTTTTTCATCTCTGCATCTCTGTGTTTGGGGGGGGGGAATCCTGCGTCATTTCTCTAGATGTGTTTCTCTATACTATCCCTCCTAAAGGACTACCTCCTTTAGCCCTTTGTCTTTCCTCCTTCTCTCACTTCTCACTCTCTTCATTTTTCCCTGTCTCAGCTTTCCTCTCCACCCCTCCTTCTCTTTTCCCCCTCCCCTCCTCTCTTGCTTTCTCGGTGTTTCCCTTCCCCTCCCCCTCCCCCTGCCCCAGGTCTCCAAGACCACCCGCTTTGTTTCCTGTCTTCCTGTGCGTTTCGGGTGTGTTTCCCTGAGTGTGTAGGAGCTTTTCTGTGAGTTGTTGCTGTCTCCCTCCGTGATCGGTCTGTACGAGTGTTTCTTCGTGTGTTTTCTTTTTTCTTTGTGTATTCTCCTCTGTGAGTTTCAGGATGAGTTTTTCTGTTTCCCTCTAGCGGGTTCTAAATCCGCAAGGATAAAACAGACCCAAGACCCCCCTCCTTCACCCTGCGCGGCCACCCAGAACACCCACGCCATACCCAGGACCTAGGGAGGGACCCCCACGCGCCCCGGCTCACGCCACGCGGGGCTCGATGGCTCCGGGGCGCGCAGCTCCGCCTTTCCCCCTCGCGGGCGCCGGGCTCCCCTCCCCCTCCTCTCCCGCACCCCCGCCCGTCCCGCGCACCCGGCTCCAAAGCGGCTGGCGGGGGGCGGCCCGCGGAGAGCCCCGGTCCCCAGCTCCGCGGCGCGCCGGGCTCACCCACCTGAGGCTGCGGCTCCGGGACGCAGGCGGGGGCGCTCCCGCGGCCGGGCCCCCCGCGATGGCAAAGTCCGGGCGCGGGACTGGCGGCCGTCTGCGAGCGGGGCATGCCGGGAAGGCAACGAGATAAGTCCCGGCGGCCAAACCCCCGGAGGTGGTGCGGGCGGGGGGAGCCGCCGGCCGAGCATCCAAATCCCCCGCTACCAGGCGCCGCCGTCACCGCCAGGCCCCCGGGGCCGCGGAAGGCCCGGGCAGCTGTGAGGCTGTGGCTCAGCGACCCGACAGGCGGTTCCCGCGCCCCCGCGGAGGCCGGGCCGTGGCGCGGGGGGGGGGGGGGGGGGCGGGGGCGGGAGGGGGAGGGGGACGCGGAGGGTCTGGCCGTCCAGTGGGGGTGGGGAGCGCCAGGCGTCTCCAGAGGGTGGCTGGACCGGGAGCGAGTCTGCTGTGCTACCCGCTGTCTGGTTCAAATCCTGGCTCTGCCACTCACTAGCTTGTGGGCAACTTATTTCACTCCTCGGTACCTTGGTTTCTTCCTCTGTGAAAGGGACTACGACTTGTAAGCATCCTGAGTTAGTTAAATGCCGCGCTGCATGCAATGCTGGGCCCAGGGTCAATGGTAATCAGTGAGCCACGCTGGGCAGTGACAAGCAGGCCCACCCCTACCAACTGCCTAGCCAGGGACAAGAGTATGAATGCAGGACCCTGGTTGGCAGTCCTGCCCCTTCCGTTCAAACCCTACTCCATCCCATACCAAAGGGGGACTCACAGTGCATTCATAGGGACACAGCCTCCACCCTGCAATGAGCCATCCCTCAGGCCTGAAGATGCCCACGACAGGCGGTGCCAGCTGCCTTGGAAGGATGGAGGTCCACACAGCCCCTGGAAGCAGGCTGGGGGCCGTTTGAGCAGGGATTTCCAGTGTCCAGAGTACCAGGAGCACGGTCTAGAAGGATCATGGTCATTCTCCCTTGGCTCGAACTCGTAGCCCTGTGAGGAAGAGACAGGACCAGAGCAGGACCAACTAAAGCCTGGGGCCCAGGTAACCAGACTCAGGTCAGTACTGGTCATAAGTACCGAAGGATGCAGACCAGGTCCCAGGCGCTTAATGTAGGCTCTGCAATCTTGTAGCCCCTAGGCCACATCCAGCCCACAGAGGTATTGTTTTGGCTTACAGTTTTTAAAAACTCAAATTAGTTGCCAACATTTTAAAAAATCAGGAATTTTACTTATACCTCTAGATTTCTAGCTTCTCCGGAAAATGCATAAGCTCTCTCAAAATGCAGCCCATATTCCATTGGGTGCAACCGTCAGTAAGAGAGGGGAGGCTGAATTTCCAGGCCTGTTTTTCCGGCCTACCCCCTTTCCTGCTGGGTGCAACATACACTCTATGTACGTACACTTCGCTTTCGTTTAAGGGCCTGGCCCTGTGGGAGCTGAGGTTACCCACCGTTGGCACTCAGGGACGAGAAGGTTGAGCAATGATTTTATTACCCTCCAAAGGGCTTTCATGGAGAAGTTACAATCCGTGTAAGGAAAATGGGCTGACGGCAAAGCAGCAAACATCAGAATGGGTGACTGGGGACAGTAAGTCTCCATGTCTTGGGGATACTGTGAGAAGAATGGAGTGCTGTTTTTGTCTTGGGTGGTTTAGACACCTGTGACTCTGTGGGAGAGATATAAAAGAAAGCCTTAACCTTGGCAGGGGGGGTTGTAAGTGGAAAAGACTTACCAACACAATCAAAAACAACCAAACGGAAAAAAAAAAATCTCAGCTGCTGCCTGGAGCTGACGGTGCCAATGCCCCAATTAACCACCCACTACCCAGCTGTAGGGAGGACAGGGTGGCACTAAGGTTGAGCCAGTGCCTTTCCAAGTCAGCTGCGTCCCATCATTCTAGTAACTCCTGCCATCCCAGTGTCCCTTGAAGTCCCCCCAGATGGACCTGGAAAGAACTTGGGAGTACTCAGTGTTCTGACTTGCAAGCAATAGAAATTGGTCGCTTGTCCCACGTGGAAAGGGATCTTGTTGAAAGCACCTGGGGTGTTCACAGAATCCGCGGGAGACTGAAGACCTGGACTAGGACATGGGCAGGCACCACAGGGGCTCCAAGGGCTGGGTGCCACTGCCCTGAAATGATTGTGACCCGCCCTTCAGCTTTACCTTCATTCCGGATTCAAAGTCCTGGGTAGGACCTCGCCCTGTCGGCTTGCGCCGTAGGAGGCGAGGCACAGGCAGTATCCTGCCTTCCAATATCTCTGCAGGCAAGGGAGGTCCCCCCAACAAAAGATAAGAGGGAGGGTTGCCGGGCTGCTCCCCACAATTCCAATACTCCTAAATACGGCCTCTCCCCACTTAATCTGAGCATCAAATGGTGTAGCAAGAGTTCCCAAATCAAGGATTGAACTCAATGGGTAGCAAGGAGAAGCCAGCAGGCGGGCAGTGGTGCCGACCGTGGTGAGGCTTGGTTCCTGGCCGGTGGGTGCAAGCTCGTGCTCCACCCAGGCAAGGAGTGAACATTTATTGAGCGCCAACTGTGTACCAGATCCTGATTAGGGCATCCTACATACTTTATCTCATTGATCTTCCCACCAACCCTGAATAGATGGTATGATTATGTTTGCAAGGAAGGAAATAGACTCGGAGGGGTAAGGCGACTTCCCCAAGCTCTTTCAGCTTGTAAGTGGTAGAGCAGGAATGGAACTCAGGACTCCCTGGCATCAAAGCCCAGGCCACTCAAACCAGGAAACTACCAGCTCTTCCAGTGACCTGGGTATCAGAACACAGCAGGTTGCCATGGCCCCAGCAACAGCTACAATAGCTAGAGCCACTCTATTCCAACTCTGTGTGCACCCCATCCTCAAAAATACACTTCTGGTCCTGGAAGTGAGCCTGTCCCATTGTGATATCCTTTCACTTTGTTTTGTCTTTTCCTTCTGATGCCAGCTGCAGAGTTGTATCTGTGTCATTTGATCTTCCTGGGTGATTCCTTTTGCAGCACCTAATGCTGTGTTATGTCCTAGTAATAACAGATGGGGATAGTGCTGCTTGGCAGGCTGGATGCCAAGCACCTAAGACGCTCGTGCTCATCCACTCAGCGCAGCTGAGCATCCCCTGAAAGGCAGCTCCGAAGACCGAGGTGGGAGAGGAGTGAGGTAGACAGATGTCGATCACCTACCTTCCACCCAGCCCCCAACCCATAGCTCTGGGCAGCAGCCCCTTCCTTCCAGACAGGCAGGACCAAAACCCCCTCCTGCCCCAGCAAGAAAAGCATCTCACATGGCCTGTAACCCTCACTAAACCCTCCCGACCCATCTCCAGGCCATCAGAGGGACAGCAGAACGGCATCCTTCACCCCCACCAGGCAGGCGGTTAAGAGCGGGAGCTGAGCCAGGGAAACTGCGGTCTGAGGTCTGCCTCCTCTGCTTGGAAGCTGTGTGACCTTGGACAGTTTCCTCCAAGTGTCCCCATCTGGAGAATGGGCATGACAGCAAAACCTATGGCCTCCAGTTGTTTTGAGGATTAAATGAGATGATGCATTTAAAATGCTCATCACAGAGAAAGTCGAATGGTGGCTACCAGGGGCTGGAGGGAGAAAGGAATGGGAAGTTGTTGTTTAATGGGTACAGAGTTTCCATTTGGGAAGATGAAAACGTGCTGGAGAGGAGTAGTGCTAACGGTTGCCCAACAGTGACAGTGTGCTTAATGCCGCTACCATATACTTAAAAATGGTTAAAGTGGTCAAGTTTATGTCATGTATATTGTATCACAGTTTTTTAAAAAAGTGTTCATCACAGTATGACATACCAAAAAAATGGGGCGTCTTTGACATTCCTCAAACGTGCCCAGCTCACCCTACATCCTGGCTGGGCTTTGCTCAAAAGTCAGGGCGCAGGTTGCCATCAGGAGGGCAGGATCCACGCTTCGTTTCCGTCTCTCGATCTATGTGCTGGTTAAATAGGTGGATCCACTTCTTTAAAATTCCCTATATTCCTGGACTCCCTGCTGCTGTTGTTCCCATGGCTCCCTCCCTCCCTTTGGTCAGGTGGCTGCTCAAGAGTCACCTCTACCGAGAAGTCTTCCCTGATCCCCCCATCTGAAGGAGCATCTCCCATTGTCCACACTCCCCTGGCCTGATGTGGTTTTTTGAATGGCACTTTTGCTACCGGACAGTGCACTAAATATTTGTTTATTGTTTCTCCCCTTTCAGAATGTAAGTTCCACGAGAGCAGGGACTTGACTGTCTTATACTTTACTCTGCTGACCTCCAGTTCCTAGAACAATGCCTGGCATTTAGTAGGTGCTCAATAAACACTTGTGGAAGGAATGAACATAAAGCTTAACTATTGTCACTGTCATTCTGCAGTGGGGATAGGAACTCTAGACCCATTCCCAGCACTCGGAAGCCCCCTGGGGTGTGGCCGCCAGGGGGAGGTTTAAGGCAGGAGGGTTAAGCCCATGGGAAGCACTCAGAGAGGATAAGGCAGCAAGCACTGGAAAGAAAGGAAGGTTGATCTGAATTTGAGTCGCAGTTTTAAATCCCTGATTTGATTCAGAGTTAATACTTGTTTGAAGTGTTCCGGCCCTTTTATGGGCTAGTGAACAGCTTTCCAAGGAGACAGAGGCCAGCAGGGAGAGGTTTGTGTACACGCACGTCAGGCCTCCTCTGAGCTATGGGCGTGGACAGACCACAGTGAAGCCAGTCTGCCTTGCGGGAGCAAAAGCCAGCAAACTCTCAGAAGGGCTGGGGCTGGCAGCAGCGGGGGAGCAGAACCAGAAAGCAGCGAGAGAGGAGAAGGCTGGAGGAGGGCAGGGCTGGGCCAGGATCCCCATTGGGAACAAAGGCCAGATTTGCATTTCCTCTACGTCAAGGCAACTGGACCGGTGGACATAGAGACCATTAATACAGATTTCCCCCAGGGGACATTAGGGCATGTGCACGTGGGCAATGGAGCGGGGGCGGGGTGGGGGGTTTCGGGGGGTGGAGCAAGGGAAATTATACTGTGTCAGTGTAAGAAACACTTTCATGTACATTACTTGACTTTTACCAGAACTGTGTGCAGGGGGCATTACCATCACTATTTTACGGATGTGGAAACACACATGGGCAAGTGACTACCTGACTGCAAGTTCAGTGCAGACTCTTGCCCCTACACCAGGCAGCCCCTAAGTTCAAAGTCAAGATCAAGCTGGCGACTGTGAGATAAGAGATGGGGAAGAGGATTAGAGGTGAGTCAGTCTTCCTCCATTTCAATTTCTTGACCACCTTGGAAACCATCTTCCTCAACCTGCCCCACTCCAGGGTTCATGCCTCAGCGACACATCCTCATTTCACCCCCTTGTGCGTGTACTTAAAACCAGATTGGCTAACCTCTTAAAGTGAAGGATAAACAGCAGGTCTTAGTGAAAGGTAATTAGAATAATAAAAGTATCGATAACTTAGGTCACTGCACAGGGAGTTAGGTGTGCTACCTTGGTCCTCTTTGTATTTCCTGTGAATACAAAAACTAATTTGAAAAGATACAAGCACTCCCATGTTCATTGCAGCATTATTTACAATAGCCAAGATATGAGAACCACCTAAGTGTCCATCAGTGGATGAATGGATAAGGAAGATGTGGAATATATATACAATGGAATACTACTCAGCCATAAAAAAGACGAAATCTTGCCGTTTGCAACAACATGGATGGACCTAGAGGGTATTATGTTAAGGGAAGTAAGTCAGACAGAGAGAAACAAATATCGTATGATTTCACTCATATGTGGAATACAAAAACCAACAACAAAAACATAAACAAAAGATAAAATAAACCAACCAGACAAAACAAACACATAAATACAGAGAACAGAGTAGTGGTTATCAGGGGGGAAGAGGCAGGGGTGGGGGGAGGATGAAATGGTTAAAGAGGATCAGCTGTACGGTGATGGATGGTGAGACACTGCAGTGTATACAGAAATAAACATATAATGTTGTACGTGTGAAACTGACACAATGTTATAAACCAATGTTAGCTCAATAGAAAATAAGTTTTAAAAATAATAAAGAGGGGTAATAAAATACTAGAGCAAGAGAGGAAGGCTGTGAAATCTGTCTTTAGACGTCTTTCCAAAAAAAAGTGTTTTGACAATTTTAAGTGTTTTTGCCAAGAGTACAGAACAGCTCCTAACTGAGGTGCAACCAAATCCTTAGCCCAGAAGTCAAGCCTGGTACCTGTGATGGGTGACGGGATTTGGGGAGAAACTGTGTTTCCCTCTAGACTAAGTCAGACCGCAGTGCTTGGGGAAGGAGAATCTCGGGGGGAGTTTGAGACATTAGGACCCTCTCAGCTCTTGAGTCAGCTGGGTTGACAATTCCCCAGGACAACCGTGGGCTGGAAGAGGTTTGTGTCACTACCGGGCATTTGTCTAAACCCTAAGGGTTTGGGCACTCCCAAAGCCATCCTAAGATGCTTGTTCTGGATCCCCAGGACGGCAGAAACCTAGCAGGGAAGCCCATGTCTGGGCTTATAGCCCCCAGGTTGCCTTCAATGCCTCGATTGTCCACGTCTAGTTACCCACCTGGGCAGCAGCATCTCTGCCTCCCTAGAGAGCGCAAGGCCAGTGGTCCAACTATGGAGAGAATCGGGGAGGGCTTGAGTGCCTCCCAAGTGGAGCAGAACACCCCCTGATCACTTCATACAAGCTGGCTTTGGGGTCTGCTGACAACATAAAACCAAGAAGGTGCACTTCAAGGAGTGGTCACTGGGTGTCACCCCTGCTTCTTAGGCAAGAGCCCTCATGGGTTAGCTAACACGAAACAGTGCTGGAGAGAGACAATTCCTTCTCTGAGATTCAGTTTACAGGCCTGATATCTTCCGTGCCTTCTGTGAATCCCATGAGGTTCTTGCCCCTTTCTTCCCACTCCTCCCCGCCACATCCTGGCTGGCCTGGATTGGACGGTGCATCATGCAGTAGCTCCCTCGCTCCTCTCTCCCTAGTTCACTCTGCAGAACCCACACTCTGCATTCTGCAGCCAGGCACTGGAGCAGATACATGCGGTGCAGAATGTTACACGGCAAGACTGGCTTTGCTTTCAATTCATGACCACAGACCTTAAGCAGGTGCTGAGTCCTGGGCAGGCATTTGTCCATAGATGCCCAAGCTTCACACTCTTAGTCCCTTAGACAACTTCATATCTTATCTGCAAGATATGTCCCTCCTCCACTTTCACTTGTTTCACTCAAAAAAAAAAAAGTACTAATTTCCTCATTTTTTCATACCAAATCTCTAAACTTCCCATGTTTGTACACATTTTCTCCTCTTTCATTTCTACTCTGAATCCCATCCCCACCATCACCTTCTCAAGGTCCTTGGTCCTTTGCCTTTTTCTACGTTCTTCTGAATCTCCCTCTACGCTGGAGAATTCCCATGAGCAAACAATGGCGTTCTGGTACCTATCATCTTCAAAATCTCTGTACCCAGTGACTCTCCAACTACCAGCCCAAGTCTCTGTTCCCTTGCAGTGCTAAATTTCTCCCTTTGTCTCAACACCATCAGAAAAGCTGTCTCCACTGACTAGCTCCCATTCACTCTTCAACCTGCTCAAATCTGGCTGGTACCCACCCTGCTCCAGTGGGCAGATTTCTCAATGCACCATGATCCCCTTGTCACCAAGTGCAACAGACACAAGCATCTCCTTTTAACACTCTCCCCAGGATTGTGCACAGTGGACTGGACCCCTTTCTCCTCTCCTGGCTTCCATGACACTACCCTCTCCTGATTTCTCACATTTCCCGCCCTTTGTTTCCTTTGTCTGTTCTCCACTACCTGAATCTAAATATTAGAATTTCTTTGGTCTTGGTCCGAATTGTCTTCTCTTTTCCTTTCTATCCCATCTTCCTAGGTAATCACACCCATTCCTGCTGATATATATGTTGCTATTTTGTGCTGATTCCCAAATTTGTATCTTTGGTCCTTCCTACCTATTTGACATCTCCATTTGCATGTTTCACAGGTATTTAAGACTTAACCTGTCCGGAATGCAAATCTCAATTTACACCTCTCCCAAAACACCTGTCCTCCTTCCTAGAGTCTTGTTCATTTCTATAACCAGCCCCACTGTCCACCACACTGCTCAAGCCCTAAACTTAGGAACCATCACTTTTTCCTTCACTTCTCATATCCATTCCATTAGCAAATTCTATTGATTTGATCTCAAATTCTATTTCAAATCCCCTCACTTCTTTTCATTGCTACCCACCATCAAGCAGCCCACCATCATCCCTCCACTAAACTCATGCAAACCATTTCGAACAAATCTTCCCATTTCCACATTCTCCTGAATCTATTCTTGACACGGCAGCAACAGTGAAGGAAATGTGCTGTGTCTTATTCTGAGTATATATAAACATATATATGTAAAACTTTGAGGTATGCTTAAGATTTATACACCTTACTGTGTGGTAAACCTCAACTAAAAACAACAAAAACCTAAACAAGATGTCAATTCCCGAGTTAAAATCCTTCAGCAGCTTTACACTGCCCTTGGAATAACAAACCAACCCTGCATGACTCGGCCCCAGGCTTCTTCTCCAACCTCATCTCCTAATGTACTTCTTGCTTGCTTGCTAGAACCCAGCTGCCCTGACTTTCATTTAGTTTCTCTAACAGGCTGAAAGCTTTCCTGCCGGCCTCAGGACCTTTGCTTATGCTGTTCCCTCAGCCCAAAATCCTTCGCCCCTTCTTTTCCTTCACGTCACATACCCAGGCTTTCCCAGACCACAATGTCTAAAATATATCAGCCCAGACGCAAGAGGGAAGAGATATGGGAACATATGTATATGTATAACTGATTCACTTTGTTATAAAGCAGAAACTAACACACCATTGTAAAGCAATTATACTCCAATAAAGATGTAAAAAAATAAAATAAAATAAAATATATCAGCCCATTTATTCTTTCTGCTCCTAAATTATTGTATTTTTATACTACTATTATAATTGGTTTTTCCATGGTTGGGACCAGCTTTTACATTTGACTGACACTTATTACATACATGCTATTATGCTAGGTGCTATATAGATAAACAACGTCATGGGTCTTATACTCAAAGAGCAAACAGACCCCTTTTCCCTTTATTTTTTAGTTTCCATAAGTCAAGGTAGGGGTGCTTAAATTAAGAAAAAAAATCCTCAGTTCATATCAGTGCAGCATCCCCTACCCTGGGGCTGGAGTGGGGGGAGCGATGGTAAGTCCACAGTGTAACATGTTGAATTGTGTCCAAAAATACAATAGGTAAGCTCAAAACAGGGCAGATGCGTGCTTAAGAAAAAATGTTAAAAACCATAAGCAGGCATCACACACAAGAGAAAGTGCCTTTCCTTTATTTATTTATCTATTTTCACAAATTAAGTCAGAGGCTAAAAATGCAAGACCCAGAGAGACAAGGTGTGTCACACCAAGACCACCACTGCAGCGGGTTCTTCTCAGATACTTCATCTTCCAGCTCAGTCCTCCAACGGACCCAATTTTGTTTGACAAGTGTAATCGTTTCAACAACAGGGCCATTCAGATTCACTTCATTTATTCCCAAGCTCTTCCGAGAGCACCTCTGCTTGACTGCCTCGAGGATCTCTCTGCTGGTGACGGTTCTTCTGTGGTTGTAGAGGGACAGTCTAACCGCTTCCAGGCTAACCCGTTCCAGCCACCAATCCTCCAGAGCTCCCAGTGCATCCAAGATCCAGGAGCACCCACTGAAGTCTGGGTGGGTCTGGGACAGAAACAGCATAAGGGTGAGACAGAGAAGTGAAGGCTCGCGTAGTCAAGAACGTATGGTCCAAGCCAGTACCCGAGTACCCATGGCTTCTGTGGATTCATGTGTCCGTGGAAACGTACGACCCACCCAAAGGGACAATAGTAGAGATGTGATGAAGGAAACTAGGCCACTGTACCTGTCAGCTCTCTCTGAGGAAGAGGGAGGGAAGGGAATTTGTAGGTATGTGAGAAAGATAACCTTTGGATAATACAAACTAACTCTGGTCACTTCAACTTTTGCGCCTTGGTTTTTCCTAATAGAAGCAGAGTTAACATCCGGCACCTTCTGAAGATGGAAAATATAGTTTTAGCTTCCAGTATACTTTCACACTCTATATTCATATTAGTGAGCATTTAACACTTTCTAATTTCCCGCCTTACTTCCTTGTGCCAACAGGATCTCCAGCCAAGCTGGGAATACGTGCTCTTCCTCAGGTGTGTCCCTATGTTTTCCGGTCCCCATGCCACTGTGTATCTGTCACCTCTACCTCCCATGCCTGCACCCAGCTCCACCTTTCAAATCCCATCCATCCTTTAAGGCTCTTCCCCAAGTGCCACCTCTGGCTTATCTGCATTCCACACAATCCCCCCACTGAGGACCAGAGCACTTTTTGTTCTCAGAGCCTGTGTCACACACTGCCTATGTCATTAGTGTCCTTGTCTGAAGTTAGAGAGGCAGCAGAAACAGTGCAAAGAACGCTGCCCTGAGAATCACCCCTCCTGGGCTCTAATCCTAGCTAGACATGAGACATCATGTTAGCAAGTCATAGACTCACACTGGGCCTCAGTTTCTTGAAAGGAAAGGTTTGAGGTGGGATTCTAAACATTCCTCGTGGTTTTCATAATTTACAGGTATTTGCTCAACGTGCCCCCCCAACACACACACACACACACACACACACACACACACACACACACACACACACACACACAGCAGGACCGTGAGCCCCTCTACAACAGAGCCCTCATCGTTTTCATCTGAGCTCCCAAAGCAGGTCTGGCTGGCACTTAGGCACTCAATACGTTTATCCAACCGACCTCTGGTTTTATCCTCGCAGCGCCCTGAAAGGCTGACCCAAGGTCACGGACCTGACCCTTTGGAGGCTTGAAGAAGCAGGGCGGCCTGCTAGACCCACAAGGTTAAGGACAGGCCAAGGAAAAACTAATGCTCAGAAGAATTCTTAGTCCAAGTACTCCCACCGAAGGCCTTTCCAGCCAAATGCAGGATCTCCTGCAGGAGCTCACAACTGGGGGCTGATTTTGCCCTCCGGGGGACACTGGGCATTATTTGTGGACACTTTTGGTGGTCACACTGGGAGGGAGGGTGCTACTGGCATTTAGTGGGCAGAGGCCAGGGATTCTGCTCAACACCCCACAATGCACAGGACAGCCTCCCACACAAAGAGCTACCCAGACCCCGTTGTCGACAGTGCTGTGGTTGAGAACCCTGTTCTGAATCACACACCTTCTCTCCTTCTCCTATCATTCCTTAATCCCGTTTTCCCTTCTTCTCCCAGAATAAACAACAGATTCCAAACGATACTACTGGAATACAGGGGGCTTCGGTACAATTACAGACATGAGCGCTCAACCTTGCTTTCATGGGCACGAAGAAATAAAATCCCATTAACATATGCACAGTCTTGGATATAAAATAGATAATCAACACGGACCTGCTGTAGAGCACAGGGAACCCTGCTCAACACTCTGAAAAAGAATAGATACATGTATATGTATAACTGAATCACTTTGCTGTACACCTGATACTAACACAACACTGTAAATCAGCTATACTCCAATATAAAATAAAAATTAAAAAAAAAAAGAAGTAATATCCCAAATCAAGCCTTAACACATCTTTCAGAGAATCTCCTTCCTGTCTTCCCCATAGCTTCTCTTGAAGGGGAAGACTTTCCTGATTTTGTTTTCTACAATTTGTATGCCATGGGGTGAGGTGTTGGGTGGGCAGGAAAAAGGAATGAGTGCCTACCTACTGAAAGAAATTTCTAAGTATAACATAGATGACCATTTAATGAAAACCTGCTATTTGCAACTCTTCAAAGCGACAGAATAGACGAGGTGGTGAATCCCCTCTCTGCAGGAAAAGGGGAGGGCAATTAAGAATCACTTAACAGATTAGCTGTCAACAGATACAAGAAAGGGAGACACCAAGGGCTCAGGTGTTCAGAGTTGCTGCCAACAGAAAGAAAGGCAAGTAGGAGAAGATAGCAGCCATTCACAGATCCAGTTTATAGCAGCTGTTTTGCAACCAACTTTTCAGGAACTCAACGTGTGAGGAAGGACTCCTGCACCAGAAGTTGAAGTCAAGGTCACACCCAGGGCCACTAACATGATACCTGTCTTGGCCATTCTCAGTTTGCATAAAGAGAGTCCCAACTCACTTGCTTTAGGACTTTCCCCATGTAACTAAAATATGCCTCCTTCTTCTTCCTCCTCTTCTTCCCAGAGGTGGAGCTGGCCCACCCATCCTTCTCTTTGGCTGGGATATAAATTGTGGGCTTCTTCTTAGGGAACCGTAGGCCATGTAAGCCAATGAAGTGCATGTGGAAGACTTGTCTTTACACTTCTAGCTCAGAGCACTGGCCGTAGGCAAGGGCAGCGCTGAAGAGGTTTTATAGGGAGTGCTGGAAGACACTCTTTCCTAATAAAATCAGTCATTAGTGACTGCACTTGCAAGAGATGAAGGCTCTCAGAGTCCTCAAGAGATATTAGACACAGGGTCTAAAGCCAGCTTGTGTTACCCTCCCGAAGGAGCATGAGGCGGGAAACGCATGTGTTCTTTGGCTCTTATCCCAGGTGAAAGGGAGCATCCATTTGATGTAACAGCCATCCGTTTACCAGGTAATGTTCATTTCAGAAGTTATTCTTTGTATGTGCCTAACTCCAGGTGTTCTTATGACAATCGTTCTTAGCCATGAAAATTTCAATTCAAAAGGACCAGAAGTGGGATCCTGGAAGCTGTATTTTTCGAAAGCATCCCAGGTGAATCTAATGACCAGCCAGATTTGGGATTCATGGGTCTATAAGACCTTCCTAAAGCACCGACACCAGATTCGGGGCTGGGGTTGGAGAAGCTCCTCACAGATGTGGTGCTTAGGTCCCATGTATATCTATCTGCCCTGGGAGAGAAATGTCTCTCTTGAAAGGCAAGTGTGTGCCTGGTTATTCAAATGCAATTAGGAACTCAGGAGACAAAGCTTGGATGGGAAAGCCAGCAAGTCACTGTACCTTCAAGACTGAAGGTTGAGAAACTGTAGATAGAGAGGCTGTGAACTCCCTGCAATTAGTATATCAGCTCAGCTACAAGGACGTGACCAGCCCGACACGAACCAACAGATAAGAGGACACCAGAGAACCAGGGTTCAAAAGATAAAAAGGACCAGAATGGAACACTCTTTCCTCTCCCACCTGGTTATGAGCCGTATCGAAGTCCCAGTGGAGGGACTGGTGAATAAGGAAGTACTATCAGCTTACATTTATTAAGCCCTAACTATGTCTTGGACCCCATGCTAGGTGCTTAACACATTTTATCTCACTTAATTATCATAGCAATATTACGAGGTAAGATGTATGTACTTGAACTTTACAGAAGAGGAAACAGTCTCAGAGGGCTGACGTGACTTGCCTGATGCCACATCAGTGCATAAGTGTCAGAATCAGCCCCTGAGCCTCTGCTTCTAACCCCACACTCCACCACCTTCCAGACCTGAACACCAGAGCCCCATGACCCTTACAATTACCCATGTGTGCTCTGTGCAGTCGCTATGTGTATCCTTCATTGATGGAGAACTTGGAATGTAACTTATCCATAGTGTAGGCTCAATTCTTCTGAATTAATCATTTGATCACCACCACGGAAGCTAAACTGAACCCTTCTGTGAAAGGAAAAAGTGATTCCCTCTTACCTGGTTGTCAAAGCCACATCCCGCCCACCACTCCAACTCCTCCGCCCATTTCACCAGCTTCCTCTCATTATTTCTCTGTTTAAAACATAATCTATGCCTAGAGCATATATTGTATGATGAAGTGAATTGGACGTTTTAATGCAAAGAAGTAAATGAAAACGGGCAGGTATCATCAAGGCATTGTGGGATGGCGCTGTTCACTGGAACCGGGCAGTGGGAAGGGTCGGGCCAGGAGGGAACTGAATCAGTGCCATAATGTCAAGATGCTGGAGAGCATTTGGGGGAAGCGTGAGAAGAACAGATGTGGTGTTGCCATGGGAATGTAGCACAGAAGGCCTAGCCAGATGGCATTCTCTCGATGCAAAATATTTGGCGATTTTTGATCCCCTACTAAGTGTAAGGTCCATGGTTATGCATGGAAATGGTAATAAATTACCAATACGAATCACAAGACTCAGAGGAAAACGTGATCAGAAGACGCACCAACATCTATTAGAAATCTCAGTCTGCTGAAAAGGACATGAGATCAATGATTACCTGCTAATAATTTCCCTATCCTGAAGATAAAAGAAGAAATTACGCTAATAGGCATGCCAGCTCATATTCATTGAGTGCTTGCTACCTGCCTTGACTGATACGAAGCACCTTATAGACGTCACCTCATTTCATGGTTTTAACACTCAGAGATGGGTTTTATCATCTCTTTAACAAAGATGAGGAAACCGAGGCTTATCAAGATGACGTAAGATGTTCAAGGTCACACAGGTAGTAAGTTGCGGAACTAGGAATTGAGCTGCAATATGTCTGACATCAAAATTCCCATCAATATTTCTCTAAATTAGGCCCCCTGCCCACTGGCAGCAGAATCCCTTGGGCTGCTCATTAAAATGAAGACCCCCCCAACCCCTAACCTGCACCACCGGTACAGGTCTTTAAAGTTTGGGTACCACTGTACTACCTCCGCCTCTTGAGGATGGGAAAAATGCTACTCTGAACTGAAGGGCTATTCTGTACAGAAGGGCTAAATAGATAGCAGTCAGACACAGAACTTAATGTTGAGAAGGCAGAGCTCAAAGAGATCAGAGAAAATAGTGTTAGGGTTCTATGGATAGAAACTCTAAAAGGCAGGTCAGCTCAAGAAAAACAGGAGGCCCTTCCTTAACTGGCTGTGACCCCGGCTCCTCTCCTTGGTTACAATTCACTTCAATCTGGTCCTCTCTTGGTGGAACAGCAGATGCAAAGGGCAAACCAGGTTCATACGTATTATGAGTAACAGGAGCAGAGGATGGGAGGGTTGGGAGCTGGCTGACGTACAGGGCACGGAGTGAGTTTGAGCAGTGATTCACGAGTAAGACGGAGCGAAAGGGTGTCGAGCCCGCTTTTGTGTGGAGACATCGGCATGGCATGGAGGAGGCCTAATGAGTCAAATGCCTGGTAGATCCAGGCATCATATTCAATAGCATATGGTGGAGGGGATTCAGGCATTGGGTGGGATACTTGATCGCATGGCCTCTGAGGTCTCCTAAGTTTTGTGCAGTCTACTTTTAAATCATTAAAAATTTTCCCTGTATCATTTCTTTAGAGTTCAGGTTGTCAGAATTTGGATAGAAGTACTGCTCATCATATTCTACCTCTAGGTAGTCTGAAGAATGAATCCAGTTGACTGGATAAAGTCAGAGGGTCACACTGTGCATTTTAACATCATCTTATTTCATGATCTTAACTCTAGGAGATGAATACAGCTGCAGCTCACCAGTTGAGAAACTTCTCATGAATGGCAGGAGGAGATGGGGTCTGGGAGGCAGATTAGAAGATGTCACCTTGAGTATGATGTCACACTCTTCCTGCAATGTCAGTTCTCTGGATACTAATCAAATATTAATGGTGGATGTTATCTGTAATAACTACTTGCTATTCTGTCAGGTGGAGGGAAGAAAGGAATTGGACTTTTCCTGACCCCAGCAATATTTTCTCTAGCCTCTACTCCAAGCTTTTAGAAGAGAACAAGGGGAATGGGGAAAAGGACATCAGCTTCCCACTTAGAAATGGGGTAGGGAGGTCCTGGGGTTACCCAGGGGAGATCTAGGGTGCTGCTCTCCCTTTTCTTTACTACACACACACACACACACACACACACACACACACACACTGTCTTACAAGTGAGTATTCATGTTGGATAGTGGAAGCAATCCACTACCCAGATCGGAAGTTGTAAGGTCTGGTCTCAGCTCTACCAACCTAGTCAAAGTCAGAAGCTCTTCCTGGGGCTCACTTTCCCCATCTGTAAAGGGGTACATATGTTTGATTACATGGCCATTAGGATTCCTTAGAATCCTGCTACTCAAGGTCTGGTCTACAATCTGGCTGCAGCAGTATCACGAGGGGATCCTGTTAAAATGCAGATTGCAATTCAGTGAGTTAAGATCTACTCAGGTGGGACCTGAGACTGCATTTCTAACAAGATCCCAAGTGATTCTTATACACCTTAAAATTTGAGACATCCTGCCTTAAGATGCAAGATTCAATCCATGAACTGATTGTGGATGTGTTTTCCCTCTCATGGGATCCTATCACACTCCCAAATTTTCTAGCTCTAGGACCCCTTCCAATGGCCAGAATAGCTTGAGTTATTGATTTTCTGGCATAGGGCACAGAGAAATGCCACATGGTCCCTGAAATATAACCCTACATCTACACACCCCCATTTACAAATAAATTAACTCACTAATTAATTCATCTACTCGATTCAAGAAATATCTAAGGGGCATCAGGCACAGACGGAGGGCTGGAGATAAAAGGATGAGTAGGGCGTGGCCTCTGTCCTAGCGAGTCGAGGGACTTGCCTGGACAGCCAGCTCCAACTCAGTGTGATAAGCACTGTTCCTCTACCATCTGACCCTGTCTTTCCTGAGGCCTTAAACAATGTGGCTCCAGTGCCAACTCCGGGGGACGTACTCTTGGGACAGCCCTTTTCTCGTGACTCACGGGATACTGACAGTGATGGCTTGCTTAAGTTCTTCTCCATTCCCCAATGATTAGGACCTGTGGTGTGATCCCCCTCTTAGCTCAGGGGTTCTTTTATTTTAATGTATTTTTTGGCTGCACCTCGCAGCTTGCGGGATCTTAATTCCCAGACCAGGGATCAAATCTGGGCCACAGCAGTGAGAGCACCAAGTCCTAACCACTGGTCCACCAGGGAATTCCCAGGGGTTCTTTTTTTTTTTTTAACATCTTTATTGGAGTATAGTTGCTTTACAATGGTGTGTTAGTTTCCGCCCAGGGGTTCTTAACTTGGGATCCACAGACAGGTTATTCTGGGCCTGGATCAGGGGAGTCCACGTGCAAACTGTTTTGCATGTGTGCTTAAGACATTTGTCCTGGGAGAGAAAGTTCCCGTGTTTTCATCAAGGGAAAATGAAACCGAAAAATTGGAAACCAGTGTCTTGTTACTATCCACCTGCTGCCCTGAGACCCTGGCAGCTGCAGCCCCTTTCCTTCTCTTCTTCCTCCTCCCCCTCCTTCCCCTCCTCAGCTGCTATCTCCCAACTTCCTCTGCGCTTAGGTTGATTATGTTAAAAGTAGCTCTGTCGGGCTTCCCTGGTGGCGCAGTGGTTGAGCGTCCGCCTGCCGATGCAGGGGACACGGGTTCGTGCCCCGGTGCGGGAAGATCCCACATGCCGCGGAGCAGCTGGGCCCGTGAGCCATGGCCGCTGAGCCTGCGCGTCTGGAGCCTGTGCTCCGCAACGGGGGAGGCCACAGCAGTGAGAGGCCCGCGTACCGCCAAAAAAAAAAAAAAAAAAAAAGTAGCTCTGTCTGTAGTATCAGCCATTTCAAAGAGCTAAGGGAAGATCCTTGTCCCCAACTCAGCATCGTCACAGGTAAGCACAGCTGAACCACAGGCACAGCGGGCAAGAAATTCCTAGAACCCGGAACCAGGTCCTGAGCAATTGGTCCACCGTCCCTTTGTCTTTAATAGCTAGAGGTGAGAAGGTGAGCTTCTTAAGTCACTTTCTGGGCTTTCAGGCTAGTTTATGACAGTGACCTCTGCTATGAAAATTCCCTTTCCTTTGTGCTGTGAGGTGTCTAAAGAGTGAAAGGCAGGGGTGAAGGAGTTGGGGGTGGGTGGGGGGAGGGGTCCACAGGTGGGTAAGTCATCAGTGACACCAGGGAGACAACTGTTGGGTGTGTTTTTACTCTAAAAAATGTAGGCTTCAGAAACCATAGAGAACATATACGCTGTCATTGATGTATCATTCTTAGTTCAAATCCAACCTTAGGCATGAAAGAGGAGGATGTATGTTTTGGATAATATCTAAGGCAGAGGGTTCCATATCATTTCCATATGGTTGTGAGTGCATTATGAAGTTATTTTGCAACATAAATTCGCCTTTCTACTTCTGCTCTAGAATAATTGGGGCTTATACAATGAACTTATAAAATGCCCTTTGAATATGCTTTGTGACTATGTCCTTCCTGGCCTTCCTGCTTCTGTCTTGTGGGACTTATGCTGAGCCATCTTCCCAGATACAACGCACCTGGTAAAGAGAGGGAGGATGGGGCAGCCCAGAGACATTCTGGGAAAGTAGAAGAATGGGAGCAAATATTTGCTGTGGAAAATTCAGAGTTGATTTTTTAGGGAGAACCCAGCACAGATCCTCTGCAGCTGGTGTCAACAGCAGACGGGTTTTCGGACAACAGCTTTGTTCAGTGTGAGCATGTAGCATGCAGGCCTGGCCCCAAGAGAGAAGTGAACACAGCCCTGAGACCTGCCTGCAGGGGCAGGAGATGAGAATGAGATAAACGCTGCACAATGAACGGCTTTTAATGCAGAAAATCTACCAACAAGGGTGGATTTACAAACTCACATTACATAACCCACAGAGCCACAGATCATTCCCTATTCCTTCATCAAGCAAGCGTCTATTAAGAGTTTCACACGCTAAGCCCTGTGCTACTAGGGGCCAGAGCTACATCCAAGAACAGGACAGACACAGCTCCCAGTACTCATGGCCCTGACACTCTAATGTGATAGATGGACAATAGGTTTGTTAAAGTGCATTCAGCCTGTAACGAGGATGACACTTCCAGGGTGCTGTGGAGGCACAGAGCAGGGACTTAGCCAACCCTGACTTAGGAGATCATGGAAGCCTTCCTGGAGGAAGTGATGTTGAGGCTAAGAGCAGAGGGATGAGCAGAAATCAGCTAGGCCACAGGGATGAGAGGCAGGACAAGAGGGAAGAGAATTTCAGGCATGGAACAGGTTGTACTCTCTCTGGGGCATATTTGACAACTAAGGTAAACATGAAATTCTTTCATCTAAATTATAAAAACATATTTAAACTAGAAATTGTTGAAATTATGTTTGGTTTTAGAATTATTTTTGGTTTTAGTGTTTATAATCTCCTAGCATATGTATGACAACCAGAGTGAATAGATAGTCTGTACCAGAGCTTTCAAGGTGTGTGCTGGTTTTCCAGTTCTGGAATGTCTGCAAACTTCCGATGTGACTTTCACTTCTAAGTGTTACATGATTGCTTTCTCTCTCTCTTTTTTTTTTTTTCCTTTTAAGTATAGTAGATTTGTAATGTTGTATTAGTTTCAGGTGTACAGCAAAGTGATTCAGATGTGTGTGTGTGTGTGTGTGTGTGTGTATTCTTTTTCAGATTTTCTTCCAAAATAGGAAAAAAATGATTACAATGTGATTCTTAAAAATAAACCTTTTAAAATTTTAGGACAGTTTTAGATTATTTGATTTTTAACTTTATATTTCGAAATAATTTCAAACTTACAGAAAAGTTGCAAGAAGACTGGAAAAAACAGGCTTCCATATATTCTTTATACACCAATAGTTAATATTTTCCTACAGCCCCACTGGACAGATTTGGGTTCAGCAAAAGAGCCTCATTGGTCTCAATGCCTGATTTTATACTAATTTGCACTTTAAACTGATAAACTACCCTTTGCATATGTTGTGTATATGTTTTACACATTGGGCTCCTGTACAAGACACTGATTAACACAGGAGTCTCCTTGCTTTGCCCATGTGAAAGCCACAGCTGCATCCCACCATAGATCCTACCCACTGTACAACTGCTTCTGCCCTAACAACCCAGGGGATATACCTACCTCCATCTTCCAATAATCGTTTCCAATGAGTGTGGTCCCTGGTTGCTCTAAATTGCACAGGTTTTGAGATTTCTTCCTTTTCTTTTTGAAACTCAGTTTTATTGTATACTAAAACATACCAATGCAAACATTTTAGGCATGTACCACACTCTACGCAATCACCCACTTAGCCACTGACCCACCCACACAAATGACCCAAGCAAAGGGTGGTCCTACCTTGGAAAGTATCTAAACCAGAGTTCTTATTCCACAAACGAGGACACTGAGATTCAGAGAGGTGTCTTCTGAAGAACGAGAGCTGCTAATGGTAGTCAGACTGCAACTCGTCTCTGCCTGTGACAGAGATTGGGGTGGCTTTCTCATGGCAGACGTGCTCATGCAGGAGGTGATCAAGCTGTCTTACCCTCTCTCTTGGCCAGGGTGGGTTGTTGGAAGCTGAAGCAAACGTGAGCAAGGTCCTTAGGTCTGGCTTAACGCATCTCACGGTCAGCCATAGTGTAGAAATCCAGCCAGGTCTTTGGGGGGCTTCTAGATTTCCTGGTAGGTTTTGAAATAGAAGATGGTCCTAATAGAAACACAGGACTGAAGAGGTGCAGCTGCCTTAGAAAGCCATTTATAATAGATTTTCACTGAGAAAATGCAGTCTAGGTTCCAAAAGAATTTTCTAAGATCAACCAATGTATCTATAAATTGGAGACCACTTAAAACCCATTCTATTCCATTGAACCATTGTGCATTTCATATGTACATGTGCAAGGCACTACACCAAGCCCCTTGGTGTGTGTCAAGGGGGATATGGAGAAGTTCAGGACATGGTCCCATGCTCAAGAAGCCTACAGTTATCCCAGGGAGATGATGCATAGATAGATGAAAAACCTAATAATAATATAAGGTAATGTTTGATGACAAGCTCAGGTGAGTGGAAGAGAAAAATGGATCACGGAACACTGGAGAAGGAAAGCAGTGTGCCATGTGGCTAAACGCTGGGGCTCATAAGTCAAATGACCTGGATGAAATTGCAGCTTCCCCACTACTTAGGTAGCCGTGCGCAAGTTACTTAAGTTCTCTAAGGCTCTTATAAAAGCTCTGGGCACTTTTGGTACCCACAACGTGTTAATTATTATTACTCTCTCTCAGTCTGAGTGTGAACCATCATTTTAAGGATGGAGAGGATGTGAGCAGAAGAGCAGGAGAGGGCTTCGCAGCAGGGTGACAGAATCGTAATGAATTATCCACGCGAGAAGCTCCACAAGACACTTTCGTAACTTTGTTGGCATATACCAAGCCCGGGCGGAGGCGGCAATCCTGGAAACTTGATTCCACCCACCTCCTACGTTCGCACGCCTCGGCACCGCCCCCCTGAGCTCCCAGCGCCTGTCCCCAGAGGGCGCTGCCACCCCTCCGCCTCCGCCCGGCCCAGAGCGCGCCCCCGCCGGCCGCCCCGCGCGTGCGCGCCGCCCAGGTGAGGAGGTGGTGGCCTTCGCCGCGGGGGCGGCTCCTCGGCCGGGGGGGCGGGGCGGGGCGGAGAGGCCGGGCCGGGGCGGGTGGGGCGGGCAGCCGCGGGGCCGGGGCCAGACAAGGCCAGAGGCGGGACCAACCGCCGCCGTCTCCGTCTCGTTGTCTCTTCCCCCACAGCGCCGGGCAGCCGCCGCGGGAAAAGCGGAAACTGCCGGGTGAGCAGCGCCGGACGAGAGCGCGCCGAGGAGCAGCGGGGCGGCCTCCGTCCCACCGAGCCGCCGCGGCGCCCCCTTCCCCGCGCCCCGCCCCGCCCCGACCCCGCCCGAGCTCGCCGCGCGCCCCCGCCGCCCGAGCGCGCCCACCTGAACCCGTCCGCGCCCACCTGAGCCCGTGCGCCGGCGCCATGGCGGAGCAGGAGAGCCTGGAGTTCGGGAAGGCGGACTTCGTGCTGATGGACACCGTCTCCATGCCCGAGTTCATGGCCAACCTTCGGCTCAGGTGAGGGCGGAGCGGCCGTGCGCAATGCCGCGAGCCTGCGCTTTCCCGAGAGGGGGCGCCCTTGCGGTGCGGCCGGATTGGGGGTGTAGGGGGTGCACCGAGCGCGAGGGATGGAGTGTGGCCGGATTGGGGGTGTCCGGGGTCCTCTGAGCTCGATGGTTGAGCTTTCCCGAGAGGGGACGCCCTGGGGTGCGGCCGCATTGGAGTGGAAGGGGCGTGCCGAGCTCCAGGACTGCGCCTTCTAGAGAGGTGGTGTCCTTGGGTGCTGTCCGGACGGGGGAGGGGGGTGTCGGGGGGAGGCAGCGCTTGGGGCCAGGCAGCTAGTGCGCTGCCCCAGGTAAGTACTGTGGGCGGGCCGGGTGACCTAATGGAAACAAGAGTAGAGGGAAATAAAAACTTTCGGGAGAGTCGTGGCGGCCGCAAGGCTCAGGGAAGACTGGAGGGTTGTTTTGGAGAGAGGCTAGGGTCTCATCGCGGTTTCACACTTGGTTCTTTTCTTTTTTCGCTTTCGTCTTCTTTTTTTAGTTTTTCCTGGCGTGGTTCCATCGCGTCATTCAGGACGCTATGGAGTGATCCCTGAGCTGTCTGTTCCGGGACACTGGCTATTTTTTAGTTACTCTCTGAACGTAATTAGACGCGTTTCCAGACATCGAAGAGACTGCTCTGCTCGCCAGTGCCAAGATAAACTGTCTGAATTTGACAAGGCGCTCATGGTTTCAGTTTTTTCAAGGAGTTGTGGATGGAACCCTTGTGTTACTGACATCCTTGAGAATGTAGTCACAACGCAACGCCCCGGGATGGGCTTCCAGGACGAGTTTGTTTTAGAAAGGCTTCTACATGGGATTATTTCACTCCTGATAGAGTAATATGTAAGCAGAGCTTTAAAGTAGTTTGACTTTTTTTACGTTACAGTAAATGGAGTTTCAAAATAACTGAGTTGGGGGGGAGGTGTTTCCTGGAAGTTCTGACTCCATTTCTTGTAGGTTTTAAATATCGCTCCATAAATTTAAAAGTGAAAATCTTAATCTCGGTTTGGGTGCTTAACTAATCCCACTTCTCAGTATGAATTCCCCTGTTAACTTTTTTTTTTTTTTTTACGCGGGCCTCTCACTGTTGCGGCCTCTCTCGTTGAGGAGCACAGGCTCCGGACGCACAGGCTCAGCGGCCATGGCGCACGGGCCCAGCCGCTCCAGGGCATGTGGGATCTTCCCGGACCGGGGCACGAACCCGTGTCGCCTGCATCGGCAGGTGGACTCTCAACCACTGCGCCACCAGGGAAGCCCTCCCCTGTTAACTTTAAGAATTTTAAAAACTTTTTTAATCTTCAAACTTGCAGTCCCCATAGGCTGCATCTGCTCTTAGCCAGGCTTCATTATGCCCCAGAGTGAGGAGCAGAGGCACAGACCGGAGTTCTACACCCACCTACCACAAACGGCTTTGAGCCAGTCCGTGTGTCTGAGTTTCCTAATTTGTAAAATAATGATCTCCAAGATTTTTCTGCCCTTACATTCTTTTTTTGCTTTCACATATCATTGGTTGCAAAGTCTTGTGAGGCTTGACTCTTAAGAAAGATTATTAATGTGAGCCTAACTTAGCTCAGAAGAGAACTTTGCACAGGAGAGAATTTTGCAATTCTGCATTATGCAGGGTACTTTAGGAGGTAAGGTGGGAGGGTCCAAAGAACCATCAGATGTGTCCTGACCTCTCAAAGACATGGCATGTTTATGAAGACAGGGAGCAAGGTGAAAATTTTTATCCACTTAAATAATAGGTCAGGAAAACAACAGAAAAGTTAAGCTTTGTAGAGCTTAGATGATTCTTTGCCGAGTAATTGTACAACCTAATTGTTCTGGAAGTTTAGCAGAGGGAGAGATGCCTTAGGGTGGCTCAGAAACACCATCTAGAGGAGAGAGGAGAGGAGGGGTTGAGAGGAGTTGCAGAGGATGGGTAGGATCTGTGTAGGTGGAGAACGTTCCAGGTGGATAAAGTGGCCAAGCAGAGGAGTGGAGCTTAAAAGCTGACTCTGGGTGTTCGTGAATAAGTTGTCCGGAGGGGAAGGAGTGGGTGTTGGGGAGTTGTGGAAGGAATCGCTGGCTCTCATCAGTATGACGCTTGGCTAATGCCCAGGTTTCTAGGTCTACCTTTATTCCCAGTCGCCAGGCCCATCAAGATTCGGATTTTGTATGGGTCTCACCTGTGTGTGTACTCGACCACTCTGCGAACTGGCTGCAAGTCTCAGCGCACGGGTTCAGTGATTGTTCATGGTTTATTTATAAGTTGGGAGGGGTTGGTTCCCAGGAGCCGTAAAGGGTAGCAGTGCCCTTGCCTCCTCCCCAGCTGTAAATCCTGGTGACCCAGGTGGAAAGCAGGAATTTCCTATCAGCCTGTTGTTCCTCCAGACTGTTCCAGTGTTTTAGCTGTATGAGCCTTACTGTAAGGCTCGTGTGGACCCTTGGATATCTGTGTCCCTCTGCAGAAGGTGACCACAAACCCACTGTAGATCCAGGTGCTATTATGTCATGTAATGTTTTCATCCCCCGGAATATGGGCGGTTGGTCCATACGGGGTGTATATTTATGGTTGTATAGAGGCGAAATTTGAGTGTATTTCATCTCACAGTGGGTATGTGCGCACGTGCTCCATCATTCCTGCCTTCCCCAAGCTGCGGCTTCTCCTCTCACTCCCGTCTGGAATGTCCTGTCCCCTGCTGTCTATCTGGCTCTTCTGCAAGGCCCCTTTCCTTCATTTATGGTCTGTGACATGCATTTAGGCACTTATAGCTACAGTTTCATGGGTCTGTGTCATCCAAACCGAATTTTAATTTTCCCTACAGTAGCACCCACTGTGACATTTTTTATAGAGAGAGAAAAAAAGGAATGTTTCGGTTACTTTTTTTTTTTTAAGCTTCTGTGTCATTTTCCATTTAGAATTATCTTCTTATTTTGCTACTAGTCTGGCTTTCTTTTCCTCTCTTGGGTAAAAGCTTTATTTTTAGACATCTGCTACAATCAATGTCGCTTTCCCCTTACTGTTATTATTTTTAAAAATTGATGTAGGCATGTGTCTGTGCCTGAGGGTCTGGATGAGGCAAGACTCAATGATGTGCATTAGTGTGAGTTAGCATATCTGAGAAGGAGTTTCAGTTTGTATTTTACGCTTATACCAGAAACTGCTGGTATCTTGAGGGCCGCCTTCTCTCCCTCCTAGAAATCTCTTGCTAAGGGAGATTTGTTCTATTTATTTGCTTTTCCTTTTGGTGGAGGCACAGGTGTCGGTGGTTGTGGTGATGGTGGTCAGCTCCGCACTCCACTTCCAAGCGTCCGATCCAGGAGTCAGATGCCTGCACGAGCACCTCCAGCCTTCGTGGTCAGGCCTGGTTCCCGCCAAACCCCCGCACGGCCACTTGAAGGCCCGACCTCGGCATCCCCACCACGGTCTGCTTTCTTCCTAGCCGCTTCCCTTTTAGAGCCTTTGGTTCCTTTTCTCGTGCCTTGGGCCATTCCAGGACTTGAGTTCTAACAAAATTCATATCAGCTCTGCTGCGCCCTGTCTCGCAGTGAGAGACCCGCCTGGTGCAGCCACGCGGAACATCTGGTCCTCACTGTGTCCTTACTCGCCACTTAGCCATCCTCGAGGAAGGCGGAATGCGGGCTGCTCTTCCTGAGGACAGTGGCCTGAGACATGTGCTTTTCATGTCACAGGTCGAGGAAACCCACTTCAGGCTTCCAGTTTCTAATTTTGTTGGTGGTGGTTCCTGTTTTGAGAATAAGGCATCTGCTCAGCCTGGTGTCTTGGTTCTTTGGAAATTTAATTTGTCCTCTTTTCTTACCGGTTTTTCTCTTGCATAAAAGCAGTGATTTGAAGCACTGTGTTTACCGAAGCTCCAGGCAACTTCTCACCTTTAACCTAACACAATGTTCCTTTCGTACCTTTGCTTAGACCAGGCTTTCCTCAATCTTGGTGCTGTTGAAAGTGGGGCTGGGTCATGCTTTGCTGGGGGGCGGGGGGGGGGGCTGCCCTGTGTGTTGTCAGATGTTTAGCAGCATCCCTGGCCTCTACCCACCAGATGCCAGGAGCACCACTCCCCTCCCATATGACAACCAAAAATATTTCCAGATGTTGCCAGATGTCCCCTGGGGGAGGGGGCAAAATTGTCCCCAGTTGAGAACCACTGGCCTCGGCTGTTCTCACTCCCTAGAATGCCCTGGAATGTCCTCCCCCTACTCTCTACCCTCATCCCTGCCTGTCAGACTCTTCCTTGTCCTGCGAGACCAGTTCTGAAAAGTCTTTCCCAAACCTCCAAGGCAAGGGTTAACCATACCCTCACCTGTGCTCCCAAGATATATGGGCACTTGATCATAACTGTTAGGATTTATCATGCTGTGTTGTTTTCTCTGCGTGTCTGCATTCCCACCAAATTGTGAGATTCCCCAAAGCCAGAGAGCCTATCCAGAGGTGGATCCAGGTTGTGTGGTCCTTTGAAATTCATTACAGTTGGGGAGGGGGGAACCACCTCTGAGAAAAAGAGTATAAATTATGAATGTCAGATTAGATACACGGCTTTGGAAGGGCAAGCACAAGTGAGTGGCTGTGAAGCAAACCCACCGCTAGCCCTTCTGCATTTTCTATCATGCTCCAGAATTGGGCAGCTATGTGTTCAATACATTTTAAAATGAATGAACTGGGACTCCCCTGGTGGTCCAGTGGTTAGGACTCCGCGATTTCACTGCCGCGGGCCTGGGTTCGATCCCTGGTCAGGGAACTAAGATCCCACAAGGCACGCGGCGTGGCCAAAAACTAAAAAAATTAGAATAAAAAAATAAAATGAGTGAACTAAGCCGTCAAACGTTGGCTGATTGTTCTTCAGCCCATGGAATTCTTAACTTAAAAAAAGCATACAATCACCTCAAAATATTGTACTTAATTTAATACAACTTCAGTGTGTGTGGGGGGCGGGCAGGAGCAATGAGCTGCAGAATTCGTAGAAAAGCAGTGAACAGGCGCTCGCTCGCTCTCGCTCTCTCACTCGCCACACAACCTCTGTACTCTTTCTGCAGCTCTTTGATCATCTGGAAAATTCGATAGGACAGAGGGTCCCTCTTGCTTCCTGGGGCAAAACCTTAGGTACCCTGGTGGTCCTCAAGCACGTGTCAATCCGTGATCGGTTCAGAGCTCTCCTTCAGAGGAGCCGTAGTTAGATTCATAGGAGAGGTGAATGGCACACTAAATCTTTTTGGCTTGCATGTGAAATTCTTTGGCAACCACTTTTAGAGGCCTTCGGAAAAGGACAGTTTGCTCTGGGCCTGTTTTGCACATTGGCTTCATATTGGGACAAAAAAATGAGAGTTGGGGTTTCGGAGCTGCCATTTGGAGTGAATCGCCCAGCCGTCTTGTTTCCTTTCCTACTCCGTGACAGATTTCCAAGACTATTTTTATTCGGGGTCATTTGTTGACCCTGGAGACTTCTGCTGAATTTAGCTCCCAAACAGAGCCAGATGTGGGTGGAATCAAGCGCTCAGAAGCTGCTACTGGTGTGTTTCATCCCAGGTTCTGAAGGGTTCTTCTTCTTCCTTAAAGAGAGCAGCTTTGACTTTTTGCTCAACTTGGAGACGAAAGTGGTGAATCTGGTATAAATAGAAGTGTGTTTGTTTAACGACTCGCGCAAGCTGTCAGTGTCGTGTATTCTCCTAATGTGGAGAGCCGTTTGCTGACATTTTCACCTAAGTCTGAGCCACCTCAGCAAAAAGGACTGGATCTCAAGGACCGGCCTCATTTTATGATAACTCTCTGGCATCCCTTGCTGTGTTGCTGTTGGGACTGGATTGGGTCATGTGGCACTGCCAAGCCTATCTAGTGGGATCTGCTGCGAACAGTGGCTCCAGCCCCACTGGTGATGAGCCTCACTGACATGGCCTATCAAAACGTCAGCTAGACTCAGGAATGGGTTCAGAGGGTAACAGCACTTTTAAATATACATTGCAAGCCTCTCTCTTTTTGTCTATTCAGTTCCTTGGTTGAGATAACAGTTTTATTTCCTCTGGGATGGAGGCTCCCTTCAGTTTATCTGCTATGTAATAACTGGGCAGATCTCTTAGTAGGCGGTGTTTCCCAAACTTTAGTTTTTGTCATTTATGGGAAGAGGAAAGGGGAGCACACGCTTGCATCGGAAAGCAGTGAAAAGAGCACAGGCTTCGAGTCCTGACTGGCCAAGTTCAAATCCCAGCTTCACTTTCACTCTTTTTAGCATTATACCTTAGGGTAAGCTAGCTTACCTAAGCCTCATTTTCCTTATATATGTAAAATGATTGCCTCTTCGGGTTATTGCGATGAAACCACATGAAGTGTACAAAGTGCCTGGTCGGTGCTTGGTACATAATTCCCTCCCAACTAATGTTAACTCTGTTTCTGAATCCTTCCCAAATGGCCTCACCTCCCTGCCCTGACCCTGAAGGGCTTGCTGATCTCACCTCTTCCTTCCTCACAAAGACAGAATCATTCGTTTTGGCTTTATTTGGGGGGCAAGAATGAAAAGTGTTCTAGAAGGGGTTGGGGTTACCTAGTGGAGAGAGCAAAAACACTGGAGATAAATAGATCTGGACCTTAATCCTGTCTCTGTCCACTACTACCACCCACGTGGGCTTAGACAAGTTGCTTAGCCTCCCTGAGTCTTGGTTTCTTCATCTGTAAAGATGAAGTGTTACTGCAAAGATTAAATTCTACTACCTGTAAAACACCTAGCGTGGTACCCATAGCATAGTATAGTAGATGCTCAGCAGACAGACGGTCCTCTGTCTCTCCTCTCCATCCCCTCTCAGTGCAGCCCTGTGGATCAAGTGCCCTTGTTGGTCCCACCTGTCTCCGTGACTGTCACACTCATAACCCTGTTCCCTCCAGGGTGTCCTCTGCTTTCATGAAGGTTGGTGGCATTGGTGCCTGAGATCTCCAGGCACTATAGATGGGTGATTAACTTTAAATATAGTCTTTAAAAAAAAAAACCCTCTAACTTATTTCCTTACTTAACTATAGACCTTATGTCTTTTTAATATAATCTCCCGGCTTTAAAGCTAGCAACTACTTGAATTCTTGCTGTGTGCTCGTCACTATGCCGGGCACCTTGGTGGGGGTGACTTTATAAAAAGTCATTCTTTGCGGGATAGCTCAATAGGGAGTAAAAGATACCTTAATAAATAGATCAAGCTCAAGTAGAATATGATTGAGCCAAAATGAATATTGCAGACAATCAGTTATTTTTAGGGCTTCCTAGAGAGAAGGAACCAGTGAAGCAGATTTTTTAAAAACAGAACTGATGACAAGGTAATTAAGAGTTGTATATGTTATGTACTAGAGTTCTCAGGGAATTCAGAAAAAGAGAAAATGGGATTGGGAGTAGGTAGACAGCGCTCTGTGGAAGAGGCAGAATGTGAGCAGACCCTTGTTGGAAGGAGAGAGAGTTTCTCATCGGGAGACACCCCTTTCCCCTGGGCCCTGATGTCCTAGCCCTTTGCTTTCTCGCCATCCACTTTCAGCGCCAGTGGGCCGGCCATGCTGCCCGCCAGCTTCCACTGCTCGAAAATATCCGCCACTACCCACCCCCCCCCCCCCGCATTGTCGGCACTTTGTTCATTCCTGTCTTACGCTGCCCCCAGATTCTCCCAACTAGAGACTGAGTCAGGCTGATAAGAATCCTCTTCCAAAGTCAAATACTTCTAATGCAGCCCAGGTACATGAGGGTAAATTTGCTGGGTCCTTTCTGTCTCATGCTTTGATGAGGCCAGTTAGAAGGAGGGACTGAGAATTTCATTTCTGAGTAATAATTTTGCAGCCTGTCACTGCAGACCTGGGATGGAGAACTGAACTCTGGCGGGAAGGATGGGCCAAAGATAGTATGAGCCCAGTTTATTCTTGGGGAGGCAGGCTCTGAGGACAGAGAGGGAGGGTGCCAGAGAAAAACTTGGCTCAATTAAAAAATTAGTCTGTGGCTTATCTTTGGGCCTAGAAGAGGAAATGGAAAAAAAAATTTTTTTTTCTTCCTTTATTTTATGCCTAATTACAGAACTTTTAAGACTCAGCACCCAGACTGCGTGGTGAATACTATGGTCATTCCATTGTGGGTTAGAGACATATGTGAGCCAGCCTGTGACTCTAATCATGGCTTTCAACATTTCTTGGTGAAATAGAATGGTCCACTGTTGGAAAGTAGGCCATTTTAAAGTAAGGGTTTCTGATAAGTGACTTTAATTGATGGAGAAGGGATTTGAGAGCCTCAGCTGGTTCCTTTTTGACACTTTGTCCACCTTCCCGTCTCCTCCTTGTCTCAGCCTCACCCCTGAGGATACCCCAGTTTGCATTCCAGACACAGCTGCTCATGGGGGAGTAGTTACTTTATGTCTCAGTGAGACAGTCTCCATTCTCCCCACGTTTCTGCCCCTTTGTGCACACAGTATGGAAATGGATTTCGCTTTAGTGAGATTAAAGCATTAATTCTAGTAAAGCTATTTTGCTTTAATAAAAAGATTGCTTAGTGCTGAGCATAGCTTTTTTCCAAAAAGTACACAGGCCAATTCAAGGTTCTGTTAAAACAAAACAGAACAAAAACTTCTGGAATAGATGGGGAAATGCATCAAGAGACAAACCCAACTTTGCTTTCATTCCTCCTCTCCATTTATGACCCACAGTCATATTACTAAGACTTGGGGGAAAAAATTACCGCTTACATACACCAGGGTCCCATAAGCGCTAGAAGCCAATGAATTAGTCAAAAAATGGCTTCATCTAAAACAATGAAGCAAACACCAAGGGCAATTCAAACAATTTTTTCCCCTCTGATCACAAAGTCTGCTTTGAGTAACTTGTACAATAGAGGATCATCCGTAGCCGGGTCAGGGCGATCCCGAAGGGCTTTGTCTCAGACCGCTGCTTAGTGTTCGGTATAAAGTCGAGAAAAATTTCATAGTCAATTAAGATTAAAAAGTCAAACTCCATTAAAAAAAAAACAAAACCTTACACTTACTTTGGATCACCCTAAAGCCAGTTATGTTTCAGTTTGGGCTTTCATGGACATCTCAGTCATTTAAAGTTTATTATAAGAATAGCCTTTGATCATGAGGTTGAGTTATTTAGCCTGATTCTGCCATCCTAGCCTATGTTACTTGTAATTAAGAAGAAAACCTTTTTAAAATAATCCTCAAAAGAACATCTCTAGAGTAGTTCAGACGTCAGGAAGTACCACTATGAGGAGTTTTTTTGTTTTTTGTTTTTTTGCATTCAGCCCGTGCTGTCAACTCATATGTGTGTCCTACCTGTAGTCTCTAAGTCCCGAGGGCAACTTTATCTTCTTTATCTCTGAAGGCTTCTTTCCAGGCATTAAGGACAAAATGTTTTCCCTTCTATCAGCGAATGAGTAAATGAATGCATAATATTTCCACATCTTTGATTCCTGCCTGAACTATGTATTTTCCGGGTTTTATGTATTGTATTTTGCATATTTAAATAATCTGATTTTTCTGTTGTAACTCTAGTCTTTGGGGAGATAGGAAAATAAAGCTACCATTACTCTTGGGGGAGGAAAAAAGCACTAAAATATACTTGGGATGCTTGTGAAATGATAGACATCTTTTTTCTTTTCAAAGACTTGTAGAACTCAGACAGGTGGAGCTTGTCATCCATACAACAAGGGGGAAACCTACTTGAGTGGTTCTGTAATCTCGTGTTGTTGCTTACCTTAGCAAGTAGATTACATTTTTACCAGCATCGGGAGGCCTTTATATAACTTGGTATCATTTGTTGAATGTCTCTAAAGGGACACTCTTTCATACAGCAAGTCCAGTGACTCAGATCACATGATTGGTGCTCTTTCAGTCTGCATTCTGTGGTGTCCTGGGCCATGAGAAGCCGTCTTGGATGCCAGGTAGGAGCGGAGTAGGGCTTCAGCCCCTCTCCTTTCAACAGAGCAGCTCTGCATCTACATATTGGGGTTCCAAGGAATTTTTTTCTCGATGAGCTAATTTATTTTTATTTTTAATTTATTTTTTCAATGAAGTATAGTTGATTTACAATATTATACTAGTTTCAGGTATACCACATAGTGATTCAATATTTTTATAGATTATACTCCACTTAAAGTTATTACAAAATAATGGCTATATTTCCCTGTGCTGTACAGTATATCCTTGTTGCTTATTTACTTTATACAGAGTGGTTAGTATCTCTTAATCCCTACCACTATCATGCCCTTCCCCTTTTCCCTAACCACTGGTTTGTTCTCTATATCTATGACCAAGGAATTTTTTGTTTGAGAAGAAATGCTATCACATTGAAAAACCAGTGAAAACCACTGTCCTAGGTGCTTGTTTTCCAGATGGCTTTTAGTCTTGCAACCACACACACACACACACACAAAATTAGAAATATTTCTAACCAAAATGATTTAAAAAGTGGCAGTGCGGTATGATATAATGAGCAAAGGAAATATTTCAGTTATCCGAACTTAAGCATGGCTCTACTATATGTACTCTATGACATAAACAATGTACTTCAGTTCTCTGAGCCTCTACTGCCTGGTTTTAAAATGGGACTGATCCCTACGCTACGAGGTTATTTCATAAAATGAGATCATAGATGGGTTGTTCATAGTTGTAAACATATCAAGGACACTGAAATGCTAATGCTGTCTCACTCTTGCTTCCTTAAACAGAATGTAAGGAATGTAATTTAACTTTTTTCCTAAAGGACCTAGATCATGATAGTCATAGTTATGAACAATTGTTTTCACACCTCCGGGGTTTATTGAGATATGTGTGATGTTTTGTTCCACACCAAATTGATGTGAACAATGTAATAACATTTGAGAGTATATGGTTAAATTTCTATAGTTTCTCTTAGTGTGCCTCCCTATGGATTCTCTGCCCCCTCTTAATCTACAAATGTGGTCTGCTCTGGGACTATCTCATGGAAGGGAATAGAGAGGAGTTAATGAGTTCTAATGAAGACTGAGGGGTTGCCCTGGGTGTTTCAATTCTGGGGCTTGAATTTTGAGACGTCTCTGCTCAGAAGTATCTTTTGATTGCTTTGGTGTGTGAAGCCAAGGCTGAGTTCCGAGTCGTAGGCAAAGTGCTAGTCCAAAACTTAGTCCTGCCCTTGGTATTTGAATTATTTGTGTGGTTGAACAAACCAGCGCATGCTGCATGGGTTTTTCCACACTGCATGCGCTTTATGACTGCTTGTTGATTCGTGGGAGGCGACAGCTGTTGGCAGAATCTGTTACCATTTGCATCTCTGCCTCCTGGGTTCCTGGTTTATCTGAAACCGTAACTGAAAAGAAACCTGTTCTTTAACTTCATTTATCCTCGGCTGGTGGTTCTCCAATTTGGCTTTGTATCAGAATCACCCAGCTCTTAAAATATCCAGATTCCCGGGGCTCTACTTCCCAGAGACTCTGATTTATTAAGCCTCACGAATGCCCAGTGATTCTCCTGTGCAGCCGGGTTAGGGACCACAATCCTAGGCTACTGGTTTGTCATCCACAGCTGTGTTCTGTTGAAGCTATATGGGATGTGAACTGACCGGTATAGTAACAAATGTATCATGACTTATCCAGATAATCAGTGTTCTTAGTTCTGTTGTGATTACTAAATCAATTTAATTATTTGATAGTCACCCTTTTTTTTTTTTTTTGGCTGCGCTGCATCGCATGTGGGATCTTAGTTCCCTGACCAGGGATCAAACTTGTGCACCCTGCAGTGGAAACACAGAGTCTTAACCCCGGGACCGACAGGGAAGTCCCGAGAGTCACATTTTACTCTTCATCCGCACAACACCTTTTCCTTCACCCTGTGGTTATGGTTGTCTGCTTTTAGCATACCGTATATTACTTTTCTGTCACCAGATTTCCCATACCAAAAAAAAAAACAAGTGTAATCATACCATCCTTATTAATACCTTGATACGTTTCCTTATAATATTTTGTACATATATAAATGTATATATTTAAAAATTTGGACTCTTCCTGCTTAAACAAGATACACTTTTGTAAACAGTTTTCTGATATAATGATGTAGCGTCCTCAGCATTCTTTTCGTGTCCTTAAGTTGTCGTTGAAAGTACGATGGCAGCCACAACGTCCTCATTCTTTTCTGGGTCTGCAGGGGCAACCCAGACAGACATGGTTTCTTCTCCCGTAGAGCTGAGGGAGACATGTATGGGGAGACGTACAAAACTGGTAAACAACAAAAGAATAATTACAGGTAGTAATAAGTGCTAGGAAGGAATGAGCGGGGTTCCCTCCCAGGGGAAGTGGCAGTGGTGTGTGTTCACGCCACAGAGAAGGCGTTTTATGAGGAAGTTGACTTTAAGCGAGATCAGAAGGTCGAGGAATCTGCGTGGGGGGGGGGCGTGGATGCAGGTGTGGGGAAGGGAAATCAGATAGGGAAGGGTGGTTGAGGCCAGGCAGAATGAGTCACTAGAGAGGGAGGGAGGGAGCTACTGATGGAGCATTAGTCAGGACCACACTTTGCAAAGGGCCTTGGGAACGAAGGGCTCAGACTTCAAGTGCACTGGGAAGCATTGAAGGGCTTTCCACATCTTGCAGTCGCTTCAGGTTGACAGCGTGCTTTTAAGTAAGTGTCTGGGTTCAGCTGCCCAAACTCCCCAGGTCTGGTGGCTGTTCTGAATGTTTGTTTTCGTCAGCTTGGTGAGTGGAGTGAGGAGTTGGCAGTTGCTTTCTACACTTGTCGTTCAGCGATAGTAAACACACATACAGTTCCGTCTTGATCTGTCGTATAACAGAGCTGTTTCTTGGAAGAGGCAGCCCCAAAACAGTGTTCTGTTGATTTGAAGTCAATCTCAATTAATGACTAATAGGCTACAGCTGATTTTGGGGAGCTGCTTTTTCTGATTTTATGCTTCAAGCAATAGAAGAAGGATTCTGAGCCATGAGCTCCCTGATGAAATCTCTGAGTTGTAGAACTTTAATGCCGGAAGGGAACCTGGAGGTTATCTCCCTGATGTACAGATACATGAAGTTAGGAACACAGAAATTATGTGATTTTTTTCCCCCAGGATTCTTCAGTAGTCTAGTGGCACAGTTATAACTGGAGCAAAAATCTCTGGTGTCCTAGCTCTGTATTTGTTCTTTTGCTTCTGTCTTCGTTACTCTGAATTGCTTTGCAATCAAGTAGCAATTCTTTAACTTCCTTTTTCATCCCCCCCCTCCCGCCCCCCCCACCTTAAAACAAACTTACTTAAAAAGATCTGAGCAGGTTGAAACAACGAAGAAGCTAACAATGTAAATATGAAGTAAACCTCTAGTTCTCTTACTGAAGGGCAACAGTACAAATACAAAATAACATTTTAGGAGCCAAAGATGAGGGTTTTAGGCGCCTGTGTTATGTGTCAACATCCACCTGGGCTCTATCAAGAAAAAAGGGGACTTGGAAGTTCTACCCTGGCTCATCCCACCTGCCCCGGAGGGGTGTGTAGTTCTCACTGCTTTATCAGTTAAAATGCCGTTGGCTGCAGTGAAAAGAAAACCTGACCAAACTGGCTTACACAAAAAGGAAGCACATTATCTCACACAACCAGAAGTCAGTGATAAGAGAGGCTCTGGCCAGAGTCCTTAAGGGCTCTGGCTCCACTAGTCTGTGATTATCTCAGTTTTGTCCTTCTAGGGCTGGTTTCACCGTCACACTGGCTGACGATAGTTCCAGCAGTTCTGTGCATCTCATCCAGACAGGGTACCCTCCAAAGGAAGAAGAGGGACCCATCTGCTTGTCTTTGCTTCTTATTTAGGAAGTCCCTAGAAGACTTCCTTGTGTTTCATTGGTCCACATTTGCTCACATGCAAATTACTAAACCCATCACTGGTTCTGAGGAATGCGGTTATCATGATTGATTTAGAATGCACACAGTTATGTGGAAGGGAGTAGATACTGGAACAAAATCAGCTTCTTTTACGGAGGAATGGATTTTAGGGGAGAGAATAGGACATTGAATAGGCAACCAAGAGTGCCTACTCTGTACACTTTTGTAAGCTGTGTAGACAGAATGATGTTAATTCAGAAAAGAGTGCTCGGTGTGATGAGGGCACATGAAACTATGTCATTATGAAACTATGTCATTTTTAAATGACCGAAGGAGCCGTGGAAGCCACCTAAATGTCCATTGATAAGATGAATGGAAAAGGAGATGTGGTACATATATACGATGGAATATTAGCCATAAAAAAGAACGAAGTAATGCCATTTGCAGTGATATGGATGGACCTAGAGATTGTCATACTGAGTGAAGTAAGTCAGAGAGAGAAAGACAAATATCATATGATATCGCTTATATGTGGAATCTAAACAAATATGGTACAAATGAACTTATCTACAAAACAGAAATAGTGTCACAGATGTAGAAAACAAACTTATGGTCACCAAGGGGGAAGGGGGAGATAAATTAGGAGATTGGGATTGACATATATAAACTACTATATATAAAATAGATAACTAATAAGAACCTATTGTATAGCACAGGAAACTCTACTCAATATTCTGTAATGACCTATACGGGAAAAGAATCTTAAAAAGAGTGATATATGTATGTATAACTGATTAACTTTGCTGTACAGCAGAAACTAACACAGCATTGTAAATCAACTATACTCCAATAAAAATTAATTAAAAAGTAAATTAAATGACTGAAGGAATAAGACAGAGGATGGGATAACTTTGGTGTGTTTTCCAGCATCACCAAGCAGTTCTCCACTTCTCAGTGGACACCAACTGGGTGTCTAACAAATTTAATGTGCACAGTTCAGGTATTTTCTACAGATCCTACAGGCTAAGGGCTCAGTCCCACAAGACTGCCGCCACTTCAGACGGTAAATCCAGGCTGTCACTTGTGCTTCGGACCAACCAACTGTAAATTGGAGGTTCCCACGACCCCTTCCTCAGATTTGATTTAATTTGCTAGAGTGGCTCACAGAACCCAGGGAAACATTTGCTTATGGTTACCAGCTGATTATAAAGGATACAGGTGAACAGCCAGGTGAAGAGGTACAAGGGCTGAGATCTGGAAGCATCCTGAGCACAGGAGCGTCTGCCCATCCACACTCTGCAATATTATAGACCAAACTAAAAGAAAAAGGCTGTGTATGTATTGGCCTGAACATATGCCACGATATGTGATATTGGGTTGGCCAAAAAGTTCCTTCAGTTTTTAAATAAAAATAAAAGACACACTTTTCATTTTCACCAAGAACTTTATTGAACAACATATTCACCCTTTTGTTCTACTACCTTCTGCCATTTTTCGGGCAACTTCATAATTCCATCTTCCCCAAGCTTTTTATCTTTTTAAGCAAAGAACTGCTTCAGGTAGCTTTTACAGTCTTCCAGGGAATTGAAATTTTTTCCATTAAGGGAATTTTGTAAAGGCCTAAATAAATGGAAATCCGAAGGTGCAGTGTCTGGTGAATACGACGGATGAATCAGAACTTCCCAGCCCAGCTGTAGCCGTTTTTACCTGGTCATCAAAGAAACATGCAGTCTTGTGTTATCCTGTTGGAAGATTATGCGTCTTCTGTTGACTAATTCCAGACACTTTTCGTCGAGTCCTGCTTTCAGTTGGTCTAATTGGGAGCACTGCCTGTTGGAATTAATCGTTTGGTTTTCCAGGAGGAGCTCATAACAGAGGACTCTGTTCCAATCCCACCATATACACAACATCACCTTCTTTGGATGAAGACTGGCCTTTAGTGTGGTTAGGGATGGTTCATTTCGCTTGCCCCCTGATCTCTTCTGTTCCACATTGTGGTACAGTATCCACTTTTCATTGCCCATCACAATTTGTTTTAAAAATGGAACGTTTTCGTGACGTTGCATTAGAGAATCGCATGCGGAAATACAGTCAAGAAGGTTTTCTTCGCTTAACTTACGTGGAACCGAAACATCAAAGCGATGAACATAACTGGTGCAAATGATTTTCAGTGCTTGGTTTGGATATTCTGAGTATGTCGGCTGTCTCCCGCATGGTATAACATTGGTTGTTCGCAATTAATGTCTCTATTTGATCGCTGTCAACTTCAGCTGGTCTACCCGACTGGAGCATCGTCCAGCGAGAAATCTCCAGCACGAAACCTCACAAACCACTTTTGACACGTTGGACCAGTCACAGCACCTTCTCCATACACTGCACAAATCTTTTTTTGTGTTTCAGTTACATTTTTACCTTTCTTGAAATAGTAAAGCATAATATGCCAAAAATGTTGCTTTTTTCTTCCATCTTCAGTATTAAAATGGCTACACAAAAATTCACCAATTTTGATAAGTTTTTTTTTTTAACTGCACGCTGATATGACAGCTGTCACAATACAGTCTAACAAAATTGTTTCAAATGAAGTTAGACGACTAAGCGCTACTGGAGCCATCTTATGGAAAAAAACGAACGAACTTTTGGGGCAACCCAATATGTTTAATGAAATAGGTGGTGTAATTCCATTTTTATAAATAAAGAGGTGAATGGTATCCCTTCCTGTTTTAAAACAAACAAATAAAAAAAAGCAAGAAGAGCCTGGGGCATCTTGCTGTGCTAGAAACGAAGTCCTCAAGGAATGATGGACAATGTAAAGAAGATATAAAAACCAGCTTGAAGGAGCTCCCTCTGGCTAAATCTGGATCGGCTTGAGCATCCAATTGAAATAGGAAAGCACGAGTCCATACTTACATAAACTAATCGGCTAATATCTTGACATTTGTTGAGGAATGAGATCTTAGTATCTCGTTCTTAGTATCTCACTTAGTATCTCCCTGCAAAATACTCATTAATTAATATCAAAGAAAAACTAGAATATTGTTGCAGTAGAGAAGCTTGGTAGACACCCCCTAAGTAAGTGAGCATAAGGGACTGCATCAGTAATGGGACGAGTCAGATCACATACTACGGGCACAGATGCAGTGAGAGCACAGTATCGCATCTTCTGAGACATTCTTGCTAAAGATGCATAACCTGGCTCTAATCAGAGGAAACATCTGGCAAATTCAAATCAAAGGACCAAATAACTGTAATCTTTAAAAATGTCACATTCATAAAAATCAAGGAAAGACTGGGGAACTATTCTAGAATGATATAACAACTGAAGGTAAAGCAAGATTCTGAACTGGATTCTTTTGCTATAAAGGACATTATTGAGACACTTGGTGGAATTGGAATGGAGTTTGAGAATTCGTTGTTGGTAAATGTATCACATATTTCCTGATTTTGATGATTGTGTTGTGGTTACATAGGAGAATGTCACTGTGGGAAGCACATATGAATGGGTGGTAGGGCATCAGGTCAGCGCATTACTCTCAAGTAGCTCAGGAAGAAAGAGGTAGTTGCAACTTTTTTGGTTGCACGTTTGAGATTTAAAAAAAAAAAGTAACTGCTACCTAGCCATCAAATGGGTTCCCAAAGGCGGTAGTGAGCCTCTGGTTGTAGGGATTCATTGAAGCAGAAGTTGGACGTTCACCCGCTGAGGCCATTGCAAAGGGATGTTGTACACCTGGAAGGCTGGTCTACGTGGCCTCTGAGGTCCCAGATGCTAAGATTCTGGGTGTCTACATATTTTAAAGTAATAGTTGAATTTATTAAATGATGTTTATGCCTTCAGTTATTGCAAATCAAAGGAGCTTGACCTCATACCAATCAGCAGGTGTTATTTAAAACTCTTTGCTAGAGGGCTTCCCTGGTGGCACAGTGGATAAGAATCTGCCTGCCAATGCAGGGGACATGGGTTCGATACCTGGTCCAGGAAGATCCCACATGCCGTGGAGCAGCTAAGCCCGTGCGCCACAACTACTGAGCCTGCGCTCTAGAGCCCGCAAGCCACAACTGCTGAAGCCCGCGTGCCTAGAGCCCGTGCTCCACAACAAGAGAAGCCACCGCAATGAGAAGCCCGCGCACCGCAACGAAGAGTAGCCCCCTCTCGCCACAACTAGAGAAAGCCCGCACGAAGCAACGAAGACCCAACGCAGCCAAAAATAAATAACAAAATTTTCAAAAATTAAAAAAAACCCAAAAATACTCTTTGCTAGAGACTTTGTATGCTAAGGACTGTGTATGACTCCCTACAGGAAACGTTAATGATGTCATTGGGTAAAAAGGGCATTGACATAAAAAAGAACCTGACCCCCATACAGTAGTATATAATAAATACCAGATCAGTGGGACCGATATTCTACAGTTCAGACTGGGGGATGTTTCTGTGAGCTCAGGAAGGCCTTTAAACAGCTGTGGGATGGGGCTGGGTGCTGGAGCATGAGTAAGACTTAGGTATGCATGGAGTAAGAGTGGAAGGGGGACATTCCATGCAGAGGTGCCTCTGTGAAGGGGCACAACGTGTTCAGGGACAATGAGAGGACCAGTCTGACAGGTTTGGAGGGTTCCTATAGAAGAGCCCTGCTTTAAATACAGTGTAGTCAGGGAGACAGGACTAGCTTCCAGAAAAGGGAAGATGGGGAGGAAACTCATGATGGGGACATCAGGCACTGAGTTAGATGGTTTTTTAATTTGTGAAATTCATTCATTCATTTCTCTCTTAATGCATTCAGTCCTACAAACATTGGATTCAGAGAGAGGAAATGACTCTCTGAAAGTCACAGAGCTGATTTAAGAGGCAGTTTGAATCGGAAGCCAGATCAGCATGACTTCAAAGCCCATAACCCTTCCTCTACCCCATCTGCTTCTTACACATGGGAAAGGAATAGAGGGCAGTGATGTAGACTGGGCTTGCTGACTGTGTGTGTAGAATATTGGAAGGAGTATTGGGAAAAGGAGAATGTCTCTCAATACCTCCTGTCACGTTGAGATTGAGGTGCCCATGGGACATGCCGTGAGATTATTGGAAAAGAGCATGAAATGTGAGAAAAGGGCCAAGGACTGAATCCTGAGGAGCATCTATGCTTAAGGGACAGTCAGAAGAACCTCCTCACAGGATCCTGCAGAGGAGCGTCCAGGGAGGTTGGAAGTAAACAGGAGAGTGTGATGTCACAGGAGTCCAGAGGAGAGGGTGTGGTTGGCAGAGCTGAGCACTGCCTAGAAGTCAGGGCAAACGCAGGTGGAGAAGCGTCCATTAGAGCCAGCACCAAGGAGGGCATTGGGGACCTTAATATGAGAGTGGCCTCAGTTGCGGGCGGAGGTGGAAAACTGTCACAGTGCGTTGAACGGTGAAGGGGGAGGGGAAGGGAACTAGCAACCGTGGAAGGTGAGAAGGCTTTCAGGAAGTTTTCTCTGAAGGGAAGGAGAGCAGGCCGTAGCTACAGGAGGTGGTGGATGGAGTTTTGCTTTTCTCTTACTTTTAAGCCTGGAAAGTTGAATAGGAGTAAATGATGATGGGAAGGAGACAGGAGAGAGAGAGAGAGAGAGCGAGGTTTGAGAGAAGAGAAGGGTCTGATGCAAAAGGTGAGACCGCTGAGGAGGTGGGCAGGATGGGGGGAGGGGAACGGAGGCACCATGCTCATTGTCTACACTGCCTGCTTCCCCCCACCCCCACACACCAGAAGTCTCCGTGTGCCCATGCAAGGTGGCCTTACTGACCGTAGCTTCCTGGTCCCCGCCATTTCCAGAACACATCACCCACAAAGAGCATCTGCTGCACATTTGGAACAAGGGCAGCGAAGGAATATCCTGTTTAAAGTGGCTCAGTTCAGTGCTGTCTGTTTGTGCTCAGTTCAGTGCTCAGTTCAATGCTGTTTGTTCCGAAATAGCTCCCTGAAAAACAAATAGGCGTCCGAGGAGAATGAGGGAATGAGAATGAACATACTCAGGCCAAGAAAGCCAGTCCTGCCGAGACCGCGGCCTGGGCCAGCGTGGCCTTGGATGGGCCTCAGCCTCATCCAAGGGAGTCTAGGCCACGCTTCTCAGGGCTGAATGTGTTTTGAAACACGTGGTGTTTACTCTGTCATGGCCTCATTTACCACCATTTAATTGGGCATCTGAAGAACTATTTTGATCTGTAATAGCTGACAAAAACTGTTTTGAATAAATGAAGAGCAAAAAAAAAAAAAAGTGCTAGAACTGTATGTTAGATGTTAAAATGCAAGACGGAGTGAGAGCTCAAACTTGGGAAGAACACAAGTTTCCATCAGGAGTGGGATGGAAAAATAAATTGTGGTGTTCATACAGTAGAGGAACTAGATAACAACAGAAAGGAATGGACAACAGCTCCATGCGTCAGCACGAATGAATCTCACAGTCATAACACTGAGCAGAAGAAGTTGGACACAAAACAGTCCCTACGCTGTACCTTCATCAATATAAAATTCAAACCCAAGCAACACTGATCTGTGGTGCTGGAAGTCAGGGTAATGGGAGTTTGGGGAGAGGAGAGGGAGCAGTGATTGGGAGGAGGCTAAAGCGGGGCTTCCGGGCTGCTGGGCATAGTCGTCTTAACACGGCAGTGTCGCCCAGGTGTGTTCACTTCGGTAATTCATCACAGTGTGCTCTCATGATTTGTGCACTTTTTTTTTGTTTCTTTTTTTGCGGTACGCGGGCCTCTCACTGCTGTGTCCTCTCCCGTTGCGGAGCACGGGCTCCAGACGCGCAGGCTCAGCGGCCATGGCTCACGGGCCCAGCCGCTCCGCGGCATGGGGGATCCTCCCGGACCGGGGCACGGACCCGGGTCCCCTGCATCGGCAGGCGGACTCTCAACCACTGCGCCACCAGGGAAGCCCGATTTGTGCACTTTTATGTATGTGTATTATGTTTCAATAAAATGTGTTTTTTAGAAGAGGCAATAAGGAAGTGGTTGAGGAAACAATATAAAAATCAGCAAGCAATTCAGAGTTGGTGGAAGTCCTTTGACCTTATGTACGGCACCGTAAATCTCATTGCAGCCAGCGAGGACTAACTACCAGTTTATCAGTGCCAGCTGAAGGGTGGCATGACTGCAGTGGATTTGCAGAGACTGGAAGAGCAGCTACCAGATACGGCATCTGTGCATATGTGTGAGGTGACCTTCACACACGATATGTACACACTTGTATACCAGGCATCGGTGTCTCAGAGAGACCAGAGTGCAGATACTCAGTATCGGGTGTGGATTCAGCTAGTGTGCCCACACCCAGCAGTGTCCCAGCTCCCCATCTGCAATTTGTGTGTGCTATGGGCATAGTTCCAGATTTTACTGGGCTTCTTCAACCTTTACTCTATGTTTATTGCTTCCCTTCAGATTACTTTCTGATTTCGTTTTGAGTCTCGGATGCCTTCAAGAATTGCACACTTCTGAGATGTTTTGAATCCCCAGCTCTGCTTCACTGGCTCAGTGGGTTTGTGTGCAGAAAGTACAAACTGATTCTAATATTAGTTTGTCAAATAAAATTAAATCTCTAACCACTGCATAAAGTGTATAGTGTATCCCAAAGTGAGGCAGAATTATTTTTGGATTATTTGTTGTTGGCAGCTGGCTTCATCAATGATTTCCTGCCTTAGGCCAGAGAAAAACTAAAGTTGTTTTGCTTGGATGTGCAAGCTCGTTCACTTGCAGGTTTATTTCAGGTGGAACTTTGCTTTTTTGGAGGAGGGTGACTCACTTGTGAGGAACTTTGAGTAGTTAAGCAAGGAAGAGATCTGTTTTTCAGGGTTTCATAAATTGTCAATAGTCTCTACTTTGCCAGGATCCATCTTTATTTCTTCATAACTCCTTATGAGTTCGATCTTCATGAAAATTCCGGTTAATAAATTTAAATTCCCAAGGGAATTGCATGTGTTCGGAATGAATGGAGAAGAAACTCTCCATGAAGTGAAATGGAGATTTTATTTATCTTTAGTTCAGACTGATTCCAGTATGATTCCAGTTGCTGACATTGCTGGTAAAAAGAGTATTTGACTTTTTCTATTTTTAGGAAACTAAGACAATTTTTGCCTATATTTGAAATCAGTAGCTCTGAAAGGTGACTTTCAAACATGTGCCTCAGAGAGAAAAAAAAAGTTAGGGAAAGATTCTTATGAATTAATTTAAAAACGTGTACACTTCCAAAGTGACTACAGGATAGCTATGTAAACTTAGGCAGCTACCATACTTCATAATGTTCAACTTATTACTTGTTTCAGTTATTTATTTAGTAAATTTTCCACCTTGCGTATGTTGATTCTTAGAGTACTAGTTAAGTTGTGTGAAAAAAAAAAATCCATAATTTGTTGATCCATCCTGTACTTACCTTATTACCCAAAGTAGGAATATGGGGATGGTGTGGCTGTTTACCGAGACTAGAGGGAAGAAGATTTGGAGTGTGGGAAGGAGGCTAAGACAACAGGTAGAGGCCATGGTTCTTGTGAGTCATCACAGGGAATTGTCTAGAAGCCACATGGAAGCACAGTTCTGAAGCTTAGAAGAGTGACCTGCGCTAGGGACATAGGTGTCAGTCACCTGTACATGGTGACATTTGGTGCTTCTGGAGTACACGAGATTACCTGCTGGAGAATGGGCAGGGTGAGAAGTGAAGGCAGACATCACCTTTCAGGAAAAAAGTTTGGGCCCTCTTATTGAATTTGTTTTTCATACCTGGGTTTTTTCCTCTCAAAATACAAATGATCCCTGTCAAAAACTTGGAAAGTGCAAAAATATATAAAGACAATAAGATTCACCAATAATGCAGTTCTCATTTCCCAAGAAAATCACTGTTAACATTTGGAATATTTCTTGCCAGACTTTTTCCTATGCACATGCTTTCCACACAGTTGAGATACCGCTGTGTAGACAATTTTGCATCATATTTTTTTCCACTTAACATTAGTTCAAGCGTAGTGTCATCTTGTTAAAATCATAAGTAACATTGCATTTAATATTTCTGTGCAGGAATTATTTCTCCTTTCATTATTTAGGATTGTCTTCTTAGCACAGATTCCTAGAGGTAGGATAACTGGGTTAAAAGATGTGAACAATGTAAAGTTTTACATTTTATTAAGTGTTTTTCAAAATTTTTTTATCAATTTCTACTCCCATTGACAGATGGCTCTAATTAACATTTAAGGGTTTCGCTGGAGGAAGAGTTAATAAAAGAAATAGATGAACCAGAAAGTAATGGTATGAGAGAAACTAATAAAAGAGAGCATTCCTAGAAAGAAACAGCAGCAGTAGTAAATGCTGTAGAGAGGCCACATAAGCAAAGGATAGACGGATCCATTGGGTTTGGTGCCTGGAGGCATCGGTGTAATGGTAGGGTGCTCGCCAGGTTTACAGTGAGCTGACAGATGGATGAAGTAGATATGGTTTATTCCAGAATCATAGCTGTGAAGGGCAGGAGAGAGAGCGTTATTAGGTAGAGGGGCTGCAGAATTGATAGAAGGTGTTAATGTTGTTTGTTTCTAAAGATGGGTGAGACGTAGGCCTGTGTGCAGGAATTGATGCTGGAGGACGGGAGAGAGGACGGGGTCCAGAGCCCTAGGGCCACCTCTTTTTCAGAGATAGGAGGAAGGGTGGTCAGGATGGGAGTGGATACAGGTAAACTGGTAGGAAGTTGGAGGAGTTTCTGTCTAATAGATTTATTTTTCTCTGTGAAAGAGAAGGCAAAGACACTGGCCGAGGGTGAAGGGAGTGGTAGAAACATCAGGTCAGTGATGAGGTGAGGGCGAACAAGTTTACTTTCTGATGCAGGTGACAGTCCAGGGAGCTGTCTGAGGACAACCGTGGGGATCACCAAGTTGAACCTTCACCAGCGTCGGAGGTTTTCCTGAGGTTGAAAACCACATATCTGTAGCGTTTCCCATCTGTCAATCTGGGGGATTTCCCTGGCAGTACTTAACAGCCCGGGTGCAGGGGAGAAGCAAAGTAATCAGTTGGTCCTCTGAAAAAAATTTTCCTTGCAAGTATATTTAAATAACTTTAAAGTAAGTACAGGGAGGTTTATTCTCTCATAAACAAGAAAAAAGAAATGGATTGACTCCCATGGTAAGCTGGTGATCAAGCTCCATCCAGACCTTGATAACTCCTCTGTTCCCTTTGAATTCACTAATGCTTGTAGTTAGGTTTTAGAAAAAAAAAAAAAAATTTTTTTTTAAGTGCTGGTAAAAGAAAAGTTGGCATATCCTTGTATGCTAGATCGTAGAAAAGTAAACAACAGGGCACACAGTTTAAGTGAGGAGAAAGAAAAAGAAAAAGAAAAGAAGGCATCATTACTATGCTATTCCTGTTCAAAACTGCTGAATGTTACTGGAGGGGCAGTAATGTTTTAGTCATTGGAAGTTTTAGAGAAGCAATGAAAGAGAAGGCAGTAGAGCGCTCACAGAAGCCACTTAGTTTTTGTACTGCCCAGACACTTTACGTGAAGGATACTTTTTAAAAATTATCTTCAAATACAATTTCATTTCAAAGTAAAATGGCTGTGTTCTATGGTAGTATTGCTGTACAGAAGGTGAAAGGGCAGTACGACAGTTCGGGGCCAATGGTGTGACGTGTTAGAGGATGGGCAATTGTCCATCTAAACGTTAGTGGATAATTAGCATTATGTTTATGAGAAAAGTTCACACAGTTTGATTCACTCTTCAAGTATTATAAAGAAACAATACTTTTTTTATCCGACTACCTTTTTTCTCTCTTACATGGTTTTGAGTGAATCAGTTTTCAATGGATGCAAACAACCATTCTCTGGAACAGTAGCTATTAAAATTGGTTTGAAAGCTGCTTGACAGTGATGAAAAAAAAATATTATTTCCCAAAGGACTGCAGTAAGACTGATGGTTTTTATGCTAGTGGAAGGCCAGTTTTTACCACAAAAATTTCCCTGTAACCTTTCATGATTGAAAACATATTACTTGCTGTTCAAAAACACAGGCAAATTAGTGAGGAGAGCTTCTAAAATAAGTTCAAGGGTTAGACATATACTTTGCGGATGACACGTCATGATAGTAAAGTGTATTTCCTTCTGTGTTTTGTTTTAAACTGTAGAAAGTATATGAAACACCACAATCAGGCTTCAGACATGTTTTTACAGCTGTAAAACGAGCACACCTAATTTTTTTTTTTTTTTTTTTTTGCGTTATGTGATCTTCTCATTGTTGTGGCCTCTCCCGTTGCGGAGCACAGGCTCCGGACGCGCAAGCTCAACGGCCATGGCTCACGGGCCCAGCCGCTCGGCGGCATGTGGGATCTTCCCGGACCGGGGCACGAGTCCGTGTCCCCTGCATCGGCAGGCGGACTCTCAACCACTGCGCCACCAGGGAAGCCCACACCTAATTTTTAAGGGACTGTTTGTTTCAAGTGTCTATGTCTTACTCCAGAATGTTTATTTCTCACAGTGTATTTCTTCTCTTATTTTATAATATTTGTTTATCTGACTTTGCATGGGTCCATAGGAATGTCAGGGAACTTGGCATTTCCGTTGAAATGTTCATCTAGGAGCCTCTTCATTACAGGGCTGTTCTCTTAAAACATATATTTTAAGGAGCAAATGTGAGATTTGGGGCTGCTGGGGTGAGTGAGCCCAACTACAGACCGTGACAATAAGGGTGCAGCAGACAGACAGTAGCTAGATACTAACTGCCCCAAGGATTCACACTTTAAGTAGTCATTGAATGACCCCACAGTAAACAGTCATGTGCTCTGCTATCAGGAGTGAGTCAGTTCTGGATCCGGCGTGACCATCAGAGCTAGCAACAGAATACAGTGGCCCTTCAAGCCAACTGAAGGCCTCTGGAGCATCCAGAACATTCCATGTCCTTGATCACTCTGAGACCGGACCACCACAGAACCACTTGTTTTCTGAAGGAAATGTCAAGAAAAAGATGAATTAACTCTCTGGTAACTTTTTAGTTTGGCATAATTTTAAATTTCTGAAAAGTGACAGGACCTCCCTCGTACTTTTCACCCAGCCTCACTGATTGTTTGGCATTCGCTTTGCTGCTGCCCCCACCAATAATGTGAGAGTAAGTTGCAGGCCTCATGCCCTGTATCCCTAACACTCGAGTGTGCATTTCCTAAGAACAAGGAGAGCCTCTTACCTAGCCCCAGTGCAGATACTGGAAGCAGGAAATTTTACTTTGGATTAGATAATTGTCTCGTATCAAAGTCCATGTTGAGATTTTGCCAGTTGCCCCCAATAATGTCCTTTACAGCAATTTTTTTTTTTCCTGGTCTAGGATTCATACCATATCTCTTTGAGCTGGATCAATCTTAAATGAATTAACTATTTTGAGTGAGACGGAGAGGGGGGCACGTTTCCATTGCATGCTTTTGTTGCATGCATGTCCATTTCAACATCTTTTCTGAAGCAGAGCGACAGGAGATTTTGTAGAGCAGCCGTCATGTAGTAAATACTTGTACTTCATGGCTCATGAGCCTAGTACCTTTTTCAGCAGGTGAGCTGCTTTCTGTACAAGCAACCACTGGTTCGTACGAAGTCCTGCTCTGCGCGCATTAATGTTTGCTGAGTACGCTGCTAACCTTTCTCTTGTTCAAGGCTGTCTTTTTAACATGTGAGAGCTGCTATTTCGTCCCATTGAACATTTTGTATAACTTTTGAGCAAGTTGTATAAGTTCAGCTTATCTGCAGCTTGTCTTTCGCTGAGGAAAGATGACAGGTAGCCATCGTTTTTCTGCCTAAGGCCAGCAGTTGGGCTGTAATTATTCTCTGGGGCATGTGAACAAAGCAGCATATGCTTGTTACTCAAAATCACTCATAGCCTCTACCGCGTTTGTTCCGTTGAAAACTGCATGACAGTTTTCTGTTCCTGATGTTTCATTCTATAAGGTGTGGCAGAGCTCTGCTTTCAATTCATCCTCACAAGATATGAAGAATTCCCAAAATGAGATTTTTCTTAAAAGACTCGTGGCCTAAATGGAATCACATAACTAAGAAATTCAGTACAGTTTTTAAAGGGTTATTTTGTCTAGTGTTACGATTCTACAAAGATGAGAATTTATGCTATCATCTCACCTCTGTATCCTGTCTTGATTATTTAAATTGTTATAAATGTTTGGCTACAAAAGGATATAATGTTCTTCCCTAAGTTGACCTAGGAATGTGCTCTTAATGTTTATACTGTCAACCTATTCCCCTGTTTATTTAACGATTTGAAATTTTGGGATAGTTTTTCTACATAAAATTATCAGGTTTCTTAACTACCACCAATTACTGTAATTTACTTTTTTGCAAGACTGTATTTCTATTTCAGATGATAGAATTGCAACACATAAAGTACAAAATTAGATTTTTTTCCCCAAGATACATTTAGATACTTACCTATAGATGGACCTGTATTAGTAAGTCAGATGACACACTTTGTCCATATTGCTGACTCTGTAATGCTGATCAGATATAACTTTAACAGTCGTGTGTGTGATCACATGATGTACGTGCACGTTTTGGGTAATACCTGAGATGATGTTTAAGTAGGCATTCTGCTATTTGACCTTTCAGAGGTCAAGACTAAAGCCACAAGAGGGTGTTGCCCTGTCAGCTTTCTTCTCATCTTGTTTCATTAAGCCCAAGTTGCATTGCAGACCAACTCTGAGGCACAAAGGCTGTGTGGGGCAGGGGTAGACACCTAAACAAAATCTTAGCTTCATTACAAAGGAAGAGGAGGGTGACTAGGTGCTAGGTAGGCAGCCCCCTGAGTTCACTGTACCACCTTTCAGGTTCTTCTGGTGCCCCTCTTCTGCTATTCACCGTTCCCAAGCTATTCCAGCCACCTTTCAGTTATCCTAATTAAGCACAGGGGTTTTTTTCCTATAATTTTTCAGAGATTCATATCTTGTAGGGAAAGATCATCAAATAATATCTTCCTTTTTTTCAAGAGGGCAAAGCAAGGGTGTAGAAAGCCACCACATGAGTGGAAAATGTTATTGGCATGGACATCGCATCATTTCTGTGGTGATGGAAATATCTGTACCTGCCACAGTCCAGCGCAGTAGCCACTAAACACACGTGGCTACTGAGCCCTTGAAATGTGACTAGTGCAACTAAGGAACTGAATTTTAAATTCTATATCATTTTAATCGACTTAAATTTAAATAGCCACTTGTGGTTAGTGGCTACCGTCTTGGATGGTGCAAGCTAGCACCATTATTTACCAATCTGAGACCCTGGGCTCATCCTTCCACCTCTCCTGACTCAGGCTACTTACCTTAAAAGTGAGGATTATGCTTCCCCTGCCTTTTACATAGACTTGAGTACCAAATAACGTTGTGGATATAAAAGCTCTTTAAAAATTGTGATTGAAAATGTAAAATGACATTATCAGTATTAAGGCACCCCTGTCTTTTTTCCATAGCAAACCTGGAAACAACCACCTTTTATTGGTTATCTCAGTCCTATTATTTCTCCTGTTCTACTGCTGATTATTTCTTTTAGCAAGGATAAACTTAGAGTCTATTGTATAAATAGGGAAAGGAAACAAAATTAAAATAATTCATTATTTGATAATTTTTGAACCTGATTCGCTCTTAAAAAGGTTTGAAAGTGAATTGAAGATAGATTTGTTAAGATGAAAACTTTATGTATAAAAATAATATACAGTCCTTATCTTTTTTGTAATGGAGTCAAGACAGAGTTACAAAGAGGAAAGTAAAAATCGCTGCAAGTCTCACCTCCAGAAAAGCCATTGTCAATGTTTTGGTGTATCCTTCCAGATTTCTTTTCTTGTATATGTATAACGTTTTAGAAAACGCAAATATGGGAACATGCTGCTTTAGCCTGCATTTTCCACTTAAAACGTATTATTGATATATTTACATGTCAATACATATACATCTACTTTGAAATAGCTATAGGTCTCCAATTACAAACATAATACAAAGTTCTACAAAATTAAAAATTCAAGCATTGTATAAATATAAAATAAACAAAGAGAAATTCCCAGAATTCACATCCCCCGTGACATTATTGTTCGGTGCATGTTTCTTCTATCTCTTATACACATATTGAATGTGTATATACATGTCTACATACACATTAACGTTATTTAAATTTTTATTTTTATAAAAACTAGATGATACTATATATACTCTTTTTAAACTCGCTTTTTTCACATAGCAACATATGTTTAATACATTTATCTTATATACAGTAAGTCCCCTACACACGAACGGGTTGCGTTCCGAGAGCGTGTTCGTTAAGTCCAATTTGTTCATAAGTCCAACAAAGTTAGCCTAGGTACCCAGCTAACACAATCGGCTATATAGTACTGTACTGTACTTTTCACACAAATAATACATAAAAAACAAACAAAAAATAAAGAAAAGAATTTAATTGTACAGGACCTTGAAAAGTACAGTAGTCCAGTACAACAGCTGGTATTCAGGGGCTGGCATCGAGTGCACAGGCAAGAAGAGTTACCAGTTGGAGGAAGGAGAGGAGGTGGGAGATGGTAGAGCCGAAATATCGCCAGCAGTAGGAGACAGAGGGCGAGCTGCAGTTTCACTCACGTCTGACGTTCATGGAACGCACATTTGTATCTTTGAAAGTTCGCAACTTGAAGGTTCGTATGTAGGGGGCTTACTGTATTATTTATTGTATTCTATACAGTAGAATATTTAATCAATTTAGTGGTGAGCTGATTTCAGTTTTTTGCTACTAAAGATATAATTATGCTAACGAATATCTTTGTGTGTGTGTGTGTGTGTGTGTGTGTGTATAAAAAACTGTGTCTTTTTTCCTTAGTATAGATTCCGAGAAGTAAAATAAGGGGTCAAAATGTATGTACCTTTGACATTTTTATATTTATTGCTAGATTGCTCTATAATTAAAGTGATGTTAATTCAATAGAACATGAGAGTGTCTTCAAAATGGGTATTGCCATATTCATTTGGGGCAAAAAAAAGAGTTTTATTATTGTTAATGAATTTTGTTTATGTTACTCCTCGGTTGAAGTTGAGCTAGATGAGTTTGTGTGTATGTGTCCTTCGGGGGCTGTAGAGCACTGCCCCCCACCCCATTTTGCCTGCAGTACCTTGATGAAGCCCACTGCCTTTCCTTCAGTCCTGGTTCCTGGATCTGTAAACTACTTCTTCCTCCCTTATTTCTGTCTTTGCATACCACCCAGAAAATACTTGGTGACTAAGAAACTTAAGGCTAGTAGTCATTACGAAGCACTCCATTTGATTCATTCAACATTCCATTACTGATGTGGCAGGTTACTGTACCGCTTTGAATACATTTTATATAAACACACTTCCCATTTTCTCCTTAGTCACAGGAGTTTGTTCTTCATAGATACTCAGTGTGGTGTATGAGCTTTAGAATAAGAAGACAGTTGTCTACTTCTTGGGCTGCCTCAGTCCTTTCAATCAAGAGTATTTCATAGTCTCCAACTACACACATACATCTTGGCTTAAAAATTGAATTTAAGAAGAATTCCTGTCCTTAAGGAGAATGAGAAATAAAACAAATGACAGTATAATTATGTGGAATAAAAAAAAACGTCTGTATTGGAAGAAATAGTGATTTGTGTTAGGAAAAATCTTGGAGCGCTTCCTTGAAGAAATTGGGTGCTTACCCAGGTTTTGAAAGTTGGTGAGATTTTGCGGTCTGGGCACATGGAATGGGAAGTGTATTCTGAATGAGAGTGGAGAGAAGGCGTGTAAAACGACGTGGGTGGAAGGTTGAGTCCCACAGCATCTTGGAAATAACATGTTGCTTTCTTTGGATTGGAATAGATAACCCGACCTGAGAAAGAATGCAAGTAGCTTATCAAGGGGGGCGGGATGGGGGGGGGGAGAGAGAGAGAGAGAGAGAGAGAGAGAGAGAGAGAGATGGGGGCACCCCCCTTTAAGTGTATACTGTATATAAAGGCTTGAGGAATAATTGAATATTTCTGACTAAGCAGAGTATCAGAGAAACCATCAATCCAGTGTGCATCTGACTCATAAGGGGCCTACGTGATCCCTGTTCATTGGGACACTGCTGGGATTAACTGTCTCAGAAACCTTGCAGCTGACTAAACTGGTCATGCGTCACATCCCTGTGCTCTTGGTCATCTCCCAAGATGTCATCTATCTTCCCGTTCTCATACTTCTTTCTTCCTTCTTCCTTCTGACCCGGGATTTTCAACCCAAGCTCCATAGCATCTGTCTTCTCAACCTGAGACTGCACTGTCCCACTGTCCTTCAGGGGCCCTTACCTGCAAAAGTCCAGCCCCGGACCTATCAAGTTGCTCTTTTTTATTTGCCTCTACAGATTCTATATTAGGGCGGCTGAGACTTGCAGGAGAAAATTATACTACTGTACAGATAGGTATCAATAAATTTAGAGTTGCTACCCTCACTCAGGTGGTAAAACGGCTGGGCGTTCCTCCTGTGCTCTCCTGGGCTGCTCGCCGTCATTTCACATAGCATCTATTTCATATTCTTTCCACTAACCTCATATTTCTATCCCGCCCCCTCCCTCCTGCATCACTTTCCTGCTTCTCAGAGAGATACTTCTTCAGACCTGAACTATACCAATTCTGCCGGCATATCTAAACCGTGTGCCTCTACTCACTCTTTCCTCCTTCCTTCCTGTCTACTCCTCCTCTGCAAGGCCAGTCCCACCTGCCCTACCACGGACCCTATCTCTTCTCACCCTCACAGGGACACTGACCTCTCTGTTATCATTTTGCTCTTTTGAATCTTCATCCTTGCCCTCTCTCCCAGATTCTTCCCTTCGGCATTCAAATCTTGTAGTGAACACCTGTTGTTTTTCTGACTAGCATCCCTCCCTGCAGTCTACTCAAATAGTAACTCTGGGACCTGCAATTTAAATACAAGATACTCTTCCCTTTTTTGGCCACTGTTGATTGGTCCAGGAGTGGACACCTGACTCAAGCTGGACCAATCATAGTTCTTCACCAGAATTCTATATTTGAAACGAAATCGTTTTTCTCTCTCTTTTGGTGGCTGGGAATTCAGAATGTGTATATTTTGGAACTGTTTGGAATTGAATTCTGCTTGAGTACTGAAGAGTAGAAAAAAATAATAGAGAAGAATGAGGTAACGGAGACAGAGAGAATATGAATGAATGAATTTGAAAGAATTACAGCAGAGGGGCCAAAACAGCATTTCATGAGTTCTTTACAAGCAGCGATTGCCAGCCTTTTCCATGTCATGACCCACATACAATAGGATGATATCAGTACTGCCCATTGAGGGACATGAATAAGGCTGCACTTATGGCTGGTGGGTACACCTGTGATCTGAGCACAGGTTAGGAAGCTGTATTCTACAGTGTTCTGGGAGAGCATACCTTTAACCCACACCCAGGTGGGGCTACCCTGTTCCAGTGTCTGGTTCCAGGTCTTAGCTTGGGTCCCAGCCTGTGGGTCCTCTGGGACACCCACATAACCTTCCCATAGATTCACTTCCTCCAGGCCGCCTTCCTGAACTCCCCACAGGCCTCCTCCATGTGCTCCAGTCCCCCACGGGACCTTGCACGCTGTACTCTAATTATCAGTGATTTTTCTCTGTACCCCCTTGTACTTTGAGCCCCAGGAGGACAGGAAGCACATCTCCCTTTTCATCCTGAGAGCCCCAGTGCCTTGAGTGTAGTAAACATCTCTGGAATGAAGAAATTATGCTCTGCCCAGATAAAAAGATTAGGGAGAAGATTGTAATTGGAGCAAAGTCTTAGATGTAAGATTCTTTTTTTCTAACAGAGACAACTTTGGGAGCCCTGGAAAGGAAAGTGCATGAGAACTGTGTCTTTTTGTCATTGTCAGTCTAGCAGTTTTGTCAGACTGAAATCTTTCAGTTTCCCATATTTTGACTTAAGTTACATATCTCAGCGTTCAAAGTGGAAAATAAGACTCAAACCATTTTCAGAATAACCAATCTCTTGTGAAAAAAATGCCCTTAAAAACCCTAAGAAATAGTGTCCATCGACAGATGAATGGATAAAGAAGATGTGGCACATATATACAATGGAATATTACTCAGCCATAAAAAGAAAGGAAATTGAGTTATTTGTAGTGAGGTGGATGGACCTAGAGACTATCATACAGAGCGAAACAAGTCAGAAAGAGAAAAACAAATACCGTATGCTAACACATATATATGGAATCTAAAAAAAAAAAATGGTTCTGATGAACCTAGGGACAGGGCAGGAATAAAGATGCAGACATAGAGAATGGACTTGAGGACACGGGGAGTGGGAAGGGAAAGCTGGGACGAAGTGAGAGCAGCATTGACATATATATATATACTACCAAATGTAAAATAGATAGCTAGTGGGAAGCAGCTGCGTAGCACAGGGAGATCAGCTCGGTGCTTTGTGACTCCCTGGAGGGGTGGGATAGGGAGGGTGAGAGGGAGATGCAAGAGGGAGGGGATACGGGGATGCATGTATACGTATAGCTGATTCACTTTGTTATACAGCAGAAACTAACACACCATTGTAAAGCAATTATACTCCAATAAAGATGCTTAAAAAATAAAAAACCCTAAGGATAAATATAGATGTAACAAATACGGGCAGTTTCTCTGTTTTGTCCATCGGCAGAGTGATGTGTCCATTCTTGTTTATCAGTACTGAAGAGTGCTCCGAGGCATAGTTTCTTTCTTATAGGATGGACCTCCTTCCCTGGGTTTCCCTCCTTCTCTCTCTCTCTCTCTCTGGAGGAAGCCTTTTAGCCCCAGTTGGCTGTCTATCACAGAATTTCCACGTTCACCGCTCCACTTTGCTTTGGTGTGAGAGAATCCAGACTAGAACTGATGAGTTGAAGCGATACACAGATACAGTTTTGAAGCACCTGAGGTCTGCTTTTAGGATCGTTTTCACTCCTTTGGTTCTTCGCCCCCAGTAGTATGGCTTATAATTATTTCGGTAAAACTCCAGCATGCTTTGAATTCTAGTCAAAGTTTTTTTCTTTATTCACTTCTTGGCTTTTGGAAAAATAAGGTTCTTTCTTCATTGGGACCTAGGCATGCCTGTATTTAATGCTGGAGTTTAAGACGTCCATCTGGCTCTCTCCAAACAGCTTGGTCTGCCTCCTTGGCTTAGACCTTAGTCCTTTTTGTTTTTGCTTCCCTTTGGCTTTTGGCATTTCCTGTGTTTTTGGTCAAGGTTAAGACGCTCCTGTCCCGCCTTTCCCCCTTCATTTTTGTTTTGCTAACAACCATGCATAACCACATAACCTTCCCATAGAGACAGTTCTTCCAAGCTGCCTTCCTGAACCCCCCCCAGATGCCTCTCCCCTGTGCTCCAACAGCACCTTGCACCCTGTACTCTAATTATTTTTCTCTACTCCCTGTTGTATCATGAGCCCCAGGAGGACAGGAAGCACATCTCCCTTTTCATCCTGAGAGCCCCAGTGCCTTGAGTGAAGTAAACATCTTTGGAATGAAGTAATTACGCTCTGCCCAGATAAAAAGATTAAGGAAGTCTTATGTTCCAAAAATATATGATGAAAGGAGATACATGGTTTAGCGGCAGTTATTTAAAAACCATAGGGAAAATGATACATAGAGTTGTCATTCTTCATAAGTTCATTTAAACATTTAATATCATTTCAAATAAAGTCACAGCTGGATTGGAATGGAGTCAGGTGTACAGGAGGGAACTTGGCTAAATAATTTCAATATTAATCTGGAAAAATAAATATGTCATAGTAGCACAGAAAGTTTGAAAAAGAAGTACTGAGTCAGGACTTAATTCTACTACTGGTACCCTAGGTAGGCTCCTTGGCTGTTCTCTTGACTTCTAGTAAATGATTTTTTCATCCTCTTATAGCCAAAGTGGTCTTTCTAAACTACATATCCAAAGTGGTCTTTCTAAAATGCATATCTGAACACTTTGCTCCATGATTAAACCCTTGAGTGGCTTCCCTTGCCCTCAGGATAAAGTACAAAATCATTTTTAAAGTCTTGCGTGATCTTGCCTTTGATACTTCTTCAGCCTCAGCTCTCACCACACTCCTCTTCCCGCCCCATGCTCCACTTCCAGTGACCTTTTCTCTTTCACTTCCCGATCTTTTCAACAGGCTTTCTGCTCGGCCATAAGACATCACCTCCTCCAGGAACCATGTCCTCATTCCCCATGTCCAGGTTAGGGGCCCCTCAGCTCCCTGTGCGTCTCCTATCATATGCATCGCACTCTGTTGTCACCACCTGTTGACTTGTCACCACCTGTTGACTTGTCTCCGTCCTCCCACTAGTCTGTACATGCCATAAGGACAGGAACCAGGTGTGTGCCTTCACCATTTTAACCTTAGGATCTAACACAGTGCAGGGGCTGAATGAATATCAGTCAGATGAAATAATTATAAGGCTACAAGAATGGAAACAGTAAAATTGTATTGTAAGAACTGACAGACAAATTGGTGGAACTGAAAAGAGCCCAGAAAGAGATGATCACCTGTATAAAAAATTTAATAAGCGATAATGTATGCATCATAAATCCAAAGAAGGAAGGAATATTTGTTTGATAAATGGTACTTCCACAGCTGGTTATCAGTTTAAGAAAAGATAAGATTTAGAGATAAGTCTACTACAGTACTGCCCAAAAGGTTGCTAAGGGACTAAAGAGTTAAATACTTTTAAAAATAGAAGAAAATGGATGGGAATATTTATAGAGAAATACTCATATTTATAGGGAATACTTAATAGGGAATATTTCTAAGCTTGGGTATGATCAGAGATTTGACTACATAAAACTTTTAGAAGCACAAAGCACATTACATCTTGGGGAATGATTGCAGTAAATAAAATAAAATAAAATAATATTAAAATAGTATGGGAAAGGAAAAGAAAAGCAAAGCTTAATACCTTGAGTGAATGAGAAAAACTCTAAAGACCCCAGTAGATAAATGCACACACACAAAATGAACAGACCATTTGCAAAAGTGAAAAATAAATGGCTAAACAAAAATATTTTCAATTTCACTGGTAGTCATAGAACCAAATATTAAAACAATAAAATACTAAATTTTTTTCTATCAAACTGGAAAAGATTTTTTTTTTTAAAGCCAGCATCAGTGAGGACATGATGAGCAGGTATTCTCACGCACTGTTGAGTATCAATATCAATTGATAAAATTCCTTCTGAAGCAGTTGGGCTCTGTCTGTATCAATGCCAAATGGTCATATGCGTTGATTCAGTAATTCTACTTCTGTGAATCTAGGTTAAGGAACAATTTTTAGATACAGATAAAGCTTTAAAAGTTGGTAATCAACAAGTTTGATTACAGCAAAAATTAGAAATAATCTAAATATCCAGCAATAAGAAAATAGTTAAATGATGACATATCTAATTGATAGAATAATACGTAACTATTAAAAGTGAACATGAGCCACGTTTGGAAAAAGATTTTTGCAATACGTATATCTGACAAAAGACTCATAGCCAGAACATGTAAAGAACTCCTACAAAAAAAATAAATAAAAATTAAAAATAACCAAATGATCAATAAACACTTGAAAAGTCCACAGTATCGTTGTACATCAGGGAAGTGCAAGCTAAAAACCGCAAAATAGCATTACGTGTTCATCAGAGTGTTCACATTTCAAAGACGTGACAAAAATCAAATGTTGGTGAGGGCATGAAGCAGCTGGAACTGTTACCTATTGCTATGAAGACTATAAATTAATTCAGTCACTTTGGAAAACTCTTTGGCAATGTCTCCTCAGGTTAGATATACACCTGTCCTATGACCCAGCAGTTCGACTCCCAGGTAGATAAATGCACACACACAAAATGAACAGACCATTTGCAAAAGTGAGAAATAAATTCATTCAGGAGAATGAGTTCATATGTCTACCAGAAGACATATGCATGGTTGTTCAAAGCAGCTTTATTCAAACTAGCCCAAAACTGGAAACAACCCACGTGATCATAAGAACAGGAGCATGGATTAATAAACTGGTATGTTCCTAAATAGAATACTGTGTAGCTATAACAAAAGAACAAATTAGTCATGCACATGACAACATGAGTGAATCTTACCGACATTATCTTGAACAGAAGAAGACAGACTGAAGGAGTGCATACTAAATGATTCCAGTTATATGATGCAAGAACAGGCAAATTAACGGATAGTGAAAGAAGTCAGAACAGTGGTTACACCTGGGTGGGAGAACTGACTGGGAACGGACGCAAGAGAACCTTCTGGGGTGATGAAAGTTTTCTAAATGTTAATCTGTATGAGGGCTACATAAGTCTATACATATGTCCAAATTCATCAGACTGTACATTTTATATGTATGCACTCCTTTACATTTCTCACTGATTTAAAAAAAAAAAATCAGGAAATAAAGGCCACGTGGCCTTGGACCAGTCACTTCATTTTCCGAAGCTTCAGTATTTTCATCTGTAAGTCATAAGGATGCTTAACTTGCATGTGCGTTGTTAGAATAGCACATGGTCAGTGTGTAATGTATGACAGTTTCTGAGCAACAAGAAATATTTTTAAATGTTTACGACATGTGAAATATATATAAATTGAATATATAGTATGGTTGGAGAAATAGAAAGCAAAACTCCCTTATATGTTAAAAAAATTAATTCATAAGATATACTCAATGAATTAGATGTCGTTGGTGGGATTTTCTTTTCCTATTTTTAGTTTACAGAAATGTTTAATGACTGTTGGTTTCGTAATGGAAACCTATTAACCTTACTTTAAACATTAAAAATTTTTCAGGCAATAGTAATAAGCTCAACAAGAACCAACAATTAGTGTGAACCCGCACATATTAATTCTGTTTTAGGTGAGGTTAATTGAAGAGTGGTAACTACGACAAAGGAAGCGATAGTCATTTGGTTTCAGGGGCCACCATTCTAAAGGGATATAAATAACCTAGAACCTATTCAGAAGAAGCACAGCCAGGAAGGTAGAGAGAAGCCAGGTTGTGATATATGAAAGAAGGCTGAAAGAACTGGTCATGGTTCTCTGGGAGAAGAAATACCCAGGAGGACCTGACGGCTGTTTTCAAATTAGAAAGGCATTCGTGTGACAAAGAGTGTGTTGTCGGGGGTGAGAAGGGTAAGCTGGGACGAAGTGAGAGAGTGGCATGGACATATATACACTACCAAACGTAAAATAGATAGCTAGTGGGAAGCAGCCGCATAGCACAGGGAGATCAGCTCGGTGCTTTGTGACCACCTAGAGGGGTGGGATAGGGAGGGTGGGAGGGAGGGAGACGCAAGAGGGAGGGGATATGGGGATATATATATGTACGTATAGCTGATTCACTTTGTTATACAGCAGAAACCAACAGGACGTTGTAAAGCAATTATGCTCCAATAAAGATGTTTAAAAAAAAAAAAAGTGTGTTCTCTGTGGTTTCAAGCAGAAGCAGTATCAGCAGGTAACAGCCATTCCAGGGAACCAATTTCAGGGCTGTGTAAGAAAACTCTGTGGCGATTGTATTCATTCATTTATTCAAGACATTGATCGAGTGCTTTTCTGTTGTAGGTGCTCTGCTTAGCCTGGAGTTTGGAAAATAAGTTAACATGTGGCCCCTTCAGTGAGCTTGTGTAGTGACAAAGGAAGCTCTGCAAACAATAACAGATAATGTCCTCAGTGCTGCGACAGAAGTAGGAACAGAGTGTCAGGAGAGCATAGAGGAGAGAAGCATTCTCTTCTGCTGGAGGAGGTAACCTTTTAGTGGAGCACTGAATGATGGGTTAATCAGTGTTTGCTAAGGAGCCAGGCAGGGAATGGTATCTGGGGCAAAAAACCAGAGCTGTGTTGGATGAACCTACCAAGGTATGTTTGGGACTAGATTGTTCAGGACTATGTAAGCAATGAGAAGTGATTAAAGAAATTTAGGAAAGGGAATGCAATGGTGTTTTTGTGGGGGGCAGTAACTCCAGCCACATTGTGTGAGACAGACCGATGGGGGGAGACTGGTAGCAAGATGCTAGTTGGGGGAATAATACTGCACTTCTCAGGGAGCAGACTGAAGGCTGGGGAATTGAGTGATGGAGGAGCTAGAGGCTTTGACTGTGTATGACACATTCCTGAGGTAGACTCGAGAGGTCTTGATGACAGATTGGTTCATTGCTTTAGAAGGTAAGGGAGAAAAAAAATTGTGGGTGATTCACAGGTTGCCAGCTTGGGAAAAGGGGCCTGCTGACCCCGACCTTGTCTACAGGCACCTTTTGAACATGGTTGCAGGGACAGGGGAGTAGGCACCTTCACTTGACTGTCACCTTCATGAGGGCAGGAACTGATCCGCTGTTTTCCCAGTGACAGTGACCCTGAGTGAGTGAACAGGTTGCCTCCCAAAGGGTCCTACTAAATTGGTGGCAATTCTTGGACTTCTGTCTTTTGTACCTAATTACTATTGATCGGGTTAAACATGATATCAAATATTATTAAAGTTTGGAAAGCTGACTCGTTTGTTTATTCAACAAATGCTGATTGAGTGCCTACTGTATGCCAGACACCATTCTTGGCTCCAGAGGAAACAAAAAAGACAAAATCCATGCTTTCGTGGAGTTTTTCTTCCGTGAGGGGGAGTAGAAGGAGATGTAGTCAGAGCTGGGGGTGGCTTGGAGTCAGAAGGCTGGTGGAAAGGTGTGGCATTTTTCTAAGCTGAGAAGCCTTGGAGGGTTTGAGCAGAGGAAGGACATGGCCTGACTTACATGGTAACAGAATCACTCGAGCTGCTGTAAACTGAGCAAACGGAAGAGGAAGCAAGGGCAGAGGCAGGGAAGCCGTGCAGGGGGCCGTGTGGTAATCCAGGTGAGAGGGATGATGGTGGCGTGGACCAGGATGGCAGCAGCAGAGGTGGGGAGAAGTTGGATTCTGGATGTTGTTGGAAGGTATATTGCCGACGGATCAGGTGTGGGGTGTAGAGAGAAAAGGGGGCAGGCTCAGGATACCAGGAGCTCAGTTTGAACATGTTATGTTTGAAATGCCCAACACACATCCAAGTAGAGATGCTAAGTAGGCCGTTAGATAGACGATTCTGAGGTTCAGGGGAGAAGCCAGGCTGGAGAGAGAAACGCTGTGAGTGTAGTTTATGATTTGAACACCCACGACTCAGGGGAGTGCCGTACACAGCACTACTTTAGAATCACGTAAAGGTCCCTTGGGAAGACTTCAGATTATGTTTTGTAGGCACAAAAACATTTTATATTGATAGATCAGGTAAATTAAGCTGCTACCTTGTAGCCAAGTTAAAAGTTATTTGCATTTTAAAAACACTGCCTTCTGAAATCACGTATAACTTCTTTACATTTGCTTTTTTTTTTTTTTTTTTTTTTTGCGGTACGCGGGCCTCTCACTGCCGTGGCCTCTCCCGTTGCGGAGCACAGGCTCCGGACGTGCAGGCTCAGCGGCCATGGCTCACGGGCCCAGCGCGGCATGTGGGATCTTCCCGGACCGGGACACGAACCTGTGTCCCCCGCATCGGCAGGCGGACTCTCAACCACTGCGCCACCAGGGAAGCCCTGGATGAGCGTTTTGATAGTGCATTTTCCGGGAGTTTTCTACAGTGTCTGCAGTTAAGAGCATCCATCTATTAGATTTAGACCACTTTTTAAATATAAAACAATATCTAAAGCAGAACAAACTCATGGTCCACTAATTGCAAATAAATAGTATAAGTATTTGCAAAGAAAATATGCATTCAAGAGTTTTCCTCTCCTCTAGTATTTGAAGATACTGTTAAAGAATTGCAGTCTATTGCAAACTGGACTGGTTAGGATCACACCGCATTGTTTAAAATTTAGTTTTAATAGTGCTCCAGCAATCAAATGGGGAGAAACCAAAAGAAGTATTGAAATGATTTCAGAGCTCAAGACCAGAAGTAATAATATCGGGCTAGGTTTCCAGTCTTTCCTACCACAGCCTGTCCTGCTCCTTTGGTCTGGAACATTCTTTCTTTAGTTTTGTTTTTGTTTTTGTTTTGGCCTGCGCAGCTTGCAGGATCTTAGTTCCCCGATCAGGGATCGAACCCGAGCCCTTGGCAGTGAAAGCGCGGAGTCTTAACCACTGCACCACCAGGGAAGCCCTACATTTGCTTTTTAGTTTTACTTTATTTTTTAAATAAACATGCCTTTTAAGTCAGTAAAATTGGTGTGCAGCCACCTTTACTCTAAACATCCATTCCTTTCTTTTTGTTTTTTTTTTTTCTTTTTGGCCACGGCATGCAGGATCTTAGTTCCCTGACCAGGAATCGAACCCGTGCCCCCTGCAGTGGAAGGGTGGAGTTCTAACCACTGGACCGCCAAGGAATTCCCCCATTCCTTTCCTGTCTTGCTTTGCCCTTCTCATTAATGTGTGTTCACAGACCGCAAGTTAATTTTAACAAATGTATAATATAATTAGGAAATAATGCAGAGTATACCAGACTTAATTCCCTAATTTATGAATGATAGCTAGAAGCAGATTGGGAGCATTTTTTATAGCTAAACACTTTATAATATATAAACACTGATGTTCTATTTACTGTAGCATTACTTTGAGGACCCTGAATAGTACTTACTTTAGTAAGTAAGGAATTACGAAAGATAGCCATCCTGTTATAGTGGTATAAAGTGAGGATTTGTTTGTTAGTGAAATCTTGCCCCTTTCTTTTAATATTTAGTGTCACACACAATTAATTAGCATTTATTAGGTGTGGAAAGCATTTGGCCCCATCTGGGGTTGGGGTGGTTGCCTCAGACACCGCCTCAAAAGGTAAATAGATTGAGTTGGTGAAAGCGTGGAACTTTATTCATTCTTTCTTCTAAGCCTACTATGTTTCAGGCATTTCATTTAATCTAATAGGTGTTAGATGTAGAGAAACTAAAGATATTCTGGAAGCAGAACACAGTACAATAGAAGTACTCTGATAGGGGAAAACAGAATCAAAAAGCAAAGGATCCTCCTCAGCTTCACATCAGTGATGTAATGACAGGAGCTGACACTCACGTAACAGTATGTGTGACGCACAGTGTAAACCCATTACATGTTTCAGCTCTGAACAGCAGCCCTACTGAGGTTGGTGCTCTGTCTCCATTTGCACTTGTGGAAACTGAGACAGAGATGTAACTTGCTCAAGTTCACAGCAAAGTGGTAGAGCCAGGATTTGACTAGGCAGGTGTCACTCTCGAGTACTTCCTTCCTGCCAGGCGCTGTGCTGAATGCCTTATATACATTCATCTAATGAATCTTATACCCCACGTAGAAGATTGTAACCCCCATTTTTATACCTGAGGCTGCAGAAGCTTAGAGAGGCAACTACCCAAAAATCACACAGCTAGACTAGGGCTCAAGTCCGGCTCAGAATCTGTGCCACTGCGTTGCCACAGCTAGAAAAAGTCAAGGGCTGGTGAAAGATGCCTTGCGTTTATGTGTAGTGACAGTAGCATGCCTAGTTACCTGATCAAGCAATTCAAATCCCAGGAAAAGAAAGCAGCAGGTTAACATGAAATTATGTCAGTATTTGTTTAAGAATAATACATAAACCTAAGTACAAATACCCCAACATAAGTTATTTTAAGTGTGTAAAAAAAAAAGTAATCAAATTCTCTGGGGCACAAATTGAGTTAATAAATGCAATACAGTTTTCTTTTTTTAACTGCACACAGTTCTGGTTATTATTTTGCATCGCGTCAATAATTATTGTTTTTTCCTTATTTACTTAGAATTGGGCATATGTTACATTGTAATTGATCCTAAGCCTTCATTTTAAAAACAAATTAGTAGAAGCCTGATGATCACATTCCTCTTTAAACAGATATTTTAATGGAATTACTAAGTATTTCATCATCTGAAAGCACTTAATTCTCTATCAGCATGGGTTCTCCTAAGCAATGTTCACACATTAGTTCGAATGAGAGTGAAAGAAATTCCATCTGTGAAGATTTCCCTGGGTGTCATTAGTAGAGAGTACCCTTTATAGATTTCCTGCAGTAAAAATTCAGCATGCTCTAACACAGAAAGAAGAAGCAAAAAGCAATTTCTTTGTTCTCCCAGTGAATATTATGTGCCTTGAAAAAATGTTACTCTCTTTCTCAGCAGAATTTGGAAGCATTTTCTGATTCGATTAACACTATCAAAATTGCTGCTTATAACTGTGTCAAATTCTATTTTCTTTTTAATTTGTGACACTGTTTCTTCTCTCTGTATATTGATCACAAGTCAATAATATATTTAGTAAAACCTCGTCTTTCCCTGCCTTTTGCTCTCACATTAGTATCTTTTAAAACCTTTTTTTTGTTGTTGTAGAAAATAGAAATTGAGTATTAGGAAAAAGAAAAAAAAAAAACCTGTAATTCTTCCATTTAGCGATAACCAGTCTTAATATTTTGTGTTTATCTGCCCAGACTTTTTCCTGCATATAGATACAGATACACAGGTAAGAGAAATGCCTATGTGATTTTTAAAAATAAAAATGGATTCCTACCATAAATAGGTATAAGACTGTATCTTTCATTTATTGCTTTTTAAAACTTTTTCCTTTGTCAATAGATAATGTCTCTTCAGCATTATCTCTATCAGCTTCATACTCTGTTTCAAAGCCTTGCCTCTGCCTACCCTGCTTTTAGTCATCCCCACTTGAATCCAATGATAGCAGTTCCTGGGGGTACTCGGCTGTTATGCATTTTTAGCATTATATTAAATGATAATTAAGTTGTGATAATGCCATTTTCATTGGATGGAGAATTTTGCTTTAATGATGAATATCTTGATTTAAATGTTACCATTTTCTTTATTTACCCCAGTTATTTAGAACACAGTTGAGGTCAGAGTAAAATTTATTTCATGCAAGCTAAAATAGATAGTGTAATCAATTCACTTCATTCCTAGGAGACTGTCCCAAGCCTTTATTTGGAGGCTTTTTTCTCCCTAACTTTACATATGACTCTAGAGCTAAATACCCTAGAAATTAGGGGCTTCAATTACCCGGAAAATTTGATGACATTGTAATTAAAGTAACTACACCTATTAAGTCAACTCCTTTATCCTTAGAAGAAATGTTTGTTTGATTGATGGTGAGGGGGATGCATTGACCTTTTGATGACGAGTCCTATGCTCACCTTTTCATTACCCCTTTGCAAATTCCCCAAGGCAGGTAGGTATTCCATCGTCTGTGTCTCTGTTTCTCTCTTCCTTTCCTCATTTGTTTAAAAAAAAACACATGAGATCATGTTCCTGCTCCTACCAAGTGATAGAATAGGGGTCCAACCTCAGGAATGATGGCAAAGCCCATGGTTTTAGGATTCATGCAGAGTGTAACCTATATGTATAATTCGAAGTGGCAAAAAAACCTTTTGATTTGGGATAAATACAGTTTTACCATTCATTTGAAAAATAGGTATGTCTGATGTTCTGATAAACACCAGCCCTCCCTCCCACAAAAAAGGGCATAAAAGTGCCCCAAGAAGACCTTTCTCAAAGATGCCCTTGAGAGATCGAGTTTCCCTGTTCAGTGTCTGCCCAGCTCCTCCCTGTGAGTCTTTTGCAACTATTTCAAGATCTCATCTTAAAAGTAAATGTTTTGTAGTTTATTTTGGCATCCACCAGAGCATATTTTCCTTCTATCATTTCCATTTTCACTCCTGCTTTACTGTGTCCTGCCTGTGTGGAACTGAGGCTGCGCAGCTCAGGAAGCCCTGAGCCTTGGAGTCAGACCTGGGCTTGCCTCCCACCTCCGTTATTTACTATGAGAGTGTGGCTTCAAGCAAGTCTACCCAACTTGCATGTGCCTCAGTTTTCACGGCAGTCAAATTGGAATATAATAATGTGGAATCAACAGAACGCATAATACAGGATACAACCCCAGAGAGTCACTGTGACCTTCAAATGAGAAAAATGCATAGAAAGTAGCAACTTGCCTCTCAGCACAAAGCAAGGACTCAAAACTTAGCTCTTATACCCTTTGTGCTCCTTTAAGTAATATGAAGTCATTGATCTTGCTCCGGGGCTTACACTGCCCATTCCCCCGTCCCCCTGCCTCCACCCCCATCCTGCCCTTGAGTACAGAATTAAAGAGAACACTGGAATGTGGCATACCACTGCCAAGGGTCTACTCATGCTCTGATGGACTCGTCCACATATGCACCTGTTTCCTGTCTTCTCATCTGAATAACACACAAGAATGAAAACAGTCTGATTTACTTACACAAAACAATTACCTCTTAGCCAGAGCCTTTCTGGTAAATGACACCTGCCATCTGTATTACTGGCTTCCACGTCCACTGGATCACTGGAGGCCTGAACTTGAAGTGTTTTCCAGTGTGCATTTAGCCTCTCCCAAGTTCAGTGTTTTGTCCTTTGTCCAGTATTTAACGGTTAGTGATCGTGTGCTTTCGCCAGTGGTATGGTTCTGACTTGGTAAGAGTTATCTTTTTGATGCTTTACAATGACATCCCTTTTCCCCCTTGTTGAAAATGTAGTTAATAAGTGAGGATAGGCATCATCTTTTGCCTGCAAACCAGACTTCTGAAAATATATTGCAGCTATTTGCTTAAATGAGAGTTTCATTTTAAGCTCACTTTTTCCTCATTGCCTTGGCATGAAAGACAATTCCTTGTGTACATAGTCACTGACTGACTCTTTTGTGGGCTAGAGAGGATCTAGAATCTACTAAAGTTTAGTCTTTAAACTTAATGATTTTTTTTTTCTACTTTGTGTGTGTGTGTGTGTGTGTGTACACATTAGCTGACTAGATTGGAGGTTGGAAATATAGAGAAGTAAGGAAAAGCTTTTGTTTTTCAAAAACAATGAAATGCTTCCTACTCATTTTTTTTTTTTTTTTTTGCGGTACGCGGGCCTTCCCCGTCCCGGAGCACAGGCTCCGGACGCGCAGGCCCAGCGGCCATGGCTCACGGGCCCTGCCGCTCCGCGGCACGTGGGATCCTCCCGGACCGGGGCACGAACCCGCGTCCCCTGCATCGGCAGGCGGACTCCCAACCACTGCGCCACCAGGGAAGCCCCCTACTCAATTTTTATTGTGGTAAAATAAACATAAAGTATCATCTTTACCCTTTTGAATGTATATTTCAGTGGCATTAAGTACATTCACATTATGTATAGCCCTCCCCACTATCCATCTCTGGACCTTTTTCATCACCCCAAACCGAAACTCTGTACCCATTCGACACTGACTCCCCTCAGCCCCAACTCATCCCACCCTACCCCCATCCCTTAACCACTCTACTTTCTGGCTCTAGGAATTTGACTATTCTAGGGAGCTCATGTAAGTGGAATTTGACAATATTTATCCTTTTGTGATTGGCCTATTTCACTCAGCATAATATTTTCAGGGTTCATCCATGTTGTAGCGTGTGTCAGAATTTCATCCCTTTTTGTAATTAATTTATTATTATTATTATTTTTTTTTTTTGGCTGCGTTGGGTCTTCGTTGCTGCATGCGGGCTTTCTCTAGTTTCGGGCAAGTGGGGGCTACTCTTGGTTGTGGTGCGCGGGCTTCTCATTGCGGTGGCTTCTCTTGCTGTGGAGCACGGGCTCTAGGTGCGCCAGCTCAGTAGTTGTGGCTCGCAGGCTCTAGGGCGCAGGCTCAGTAGTTGTGGCGCACGGGCTTAGTTGCTCCGTGGTATGTGAGATCTTCCCGGACCAGGGCTTGAACCCGTGTCCCCTGCATTGGCAGGTGGTTTCTTAACCACTGGACCACCAGGGAGGTCCCTCATTCCTAAGGTTGAATAATACTCCATTGTATATACACCACATTTTGTTTCTCCATTCGTTTGGGTTATTTCCACCTTTTGGCTGTTATGAATAATGCTGCTCTGAACACTGGTGTGCAAATATCTGAGTTGCTGCTTTCAGTTCTTTTGGGTGTGTACCTAGAGATGGAGTTGCTGGATCATATGGTAATTCTGTGTTTAATTGTTTGAGAAACCACCGTACTGTCTTCCACAACTGGCTGGACCACTTTACATTCCCTTGGTTCCTAATAAAATTATATAGACTTAAAAAAATTTTTTTAATAAATAATATATAGCTTTCCAACAATGGTCCTATCAGAATTGAGCAGGAAATCATAGAACGGCATGAGAAATGCATAACTGAATATTGCACTTTTTCGGGGCTTCCCTGGTGGCACAGTGGTTGAGAGTCCGCCTGCCGATGCAGGGGACATGGGTTCGTACCCCGGTCCGGGAGGATCCCACATGCCACGGAGCGGCTGGGCCCGTGAGCCATGGCTGCTGAGCCTGTGCTCCGCAACGGGAGAGGCCACAACAGTGAGAGGCCCGCATACCGCAGAAAAAAAAAAAAATTGCACTTTTTCATGTTTCCTCAAGATAATTTTATGTCCATCAAATTAGTTTACTGTTTGGTATGAGTTGTCTTCTGTTCAAATAGAAATTTTCTACTATCGCAATAGTGTGGAAGATCTAGTGCCCACTGTGTTCTAACTCAGCCCAGGATTTTTGGTATCCTAGGTGGTATCACCTAGGTAGATTACATTGTGTCCAGTTTTATTAAATATCAAGTTTCGATAGATTTCACATTTTAATGGTAGCAAAAAACAATTACTGAAGGGATGCACATTTTTCTACAGGTAACTTTTCAAGCCATAGATTTACTCGCTTGCCACTAAATATTTAAGTTTCTATTCTTTCTCAGGTAATAAGATGGTGTTAAAGAAAAAAATATTCAAGGGCACTTGTTAAAGCACAGTAAGGAAGACTGTATTCAAGTGGGGTGCACACTATCTCATAGGGACCACCCCTGCAGTGGGATTTCACAGTGGGTGGAGAGATTGGGCTCAACCCTAAAAACAGCATGGGAATGTAGGAGTTTTTAGCCAAGGAGCAGGGTGGGTGTCAGTGGATGGAAAATTACTAAGAGGAAACATTAGGAGTAAGGGGGGTTCTGGCTAAACCTCGTAACAGAATTCTTGCCGGAAACAGGCCAGGGTGATCAGACATCAGTGAGGGGGCTGGCGGGGCATGGAGGGTGAGGAACCTGATCAGATGTGGAGAGTGATCATATATTGAGGGTGGGGCGTTCTGGTTAAACTGACTTAGAAGGGTTCTCGCTAAAACTAGATTTTGCAAGGAAGTGCACAGATGCTGCCCAGGAAAGGCTTCAGGAGCCTGATTAGTTTGGTCAAGCAGAGGATCTTTGTCATTGGCTATTGTAACTGAAGTATCCCTAAACATTTTTCCACGTATGTCTAAAAGCATTTACGTCAACCAACTTTTATTGACTTGCTGTGTGCCAGGCTCTGTGCTCAATGGGTTGGGATGGGATGATTACAGACAAGCAAACAGACAAGTCCTTATGGTAAGTTCTGTGAAAGGGGAAGTACAGAGTATTTGGGGAGTGGGTGGGAGTAAGCAAGCTACCTAAGATTTGGACATGAGAGGAGAACGTACCACCAAGATCCCTAAAAGACCTCAAAATTCTTCAGGAAATATATTCTCCTTGAGTAGTCGACTCCCAGGATAAAATAATAGTAAACATTTTCATAGCATTTTAACATAATCTCTTGTTTGTAAAACGAGTACTCTGTTAAGAAAGCAGCAATTATGCTCAGGCTATTAAAATACCAATAGAGTTTCAAAACTCTATGAATATGAGCATGTTTCTGTACTTAAAGAAAATTCACCCTGAAATAAGGAATAACCTGCATTATAAAGTAGTGTATTATGGAAAAATTTCCCCTGGTTTTACTGAGATATAATTGACATATAACATTGTATTAGTTTGAAGTATACAACATAACGATTTGATATATGTAATACTGTCAAATGATTACCATAGTAAGTTTAGTTAACAACTGTTACCTCATGCAGTTAGTTTTTTTCTCTTGATGACAGCTTTTAAGATCTACTCTCTCAGTAACTTTCAAATATATAATACAGTATTGTTAACTATAGTCACTATGCTGTACATTACATCTTCAGAATGTATTTATCTTATAACTGGAAGTTTGTACCTTTTGACCATCTTCACCCATTTCTCCCACCACCTACCCCCTGCCTCTGGCAGCTACTAATCTGTTTCCTGTTTCTATGAGTTTAGGATTTTTTTTAAGATTCCACGTGTAAGTGGGGTCATACAATATTTGTCCTTTTCTGTCTGACTTATTTCACTTAGCACAGTGCCTTCAAGGTATGTGTGTGTGTGTGTGTGTGTATACATATATATATATATACATATATATATACACACACACACACACATACCACACACACACACATACCACATTTTCTTTACCACGGATAAAGATCCGGATAAAGTATCATCCACTGATGGATACTTGGTTATTTTCATATCTTGGTTATTTTCATATCTTGGCTCTTATAAGTATGATTCAATGAACACAGGGGTGCAGATAGCTCTTCAAGAGGGTGATTTTGTTTCCTTTGGAATTGCTGGGTCATATGTTCTGTTTTTAGTTTTTTGAGGCACCTCCATACTTTTTCCCATAGTGGTTGCACCAGTTTACATTCCCATCAACAGTGCACAAGGCCTCCCTTTCTCCATATCCTTGCCAGCACTTATTACCTCTTGTCTTTTTAATGATGGCCATTCTAACAGATGTGAGGTGATAGCCCATTGTGGTTTTGATGTGCATTTCTCTTATGATTAGTGGTGTTGAGCACCTTTCCATATACCTGTTAGCCATTTGTATGTCTTCTTGGGAAATAACTATTCAGTTTCCCAGCCCATTTTTAAGTTGGATTACTTGGTTCTTTGCTATGGAATTGAATGAGTTACTTATATATTTTGGATGTTAGCCCCTTATCAGACATATGACTTGCAAATATTTTCTCCTATTCCATTGGAATATACATTGCCTTTTCATTCTGTTGATGGTTTTCTTTGCTGTGCAGAAGCTTTTTAGTTTGATGTAATCTCACTTATTTATTTTTGCTTTAGTTGTCTTTGCTTTTGGTGTCAAATCCAAAAAAGTCATTGCCAAGACCAGCGTCAAGGAGCTTACCCCCTGTGTTTTCTTCTAGGAGTTTTATGGTTTCAGATCTTACATTCGAGTTGATTTTTGTGTATGTTGTAAGGTGTAGGGATCCACTTTCATTATCTTGCATGTGGCTGTCCAGTTTTCCCAGTCACCATTTATTGAAGAGACTGTCCTTTGCTCATTCTATATTTTTGGCTCTTTGGTTTTAAATTAATTGACCATATATGCATGGGTTTATTTCTGGGCTCTATATCCTGTTCCATTGATCTGTGTGTCTGTTTCTATGCCAACATCATACGATTTTGATTACTATAGCTTTGTAATATAGTAATATTCTGTTAAGGAAGCAGCAATTAACTTCCATCGTGCTCAGGCAATTAAAAATATCAATAGAGTTTCAAAACTCTGTGAATATGAGTATGTTAGCTTAATTAAAATTCATCCTGAGATAAGAAATAAACTGTTACAGAGTAATGTAATATGGATATTTTTGTTTTAATAGTATTCAGTACTTCATTTGGGTGTGAAAGTGTTCCACACAAAGCTCAACAAGTATTTCTAATGTCACAGTTTTCAAGTAAGCCACAGCTGAGATGTAACAGAGATATGCTGTTCTCTGGATAAACGTTCTCTTCGAATTAATTTGTTTTACATCTTAGTTACTTTTAGTTTGGCTTACTTTTTTATCCTTATTTTCTTTTTAATTATTAAAGGAAAACATCTTTCCAACAAGCCAAAGTAAATGAAGTAAAATGTGAAATTTCCCCCCTTCCCACTCCTCCCCCAATGCTACTCCCCCAGAGTAAACACTGCAAGTTTGGTGTATCCCTTTCCGGAGCATGCAGACCTTTGGACAACTAACTAGTTACATATATAAGAGGTGGGAGAGAGTAAGGGAGGAAGAAGAGAGGGAGAGAGATTGTGTGGGTGTGTTTGTGTGTGTGTGCACAGGCGTGTATACACACACGTATAGTTTCAACTTGAAAAGTAATATAATGTTGTATGGAATTCAGTCTACATAAGAACAAACAAATAAAATTTTAACAGGGACCATGCCATAATAATGTTCTATAGTGTGGCTCTTTTTCCATTTAATACAATGTGTCCTTAACCTCTTTCTGTGCTAAGTGTATTGGATTCTGCCTCACTCTTTCCACTAGCCACACCATATGTCATTGTTTGGGTAATCATCTTTCTAGTCATGATTGTTTGTGAAGTGTTGGCATTACAAGCATACCGCAGGGAGTGTCCTGTGTGAAAGGATACAGATCTCTTTATGGTTCTTTACTTTTCCAAAGTTGAACGTTAAAGCCAGCTTTTCAAGTTCCAAAATGAAGGTTCATTAAGATTTCAAGTGTGATTGCGTTAAGTTTGTAAATTCAGTTTTGGGAGAATTGGCACCAGTTTTCAGAGTTGCTTTGTTCCAACGAGTCACTTGTGTTCAGCCTATAGTTTGCTTTCACTTTGTGATCATTCTGAGTCTTGCTTTAGATGATTTTATATGATCCTTTATTGATATGACAGATACGTTTGGTCTTAGTTCTATCTTAATTTGTGTAATTTGTTGTTGTTGCTTTTAATACCTCTTAAAAGTTTTTACCCCACATCCCATGTTTGCCTTGCTTTGTGTTGTGTGTTATTTTCCTTCTGATAGTTTGTACATTTATAATTAGTTTTTAGTGGTCTTTTTTCCTGTAGTTACCTTTGTGACTACAACTTTACATTGCCCCTCTCCCATTCATCACCCAGTTTTTGATTAGTTATATTACAATTAGTCATTTTTCTAGTGATAGTTCAGTTAGGATTGTGTTTGGTTTTTATGGAGTGGAACTCCCACATCAGTGGGCTCACCAAGTAGGGGTTTATTTTCCTCATAAAGTGAACAGTGCAGAGGTCAGCGGTCAGGCTGGTTTCATAGCTACCCGGTGTCATCGGCATCCCTGGCTCTTGGTGCCCCGCCCCCACTAGCCTCCGCTTTTGCGCCCATGCTTGCCTTAGAGTGGAATGCTGGTTGCTCCACCTCCAACCTCTCATCTGCATTCTGGATGGGAAGGAAAAAGAGGAAAAGGGAAAGGGGTGCAGAGGCAGAACTTTCCTAGAAACCCTCCACTGTGTCTCACTGACCAGAACTACGTTGCGCTGTCATCCCCTGGCTGTCATCCTGGCCGGGAGGGTGAGTGTGGTTCTGGGGCCCGATGCCTCCCTGAACCAAATCGTGGTTCTGTTGGTCAGGAAGGAAGGTGATAGGACATCGAATAGGCAGTTAGCTCTGTAGGGCGCGGTATGCGTTCGCATCTTTAAATAGTAAGCCGGATCTTCTCATAACTTAGACTGTGAGCTGTGAACGGTACCTGCAGACGCCCGAGGGGGAAGGTGAAGTCGGAATATTTAAACAAACTTCTACTACCTTTTTTCCTCTCCTGCATTTTGTTAATGATATGACTGTTTTTAGTACACATTGTCACTTTTTTACCACATTTTCACGCTGTCCACTCATGAATCCAGCGCTTGCCTCCCGCCCTTTTGCTTCCCCTCAGCCCTTGGTTGATGTGGCCCCCCTCGAAGTGTCTTCAGAATGGACTCTTGTGAGCATTTTCATTCCTGCACTTTTCCAAATCCCTGCGTGATGCCTTTATACTAAAGGGATGGTTTGGGTAAGAAAGTTCCCCTGTCCTACTTCCTTTTCTGTGTAATCATTGCTGTGCCGTTGTCTGAGGTTGAATATTACTGAAAGTCTGAGGCTCGCCTAATTTTTCTCTTGCGGGTGACCATGACCTGATTTTTTTTTTCTTGTTTTAATATTGATGGAATTATTTTGTTGCTCTTTTATCTTTGAAGCACAGTAACTTCACTCCGATATGTCCTGGTGTTCGTTCTTCTCTATTAGTTTATCTTAGAACATATTTAGCCCTTCAGCGCTTTAAAACGACCTCTTGAATTTCTTGAATTATCCTTTGGAGGCTTTTCATTTCTTTGTTCTTCAGAGATACCAATGAGGGGTATGTTGATTCTCCACGGCCTCCCCCTATATCTATTATTTTCTCTCAAATCCTTTTGTTTTCCATTGCATTTTCTCACTTTTCTCAAGCTCGTCTTCTTAGCCTCAGATGCCTTTTCAGCAGGGTCTTTGCTCCTTTCTGTTGCTTCCAATGTGACCTTTCTTATGTGCTGACTTTTAGTCTTCCTTTCCTTTCTGAGCGCCGCTAGCTCATTTTTTTCCACCTTTAGTTGTTGTATCATTTCTTTTCTCTTTTGAGCTGTTTTAAGCTCTTGTTTCATAAAGCCTTTAAAGATTACCTGTAACAAACTACCACAAACGAGTGGTAAACAACAAAGATTTATTATAGTTCTGGGGGTCAGAAGTCTGACGTGGGTGTCACTGGGCTGCAATCAGCAGGGCTGGTTCCTATCCGGAGGTTCTGGAGGAGAATCCCCGTTTTCTCACCTTTTTCGGCTTCTAGAGGCCGAACATACTCCTCCCCTGGGGTCCTCTCTCTCCACCTTCAAAGTCGGCAAAGCCCTTCCCACATCAAATAGCACTGACCTTCCGTTAGTCACATCTTCCTCTAATTCTGATTTTTGTGCCTCCCTCTCATTTTTAAGGACGCTGGTGATTCCATTAGCCCCACCCAGGTAATCTGTGATCATCCCCCTATTTTAAAGTTAGCTGATTGGCAACCTTCATTCCCCTTTGCCATGTAAGGTGACAGATTCACAGGGCTTAGGACCTGGACATTTTTGGGGGTAAGGGTGAGGCATAATTCTGCCTACCAGAAAGATCATGTTAAAAGTAATGTCTTTGCTCACTAGAGATCAGACTTGGGTTGCCAAGGGGGAGGGAGGGAAGGGAGAGGGATGGAGTGGAAATTGAGGGTTGGTAGGTGCAAACTATTACATGTAGAATGGATAAACAACAAGGTCCTACTGTATAGCACAGGGAACTATATCCAATCTTCTGGGATAAACCATAATGGAAAAGAATATTTAAAGAAAAGAATGCCTATATGTGTAAAACTGAGTCACTTTGCTGTACGGCAGAGATTGGTACAACATTGTAAATCAACTATACTTCAGTTAAGAAGTAAAAAATAAGTAAAAGTAATAGCTTTGGCCATGATTTTTTACCTGGTCTTGCGAAATTATGGTATGTATTCTTTTTTCATTTCCCACATACATGTTCCTCCCTCTTCCCTCCCTCCACCCCCTCCTTCTCCCTCTTCCCTCCCTCCACCCCCCTTCTCCCTCCCTCCCTCCTTCTCCCTCTTCCCTCCCTCCACCCCCCCTTCCCTCCCTCCCCCCAGTATTTTTTAGAAGTACTTCTATGTTTGTTCTTAAATAAGAGGAGTTTTTCCTTGACCCAGGCTGTTTGTCTGAGCCACGGGTTGGAGAATAAGCTACCATAGCTGGTACTTTGAATTTAGATCTGTCCATGGAAATTCATTTCTGAGGCAGGACCTGATTTTCCTGGATCCGTAGGGAAGCCCCCTCTTAATCAGGGGTGTGTATTTGTTCGTGTGTATGTATGTGTGGCGGGGGAGGTGACTTAGTTTTATTTCTCTTCAGCTGACAGGCTCCTGACCCCCCTTATTTCTCTACCACAGTATTACTCTTACCTGACTTGTAATCCTTAAAGAGAAGTTTTAGTTAGTTAGTTGATTTTGAAATCTCCCTGGAAGACAGACAATGAAAGGGACGGCTATACTAGGCGTAGGAATTAAGTATATGCCGCCTCCCGCCTACACCCTTTGTAAGAGTAACCACTCTCTACAGCCTGGCTGAGCAGAGGCTGTGTTTTGAGCCGCTGGATGCCCTGCTTCCCTCCGCCTTCGGCCTGCTGCAGCTGGGATAGGACTTGATCGAAAGACGGCCAACCTGTGGTCTTACCAGCAACCCATGGCTCGATTCAGAGGGTGTAACTCAACCCGTTTTAAGCACTACGAATATGTTATCTAGGCTTAGATTCAAGCTCAGCCAGTCAGTAGTCGGGTCACCCTGAGCGCCTCACTCAGGGTTCACGATGCCCCGGCTTCCTTTCTGTAAAATATTAGACCCTATATAATGTTTTGAGAATTAACAATAGTTAATTCACTTAAAGTGCATACAGCAGGGCCTGGCTTACGCTCAAAGCTGCATAAATGGTGGCCATTCTTACTATTCTGCTAGGCATTTGGAATTAGGAAACTGACTATGAGAGTTACCAGTAGTAGAAACGAAAGCTGGCACGTCAGGGGACAGAGCAGAGCGCCTCCCTCCTTTTACGGGCAGTTCCCTGCAGAAGGGGACACATGCGTACGTGAATGTACACAAAGTCAAGGTGGAAAGCGCCTCATCTGGAGAAGGAAGGGAAGGGCTCTGGCAAGTCAAAGCCACGTGCAGGTCAGATTCATGAAGGACCAGAAACACATCAAAGCAAGGGAGCTGTTTCATAAAGGGCGGAGGTGGACTGAGCGAGCAGAGAGAAACAGGAACCGGGAGACACCCCTCAGTGCCCGGTCCCTCGATTTCTCCCCCAGGCTTCCCCTGAGACCCCTGCCCTTCTCCTCACTGACCTGGACATAAACACGCTGGGCTGCTCTCACATCCTGCAACCGAATTAGCCAGACAGAAGCAGTGATGACGCTGACCTATACATAATGAAGAATGACTGCCGTGTCATCTCAGATTGCTTGTAGCCAACATTATGAAGTTTTCCTGTGGTGTGATTCTATCAGCAGCCAGTGCTCTCTGAATAAAGTGAATAACCAGCTGTCGCAACTTTTCAACCACTGCCGACTTCCTTTTTTGTAGGTTGAACACGTTCCAGGAGTATCCTATTTTGTAATATTCCAGTTGAAGGAAAAAGCAAGGAAGAGGGTGACATCAACCTCTTCAGTCAAATTCTTTTTTTTAATTTTGGTTAATCTTCACAAGTTTTTGAACTGAAAATGGGGTAGAGCTTCATAAGATTTTTAGAGCAGGAAAGGATTTTAAAGATTTTCTAGTCTCACTGCTTTTCGAAGTAAAGGAAACTGGACCCAGTGCCACATTGCACGGCACACCCTGCCTCATGTAGTACTCACAGCACCCGTGTATGGTACAGGACCCTCCCTCTACAGATGAGGACACAGGCTTGGAGAGGTGGACTCCTTACCCAAGATCACAGATACAACAAGCGGTGGAACTAGGATTTGAACCCAGGTCTTTCTGACTACAAAGCATGTTAGAAATGCCTCTGTAGGCTCTAAAGCTCGGGCTAGAGAAGAGCAAGGCTTTTATTTTACATTTCCTTCCCTCTGCGTGGTCTTTCTTTCAACGTCTCTTCCAGAAAAGAAGGCCAGAAATGTACAGTACAGTCCCCGCTTTTTAACCCATGAGCTAGAAGGGTCTTGAACGTAGCCATCGACCACCTGCCTGCAAAGCACTGAAGTATCCTCCAATTAGAAATCTTCCTACTGAGCTGGAACTGCTGTTGGAGATCTGTCCAACCTTCCTTCCATACAGAGGCCCTCACATGGAACCACAGCCGGGCGGCGCTAGGGGCGATGGTCAGAGACTGCTGGGGCCTCAGTGTGCAGTTTGAGCATGACCTGAGTCGTATTTGATGACAGATTATTTGCAGGAGGCAGGAGTGGTTAAGAGCGCTGGCTCTAAAAGTAGGCTGCTTCCGTGAATCCCAGCTCTTCTGTTTCATGCTTGTGTGACCTTGAACCAGAATCTGCTGCTTCTCAAAGTCGTGGTTTCTTTATCCATAACAGAAGGGGTATGTGATATATTGGATTGTTGCGAGGATGAAATGCAATCATGTATATAAACCACTTCACACAGGGCCTGCCATAGTCATGCGCAACAGATGTTGGCCATTATTATACTCCTTGGAAACAGTGTGCAGAAACAGCAAGGAAGAGGTGACATCAGTCTCCCACAGAATCCTCTTTTATTTTGGTTAATTCTTTAAAGTTTTCGAACTTAAAACAAGTAACTTTATAGGCTTTTATAGCTGGGAAGGATTACTTTCCTTGAAAATGGTTACTTGAAAATGGCAGCTCCTGTGTTGAGCTGACAAGACCAATTTTTAAAACTGCAGTCATGTTATGAGTGTAAAATATTCAATTCAAAATGCAGAAGATATACATACATTTTATGACCGTAATGAAGAGAGGTAGAAATATGTTTTTGTTCCGAGTTCTTTTGTTGCTAAACCATTAAATAATATGGCTGTGGTTTTCCCGATCCTCAGCAGAATAAGGAAGCTTTAGTGCCCATATCTTTTTGGACTGAAAAAATCTTATAGATTTTTTAATGCATTCTTATAACATTACTATGAAGTGGCTAGCAGGTGAATAGTATTTTTATTTTATTTATAACAATATACCAATATTCGATTTTAAACAATAACTCAAAATTCTCTTCTGGTTCACTACCCAGATGAATAATTTTTAAATATTTTTTGTTCTTATAGACTACATGATTTGTGTTGGGCGATAGTGATTTTTCTAGTTTCCTAGACATTTCCATGTACAGTGGAAGTCTTGGTTTGCACGGTGTACTACCAATTAATGTATAAATTGTGCCAGTGTACAGTTTATTATCGTGCAATGTACTTATTGTACAAACTTACAAAATACAATAATGTGGGAACTTCTCTGGTGGCGCAGTGGATAAGAATCCGCCTGCCAGTGCAGGAGACACGGGTTCGAGCCCTGGTCCAGGAAGATCCCACATGCCGTGGAGCAAATAAGCTCGTGTGCCACAGCTACTGAGCCTGCGCTCTGGAGCCCATGAGCCACAACTACTGAAGCCCACGCACCTAGAGCCCGTGCTCCGCAACAAGAGAAGCCACCGCAGTGAGAAGCCTGTGCACTGCAACGAAGAGTAGCCCCCGCTCGCCGCAACTAGAGAAAGCCTGCGTGCAGCAGTGAAGACCCAATGCAGCCAAAAATAAATAAAATTAAATCTTAAAAAAAAAAAATACAATAATGTACAATTTACCACTAGGTGATTTTGGGGGGCAGAGTTACACATAAATTTGAGGGGCTGACATTTGACAGGTACAAAAAACCACATGCATTTAGAATCATAATAAGTTGACCTGGAAGGGAATTTAGAAATGATTCCAGACTCGTACCTCATTAAATAGAAAGTTGAGGCGCAAATAGTCACTTGTCTAAGTTACAGAGATGAGTTGTGATCGTTTTTCCTTTTTCCCAAAATTTTTGTGCTGTGGCTTCTGTTGCCATTTGTCTTCCCCCTTTTTGTTAAAAATATTAATTAAAAAAATTATTTTAAAAATCCCCTAACAAGATAGTATTGTATTTGAAGAAGAAAGGCTGAATCCTCTTTTTATGGTCAAGATGGATTAGGGTTTTTTTTTTTGTTTTTTTTTTTTTTGCGGTACGCGGGCCTCTCCCGTTGTGGAGCACAGGCTCCGGATGTGCAGGCTCAGCGGCCATGGCTCACGGGCCCAGCCGTTCCGCGGCATGTGGGATCTTCCCAGACCGGGGCACGAACCCGTGTCCCCTGCATCGGCAGGCGGACTCTCAACCACTGCGCCACCAGGGAAGCCCTGGATGAGGGTTTTGATAGTGCATTTTCCGGGAGTTTTCTACAGTGTCTGCAGTTAAGAGCATCCATCTATTAGATTTAGACCACTTTTTAAATATAAAACAATATCTAAAGCAGAACAAACTCATGGTCCACTAATTGCAAATAAATAGTATAAGTATTTGCAAAGAAAATATGCATTCAAGAGTTTTCCTCTCCTCTAGTATTTGAAGATACTGTTAAAGAATTGCAGTCTATTGCAAACTGGACTGGTTAGGATCACACCGCATTGTTTAAAATTTAGTTTTAATAGTGCTCCAGCAATCAAATGGGGAGAAACCAAAAGAAGTATTGAAATGATTTCAGAGCTCAAGACCAGAAGTAATAATATCGGGCTAGGTTTCCAGTCTTTCCTACCACAGCCTGTCCTGCTCCTTTGGTCTGGAACATTCTTTCTTTAGTTTTGTTTTTGTTTTTGTTTTGGCCTGCGCAGCTTGCAGGATCTTAGTTCCCCGATCAGGGATCGAACCCGAGCCCTTGGCAGTGAAAGCGCGGAGTCTTAACCACTGAACCGCCAGGGAGTTCCCTGGCCTGGAACATTCTTAAACTTCTTCCGCACCTGTCTAACCCTTATTTATCCTTCAGGGTCCTGCTTTCATCTCAGTGGAAACTTCCCTAAACCAGTGAGGTCTCAGGTTAAATACTATGTTAGCATTCTGCTCTCCTTCATATCTCTCATTTATCTGGATTGTAATAATAGGGTTATTTGTAGTTTTTTAAAAAAACTGTGTTCCTCACTTGACTGTAAGTTCTGTCAGCTCAGGAACCAAATGTCTTTTTTTACTGCTACACCCTTCATGAAAAGCATCATGCTAGATGCATAGACATCCTCCATAAATATTTATTGACGGATGGACGAATGGATTCCTTGTTTAGGATGTTGTAGTAAAGAGACGTTGAGAGGACTCAGCCGGCTGCTTCACATAGGCCTCAGGTCACATTCATTGCTACTAGGTCACTGTGAGTAAAGGATTTGGTTAGGTTTGCAAGCCCAGAAATTTGCTTTGATCATTTTGATTATCAGTTTCATTTGTAAACAAACTTACAAGAAGCTAATTTGTGTGCCAGAATACAACTTTTCAATTTACAGTAGGAAATGTACCCAAGAACTGGGCCTTACAATCTGTGCAGGTGTGGCCGAGACAGTAATCACTGAATAACCTTGTCCTTTTTTTTTTTTTTTAATATTTATTTATTTGTTTGGCTGTGCCGGTCTTAGTTGCGCCACGCGGGACCTTCGTCGCCGTGTGCGAGATCTTGTAGTTGCGGCATGTGGGCTCTTAGTTGCGGCATGCGTGCAGGATCTAGTTCCCTGACCAGGGATTGGACCCTTGCCCCCTGCACTGGGAGTGTGGAGTCTTAACCGCTGGACCATCAGTGAATAACTTTGTACTTCTCTGCATTTCCCAGCCCGGCCGGCTGTTAGGTTGGGACGGCATAACTGGAACTGACCAGTGGATTCTGAGCCAAAGTGATAGATGTTACTCTGGGGCCCAGGTAGTTAGAGCTGATGTGCTTCCTTCATTTCTTTCTCCTCTGCCATGGCAGCTAAGCCACGTGTTCTAGTTGGCAAGTCTGCAAGATGGAAGAGGACTGGGTAACCAGGATGGGACTTAAATGAGCAAGAAATAAACCTCGGTGTTAGTCCCTGAGATTTCAGCGGTTTATGTGTTACCATAACATAGCCTAGTATTACCATGATTAATACATTAGAAACTTTCTCTTGGTTTATAAATTTCCATTCAGAGAAACAAATTATGAACATGAAGATTGTTTCTTGGGAAAAACCTCCGTATCTGGATCTTACCTGTTCCCTTGAGCTTGAACTACCTCAAACGATAACTATGCTTTATATAAAAATGATGAGAATAAGAGCTAACAAATAAATGAAAATGTAAAACATATAAGTAATTCGTAGCCCGTAACTGGGATTTTGTAGTACTTTAGAAGTCATGTTCATGATTCCTATTGAACCACAAGTTTGGCATGTTTCTTCCACTGTAATATTTTTGGTCTCTTCTTGGTAAATAAGAAAAAAATCCAGGTTGAAATGAGCAACTGCTGTATATCAAGATCTTAGAAATCATCTCTTTTTTCCTACATCCCTTCAGTTTTTGTTTCCACAACTCTTAGCAGCAGCTTATGCCATAACGTGGGTCTCTTACAGGGTAATGTTTTTCATAAAGTATTTTTTTCAGTAGGATTATATTTGAGTGCTGGAATTCCAGTTCTCTTTGAGATACTGTTAGGCTTTGCCACTTTGCAAAGATGAATGAGTCAGATGTCTTGTCCTCAGAATTTTCCCGTCTGTGACAGAGACTGCTAAACTATTCACCGAAACTTGTTTCCTCTTCTTTATGGGCACACCCTCCCTTGCAATTCCATGTCTCGTGGGACCGAGCCCTCGCCAGTGGAACTTCCGAGGTCCAGCCACTTACAAGCCTAGCTCCTAAAAGCCTCCCGCGTGTGATTCTTCATTCTCTGCCCACTTGCGCATCGATGCCCACGGTGACCTGGAAGTCTTGAGCTGAAGATGGAAGAGTTTCTGTGAAACGATTCACTACATGACTGCCAGCAGCAAAGCCCTGCCCCCTCTCCCCCAGAAACGTTTGTGTTGGACTAATGTTTGAACAACAAACTTCTCTTGTGAAGCCACTGGAAGTTTGGAATTTATTATTGCAACTAACATCACCCTAAGGCAGCATTTCATAGCTAACACAGCACTTTCAGAGTACATATTGAACATTTCAAGAGTGATGAACTTACGTGTTAATTTGTAATGAAACTTAGAAGAAACAAAGGCTTCATTTTAAAATAATCTGCTAGTTCTCAGTCTTTCATAATTCCAAATGACTTGGCTCTTCCTAAAACAGCCAACCAATGGCTACTCTGATTAAGTAGGCCCTTTGTTTATCCTCCTTCCTCTCACACCACTTTATAAGGTCACATTCTGTGTTTACAAATCCAGGGAGCATTTACTCTTACTTGCAAGTGCAGTAGAAGAAAGAAAAGGAATACATTTAAAATGTCAACACAGAAGTCTAATTTATGTGGCTGACGCAGACTGTGGCAGGTCACTTTTCTAAAACGTGTCGCTGCCTTGAGAAATTTACCACCATGTATAAAAGCTGCTCTGTGTTCAGCCTTCCACCTAATGCCCAAGCCAGAAATCTGCTTATTCTTGATTCGTCTCTCTTTTTAACCATCTCCACCCCCATCTAGTCAGTCACCAGATGAGGTCAGTTCAGTTTCCTAAGTGTCCTTTGAATCTGTCTCCCACTGTGTTCTAGTTTAGGTCTCTATTAAGGGTCCCACGGATGCACTTTCTCCTAACTGGCCTCCTAGCTGTCTCCTGTCTTAATACTTCCATGCCATAGCCAGAATTCGCTTTCTGAAATGCAAAACTCAGCACCTATGCCTCTGTGTTGAGATCCTTCAGTGACTCTCCCTTTGGGGATAAAGCCTAAACTTAACGGGACTTGCAAGGCCCTGTGCCATCAGTGATTAGTTCTCCTATCTTCTCTGTCACTGTCTTTCCTTCCCTTTACCTGCACTATCTTTCGTGTGCCCTGTGCCCCAACCTTACGGAACTTCTTTTCTTTAAACATACCTTCCTCTGTCTCAAGCTTCTCAGCCTTTGTTCCTGTTGTGACCTCTCTGTGGAGCACTGCTTTCCCACCACCCCATCTGTATCCCCTGATCATGCCTCCCCATCCTTTAGTTCTCAACTTAGATGTTAATTCTTGGATCACCTTCTCAGATCCTCAAGGTCTGGGTTAACTGCCCTTCATTTGTACTCCAATATCACCCTGCATTTTCTCTGTCATGATAGCTCCTGTGCTGTATTTTCTGCTTACTTGTTTGTATACCCTGCAAGGCTGTCCGGAGGATCTCAGGCCATGATTATATTGATGATCATTGTACATAAGCCCATAGCACACTGTGTAACACAATAAACACTTGGATAAATGAGTAGTAGGAACCCAGTCTTTTTCAGATTTGTCCACAAAGTGATATTTGAGGATATAATAAAGGTGACTAAACTTAGCGCCAGAATATCTTTCCAAATACTGGGAAATCATTGGTGCTGAAGACCAGTCATAGGAGAAATGATTGATTCTGGATACATTTTGAAGGTTGAACTAACAGGATTTGCAGATGGATTTGCTGATGGATGTAAAGGACTCTGTGCTTATAAATTATATTTGCTAGGTGAAATTGTTCATGAAAAGTTGGTGTCACGATTATGGTTAAGGTAATTGTGAGGATTAAATGATATAAAGTTTCTACTAGCCTAGTGCTTGGCATTTGGGTAGGTATTCAGTGAATACTGTTTTCCTATTTGTAAGCGACTTAGTATCTCGTTAAGACCAGAAAGTGAAATGCATTGTAGCTGCCCCTCAGCCCAAGTGTGCATCGGGTGTTGTTGGCGTCCAGCCTCTGCCTGCACCTCTGCGTCCTCTCTCTCGTCCTATACAGACTGTCCACAGGCTGTCTCGGGGCCAGAACCTCACCCCTGACCTGGGACTCTGGTTGTCTCCCCAGCTTCCTCACTTTCAGAGTTTGTGACTGTTACACCTCACTCTTTCCCTCCAGATGAAACTGCTCCTTTTAAAGTTTTATGCTTTGTCTTTACTTCTCTGATTACTGCTCATTACGACTCCACTGTTTTCCCTTCCTGCGATTTAAGCGTTGGCAACGTGGCATAAAGAGCCGAGCCTTTTACTCTGTCGTCAGCCAGCTGGGTTTGAACTGCGGCACTAATGCCCACCGCCTTTGTAACCTTTGGCAACTTACTAAACCTCTCTGGTCCTCATTTCTGCCATACGTAAAATAGGGATGGAAACTTCCATTGTTGTGAGTTGTGAGCATAAGAGAGAGATTCTTTTAATACATTTGGAATGGGGCCTAACCCATAAGAAGCACTGAATAATTGTTAGCCATCGTTAGTCATAATCATACCTGGTGACTGCAGCTGCTCTGATGTAACTGGAAATGTCACTTCTGTACTTGACTCTCCTCTCCTCTCCTCTCCCCCATTCTCATCCTTTGATCTTGTTTCCACTTGGATGTCCTACAGTAAACTCAAACTCAGTCTTCATAGCTAAGCTTATCAAAACTGCTAATCTGTAGCAGGATGCTTTGGCTACAAGTAACAGAAAACCCAAATAAAAGTGGCTTATAAACAACAAGGGAAGTTATTTCTCTCCTACAACCAGAAGTCTGGAGGTAGGATAGATCCAAGTTGGATAACCCAGTTGCTCAACCCTGTCCTCAGAAACCCAGGTCCTTTCCATTCCCTCAGCAATTTCACTGATCCTTTTCAGCTGGCTCCCCTCACCTCAAGATGAAAACCCAGGAACCGTGTACAACATTCTAAAAGGATTTCTCCCTCATCTTCGCTCAGATCGAGGAGACTTTCCTAATCTGATCACTGACAAGGGGATTGGAATTCCCAGTTTCAGCTTGCTAACCAAGATGCGTTTTCCTGGAGCTGGGGAGAGGATTCCATTCCCTGAGCAGACTGAGAGGGTGTGTGGCGGGAATGGGGGTACGGGGGTGGTGGGACACTGAACACCTGTACAGAATCAGGGCGCTGCTGGCAAAGAAAGAGGGTTGGGGGATGGATTTGGGTAGAGAGCATACAGAGTCCGCTACCGTGTTTGAAATATGTCATACTTAGAGGGGAAAAAAATCTAAAACTGAAGAATTGGGAGAATTGAAGTCAGGAAAACTAGGTAGTGGGTATTGTAGAAAATCAAGTCAGACCAAGGAGTGAGGCTGGAGCAGAGGGGATGGATTTGAGAGATGCGTCTGGCATCCTCAGTGACTGGCATAGGGATAAGGAAGAAGGGCCTCATTTGCTTTCCAGTTTCTTCGTGGCTGAGTGGATAACCGTTCATTGAGATGTGGAAAAGAACAGGATTTGCAGGCTTAATTGATAGGAGTTTAAGTTTCAAACAGGTTGAGTCTGAAGTACCTGTGAGACATCCTAGTGGAAGTATTCCATAGGCAGTTGGAAGAAATGTCTGAATGGGAAACACAGATTTCAAAATGCTGCTCTTTTGCTCCCCAAAGTCCTGCCTTTGCCCTTTCCTTCCCTCTCGGTGCTGTTGCCCAGTGTCAAGCCCTCCTCTTCTTCCTTGATTGCCTGTCTCCGGTCAGTAGCCTTCTCCTAGGTCACAGCCTTCTCCCTCTCTTCTTAGGGAACCCATCCTCTTTTGGCGAAGCCATTGCTTCAGCCACTATGTGCCCAGGTTTCAGTGTAAGGGTGGAAGTCAAGTAACCATCTGCTGTTAAGATCGATTCAGAATTTACAAAGCCAAGTGATTTAGTTGACCTACTTTTTAAAAGGCCCATACACATTATTAAATTACAAAAAAAAAAAAAAAAAAAAAAGCAGCTCGCACACCAGAATACCTCTACACTCATGCCCAGGAAATTGTGATAAGTAGACAGTTGTTTAAAGGCATATTAAAAGTTACAGTCTTGCCTTATGGATCCCCCAAATTACAACCAAAATTGCAACCATGAAAATAGTGTTCAAAGTATCCACTTTCAGTTTGCTCTTTAGACCTAAATTAGCTGGGAAAATCAGCACATTCTGACAGAGGACGCCCAACCATCTGTACCTTTACTGAGTGTGTGAACCCTGACCTTCAGGGTTGCCCATATCAACTCCTTGCCTGCTCCCTTCTGTTTCTCTTGCCAACAGCTCCCCAGCCTGCCCTTTCTCAGCCTCACATCTGGTGTCCCGGCACTGTCCTCTCCAGCTTCCTCGCCCTTCATATGCAATCCATTGTCACGTTGGTCCCTGGCACTGGTCACTACTTTCAGTGTCCTACCACGTCTCTGGAGTGTTTGCAGACACCTTTTAGCCACATCAGTCTCCTTGCTCTTTCCCGGTCAGACCTCTCTGCTCACCTGCACTGCTCTTGCTTATTCCTGCCTGCCCTGTATTACCCTCATCCTTTACTTAGCCCATTTTCCTGGCCTTTAGGAGAGGAGAAGCGTTAAAGTAGTTTGGACCTGACATTGGGGCAGCTTGATCGCTGTGAATTTGTTTTGCAAATACTACATAGATTATGAGTTCACCTGACAATTATAGCTGGACCTCTTCCCTTAAGATAATGCAAAAGGCCTGCCCAGATATTAGCAGCTGTTATTATTGCTGTCACAGAAACACACAGCATGAACGCCTCTTATTTTAAAGACAGCCGTAGAAGAGTGTGGGGAAACAGGTACTCTCATGGAGAGGCAATTTAGAAATCTCTCTCAGAATCTACCCTAAATATACATATGTGCATGCGTATCTTTATATATGCATATACATATATCCATACAGAGCTATATAATTTTGCATATATATTCATATATTTGAAATCTCTCAGGATACATATGAAATTGATAACATTGGTTATAGTCAGTGGAAGGCATAGGGTGTGAGAGAGACTTTTCGTTGCATTCCTTTGTGTGTCTTTTGAATTTTGGTCATTGAAGTATTCCTTATTTAAAACATATTTTTAGTGTACTATTCTATGCCCAGCAATTCCACTTCAAGGAATTTACCCCACAGAAATACTTGTATACGTGTTAGCAAAACTGCCTGTAAAATAGCGTTAATGGTGACATGTCTATAGTAACAGCAACGACAAAACTAGGAGCAACCTCAAAGTCCATCAGTAGGGGCTGGTGCATCTGTTACTACTTACCTGTACTGTTGTTTAGAAAAATGAGGTAGACTAATGTGGAAAGGTTGCTGAATTAGGATGTGGTAGGGTACGCTGCAGTCACAAACAACCCTCCAGTCTCAGCAGCTTAGTGTAACAAAGGATTGTGTCTCACTCAAAGAAAACCTGTGGATCCAGGGGACTCTGGTGGCAGCCACTGAGCACTCAGGCTGCTTTGGTCTTGTGGCCCTGCTGTCTCAAACACAAAGCTTCCTCAATCACCAGGGTGGCGTGGTCGCCAGCTTCTCTGCTGGCCAGAGCTAATCACATGGCCCGCCTCACTGCAAGAGGGGCTGGCAGTGCGGGAGAACAGATGGAATGTTTGGGGTGCAGCCATCTTGGCCGTATCATTTACAGTAGACTAATTTTAAAAAGCAACGTATAGATCAGGTTATATAGTGTGTGTGTGTGTGTGTGTGTGTGTGTGTGTATGTTTTATATATTATACACACACACGTATATATACACATATATATAATTTTATTTTAAAAATAAATGTATCTGGAGCATAGGCACATAAAGTTTTATGGACGGATGTATAAGAAGTTATTAACAATGGGAACCTCTGAAGAGTGGGACTAAGGTTTCCTTGTTTGAATTTTTTTACCATTATTTTTAATATTTTCGATCTAACAAGAAAATGTTTAAACTGCCTTAAACACCATAGTGTAGTCTTTACCTTCCATTAATATATATTGAGAGTAGAACTAACAAATAATAATTTTTGTGGTTTTTTTCAATCTGGTCTAAATTGACTCCATGAAATGATTCCTGAAAAAAAAATTTCAGTTTTGAGAAATCTGAATTGTACAACTGTTAATTTACCTTAAATGAAATTAATTTAGAGCTCCAACATGTATGTGTGTATATAATATGAACAGAGTACAGAGAACAGCAAAATCCACCTATGTTTGCACTCCCTTGTGTTCTTTAGTTAAGCCTCACGTTTGCCGGTTTTATAAAATGGGAAATGCCCTTCACCATTTACCCTGTACCACTCCTTTCCTGGATATGCTGGAATTAAAGGGCAGGCAAAGAAATAAGCAATTCATTCATTGTGCACAAGCAAGGAACTGCCTTGAGTCGCCTTGGAAAGCCAAATACCCAGCGAGCTATAAAAATACAGTAACGGATGACATAATCCTTACTCCTATGAGAAATGTCTTAAAATATATTAATCTCTTTAGGCATTCAAAACACGAAGGTTCACTTTTACAGGTTAATGCCCTCTTTTCTACAAAACCAGACATTTTCATTTACAGATGGAGCATATAGTCAATGTACATTTAAAAAATACATTTAAACTCTGATTGAAAAACCAAACAGCACATACCACCTTGGATGCAGTGGCCTTAGGTTCCTTTTACAGTCGGCATCTTCTCCCTCTCTCATCAAACCCTCAGAGGACAAAGTAATCCCTGAGGGTACCTGTGGCCTGAAAAGAACAATGTGGTTTGAGCTTGTCTGTCTACCAGCGAGAGTCTCTGAAACGCCAGGAAAGAGCCTGCAGCCTCTGATATAGCTCTTCCAGATCAGGTCCAGCGCCTATGCTTCTTTGCCCGACTCCTATGTTGATGTCATTATGGACTGCCTTGACCAGGCTGAGACTGTCCTATAAATGTTAGCTTTTTCTTTCAAATACGTCTTTTGATTTTGAAGTTATTTCTTTATGTGTAAATGCTGCCTTATTTTGATGTTTCTATGACTTGAATTAGTTAGTCATCTCTGCCAGTAACACACCTCCCCATCAGTTGTGGCTCCAAAACCAGACTCAGTGTATGAGGGACTCATACCTCTCAGTGAACTTAGTACAAACTCTTTCGGTCTCCATTTCTCTGGACCCACTTTCATCATTATTTGGTTCACTATGACTGCTACATTCAGAAAAGATGTGTCTTTTCTTTTTAATTAATTAATTTTTGGATGCGTTGGGTCTTCGTTTCTGTGTGACGGCTCTCTCTAGTTGCGGCAAGCGGGGGCCACTCTTCATCACCGTGTGCGGGCCTCTCACTATCGCGGCCTCTCTTGTTGTGGAGCACAGGCTCCAGACGCGCAGGCTCAGTAGTTGTGGCTCACGGGCCCAGTTGCTCCGCGGCATGTGGGATCTTCCCGGACCAGGGCTCGAACCCGTGTCCCCTGCATCGGCAGGCAGATTCTCAACCACTACGCCACCAGGGAAGCCCAAGACGTGTCTTTTCTGGACAAAACAAAGGCTGTGAAGCTTATTTTGCTGAGGATTAGGCTTAAGTTAAATTAGATTAAAAATAAATAATACAAGGGTGATGCCATCAAGATGGCGGAGTAGCAAGACGTGGAGATCACCTTCCTCCCCACAAATACATCAAAACTACATCTACATGTGGAACAACTCCTACAGAACACCTACTGAACGCTGGCAGAAGACCTCAGACTCCCCAAAAGGCAAGAAATTCCCCACTTACCCAGATGCCCGCAGGCGACCTACACGCAGAGGCGGGGCCAAATCCAAAGCTGAGCCCCGGGAGCTGTGCGAACAAAGAAGGGAAAGGGAAATCTCTCCCAGCAGCCTCAGGAGCAGCAGATTAAATCTCCACAATCAACTTGATGTACCCTGCATCTGTGGAATACCTGAATAGACAAGGAATCACCCCAAAATTGAGGCGGTGGACTTTGGGAACAACTGTAGACTTGGGGTTTGCTTTCTGCATCTAATTTGTTTCTGGTTTTATGTTTAGCTTAGTTTAGTATTTAGAGCTTATTATCATTGGTAGATTTGTTTATTGATTTGGTTGCTCTCTTTTAAAAATTTTTTATACATATATGTATATTTTTTTCCTTTATCTCTTTTTGTGAGTGTATATGTGTATGCTTCTTCGTGTGATTTTGTCTGTATAGCTTTGTTTTTGCCATTTGTGCTAGGGTTCTGACCGTCCTTTCTTTTTTTTTTAATATAGTTTTTAGTGCTTGTTATCATTGGTGGATTTGTTTTTTGGTTTGGTTGCTCTCTTCTTCTTTTTTTTAATTACTTTTTTTTTTTTTGGTGGTACACGGGCCTCTCACTGTTGTGGCCTCTCCCATTGCAGAGCACAGGCTCTGGACACGCAGGCTCAGCGGCCATGGCTCACGGGCCTAGCCGCTCCACGGCATGTGGGATCTTCCCGGACCGGGGCACGAACCCGTGTCCCCTGCATTGGCAGGCGGACTCTCAACCACTGCACCACCAGGGAAGCCCTAATTTTTTTATTTTTAATATTTTTTTCTATTTTAATAACTTTATTATTTTTATTTATTTATTTTTCTCTGTTTTCTTCTGAGTCATATGGCTGACAGGGTCTTGGTGCTCTGGCCAGGTGTCAGGCCTGAGCCTCTGAGGTGGCAGAGCCGAGTTCAGGACACTGGTCCACCAGAGACCTCCCAGCCCCACGTAATATCAAATGGCGAAAGCTCTCCTAGCGATCTCCATCTCAATACTAAGACGCAGCTCCACTCAACGACCAGCAAGCTACAGTGCTGGACACCCTATGCCAAACAACTAGCAAGACAGGAACACAGCCCCACGCATTAGCAGAGAGGCTGCCTGAAATCATAATAAGGTCACAGACACCCCAAAACACACCACCGGACGTGGTCCTGCCCACCAGAAAGACAAGATCCAGCCTCATCCACAAGAACACAGGCACCAGTCCCCTCTACCAGGAAGCCTGCACAACCCACTGAACCACCCTTACCCACTGGGAGCAGACACCAAAAACAATGGGAACTATGAAACTGCAGCCTGCGAAAAGGAGACCCCAAACACAGTAAGTCAAGCAAAATGAGAAGACAGAGAAATACACAGCAGGTGAAGGAGCAAGGTAAAAACCCACCAGACCAAACAAATGAAGAGGAAATAGGCAGTCTACCTGGAAAAGAATTCACAGTAATGATAGTAAAGATGATCCGAAATCTTGGAAACAGAATGGAGAAAATACAAGAAACGTTTAACAAGGACCTAGAAGAAGTAAAGAGCAAACAATGATGAACAACACAATAAATGAAATTAAAAATTCTCTAGAAGGAATCAATAGCAGAATAACTGAGGCAGAAGAACGAATAAGTGACCTGGAAGATAAAATAGTGGAAATAACTACTGCAGAGCGGAATAAAGAAGAAAGAATGAAAAGAATTGAGGACAGTCTCAGAGACCTCTGGGACATTAAACGCACCAATATTAGAATTATAGGGGTCCCAGAAGAAGAAGAGAAAATAAAACAGAATGAGAAAATATTTGAAGAGATTATAGTTGAAAACTTCCCTAATACGGGTAAAGAAAGAGTCAGTCAAGTCCAGGAAGCACAGAGAGTCCCATACAGGATAAATCCAAGGAGAAACACGCCAAGACACGTATTAATCAAAGTATCAAAAATTAAATACAGGGGTTTCCCTGGTGGCGCAGTGGTTAAGAATCTGCCTGCCAATGTAGGAGACACGGGTTCGAGCCCTGGTCCTGGAAGACCCCACGTGCCGTGGAGCGACTAAGCCCATGTGCCACAACTAGTGAACCTGCGTGCCACAACTACTGAAGCCTACACGCCTAGAGCCTATGTTCCGCAACGAGAGAAGCCACGGCAATGAGAAACCCACGCAAGGGAGAGTAGCCCCTGCTCGCCACAACTAGAGAAAGCCTGCGCACAGCAACAAAGACCCAACGCAGCCAAAAATAAATAAATAAAATGAATAAATTCATTAAAAAATTAAGTGCAAAGAAAAAATATTAAAAGCAGCATATATATATATACTACCAAACGTAAAATAGATAGCTAGTGGGAAGCAGCTGCATAGCACAGGAAGATCAGCTCGGTGCTTTGTGATCACCTAGAGGGGTGGGATAGGGAGGGTAGGACGGAGACGCAAGAGGGAGGTGATATGGGGATGTATGTATACATATAGCTGATTCACTTTGTTTTACAGCAGAAACTAACACACCATTGTAAAGCAATTATACTCCAAGAAAGATGTTAAATAAATAAATAAATAATACAAATGTTACTTTCCTAACGTAGCTGATAGCACTAAACTATTTATTCAAAACCGGGCCTTGTTCAAAATTTAAAGAATTATAAACATAGAAAGTAATAAAAATAAATACATGCTTACATTGCTGAGATTTTTATGTACTTTTGAGTTAGAGTTTGTAAACTATTCCTAAGTATTACACATTGTAACTTGGTCCTGCCATGGGTGACGAATATGCAGCCTGGGTCACGCTCGCCTACACCATGAGAGTTTAACAGCACCCAAAATGGTCTGTACTTTGTTGAGCAAAATGAGTTCACTGGCCTCACTCTTGGCTGTCACTGTGATGTCAAACTGCCATAAAGAGTTTCTGGATGCCCTCTGTTTCCGTACTTACCACAGACCAAGCAACAAACAACTTGCAGACTGGAACACTTGGAATAACACTTCTTGGAACTACTGGAGAATATAAGGAAATGTAGAAACACTTGAAATATTAAACAGCAATAAAAATTCTGTAGCTTAAAGGGTAATGAAAGAGTGGTCCCAGTGTAGCATCCAGTTCATTGACAAATAAGTTGTAGAGACAGTAAATCCTTAGTATCCAGTAAAGAGAGAGATTACTCAGGCTAGAGGTGCCAAGGAGAGAGAGCAGAGCTGGTGGGACTTGAAACACTTCTTAAAGGATAAGCAAATGTTTAAAAATATAATTCGGATCAGTTTTATTTTAGTCACTGGAGTATCTTGATTAATTGAATTGTTCTATAAGCCAAAAATAAACTTAAGCAGTCATACTAATTAGTAATATGTAAATACTGATTTTGCTACATAAATCTTAATGTCAGCCTTTGAATGCAAAGGACACTTCCTTGCTCGTGTTCTTTTTTGAAAAAAAATAAATTAAACGTCTTTGTTCTTTTGAATCATTACAAATTTCTTGGTAATTACTGTATTTGAACCAGATTCTTTGTAAGTGAGAATACTCCGTAAGTTTCCTTTAAAAAGCTCTGCTTTGCAGATGTTGTTTTGTAATATGGGATCAATTCTTGCCAGCTCAATCTTCTTTTTTTATTTATCCTGCATGTAGTTTCTATTGCATCACTTCCTTTGCAAGGGAACTGACTACAGGATCCGGGGGTAGGGTCATTTTTTCATTGTTTTTGCACAGTGTCTATTACCTATTTATGGAATTATAACTTTCTGTTAGTCATCACCAAAAATTAAATGGGAGTTATTATTGCACCTGTCAACTGGTAGTGTGGTGAGCTGTACACAAGTGAGAGATGAATTTTTTTTCCTCAGACCAGTTTTATTATTTTTAAGCCTTAGTCCCATTTTAAAATAGGATACTGTCCCTAAAAGAATCCATATTTCTGCCTTCTCTTGAAAAATCAGAACTTGTGGCGCGGCTCAGTCTACAGCTCAGAATAGGAACCATCTATGAAAGTAATAGCTGCACCCTTTATACAGAGCACACACTTGTCTAGTCCCAGCCATGGCATTTGACTGACTTTCTGCTTCACTTGTGTTTCTTAATGCCTGGCCTTCATAGACAGGTTGGTTTGATCATAGGACTAGTGTGTAAGAGCATGATTTACCCACCAAATTCAAAACCGCAGCAAAACAAAACCTTCAGCTTTACCAGCACCATCAGTTACCTTTCCTAACTTGACTTGTGTGCCATTTGAATAATTATGTATAAATCTGTGTTTGAAATAAATTGGTTGATCTCAGAAATAGATTATTCTAATCTGCATAAACAAATATTGTGTGTATATGGATATTTACACACACATTTATGTGAGAATAAGACAGATCTGAAAACATGCTAACAATTGGAGAATCATCTGAGTGAAGGATATTTGAGAGTTTCTTAATGCTCTTCCTACAACTTGTAAGTTTGAAATTATTTCAATATGAAAATTATTTTTAAACGTCAAAGCTAACCCTCAGCCACAGATTGTCAGTGAGAAAGATTTTTTTCTTCCCTAAGTGATTAATCTTTTAGTCTGAATTTAGGGAAGGGAAACAGTTAAGGCCAACCTAATTGATACCATGTCTTACAAGTTATCTTCCAGAAAAGAAGAAGAAGTTTTTTCTTCTAGTTGATATGCAGAACAAACCTTAGAAAAAAGATTGTTTGTATGTATGAGCAGCCGAAACAACTTGTCTCTGCATCTAATTGTTGGCACCCTGACATAAGAAAGCATTCAAAGCACAAATGTTAATAAATGCAGGCTTCTGTGTATCCAAAGAAGGACCTTATGAGCAGAGTGTATCCATATTTCTGATGGGTAGACATCCCCATCTTACATATTTTAAACAAGCAACCATGTTGTCAAGAGGGCACAGATTTGAGCTATGTGTTCATTTGTGGTGATGAACTTGTGCCAGTTTAGTCCCACACTTTGGCCTCATCAGCGGTGTGTGTCTCCTAGAAGGCTGGTGAGGATACCAGCTGTAGTGCATACAGCCGCAACAGAGAACAAAGACAAATCGTCAACAACCAAATGCATTCTCCTTACTTTCCCAAATAAACCAGACGGTTTGTCCCAGATTTGGGTAGTGGAAGCCTCTTTCTGCTGGCAGCAGTATCCTTTCGACATGTCCCTGTCATTCTTGGAGAACTTCCTTACTCCCTGGCTCAGTAATACTGATTCCAGGTTCATCTAGTGCTTTCCCTGGCCGGGTGATGGTATTCAGCCATTTCTCCCAAAATCCTTGGTTCCTGTTGGTGGTGTGTGGCTTTTAAAAGCCAAGATCTGGGTAGCGGGTCCAGTTGTTGCTGCCAGTGTATCATTGCTTCCAGGCTTGCTCAGCAGAATTGGAGGGGGAACATGCATACACACATATACATACGTGGGTTTCTATTTCTTTTGTCTATTTATGTTAAATATCAGGACTTCATCCCAGTACCTCCCATTTCAGTCTAACCCCCTGGGTTTATTTTCGCCGTCTCGCTTCCGTATTTGTAATTTCCTCCTGCAGAAGTGAGAAGCCTGGCTCCCGTCGTCCTCAACATATTTATACTTATTTCCTTAATCCTCCCGTATGTAACTGATTTCCCCAGCGTGCGGCCCCTACCCTGTTGGACACCCCAGCTGCGCTGGTGGAATCCTTCTCCTGGCCTCACCATTCACACCGAGCCAGCCGAGTCCCCGGTCCTGGCTCTGCCAAGTACACTAGCCATGCTGGCCAAACTCTTGACTTTTTAAACTTAGATGACTTATAAGCAAAAACTCAAGACAGCGTATTTTCTGAAATTAGAAAATGAGAGGATTAATGTTTTTTGTTATTCAGTCACATAGTTTCAGTTCTTATTCACAGAGGACGATGGAAGTTATTTCAGTTAAAGACTTGGAAATAATGCTGTTTATAAGTAGGCTTAGCTTTTCTTTTCCTTTTTGAAGTGTAACGTTAACAGACATTTAGAGAAACTGTGTGCAGCTTCCGTGAGCAAAGCTGAACTTCAGGGACAGCTGCCTTATGAGGGCAGCTAGAGCTTTTCCTAAATTGGCCCGGTTGCAGGGGGACACTTAAAAGGAAAAATAAATATTATAGTATTTGTCTTAACATTGGCCACCAGCCTACTCACATAAATTCCTTTCTCAGTTTGATCTGAGCAATAAGAAAAAAGATATTTTCTGCTTTAGGAACTAAGAAAAAATAGGGAAAATTATTTGTTTTTTCCATTTCCTGATGTATTTGATCTGTTTTTAGTTTTTGACTCTCTTCTTTGCCACCACATTCTTCCTCTCTTAGTTCACTTCCTGATGTCTGCTGCTCCTGAGTGTACACAGCACTTGGTTATTTTCACAAGTGGAAAAGGACCGATTGGATCAAGCAGAGTCGTTGATTATCCATGTCTGTGTGGCTTCAGGATGTGTTGATTTTTATCATTTGAATATGGGCCCATTTAATACTTTCCAATTCTAATAATGAATCTCTTATGCTGCCAGGTCCCTCCTCCCTTAATAAAAATTCCCTTGGGTCCCACGGCAGCATGCTAGGAATGAGTAAAAATAAATTTAAAAGAAATCTGGCTCATGGTTTCTTAGGGAACTTGATGACAATTTAGGAATAAAGCTGTAAACTGCAACATCTCAAATATCATGTAAAGATGGAAACACTTGGCAGAGCAGTAAGAGTTGATGTCTTCTGACTTTTATATCCTCTCAACCCCTTCCAAAGTCAGCTCCCTTCTCCTTACCGTAATAACTTTATCCCCAAATGAACAGCTATCACTGAGGGACCCTGGTGAGCAGCTCTCGGTATTTCACTTGGAGATGCCATGTGACATTCTTAATTTCCTTTTACAGCTTGTTGGCATCGGAGGAGTTGCAGTATTAGCAGATGAGCACGGTGAAAGTTCTGTATGCCCCAGCCACTTCCAACAGGGAGAGTAAGTGTGCCAACTTAACCTCCCTCCTTCCCCTGAGGCTACTGTCCCCAGCCCCAGAGTCGGGCTACCAAAATGACATGTATCCTACACCACGGCTAGGGGAAAGGAAGTTAACCCTTCACTCTACCTTAGACACAAAAAAGGTTGTTGTTTAAAAAAAACAAAACAAAAACCCTCAAGCCAAGAGAGAAGGCCAGCTCTAGCAAGTAGGAAGATAAAGCAACATATTAAAAGCTGTACATGAGGAGACGTGACCTTAATAGATGTTGCAGACTTCTGACAAGGAAAGCCAAGGAGAGAGCCAGGTGACAAAGTTTCCGGCCGTTCATTCAGTAAATATTTTTGCTGGTTTTAAAATCCTCTGCTCAGTGGCGGCTGTTAATTCACCCCAACAGAAACAATAGCTGAACACATAACTTAGGAGCATCTGGACAAATTTCCAGTTTCCTTACTCTTATGAAACCCCTCTGTAGTAGAAACAGATCTCCCTCCCAGGCCAATGAAAGCTTTGCTTTGTGGTTCACATTTCTCCAAGGAGAGATAATGGTTAGGAGATTGTTTTAAATGTATTGGTAATTTTCTTCTTACCTGTAACTGGGCATGTGACGTCAACAGAAGGTTTGGGAAGATTTTCTGTTAATATTTAAAAACATATGATTAGCAACATACATGAAAAATATCTAACGCAGTTCTTGATACAACAGGCGCACAATAAATATAAGTTTAGTGTGACTTTGTTTATTGACTTAATGCAGGTGTTTAAGTTCAATAAACAGGTGTATTTAAAACAAAAAACAGCTGCGTTTACAAAGGAAATAATTCATTCACTTGGCTACAGAGCCATTTGTTTCTCTTCAGTGGCACCTGCCACACAGCTGCCACCCAGCTTATACCCAAAAGCTGCCTACCTGGTTGATGCAAGACTGAATCGCAAAGCCTTCACATGTTATGAAAACCGGGATAAGGAACTATAGTTTTTGAAAAGTGATACAGTATATTGATTAGGTGTTCTGTCATTTACGAAATTAGGCATAGTTGTGAAAAAGTGACAGGGTATGTCTGTTAGCTTTCCTGTCTCCCAGGGAGCCCAGGGAGCAGGATACCTGGGTACAGGTAAGGTAGAGGGGCTTCCTACCAGTGTAAATTTGAGGGTGGGGTGGGATAAGAATCCTAAGTTTACTATATATAAAATAGATAATCAACAGGGACCTACTGTATAACACAGGGAACTCTACTCAGTATTCTGTAATCTATATGAGAAAAGAATCTGAAAAAGAATGGATATATGTATATGTATAACTGAATCAGTTTGCTGTACACCTGAAAGTAACACAACATTGTAAATCAACTATACTCCAATATAAAATAAAAATTAAATTTAAAAAAAATTTTAAAATGCTTAATAACTAAACATTCAAAAAAAAAAGAATCCCAAGTTTACCCTATTTAGTTTCAGTCCTCAGACATCTTTGGGATTTATCTATGTGTTTTTTAGGAGTGTTCAGTACTGTGGTTTAAGTGGTTTATAGTATTATTCAAAATGCTTAATTGTTATTCATTTATGTAATTGTGCATTCTTACCAGAGAGTTTTCTGACTCATTTTCCTGAACAGTGTTGGGTTTATAAATAGGCTAACTCCTTGGTTAAGGCAAAATGGAGTTAACTGCTTCCCTAGGCATGCCAGGTAGACAAATGGTTACTGTAATCAAAAATCATTTTTAAATGAAATGGATATAAAGGAATAAATATGTAACAGTTGAGCCCTGTGTTGGATAAATTATATTTGTTACTTGTCGATTGGAAGAGAAAATATTGCCATCTCATTAATAGGACAGTTTCCTTTTTTAAAAATGTTTATTTTATTTATTTGGTTGTGCTGGGTCTTAGTTGCAGCCGGCAGGCTCCTTAGTTGTGGCATGCGCACTCAGTTACAGCATGCATGTGGGATCCAGTTCCCTGACCAGGGATCGAACCCGGGCCCCCTGCATTGGGAGCATGGTGTCTTAACCACTGTGCCACCAGGGAAGTCCTAGACAGTTTCCCTTTTATCTTTGGTCTAGATCTTCATGCCTGTCATTATCAGGCAGTCAGCATCTCATAGCTAAATAGTACTATTGTGATGTAGTCATACGCTGACATTGTAAGATACATAACATCTTTTTTTAAAAATTTAATTAATTAATTATTTATGGCTGTGTTGGGTCTTCGTTTCTGTGCGAGGGCTTTCTCTAGTTGTGGCAAGCGGGGGCCGCTCTTCATCGCAGTGCACGGGCCTCTCACTATCGCAGCCTCTCTTGCTGTGGAGCACAGGCTCCAGACGCGCAGGCTCAGTAATTGTGGCTGACGGGCCCAGTTGCTCCACGGCATGTGGGATCTTCCCAGACCAGGGCTCGAACCCGTGTCCCCTGCCTTGGCAGGCAGATTCTCAACCACTGCGCCACCAGGGAAGCCCCATAACATCTTTATTATGGGAGTTTTTTGTTTTGTTTTTCATTTTTACTGATTTTACGTTTTTTGTTTTTACTAATATTATTTGAATATCTGAGCATCCTTTCTCTTGGTCTGAGGGTCTCTAGTTTCTGTGGGCTCTTATAGTCTCTTATAGTGACTTTACTGTGGTTCCGTTCACCCATCTTTGTATTTCCTCCACTAGGATTTGAGGAACATCAGTCAATTAAATATTTAAATACTACCTAAAAGCTACAGGGTGGCAGATGACCAAAACAGGTGATGTGAGTTCCATGGTGCAGGTTTGGTAAGCTTACAGACCTTTTATGATCTCATGGGAAGAGCAGTTTTCCTTGCAAGTTCAAAATGTGGCCATTTCAGATTCATTTTCAACAGTGTGTCGAAGGTGCAGGTGCTCCAGACCTAACAGTGACTCTCTACCCTGTGTGGACATGTCCTGACACCAGTAGTAGTAGAGACTCACCTATTGTAAAGTGGCTGGTTGGCTGAGTGCCCTGTGAGTGGGCAGTATCCTTCTCATGATGCTGACCGACTTGAAATTTGAACCTTTCCAGACACCCCAGCAGGCAAAGCAACACAAACTGAAAAGCAGTCCATTTACTGATGTCAACCCAACTGCGGTATCTGACAGATTATGTTTTATATTCTCAAGACTTATCTTGTTTTCATTGAGCTATACCTTAAAATGCTCTGTTTCCTTTTGCCAGGTGAATGAGTTGTGATCTTTGGTAAAAGTGTCTTTCATAGTCAAGAGATTTAGACAGTGTACTGAGAGCTAGTCACTGTATTTTCATTTTTAACCAAATTGCCTGGGACCTTAGGAGATAGCCTTTATGGAAGTGGGTTTTGGATTGTTTCTAGTGTTTTCTTATTACCAAGAAAGGAGAATCACTGAGTAACTTGACATGACCAAATTCAGTTAGTGAAAATTTTTAAATAGAATCCAGATATCTACTCTCTCTTTAAAATCTTTTTCTTGATTTTAAATTGGGCAGTAGAGCATGTGGTCCCCTGGCAATGTTTGCCCACCGTGACAGGTAAGGATTTCTGGCTGCCCTCTCTGTTTTCTTTTTTTTTTTTAATTTAATTTTTATTTTTTAAATTTTATTGAAGTATAGTCAGTTTACAGTGTTGTGTTAGCTTCAGGTGTACAGCTGCGTCAGATCTTAATTGCAGCACGCGGGATCTTTCGTTGCAGCGCTCGGGGTTCTCTCTAGTTGTGGCACGCAGGCTCCAGAGCGCATGGACTCTGTAGTTGCGGCGCACGGGCTTAGTTGCCCCGCGGCACGTGGGATCTTAGTTCCCTGACCAGGGATCAAACCAGCCTCCCCTGCATTGCAAGGCAGATTCTTTACCACTGGACCACCAGGGAAGTCCCCCCTCTCTGTTTTCTTAATACTCTCCCACCCTCTGTGTTGTTCCCTTTGTGTCCAAGGGATCAGATTTAATTAGATTGTGAGAGAAAGAAGAGGAACGCCTTCAGTTGGCTGTCCCCAGGAATTAGCCCGTCCAAATCCCGGTCACCTCCTAAAATTCTGCTCCTCCTCCGCTGTCCCCGTTCTCGTTCACAAGCAGCGTCGTGGTCTGCTCAGCTGTGGATGTGAGAAAGCTCGACCCCTCCCTCTTTCTCACCCCTCACGTCCAGTCTAAGTCATCCTGTCGCACCAGTTTTGCACCTGCTCTTCAAGCCTGTGAGCCGCTCCGTCTCTCCACTGCTCTGTCCCAACCAAAGCCCTGGTCATCCCTTCCTGGGGCTGATGCAGAAGCATCCTCACTGCTCCACCACCAGGCACTCGCTCTTTTCCACCCCGTGGTCAGAGGGGGCTTGCAAAAAAGCAAATGTGGTCAATACTTACAACCCTGCCCCTTGAGATACAGCCCCAAACCCCTGCGATGTGCCTGCGGGGCTTGCATACTCTAGCCTCTCCCCTCACGCCCCTGGCATCACTGTCCCCTTGCTGTCTCTGCTGTGGTCACATTGTCCCGCTCTGGATTCCTCAGGCACGCGTTCTCCCCTCCACCCATGCAGTGTACGTTCTGTTGCCTCTTCCCCACACCCCTGTTGAGGTGCTGTCCTTCTCGTTACCCTGCACTGGGGCAGGGACAGGTCTGCCTGTTTGTTCCTCCACCCATGGCTCGCAGCATAGTGCTTATTAGAACCTGGGCACTAATAATGATTTACTGAGTGAATGAATGAATGCAAATAAAATTAAAGACAGCAGTAAGAACATTTAAAGTTACTATTTCTCTACAAGGAATGCCTTACTATGTAATAGAACTGTGTTTTGAAAAAGCAATCATAATCTTAAAAGGTATATATCAGAAATAAATTATTTCCATAGGGAGGGAAGGGTAGGGAAGGGAAGGGAGGAAGGAAGGGGAGAAAAGGAAGGAAGGGAGGAAGGAGATGAGTGAATAATTCAGCCAGGCATCTCCAGACCACACTTTCTGGATGACTAGCTTTGGAGTTGCTCACATGAAGAGATGTTGCTCTGGAGAAGAAAACCAAGAGATGAACTCGGGAAGCCTGTAACACCACCGCCACTGGCCCTAGTTAGTTTCCTATATCCTGGGAAAAGCCTAAACGTTTTTATGGAGGGGTTTTGGCTTAAGAGGGTCCGTCCTAGAAGAACGCCTTTCTGTCCGTGATGCCTAGCTGGACCACGATTCATTCCACTAACAAAAGTGACCCTTGCCTGAGGATAAACGTAGCACAGCACAGATGCAGCAAGCGGGGCAATGGGACCCGAGCGGGGGAAAGACACCTCCTGCCATTCAGAGGGCTGGCAGCGCCGCTCACGGTAAAAATAAGACCTGGTCTCCTGCACCACGTGCCAGTAGTGTGCCTCGGGGTCCACGGTGGAGGGTCTCATTTCTTATCACGGTCCTGGGAGGTGAGGTAGATACTAGCATTGTCCCACCCTTCAGAGGAAGAAAGACCCTCTCTAGCAGAGAGGTATGATCACTTGCCCGTAATCATAGAGCTGGTTGGTGCTAAACCGCCGTCAGGTTCCAGAGCATGCTTTCTTAATGCGCCCTTCTGTCTGCTGTGAAGGTCTAGGCAGGCCTGTGTGCTGCACTGGGGGGCTGAGGTGGTATATGCTCAGGCCTTCTCTTCCAAGGCTGCAGTGTGTTAATAAAAAGTCAACACAGAGCATCCATCCTATCTCAGATGCTCGTAAGGCAGTGTAAACCAAGAGGTGCCTAGAATTACCTATATGGAGGTTGTATAATCACATAAATAGCTGAAATGTCAAGTAATTTAATTTTTAGGATGCCTTCTTTGAACCTTCCCACTGCTAGAGATGGATTAAGTATCTTTTCTCTCAGCTTCCATACCATCCTTTCTATCTTGTTGTTGCCTTAAATCTTTTCTGAAACAGCATGTGTGTGTGTGTATCTGTGTGTGTGTGTGTGTGTGTGAGAGAGAGAGAGAGAGAGAGAGAGAGAGAGAGAGAGGGAGGGAGGGAGGGAGGGAGAGGGAGAGAGAGGGAGAGAGAGAAAGAAGGAGGGAGGGAGGGAAGAAGGGAATGATTTTTTAAATTATGTAACTTTTAAACTCTCTTTCATTATGCTTACCACATGGCCTTGTCTGTTTACGTAAACCTTTTAGTGCAATGCCGTGCCTTATTCTTTGTAACTCAGGCTCCTGGCATAGTGCCTGGCACACGGCGCTTATTAGTTACTCACATGTTTATGAAAACACACAGTCAGCAACTAGCGGAGTAGGATTCAAACCCAGGGCTCCAGGGCCGTATAACTCTAAAGCTCGCAATCTTTCCAACGCAGTCCCTGCCCATCTCAGGAACATACCGTAACAAAGGGGATAAAACGAATTGGCTCCATCACATAGAGACCATGATTTTTCCGGAAGCAGAAACAAGATGCCTTCAGCCTTGGGAGAGATTCTCCCCTAAGAGCTGGGGAAGGTGAGCTGAGCCGTATTAAAGTTGACAGTAAGCTAATGAGTGTTGCATAAGTTTGGCACACCAGTAAAGAAAGGGATCAAAGTTTTGTGCACTTTGAAAATAAAACTGCAACATAGGCTGTCCTTTTGAAATGGGCCGGCATCATTGGTTGAAAAAACGCACACCCGGGAAACAGAAATCTCATAGATTGTAAGTGGGAGTCTAAATTACTGCAACTTCTTTGGAAAATAATCTGGCAGTAATTCATAAACGTAAATTGCAGATAATCCTCTGAATTACCAATTTCAGTTCTAGAAATGTTTTCTACAAGTGCATATACACATATGCACAAAGAAATATATGCCACTATATATATAGTTGCATTGTTCATGTGAATCGTTCGTTCAGTCGTAACAAACGATTGGTAATAATCAATTAAATATTTTATTGTATATTCACCCATTTTTAATGCCTGTAATGAAATACAGGCATTAAAAATGAGGCTTTTCTCTATTTACTTACATGAAACCATTGCCAAGATATATATTGTTTTAATTAGAGAGACAGAAGTCATCCATGGAAAAAACTACATGAATGCGTATGTGTGTGTATCCCTAAACTATTTCTAGAAGAATTCACACGAAACCAGTGGCAGTGGCTACCTCTGATGAGGGAAGCTGTGGCAGAGATGAGAGAAATACTTTGCACTACCTATTCATTGATATCTTTTGAATCTTTTACTAAGAGTCCGTATTGCCTATTCAAAAGTAATAAATTAATAAAATTTAAACCTACTATATAAGGAAGAGTGGAAGTTGGATTTTTATTAGCAACTTTTAATTTTGATATAATTTCAAATTTACAGAAAATTTCAAGAATACTACAAGAAACTTCCTAAGAGTATACCTTGCATTTAGTTGTTATATCTCTCTTTTTTTTTTTCTTTCAGCCACGCTGTGTGGCTTGTGGGTTCCTAGTTCCTCAACCAGGGATCAAACCCATGCCCTCAGCAGTGAAGGAAATGGAGTCCTAACCACTGGACCGCCGGGGAGTTCCTGTTGTATCTCTTCTAATCTGGATTGTTATTCAGCATTTGTCTGTTTTCTTGACTGTGAAGTTTTCCACTTATTTTGTAGACTATCCTTCAACTTAGGGTTGTTTTGTGTTTCCTCCTGATCAGATTCGGGTTGTGTGTTTTGGGCAGACACCACAGAAGTGATGGCCGTGTCCTCACTGCCTTCTACCAGGAGGAACTGTCTTTCTCTGGGTTCTCAGTCCCCAGGCTACAGGAGACGCAGCTCTCCTTCAGGGCACACATAGAAGCTTTCAGGTCATTTCATGGCTCTTGAGCTGGGAATTTGAATCCCTGAGGGCATCCTTTTCATTCACCACTTCGTCCAGGGACATTAGGACCTCCCAGCCAACTTCCTATACTTGTTACTTTTCCAAGAATGTTTGAAAATATATATAGTCACCCAGCTCTTTGTTTCTTACAAAGGTTGATTAGGAGTATCCAATGGAGATTTTTTTTTTAGGCGAGTTATTTATTTATTTATTTACATTTTGGCCACGCCTCACGGCATGTGGGATCTTAGTTTCCTGACCAGGGATCGAACCCATGCCCCCTGAAGTGAAAGTCTGGAGTCCTAACCACTGGACTGCCAGGGAAGTCCCCGCGATGGAGATATTGATGTATCTCTATGGCCAGATCACACCATGGACTACCAGTGCTCTCTTTACTACTAGAAATAGAGTCATTAGTGGCTGTAAATCTAATCATATTAGAGAGCCAATTCCAGAACCCCCAGAGCCAGTTCAGAAAACTCATCCTGCAACAGGAACTGTCCTGCACTGTTGGTGGGAATGTAAATTGATACAACCACTATGGAGAACAGTATGGAGGTTCCTTAAAAAACTAAAAAGAGAACTACCATACGACCCAGCCATCCCACTACTGGGCATATACCCTGAGAAAACCATAATTCAAAAAGAGTCATGTACCAAAATGTTCACTGCAGCTCTATTTACAATAGCCAGGAGATGGAAGTAACCTAAGTGTCCATTGACAGACGAACGGATAAAGAAGATGTGGCACATATATACAATGCAATATTACTCAGCCATAAAAAGGAATGAAACTGAGTTATTTGTAGTGAGGTGGATGGACCCAGAGTCTGTCATACAGAGTGAACTAAGTCAGAAAGAGAAAAACAGATACTGTACGCTAACACATATATATGGAATCTAAAAAAGCAGTGCTGCTGAACCTAGTGGCAGGGCAGGAATAAAGACGCAGACGCAGAGAATGGACTTGAGGACACGGGGAGGGGGAAGGGTAAGCTGGGATGAAGTGAGAGAGTGGCATTGACATATATACACTACCAAATGTAAAGTAGATAGCTAGTGGGAAGCAGCCTCATAGCACAAGGAGATCAGCTCGGTGCTTTGTGACCACCTAGAGGGGTGGGATAGGGAGGGTAGCAGGGAGACGCAAGAGGGAGGGGATGTGAGGATATACGTATACATATAGCTGATTCACTTTGTTATACAGCAGAAAGTAACACAACACTGTAAAGCAATTATACTCCAAGAAAGATGGGGGGGGGGGAACTCATCCTTAAAATCCTGTTCCTCTGGAACCACTCCTTTTTTTTTTTTTTAATTAATTAATTAATTTATTTCTGGGTAAGTTGGGTCCTTGTTGCTGCATGCAGACTTTCTCTAGTTGCGGTGAGCAGGGGCTGCTCTTTGTTGCGGTGTGCGGGCTTCTTATTGTCGTGGCTTCTCTTGTTAAGGAGCACAGGCTCTAGGCGCGTGGGCTTCAGTACTAGTGGCACATGGGCTCAGTAGTTGTGGCTCACGGGCTTAGTTGCTCTGCAGCATGTGGGATCTTCCAGGACCAGGGATCGAACCTGTGTCCCCTGCATTGGCAGGCGGATTCTTAACCACTGCGCCACCAGGGAAGCCCTGGAACCACTCTTGGTACCAAAATCTGTGTTGGTTTAGGTTACCCAGAGAAACAGAACCAACAGGATAAGAGTGTGTGTGTGTGTGTGTGTGTGTGTGTGTGTGTGTGTGTGTAAACAGTTTTTGGCTTGTGTAATTTTGGACACTGTGAAGCCCAAGACCTGCAGTCGGCAAGCAGGAGACCCAAGACAGCCGATGGTGTAAATTCTAATCTGACTGTGAACTAAGGCAGGAGACCTATGACCCAGCCAGCTCAAAGACAGCCAGGCAGAAAGGATGCCTTCTTACCCATTTATTCTAATCAGGCCTTTGATGGTTGGATGAGGCTCGCACATTGGGGAGGGCACTCTGCTTTGCTCGGTCTGCTGATTCTAATGTAATCTCAACTAAAATGACCCTCACAGACACACCCAGAATAATGTCTGACCAAACGTCTGGGCACCCTGTGGCCCAGTCAACTTGCCATATCAGATTAACCACCACAAGCACATGCGTTCGTTTGTTTCAATATTGGTGATGTTAATTTTGATCAGTTGGTTTAAGTGGTTATAAGGCTTCTCCACTAAAAGTTACTATCTTTCCCTTTTGTAATGAATAAGTGATTTGTGGGGAGATCCTTTGAGTCTGTGTAAATACCCTCTTCCTAGTCACATCTTCAACTCCTCATTTAGCATACGTGGACCGTTTTCTAACTCACATCATTCCTTCTGTATTTCTTAAGTGGCATTCCACTCTAAAGAAGGGCTTTTCCTTCTCTTACTTATTTGCTTTTTACATCGGTGTGGACTCATAGACTCTTATTTTATCCAAAGGATTATAATGTTCCTAACATTACTTATTTTAATGCTCATGTGGTCCTAGATTTGGCCAGGAGCCCATTCAAGCTCGCTGCTCTGGCCTTTTGACACGTCCCCATTGTTCCTTGAGTACTTCCCTACTTTCTGGCTCAACATGCCATTCCAGTTTCATCTTCTATTTTCCCTGTCCAAGCTCTGGAGTCAGCTTTTCCTCCAAGGAGCCCTGGGTCCTTTTAGTTAAGAAGGACGGTATTTATAAGCCAACATCTGGGTGCCATTGCTTCTAAGCTCTCTCAGCAGACGGAGCTAGGAAATGTATGTGTACATACATCATCCCCCCTTTTATCTCCCATAATCCATAAATTTATACTGAAATCTCCAATTCTAAGTCAACCCCATGTATTTTGTAACTTCCTTCTCTTAACAGTGAAAAAAAAACCTGTCTTGGTTGGAGTAGGTACCGTTCAATCATATTTTCCTGGAATAAAAATTGCTATTTATATGTAGATTATGTGAAGTTTCCCACATGAAGGGAAAGATTATTTTATGCTGGGTCATGGGGATATGGCCCATTTTTAACTAGATGACATCTTGCTATATTTAATACTCCCCCCACCCCAGTTTTTGAAAGTCACAAGGAAATAAGAGAAGTGAAACAAAGTATATAAATAGGAAAAAATGGTAATGATGGCAGGTGACTTAAAGTTTTGCACACCTGATAGCCTGGATTTTCTCTGTAAGTAGAATGTAAAACCATTTTCTGAGGGAGTAGAGGTGGGCTAAAGGAATTTATTCATTCATTCCTTTATTTTTTCATTCATCAAATATTTAACCACCCCCTATAAGTTCCAGGAGCATGTTGCATGCTGAAGATAAAACAATGATCAAGATAGATATGATCTGTACTCCCCTGGAGACAGACAATAAACAAGAAACTGCTTGTGGTAAATACTGTAAAGGAAACAAGTAGGTGTGAGATGATGGGGGTGGGGTGCAGTTTCGGCGGGAAAGAATTTGTTTTATTCTCAGCCAGAGCACACAGTGACCAGTAGTTGGCATGAGATGAGCCAGTATCTCAATATCAGATTGGCCTGACATTGAGGTTTTCCACGGAAGAGATTTAAGGATAGGAGTGAGTAGTTAGATTTATATTTTCAGGTCATGCCTCCTGCTGTATGGAGATTGAAAGGGGTCAGACCAATTAAGACGATACCTGTGATGGGGAAGATACCTGTGACTCCATATTCTTGATAACATTGTGCACTATAAAACTCTTGGTCTGGGCTTCCCTGGTGGCGCAGTGGTTGAGAGTCCGCCTGCCAGTGCAGGGGACACGGGTTCGAGCCCTGGTCTGGGAGGATCCCACATGCCGCGGAGCAATTAGGCCCTTGAGCCACAACTGCTGAGTCTGCGCGTCTGGAGCCTGTGCTCCGCAACAAGAGAGGCCGCGACAGTGAGAGGCCCGCGCACCGCGACAGTGAGCGGCCCCCGCTCGCTGCAACTAGAGAAAGACCTCGCACAGAAACGAAGACCCAGCACAGCCAAGAATAAATAAGTAAATTAATTAATTTTAAAAAAACCAACTCTTGATCTATAGGTGAGAAATTGTATCATATTGTTGGTTGGTTTTGCATTTCCTTAAATGTAAGTGAAATTTTCCTCTTCTTGGAAGGATACCAGTCATACTGGATTAGGGCCCGTCTAATGACCTCATCTTGATCACATCTGGAAAACCCTATTTCCAAATAAGGTCACCCTCCCAGGTACCAGGCATTAGGACTTCAACATACCTTTTTGGGGGAACACAGTTCAAGCCACCACACTAATAGTCTGCATTTTGTTCTTCCAGGTGGCTAGCTCATTTTCTAGCACTATTTATTGACATTTATTATTGGTATCAATGCTGTTTTGAGATGTCACCACTGCCATATACTGAAGTCTTCAGGAATACCAATTATGTCACCTCCGTTGTCTCCCACTTCTAGAATTCCTTCTTTCTATTTGAATTTCGTTTTTTCCATTTCATTTTGCTTACATTTCTTTACCCCTTCTTCTTGGCCCTGGCTATTTTCAGCAGTGCCCATTCCCCTTTTCTTTGTCTTTTAACGTGACCTTCATTTCTTTGGGGTTTTTTTCTTTGAGCTCTTTCAGTTTATCTCCTTTAAAAAAAATGGGTTTAAATATGCTTTTGCTCTTTTTTAACAGTGTTTTCTTTGATCTCTTGGTTTATAGGGCTATATTTTCTTTACATTCTTTGCTTTCATGCAGAAGTATTTTTTCATAATTTTTCTCCTTTATGGCACACTTTTTTTTGTGTGGGTATTTTTTTTTTTTTTTTTTTTTTGCGGTATGTGGGCCTCTCACTGTTGTGGCATCTCCTGTTGCGGAGCACAGGCTCCGGACGCTCAGGCTCAGTGGCCATTACTCACGGGCCCAGCCGCTCCGCGGCATGTGGGATCTTCCCGGACCGGGACACGAAGCCGTCCGTGTCCCCTGCATGGGCAGGCGGACCCTCAACCACTGCGCCACCAGGGAAGCCCTCGTGGGTATTCTTGATCTGCTTTTTGTCCGTCCAATTCTTTGCCTACTTTTTTCCTTTAACATCTTATCATGGGCGCCATTCTGTTTCTCTTTTGATTACTGCCATCTTTGAATAGGTGTGTTTCATTCTGGGTTGGTTAGTTGCTGAAAGATAGTGTGTAGAAGGACCAGTAGATCGCTGAGCTTGGGATCTGTTATTTCTAGACTCCTCCTTCTCGCCAACACTCTGCCCTGAAATGGCAAGAGGTTTGCTTGACTAGCAAGCAGGTCCCTTACGTACGCCGTGAGACTCCTGGGAGGTGAGTTAGCATTACCTCTTCTCATTTATGAAGATCACCTGCCGTAGAGCAGTTGTATCTACTTGTTCATTTTCTCCTCTCTATTCTGACAGTCTGCTTTTTTGCAAAAACATATTGAATAATTTCTACTCATTGCTTCACGTAGCTCCACCTTGCAGCTATTCAAAAGTGTCAAACGGGACCCATTTTGTTCCGCAGACACCTGCATCCTGAGACCCTGCCGTTCTTGTCAAAAGACAGTTGCCTTGGCCACTTAGGGACTGCAGCCACTTCTGGAGGACTTGCCTGGGCTTTGCAGAGGCACACGCTCACTCTTAGCAGCCTTCTTCCATGAGGGCTCGTTTTCCAACACTTCACACCCTTTCTTCACAGATTGTGTTTCCGAGTTGTAGCTAGTTTTCTGTTTCCTCATAGGTAAAGTTTTCTTTTCTGGTTTTATTTTGTCTTGTTGATTATCAGAGGGTAGAGTAGGACTCAGATATCATTACTCCAGCCTCCTTAAATGAGCATCCCTTAGGTGGTGCATGAAGTTGATAGTGGACCCAACCCTAGAGAATTTGAGTGTTTAGAGATCTTTAGGAAAGAGCAGCCAGCAGAGGAGACTGAGGAGGAAAACCCAGAGAATGTGGCCGCACAGAAGCCAAGAAAGAATGTGGGGAGGAAATGGGAGTCAGTGTCAGATGCCGCTGGGACACCGGTAAGATGAGGAGTCAGCCAGTGGATTTAGCAGATTCATTGGAAACTTACTTTGGGAGGTTTGATCAAGGTTTATTGAAGTGCTGGACAGGAACCCAGATTGGAGTTGGCTGAGGAGATAACGGAAGACAAAAAAAAAAAAAGAAAGAAAAAGACAAATGGCGTGTGTAGGTGAACATTCCTGAGAAATGTGAACATTCGAAGCAATTTAAGATTGCCTTTGCGTTGAAAAGGGAAAGAAAACGGGCCAAATCGTGTGGCTAAGCATCACCTATTTGAAACGTGTGTTCTCATGAAATAAATAGTATTTATTCATGAATAAAAATATTATTAAGTACATAGTAGACTATTCACAGAGAATTTTCCTCCTGGCGATAGAGTTCATATAGTTTAAGAAGTCGATCAAGGGTAACACTGAATTCTGTTAGTGGGTGAACTTAGAATCCTCGGGAGTACATTTTGGAAGCTCATCATCCAAGATAAATTTCTTTTGCTCTTCCACCCGACTCAAAAGGTAAATATAGTTTTGTCTCACGTGTTCAGCAGGTGTTCAAATTCTGCCCACTCTCCCTTTGAAACAACTCAGATTTCTCTTTCTCTCATTTCTACGGTTGTTCCTTTCATTGAGGCCCAGCCTTATTGATCTCTTTAGCTAGAAAAGTCTTCACATTTTTTCTTGTTTCCAGTCACATCAAATTTAGACTTTCTCAGTCTGGTTTTCAAAGCCTATCGTGTCAGAAAATAACCTAAGTGTCTATCAGGAGATGAATGGATAAAGAAGGTGTGGTACATACATACAGTGGAATACTATTCAGCCATTTAAAAAAAGAAAGAAATCGTGCCATTTTTGAAATGAGGGCATTATGCTGAGTGAAGTAAGTCAGAGAGCAAAACAAATACCGTACTATCTCACTCATATGTGGAATCTTAAAAAAAACCAACAAAACCCCAAGCTCATAGTTACAGAGAACAGATTAGTGATCGCCAGAGGTGGGAGTTGGGGCGGGGGGGGGGGGGATGGGAAATGGGTGAAGGGAGTCAAAAGGTACAAACTTCCAGTCATAAATAAGTCATGGGGATGTAATGTACAGCATGGTGACTAGAGTTAATAACGCTGTGTTGCCTATTTGAAAGTTGCTAAGGGAGTAGACCTTAAAAATTCTCATCACAAGGAAATATCTGTAACTCTGTATAGTGACAGATGTTAACTAGACTTATTGTGGTGACCATTTCACAGTATATACAAATATTGAACCGTTATGCTGTACACCTGAAACAAATATAATGTTGCATGTCAATTATACCTCAATTTAAAAAAACATCCTGTCATATCAAATCTGACTCCCTCCTACTTTTCCAACTGTTCCCTGACATTCCCTAGTACAAGTTTTCTGCTCTGGTTAGGCCAGCCTCCTTCCCGTACTTCTAACCTTGCCACATGGTTCTGCCTTCATGCTTAAGTTCATGTTCGCAATTAGCACTTCATTATCTTTAGGATTGTTTTGTGTGTGTTGCCCCACCCCCAGTGTCATACTTCTCTGTAGGGTTGTACACATAGTCTGTCCATGTCTGATCTGAGGGAGCTGCATACATCTTGACTTATAGGTAATCTTTTATAGAAGCACATGTGCAAATTAACGAGGCTATGTTTTGTAAAAAATAAATGTTTCAGGGACTTCCCTGGTGGCGCAGTGGTCAAGACTCCGCACTCCCAACGCAGGGGGCCCTGGTTCGATCCCTGGTCAGGGAACTAGATCCCACACGCCTGCCGCAGCTAAGAGTTCACCTGCCACAATTAAGGAGCCCGCCTGCCGCAGCTAAGACCAGAAGCAACCAAATAAATAAATAAATAATTAAAAAAAAATAATAATAGATGTTTCAGAATTAATATACAAAAGACTGTTGTTCTCCAGAGGCATAACCTTGGTATTTTCTCCACCGCTACTCACTAATTCAAAAACTTTTTAGAACCTCTTTGTTTCATTCAGAAGCCAGTGAAAATATCCAGCGCGTTCAATACGTATTTTTAATAAACTCCTTAAAGAAATTGTTTTAAAAATCAATTGCTGTTAACCTATTTTCACTATGTGGGAGGTTTCAAAGGGGAAAAAAAAAAATCTGAACAGAGCGAAGACTATAGTAGCCCTAGTGCTGTGGGTGGGTACCAAGAATGGCTTCCTCGAGGAGCTGAGTTTCAGGCTTTTGAAGAAGGCGCGGGAATCTGCCAAGCAGAGGGGGGAAGAAGAGGCAGGTGGAGAAGGGCATTCTAGGCAGAATGGACCCCGTGGGCAAACCATGCAGGCATGGTGGCCTTGGGAACTGTAACTAGCTCCTTAATGTGAGAGCAAGAGTGACCTGGGCTGGAGGGGTGGGAGTCGTGTTGATGTGTGGAAGTGTGTGGGGAGTTAGGAGGGTCCAGTGGAGAGAAATGTGGAGGCCAGAGCACAGAAGACTTGTGTGCCTTACTGTAGTTTGTATGTTACCCTTCAGGGTTCCATATCACAAGGCATTTTTTGTGATCTTTGCCACCATGGTACCTGCTTTTAGTGTCTCACCTATCACACTATGTCATTAGTATTTATAATACTTCCCTGCTCTTTATTCCTTTTTTAATCCCCAGGGTCACACCCAGTGCCTGACACAAAGTAGTTATTGAATAATGAAAACCTGAAATATTTCAACTATGCAGAATGAATGATAAAAGTTTGTCATAAAAGGTTTGCACACAGAGGTCCTAGAAATGCCTTCCTTGGTCTCTTGTAAGAAGTGGTATCACGCATTTGTCATCTAGGATAATTACTGCCATTCCTCCTAGAGGCAAACCAAAGAGGTGAGGATTACCTAAGTGCTTGCTTACTTCATACCCTGAGGCGCTCCAAAGCAAACGGAAATCTTGGGTTGGTGTTAAGGTGTATGCTGACACCATCTAGTGGTGATTTTGAGACCTAACCGAATTGAAAGTTTCGTCTTTAACAACCAAACTTCTGCTGAAACATTGTATTTAATATCATATTTTGTTAAGCCTTTGCCACTGTCTTCAAGTTCATAGCTACTCAGTGGCTGTGTTCATAGTTGTTCATAGCTGTTGTGTTTTACAGCTGTTGTGTTCATAGCTGTTGTGTTTTACAAAGATGCTCAGAAGTTTTGATAAACAAAACATTCTATTTGAAATAAAATGGAATTTCAGAGAAAGTACATGATTGGACGGACCTGGAATCTTAGAACAACATTCTAATCTCATATGTTATTTGCTGTCTCTTAGTCACAGAGTTCCAGACTCATGAGGCAATTTTTTTTTTCTAACATCCTTCTCCTTCTCTTTACTTTTCTGTTTGGACAGTGTTTTTTTTAAACTAAAGAATTTTGTCCTTTCAATTCTTATCTTTGAAGATAGCTGTAGAGCATGTCCTTCAAATTTTTAGGTTAAGCCAGAAAGGCTTAGCTTCTTATTATTTTTGTGGGTCTTTGAACATGAGTTATGTAGACATTTTGCTTATGACTCGTGTTGATTGACAGCTGAGGCAGGGAATCAAATTAGGATCACTGCATTAATTCCTCGTGTGTAGGGATTGCCGTGATTTTCATAGCAATGTTAATAAAATAAAAGCATTCATTAAAAATCTCCTTCATGCAGAACATAATTGGATGCATAAGATTAATTGCTTTTTTTTTTTTTTTTTAAGTACTAAATGCCAGAGGGAGGGAAGGGTATAATTATCTCCATTTTACAGGTGAAGGAGGCTGAAACTCATGGAGGTTAAAGCAGCTTTCATAGGCTCGCTGCTCTTAAGTTTGCAGTGTGAACCTTTGGACTCAGGTGTCAGGGATTCCAGGGTTGGTGCATTTAGCTACCATGTAAACTTTCTGTCCAACAGCGGGGAGGATGCAAAGGAAAACCACAGGAGAAAAATGCACAGAAAACCTTAAAGTGGTCAGTAACTCTTATTTAAACATACACTACTTGATAAAAATCTTGGCCTTTATTTATTGTTGACATTATCAGCATGTCTGTTTCCACTCCTAATTATAGCCGACAGCCTTCATTCCAGTGTAAAGGGAGTTTAAGGGTATCGCCCTTTGGTCTCAAATGCTTTAGTTATTTCTCTGCTGCTGTGACTCTACAACAGGAGTGCTCAGAGACCCGGCCGCTGTCCATGGACCAGCATTCTCCCGTCCTGGTGTTCCCTTCTCCCAGCTCTTGGAAGCGAGCTCTCTCTGCCTGTGCCTCTCGGCAGGTGGAGAGTGTAGTGGCAGCCACTTGTGTAGAAACGTCCATTTGGGTGTTGGCCTCACTCTGGTTCATATGTGTTTATATGTGTGAGTTAATGTGTCGATGGTAAATATATATGGGTTTTCTAAATTTTATATTGAATTTTTTCTTTGCAAATATAGACACGTGATTTTGCGCAATTGGAGTAATATCATGTATGCTGGGGTTTCTTTTTCTTAGTTCCTCTGGCTTTCCTTCTCATCGCCCTAAGACATAATATGCAGCCTTCCATGCTCATGTAATCATTTACAAAATATATGTACAATTTATATACATATCATATACATATACAGGGTGGATTTTTTAGCTTCTTAAATGTGCGAGTGGTGGGATCATGTTATACTTCTTAAAATACACGTACCTTTCAACCAGCTATCCCAGTCCTGGGAATCCGTTTCACAGAAATAAAGGCACTGATTTGTAAGATTATGTGCCAGGAGTACTTTCTACAATATTGTTCATAATAGCAGGAAGGAAGGGGGGATGATTGAATAAATAAGGGTATATCTGCACTGTGGAATTTTAGGCAGTCATTTTTTTAAAAAGTGAATTCGATTTATGCCAGAAATGTCTCCTCTACCATTCTCTCTGGTATGGATTTTGCTGTGTTTATTTTATTCCTTTACTGACATTTTAGTGGGATTTCAAGAGGGAGAAGAAATAAACGTATTTGGACAATTTTCTTTACAACTGAAAATCTGACTAAATGGATTTCAAGACCTGCTCCGGCTTCTGTTATCTTTTCCTCCTAGAGCTCTAAGGTTGTCTTCAACTCTTTTTATTTCTTACCCTTCTGAATTTTGGAAATTAGGAAATCCCCAGCCTCCAAAGTATTAAATTCTTTCTTCTCTCTTGGCTTCTAACCCCTGCTGGTCTTTTCTACCAGCAGCATCCAAAGGAACCCAGCCTCAAGCATTATCTCTAAAAGTAAACTCAGAACCGTGAAATGTCACTTCAGAAATAGTCCCTGGGATGTTTGGATTTTCTTGGAAATGAGAGACTCATAGGAAAGAAATAGCATCTCTGTATAACCACAGCTCCATCTTCCTTTTCTTTGGCTTCTGTGCAGATTTGAAAAAGGGCGCATCTACACATTCATTGGAGAAGTCGTGGTCTCTGTGAATCCCTACAAGTTGTTGAACATCTATGGGAGAGACACAATCGAGCAGTACAAAGGGCGTGAACTGTACGAGAGACCTCCGCATCTTTTTGCCATTGCTGATGCTGCTTACAAGGCTATGAAGAGGCGATCAAAGGACACTTGCATTGTGATATCAGGTATTTAAGGAGTTCCCTGTTCTTCCAAGGTCAATATGTATTTAACTTACTTGGTACTCAAGGGTCCGAACAATTGATTAGGTCTTTTTTGAAGTTAAAAGCTTAAGTAATTTTATAGGAGAAAAAAAAAATGTAATGCCAGATTATTTCTATCATTTCTGAGCATCTGCTAATCTTGGTTCATTTACACATTACATATTATGTTTGGATGGACTTCTGGTCAATTTTGTAGACTGAGGTGACATGGGAAATTCATCCTCCCATCTCAAACACGGAAAACTACTGGATAAGAATCTAACAGAAATTATTTTAAATAATCACAGAATGAAACCAGGAAAATGGAAATCCTGAGGTACCAAAAAGGAAGAATGAACTCCAAGTCAGACTGGTGGACGGGAGCTAGTGACCAGGGACATACAGAGGCCTGGGGGCTGGAAACAGGCTCTCAGAGCTGGGGGCCAGAGCTTTAAAGGCTGCAGAGAGGGCGTCAGGTGACAGACCCTGGGTGCCCAAGCACAGGAGCCGAGCCCTCTCTGTAAAGCTGAGCTCTTCAAGGAATCTTGTGTAGTGAGTTGGGAACAAGAAAATATCTGCCCGCTGACCCAGGATACCCTCTCCCAAGCTGTGGGACTTTTTTTTCGTGCTAATAATACCTCATATTCGCATGAGTGGCTTTATACTTTTACAAGGCTTTGGTGATCTTTATTCCATTTTGGTTATCAGTGCAGCTCTCTGATTGGTAAGTAGGACAGTTGTGTTTCTACTTCACAGATGAGGATATTAAGGGTCAGAGAAGTGAGGCAACTTAGTGTGGGAGTTGAAGAATTATATCCTAAGGCTACATTTTATTAAAACAATTTTTTTTTTTTTTTTGCGGTACGCGGACCTCTCCCGTTGCGGAGCACAGGCTCCGGACGCACAAGCTCAGCGGCCATGGCTCACGGGCCCAGCCGCTCCGCGGCATGTGGGATCTTCCCAGACCGGGGCACGAACCCTTGTCCCCTGCATCGGCAGGTGGACTCTCAACCACTGCGCCACCAGGGAAGCCCTAAAACAAATTTTGAAGGCAGTATTATTGCCTGATTGTAAAAGGTGGCGGGGTGGAGCGGGAGGCAATTTTATAAGTGTATAAAGTGAAAGCACAGAGTCCCTTTCCCTTGAATACCTTGTTCCCCCCCCCAAATTCTAGCAGTAACGCCTGTGAACAATAAAGCATTTATCCTTTTAAACATTTTCTCAGTGTGTGCAAATACGTATAGTCACACATGCATATGTAATTATAAATATAGAATTATAGAATTACGTTATAACTGCTATTACATAACTTGTTTTTCCATTTAACGATGTCTAGTGGACATCTTTTCATTAGAGTACCTATAGAAGTAGTGCATTCTCTAACAGTTGTGTAGCATGCCATTGAATAGTTGAATCATAATTTATTTACCCAATCCTCTACTGATGGGCATATTATTTTCAGATTTTAGCTATAACACATAGTGTAGTCTGCAGAAATAGTCTGAAAACCTTTGAAGATTATCATTGGATTATATTAGTATTTTTAGTATTCCTAGAGTATAAAATTCTACAAGTGGAGCTTTGGGTCACAAGGGATAAACATTTAAAAATCTGGGTTGATAATTCTAAACTTATCCCCCTTCCCCTCCCTATGTCAGTTGTCATGCTTTTTCTGTGACACCATATGTCTGGAGGTTGCTGCTTTTTTTTTTTTTCACTAAAATTGCTCTAATTTTCTGAAAAAATTATTTCATCCCCATTAAGATTTTTTAAAACTCTGCCATAGAAAACAGTTATATGAATTTTGCCATGGCCACTGTTTGTCACTTTCTTGTTTCTTTTCCACTGGACTTCAGAGTCACTAAGTACTAAGGCTATAAGGAATTAGTTTACCACGTTTTATCCCTCGATATTTTTACTAAGTAAATCTTGAACTGTAATCTGTTATTTTGCTTCTACAATAGTCTGAAGTTTTTCAAATGTTCAGGTCTGTTAGAACCAATCGCATATCGACAGGATGAAATAACTCAACCCCCCCCCAAAAAAACAAACAATGAAACATAAGGGATTTCAAATGAATAACTAATGTCAAAACTTGAAATTATTCTATTAAAAATTATTCCTCTTGGTTTAAGTTGTACTCTTAAGGCTTGCACAATTTTTCCCCAGGGGAAAGTGGAGCTGGTAAAACGGAAGCCAGTAAGTACATCATGCAGTACATTGCGGCCATCACCAACCCCAGTCAGAGAGCGGAGATTGAAAGGTAAGGGCAGTCTAACAATGGGAGGAAGTTCTCACTGGAGCTTCATTTTCTATACAGACTTGACTAGGTTAGGCCTAAACTCTGATATGCATGGAGTGTTTATTAATGGTTAAATTACTTTGATTCCCTTCCTGCATACTGTCCCTGTACTTTCATTTATATCCCTCGATTTCTATATTTGTTTTTAATAGAAAGATACTGCTAAGGTGATTCTGGTCTATCACCGCAGCCTTCAGTGTCACGTGTGCTCAGCAAAGATGTTATACTTTACTGGTAGTTGTATTGTTCAAGCTCTCACAGGTTTCTTGCTCTTTCTACTATACCAGCATCTTTTGTAAACTGTGTTCTACACTCCCTAGAGTGAAAGGGGGACTCTGGGAGGCAGATCCACGCTGTTCCATCATTGCTAGAAGCAGAACCTTGGTATTAGAAGCTCTGCATAGGGTTCATTTCCTGAACGGGTTTCAGGCCACATCATGCTCTGCTCACAGCAAGATGAGTGATAAAGCAGGTACGCACTGTCTGGGGCCCAGTGTTCAGCAGAGTGTCTGGTACGTGGTATTTACATAGTAAATATGTAAGGAATGAAGGGATGGTTTTTTTTAAAAAATAAGAAAGTAGGAAGTGTGGCTATAAAGCAACATGACTTGACTTTCTTATGTGGTGTGGACTTTTTGAAGAGGAAAAAATAAGAGCTTTCCAAAGTTGCTACTTTGAGGCTCAGTATTTATTTACAGAAGAGTCACATTCCGTATAGACATCTCAATCTTCAGTTTTATGAATAGAGAGAAAGGAAGCTGGGTTGGTCTGAAAGCAGAGAATTTGGACTAGACTACCCTGCATGGGTAGAATTGGGCTAGATTGCCAGGTCAAAAGAGGTATTTTTCTTAATAGTGATATATCCCCAATTCTGATTCTGACTTTGCAACCTAATAGGACAAGAACAAGGATATAAGTAAGTTTTTAAAATTTCCTTTGGAGCTGAGGAGAGTAACTGGCTGAGAACTAAATTAATTTTATTTCTAAACCCAGTTGGTACAGTGGAGTAAGGCATATTTACATTTACTAGTTTTTTTATTATCATTTTTTTTTTTTTGGCTGCGTTGGGTCTTTGTTGCTGCGCTCAGGCTTTCTCTAGTTGTGGCGAGCGGGGGCTACTCTTCGTTGTGGTGCGCAGGCTTCTCATCACAGTGGCTTCTCTGTTGCAGAGCACGGGCTCTAGGCGCGCGGGCTTCAGTAGTTGTGGTGCATGGGCTTAATTTCTCCACGGCATGTGGGATCTTCCCGGACCCGGGCTCGAACCCGTGTCCCCTGCATTGGCAGGCAGATTCTTAACCACTGTGCTGCCAGGGAAGCCCCATTTACTAGTTTTTTAAGAGCATATCTTACCACGGTTTTATAGACACTTTCCTTTATTTACCATAAGCAAGCAGTTTCCCTTGCCCCAATTATAATTATACTTTCATTCATGAGGAGATAAATTTGTAGGGTCACTTACAGTGGTAGTGGAAGGACCAGGCGATCTGGTACATCAGGTTATTTCGGCGATATGCCCATATAAGAGGAATTTTGTCAGTGAAATAGAAACAAAGACGTAAAGCCTAGAATGAAGTTAAAATACATCCACTGGGAGAGACTGCTCTATAAAGAGTTAGCATTCATCGAATAAAGAATGACTTAAATACCTGGTACCGAAGAGAGAGATTCCATACAGCTTCAAACGAAATGATGAGCAGTTTCTAAACTAATCAAGACCACATTTATGATGTATTAACCAAATGCAGTAAATTTCACTAGGCTTTATAAGCAAGAACTTTAAAAAATGGAATCATTTTCTGTATCACCCGTTCTTTTCAGACATCTCTTTCTAGGATTTTTCTTTATGTAAATAAAATATGTTCGTTTTAAAAGAAAAACTAAAATTTACAGCATGATGTAAAACATGAAAGTTCCCTGAACTTGCACCCTACCTACCTCATCAACCTAGGTAACCATAGTGAAGTGTGCTGTACCCTCCAGATTTGTAAGCATTTACTAACACGTGTGTGTGTATGCACACACACATGCCCCCACACACGTGCACACCACACACACACACACACACAAATCCTGCAATACATATTATTTTGCAACTTTATCTCTCATTCATTAATGTATTCTGCACATCTTTCTATGTCACTACATATTATACTGGGAAACAAAAATTTATTTTTATCCATCCACATTGGTGGACATTTAGGTTGTTTGTAATAATATATTTTTTGATGTTACAAACAATGTTACAGTCAGCATCTTTGTACACAAATTTGCATGTCTTTTAATGAAATTTAGTTTCTTTAAAGCCCCGGCCTTTAAAACTTTTACAGTGACTTTCATTTATCTGTGTTAAAGAGTGAAGAATATGTTGCTTAAGTCCAACTGTGTCTTGGAAGCTTTCGGAAATGCCAAAACCAACCGCAATGACAACTCAAGCAGGTTTGGAAAATACATGGATATCAACTTTGATTTCAAGGGGGACCCTATTGGTGGACATATCAATAACTACTTACTGGAGAAGGTAAAAAGTGCTTAATTTCTGAGGGTAATGTTTGCAAATGCTGATTTTTTTTTTTTTTTTTTTTTTGGCCTAGAGTTGTGTTTTCAAATTGAGTTATAATTAACCTACAATATTAGTTTCAGGTGTACCATGTAGTGATTCAGTATTTTTATACATTCTAAAATGATCACCACGGTGAGACCAGTTACCATCCATCACCATACAAAGTTTACAGCATTATTGACTATATTCCCTGTGTACATTACCTCCCTGTGACTTATTTATTTTGTAACTGGTAGTTTGTACTTCTTAATCCCCTTCACCTATTTCATCCATCCCCCGCAACCCCATCCCCTGCAACCCCATCCCCTCTGGCAACCATCAAGTCGTTCTCTGTATCTATGAGTCTGTTAATGCTGAATTTTTTTTTTAAAACCTGATTATATTAGTAGAATTTCTTTCATCGCCCCAAAGTAGCTTTTAATGCTGTTCTCTGTCCCTTCCTGCTCCTCAGTTAGCTTTCTATGGCAAAATAATCTCTTTTTGTGTTCTCTTATTAGCACTTACAGTATCAAGCTGGGAAAAGTTATAGACTTTGTACGTAAAGGTTTAGGTGGGGGGGTGGGGTGAGGGGTGCCAACTTTTGGGTAAGGTTTAACAAAAACCTATCTAGGACTAATCACTTCTATTCCTTCTACACATCCTCCCATGTTTTTATTTTAATTGGCAATCTCGTTTTCTTCTAGTTTCTCTTTGTTCACTGCTTTATAGTAACATAGACGTACTTTGTGATCTTGCAGCCTAATTATGAAGCATGCTGCATTTGGTGTGTGAAAACTTAGAGTGTGTTTTTATCTGCCCATGTGAATGATAGGCCCAATTTGTAGACGATTCCAGTTAAAACTCCTCTTGGGACTGCCAGAGAGGTTGTGTCCTAACTAATCTTGAGTAGATTCGCCTGGTTATTACAGTTGAGATTGAACTTTACTAGGTTAAGTCTCCACCTTGAATTGTACTCAGATTTGAACTGACATGCCTTCCCAGTTAAGTGTTTTCCATCTCAGTCACACCATAGCAATCTTTATGGTAGCAGAATGCAGTATAAATCTTATTTTTGTTTGTTAAACTGAAGTCAGACTGTTAAGGAAATCTTGTTTTATCAGAGTCAGTTGAAAAATGACAGGAAGTGCCAGTTATTATCAGTCTTTTTTCCAGAATGTTTCATGGCTTCACTTTATGTACATGCTCAATCAAAAGAATCCCCTTGAATGAACATACATTTTGAGTCCTCTCTTAAGAGCAGTCTTTCTGAAGCCATCTAAAGCAGAGGTCTCTGTATATGGATTTTGTTCAGCTCACTTTATTACAGGATATAAGGCATTGCTCTTTGAAATGCCAGCAGACCCTCAGGAAGGGAATGTTGAGAAGATTCCTCCCTAAACATTCCTTCCTATTCTCCCCACTTGCAATCCCCCCACCCAAAAAATTTCCTCTTTAGGCTCTAGGTTTAAAAAATCAAAATAACTTCATTTTCAGAAAGTTTAAGGAACTCTGTTTTTAAAAGAGTGAAAAGAATTGTCAAAAAATTGCACAGAAAACCCCATAGAGGAGATCTAGTTTTAGGTTGGTCCCATCCGTGCGGTCTTTAGGACATTTCAGTGCACTGTTGATACAGGATTCCCTGGGAAAGTGGCTCTCATTTTCTTTTAGGAGTACATTCTCAGATTAATGATCTTTTAAAAATTTATTTTACTGAAGTATAGTTGATTTTTACAATGTGTTAATTTCTGCCATACAGCACAGTGATTCAGTTATATGTGTACATTCTTCTTCATATCCTTTTCCGTTATGGTTTATCACAGGATATTGAATATGGTTCCCTGTGCTCTACAGTAGGCCCTTGTTGTTTATTCATTCTATATTATATATTCTATAATAGTTTGCGTCTGCTAATTCCAAACTCCCAATCCATCCCCCCGATCCCCTCTCCCCTTTGGAGATCACAAGTCTGTTCTCTATGTATGTGAGTCTGTTTCTGTTTTGTAAGTAAGCTCATTTGTATTATTTTTTAGATTCCACATATAAGTGATATCATATGGTATTTGTCTCTCTCTTTCTGACTTGCTTCACTTAGTATGGTAATCTCTAGGCCATCCATGTTGCTCCAAATGGCATTATTTCATTCTTTTTTATGACTGAGTAGTATTGCATTGTATATGTGTCCCTCATCAGATTAATGATTTTAATGTGCTTTTTTTTTTTTTTCCAGTCTAGAGTGATTGTGCAACAGCCAGGAGAAAGAAGCTTTCATTCTTTCTATCAGGTTAGTAATCTGTTATGCAGATAATCAACCATTTGCTCAGTTGTGCAGGAAATGGATGTTTTTATTTGGGGCTCTCTCCTGTCCTGTGCCTCCCATGCCTCCATTGGCCCGCGATACGTTACACATGTGTGCACACACGCATACACCCTACCCCGTGGGCTTCTTCAGAGACTTGACGAGCATGGCTGTTATAAAGAGCTAGCAGGTGGTTAACCAACCAGACAGCTGCCTTAGTTGAGCATCCCTTGTGTTTCTTTGCAGTGTAGGTAACATTTTAATGACCCTAAAAGCTTTTGAAATGGTACATTCTGAATATGTTAAATTAATTTTGTATTATTTTTGAATTGAAGCTTTTGTTCCCATATTGGGGTGTTCCAGAGATGGGAATAGAAATTCAGGTTGTTTTCGTTAAAAAAATCAATTTTAAAAATCCAATAGTTACATCTTTTCAGGAAACCAAAGTGTGCAGTTTAATATAGAGGATTTAAATGTATTGCCTTCTAAAATGCATGTTCTACGTAGAAGGACTATGTGTATTGTATTTGTGTTTTTGTTGACAATTCGCCATGCTTCCAATAAACTAGCTTTCTACCAAATATAAGAGTTCTGTTCGTTTCAGGAACCTGTAACTTTTTCCGCACTTGAGTGAAAGTGTTGGCATTTGTCTCTGTCCGACACTACAGTCCTGGTTACCCAGTTGTCCTTTCCTGGGATATAGAGATGGATGAGGAGAAGCTGTTTGTTTCCAGTGTGATTCAACATGTGACTGGCCGCTGACACCTCTTAGTTCTGAGGCAATACTGACGTTTTCTGAATTTGAAACATCACCCTATGCTGCCCAGATAACAAGGCTGCTGAACGCGTGACCACCACAGAGCGCAAGCTCCTGTTTTACAAATGGCCGCAGTCAAAGCAAAACCTTTCATGCCAGTTATGTTGTGAAAGGGCTAAGACTTTTAAAGGAACTCTCCTCATGACTGTATAACATCATCACTGATGACGTTGAAGCCATTACCTTCGAGGTTTAAAAAAATAATCTTCAAAGCTAGGAACAGGAGGACCCAAGTGAATTAGCCCAGAAAATGAAAAAAAGCTAGGCTACCAGTAAGAATACATGGTGTGTTGGGTTCAGGATGTATTTTGCTAACTTATTTTTAATTAAATATTTTTCAGCTACTCCAAGGAGGTTCAGAGCAGATGCTCCGCTCTCTGCATCTCCAGAAATCCCTTTCATCCTACAACTACATCCATGTTGGAGCCCAATTAAAGGTAAGAGTTTCCTTTTTGAGATGATTCAGAAATAGAATCAGAGAATCAGAAGGGACATTAAATAATTATCTGGTCCAGGCAGCTGCCTTTAGGCAAATGAATGGCTCTTTTATTCTATTCTATTTTTAAAATTCTCAGGGACGGAGATTCAATATATTATTGACTCAGTAACTTTGCTTAATTACCCATTACTGTATTTTATCACCATCCGATAGGAAAGAAGTTTCTCTCTTATGATCTTGTGGGGTTTTTAAAAATTTTTAATCCTATTACTTTTATTTTGACACTATAAAAATATTGTTACAAGTAGGAAATCCACCGCAAAAGAAGGTACCATGTCATTTGGCCAAAGGCAAGTTGGTAAGACAAAAGAAAGTTTAAAAGCACTGTGGTTAAAAATCAATCAATCAATCAATCAATAAAAGCACTGTGGTTGAACATGGATATCAAAGATTGCCATTCACTATTTTTTCCAATAATGATTTTGATGTACTCTAGAAATAGTTTTGTGACCCTTGGAGCATTTCTATTCAGCCTTCAATTTTTTTCCATTTTTTTTCCCCTTCCTTTGCATGTAAGCCCTTGCTCACACATATGCAGATCTTTTTGCCCTTTTATTTCTAATTAGTTTTCTGCTATATATATAATACAATTTCTGCTAGCCATTTTATAGCTAATCCTAGTAATATAGTAGCTTATTGATGATAGGTTATAAAACAGTAATTGCAGTGTTATCCAATTTTGTTGGGGGAAAGGTGTGTGTGTGTGTGTATACACACACACACACGCACACACATAGGCATACACACACACACACACATATACACACACAGACATACATGAAATAAGATTTGGAGGGAAATGCACCAGGGTTTTACTTGTTTAACTCTGGATGGATGAGATTATGGATATTTGTGTTCTGCTTTTTCCGCATTTCACATCTTTTCTGTAATTGAAAATGCACAGCTTTTGTAGTTGGGGGGAAAATAAAAGAATTTATAAAAGGAAAGAATCTAGATGTGGGAGGTGTTTCTTTTTTTTTTTTTGTAATTTTTGCTCTTCATCTTAAGCTAATTATACCTGCATTACTGGTTTAATGGTATTTTTATTATTGTGCATATAAATAAATGATATTTAGCGTTTTGCAATTAATTTTCCATTGTTTGAAATTTAAGTTGCATGAATTTTTTACTTTTATAGTCATCTGAGAACAGGATGTTTGGCTGAAAATTAATTGAAAGCAAACAAAACACCAGAAGGCAATACTCCAGCTTTCTGAGAATAGGTCAGAGGTACTCTAAAGATGTATAAAGGATTGTAAAATCAACACTTAAAAAGCCAGTGACTGAAAATATTCTTTTTAAATCAAATTGTCTTATTGACCAAGTGGCTTTTGACCCGGTCATGTAGAGCCCCACAGAAAGCAAGCATTAAATAAACATTTAGCCTTTTTTTCAAAGCTAAATTTAGCTTAGGTTCCCTTTCCATCAAAGTTTTCCATTCCTATTCCTCCCCCTCCTTTTTTTCTGCCTCTCTAATAAAAACAAAGAAGCAATACATGATCACAGTCAAAACCTAAAATAAAGATGAACCAAAAGGAAATAAAAATATGCTAAAGCTCACCATGCAGAGATAATTATTGATAACAGTTTATGTGTATATATTTATTCATGGACTCATAACAAATCCTGATGAAATAAGCCTTTTATTAGATTATAATGTAATCATTAATATCTTCCCATGTAAACAAATATAAATTAATAGAATGATTTTAGTAACTATAAAGTATTGCACTCTGTGTATCATACTTTTACTTAGCTATTCTAAAATATAGGACTCATGTACAATTACGACCCTGTGGGTTGCAGTAAGGTAAGACCCAATTAAAAGTCACCCAAAACAATAAGGAACTTGGTTATCTCACGTAACAAGAAGCCCTAGGATGGGGCAGTTCCAGACGTGGTTAATTCCGTGCCTTAACGGTGTTGATAGGGACCCAGACGTTCATTTGTTTCTCCCACTTACCAGTTCTACCATCGTCACTGGATCGGGCCGGTCTGCTACAGCTGATTTTCCTCATGGTCCCCAAATGACAGCAGCAGTTCTAGGAGTCACAGGCAGAGGAAACGTTCCTGGCCGTAACCCTTGATAAGCTAGGGAAACCTCATGTCTTATGGACCAGAATGGCATCACATGCCCGTGGCTGACCAATCACTTGGTAAAGGGAATAAGGTCCCTGTGATTTGTTTAGACCAATGAAGATTTACCTCCTGAGGCTGGCACCAATTCTGAAGAACGGGTGCACTCAGGGAGGGGTAAACAAATCAGGGTCCTATCAACAAGAAAGAGGCGGGGCTGGGGAATGCCTGTTAGGTAAGCAGCTGACAGTTGTCCTCAGGAGGACACGTAGACTTTGTGTCTGGTTTCTTTGCAGTTTCGACATGGTTGCAACATCTAGTAATAGTAATATCTGATACTCAAGTGCTTTTTATGTGCTAGGAGCTAGGGAGGTGCTTTATATAAGTTCTCATTCCATTCCCACAACAACCCTGTAGGAAAGGTGTTATTATGCCCATCGTACCCACGAGGAAATTGAGACTTTACAAGGTTGACTGTCTCACTCAGAGAGCTGGGAGGGGGAAGAGCTTGCCTGGTTGTGTCCTGGACGTTAGAGGAACACGTGCTCATCAGGCAGAGGGGAATCTTCCCTGTGCTCTTCCTTGGCAGGTGAGCATCAGGCCAGATGTCTGTGTCCCGGCCAGAGCAGAAACTCACCAAGGAAGAGATCAGGCCCTGCGCAGGTGCTGCTTTGGGAAAACTGCTAAGATAGGCAGTTACCGTTGCTTTATTGTAAATTTTATTGACACACTTGTATTTCCAACCTGAGGGCTACAGATCCTCAAGGCAGGCGATTTATCTTTGAACCCCCGTCTTGGTCTAGCTGGGCTGCTACAACAGAAATACCATAAACTGGGGTGCCTTATACACAACAGAAGTTGATTTTCACAATTCTGGAGGCCGGGAAGTCCAAGATCAATGCACCTGCAGAGTCAACGCACGCTTCCTGGTTCAAAGGTGGTGCCTGCTTGCTGTGTCCTCACAGGGCAGAAGGACCAAGGGATCTCTGGGGTCTCTTCTCTATGTGTACCAATCCCATCGTAAGGGCTTCACCCTCAAGACCTAATCACCTCCCAGAGACCCCACCTCCTAACACCATCACCTTGGGGGTTAGGATTTCAACATACGAATTTGGGGGTTGGGGGACAGACATTTATTCTACGGCAGCACTTCTGTGCCATTTAAAGATCTGACTTGCTGAATGTTTGTTGAATGCCTGAAAAAGTGACGTGATAGTCCCAGACCATTTCCTAGCTTGCTGAACGATCAAGGCAGGCCCCTTGGCTTTGGGAGGCCCGCTCTTCCCCACCCGTGGAGTAGAAAGCCTGACCGTACACATGTGGGAGTGTTGTTTCCAGCCAGGACAAGACTAATTGTGGAACAGAAAGCCACAGACGACAGTAGGTAGCCAGGCGTATGTCTCGGAGGCTCCGTCAGTCAAGAGTTTCCATTTGTGGTCTCACATGTCATGCCACTTCCTCCACCCATCCTGGAGCTTCTCTGAGCCAGCTCAGGACTTGCTTCCACACCGAAGTTTCCAGAAATGTTCCTGGTGCTTGTCTTAGGTGACGGCGACTCTCACAGTTGGGCATTGTGGGTGCTGCGTTATGTTTCTACCCCCGAAACCATTTTTATTTTCTTTGAATACCCATCATCCCTTCAATGACTTACTCCAAAGACATCAAGGCCTTGGCTACACTTGAATTTAGTCTCATAGTTTTTGGATGTTAATGCTCACATGCAGTGTCTGTGACCTCAGTTTCCTGTTTTCATTCCTAGTCGTCTATCAATGATGCTGCAGAATTCAAGGTAGTAGCTGACGCCATGAAAGTCATTGGCTTCCAGCCCGAGGAGATTCAAACAGTGTATAAAATTTTGGGTACTATTCTTCACTTGGTGAGTGGGGACGCCTTTCGGAATTCTTCGCACCTCCCTGTGGGACTAGGATGTTCTTTCAGAAGGTTTGGGGTTTTGTAAAAAGTAATTTATGTAGAGAAAATTCCTCTGGCATTTTGAAGAACTTTACTCTATCTGTAGTTTCCTCCTACGTGTTCTAATAATATGAGGGATTTTCCAAGCCACCGTGGGTTTTGAGACTGTGGCTTTAGTTCGTTCACTGCCTTTCTGGTATGTCAGACTTCGAACTGGTTAATTTCAAAGGTAAAAGAGTTCAGCAGTCATGTGACCACCAGTGGGATAAGCTAAAATCTTTTGAACAGAGCAAATTTCTAAAGGCATTTGAAACATAGAATCATAGATTTCTAGAACTAGAATTTTGCTGATCTCATTTTATAGACTGGAAATGACTGGCTTAAAAGCACATCCAGTTCATTGCAGCCAACACCACGGACCACCCTGGCCCACTTACGCACAGGTTATTTTCCACACATCACACCAACCTTAGAAGTAAAGAACCATCAGTCAGAGTCCTTTCATTACTGTCTATACGATTAGAGATGTTGAAAGCATAATGAACATGCAACCTGGTAGTGAATGAGTGACAACATGGATACAAATCTGGAATAAAAACGACCTTTCGCTTTCCTGTGGCGAGATTTAACTCTTAAGTGAATCAGAAATACACAGGACCTATATGAAAAATATTATATAGCAGTATATAAACAATCTCTTAAATGTTCCTGACTAGGAAGACTTTAACATTCTAAACTGTCTCATTCTTTCAACTAGTTTTTAAATACGGTGCTACAATAATCCTTCAGAATCCAAAGAGGAATTTTGTTTTTCAGTTGACGTAATGATTCTAGAATTTACCTAGAACAATAAACATGTAAGAAGGTCGAATAAAATGTGTTAGAGTAGTAGGGTAGGGGGCGCAGGGGAGGGGAGGCACGACTAATTCCACCAGGTTTAAAATGATAGTAAAAGCCACAGATTAGTTCATGTGCTGGACACCTGGTAGGCGGCTAATAAGTATTTATTGCCTGTTGAATGAGTGGAATATAAACAGACTCAAAAACTTGGTGGAAATTAATATGTAATGAAGGTAATATTTCAAATCAGGAGGAAAAGCTAGACTATTCAATGAATGGTGTGTCGGAGCAACTAACCATCTGAAAATATAAAGTTAAATTCTTACTTTACACCACATACCAACATACATCCTGGTGGATAAAAAGCTTAAATGTAAGAATAGCCGTATGAGGAATAGAAGAAAACATTAAATATTCATAAAATCTTCAGAGTAGGAATGATCTAAGTATAACACCGAAGAAAAACCCTGAAGCTAATGATTCATAGATTTGACTACATAAAAACGTAAAATTTCCATCCATCAAAAACATATGCTGAAAATTAAAGTATAGATGAGTGTCTGGAGAAGGAAAAAATGCATAAAACACTAGGTTTTTATATGTTGAGATATTAATGTATTTAGGAAAATAGGCGCTCCAAACAAGGTCCCTTGGAATTCTCTCTTAAACTAGCAAATATATCCCTGACAGCGTGTTTCAGAATCTCACTGGAAGTGGTGTGTCTTGGTTTTTCTCTTCTGATACAGGGAAATTTAAAGTTTGTAGTGGATGGTGACATGCCTCTGATTGAAAATGGCAGGCTTGTATCTATCATAGCAGAATTGCTGTCCACCAAGACAGACATGGTTGAGAAAGCCCTCCTTTACCGGACGGTGGCTACGGGTCGTGATATCATCGACAAGCAACACACAGAACAGGAAGCCAGCTACGGCAGGGATGCCTTCGCTAAGGTGGGATTTTAAAGGCGCTGTGTCTGCCTTGTGAGGGTTCTGGTACCAAAATTTCTAACATCATGGGGAGGAGGTTGTTTCCATACACCACCAGTTCTCTGTGATGCCAGCTGGGTGTCCTACAGTTTAACTCGATTCTAACACTGTCTACCGGAGATAGTATCATAGTATCACACCCCACAGGTTAAGGGCTCAGTCCCGCAAGCCTGTCCCCCAACACACACACACACACACACACACACACACACGCGCGCGCGCATGCTTACCACCGGTGCTTCTGACCAACCAGCTATAGATGGGAAGTACCAACAGCCTCCTCCTTGGATTCCATTAATTGCTAGAGTGGCTCACAGAACTCAGGGAAACATTTACTTACATTTACCGGTTATTAAAGGATATGATAAAGGATACAGACCAACAGCCAGATGAAGAGATTTATAGGGCAAAGTCTGGGAGGGTCCCGAGAACAGGGGCTTCTGTCCCCGTGGAGTTGGCGTACATCACCCTCCCAGTGTGTGGATGTGTTCGCCAACTGGGAAGCTCCCAAACCCTGTACTTTGGGGATGTTATGGAGCTTCCTCATGTAGGCACGGTCAATTATTAACTCCATTTCCAGCCCCTCTTCCCTCTCTGGAGGATGAGAGGTGGGACTGGAAATTCCAAGCTTCTGATCATGGCTTGGTGTTTCTGGTGCCCAGCCCCCAGCTAGGAGCACACTCAGAGTCACCTCCGTAGAGTAAAAATGCTCCTAATGCTTTTATCACTCAGAAATTTACAAGGGTTTTAGGAGCCCCGGGTCAGGGGTGGGGTCCAAGACAAATATCAGAACAAGAGATGCTCCGAGTGTCCTTATCACTTAGGAAACTCCAAGGGTTTCAAGAGCTCTGTGCCAGGAACCAGGGGCAGAGACCAGTATATTTTCTATTATCTCACAGCCTGGTGTTGATCTCAGTTTCACTTTTAGTGAAATTCTATGAGGAGGTGTTCAGACGTTCCTGGAAAGTAGGTTAAGCCTTTTGAAACCAGAGTGGTACTTTTTGACCAGCACGGTCTCAGCACCCCATGGCTGTGAGCATCGCTGCCAGAAACATTCTCAGAAAAGCAGAAGCCGACTGACTGGGGAGGTCAGGGCCCCTCGCTTGCACAGGCCCCTTTTGTGGCCCTTCGTTTTGCTTTCCTCACTCGATAATGCTTCGTGCAAGTCTCCTTCAAGCCAACTGGCGGACCCATTGTTTTAGTGTCTGTGTGGTGATGGGACCATAATTTATTAACCATCCACGTCTTATGTCATTCACCTTGTTGCCTTTTTTTTGCCACTACAAACAATGCTGCAAATTCTTGTCCATCTTTCCTTACACACCAGTGCTTTTATTTCAGTTAGATGGCTTCCCAGGAATGAGCAGGTCAAAGGACACCCTGATCTGAAGCTTTAAGTGACTGATTTTCTGGGTGTACCGTGATACCTCATTGTTACTTTAGTTTTCATTGCTAGTGTATTTGAGCATCTTTTCCTATTTTTGTAAAGTATTTACATCTGTTCTGAGAACTGCTTGGGTATATGTTTGTACATTTTTCTTTGGGGCTGTTATCTTTTTTATTGTCCATTTGTAAGAGCTCATAACTTTAACCTATTGTCTGTTATCCATGTGGCAAATATTTTATTTTCCCAAGTTTACATTTTCTCTTTTTCTTGTTTGCTGGTTGATTAGGTTGCTACATATTCCATTTTTTTACTCTTGTAAACCTCTTGCTTGGTTTTTAGTCTTCAGAGGAATTCGAATTTATCCAAATGCAATGGAGAGTGGCATATTTTTTTTTTTTCTTTTTTTTTTTGTGGTACGCGGGCCTCTCACTGTTGTGGCCTCTCCCATTGCGGAGCACAGGCTCCGGATGCCCAGGCTCAGCGGCCATGGCTCACGGGCCCAGCCGCTCCGCGGCACGTGGGACCTTCCCAGACCGGGGCACGAACCCATATCCCCTGCGTCGGCAGGCGGATTCTCAACCACTGTGCCACCAGGGAAGCCCGAGAGTGGCATATTTTAAGCAGAGGCAGTGTCATCAAGTTTGAATTTTTAAAATGATGGCTCTGACCTTAGTATGAGAATCTTATGGGGCTCTGACCTTAGTATGAGAATCTTATGGAGCAGTGAGTAGGGCAAGGGTGGAAGCAAAGAGACCAATTAAGAGGATATTTCAGTAATCCAGGAGGATGACGATAGCAGCTTGGACAGGGAAAGTAGCAGTGGAAATGGGGAAAAGAGGATAATTTGAGACAAACTGTATCTGGAGAATAAAATCCACAGGACCTGTTGTTCTGGGGATGATGGAATCAAAGATAATTTCTGACATGGTCCAACCCACCTCTCCTGTCTCATTTCCTGCCATATTCCAGACTCGTTTCTCCCCTTTACCACATTAGACTTCTCTCAGGCCTTACATGTTGTCTTTATCCCTTTATCCTTCCAGCCACAGGGCCTCTGCACATGCTGTTTCCTCTGCCTGGATTGTTCTTCTCTCCCCTCTCACCTGGTTAACTCTTACCATCCTTCTGATCTCAGCCCACTTTCTCAGAGAAGCCATGCCTGGCCTTTCTGAACACTGAACAGGTTGAAGTCTCCTCACATCCCATGCACCTCATCTGTGCGTGCTTGTGTGTGATTTTCCTTCACTCTACTCCCTGAGCTCCTTGGAGACAGAGACAGTGTTCATGTTACTTGGTACAGTATCTCCCACAAGCTGCACAGAGCAAGTACCCAGCAAACATTTAATGAGCGAATGAATCCCCAAGTTTCTGTTTCTATTTATTTACGGTTAAAAGTTGGGTAGGAAGGACTTCCCTGGTGGCACAGTGGTTGAGAATCTGCCTGACTATGCAGGGGACACGGGTTCGAGCCCTGGTCCGGGAAGATCCCACATGCTGCAGAGCAACAAAGCCCGTGCACCACAACTACTGAGCCTGCGCTCTAGAGCCTGCGAAGCCACAACTACTGAGCCTGTGTGCCACAACTACTGAATTCTGCGCACCTAGAGCCAGTGCTCCTCAACAAGAGAAGCCATTGCAATGAGAAGCCTGCACGATGCAACAAAGAGTAGCCCCTGCTTGCCGCAACTAGAGAAAGCCCGTGTGCATCAACAAGGACCCAACGCAGCCAAAAATAAAAATAATTAATTAAATTTAAAAAAAATGTTGGGTAGGAACAGTTTTAGGAGGTGGGAAGATCAAGAGTCCAGACAGGACATAAGTTTGAGACAGCTGTGAGACATCCAAGAGTATTGTCAGGTAGGCAGTCAGACATGGGAGCCTGGAGCTCAGAGGAGAGGTCTGCATTCAGGTGATACGTTTGGGGTAATATTATATCACCGTCCTTTAACGTTGTATGAAATGACTTAAAGGGGAGGAGATAGGGAGTGAAGAGGAGAGGACTAGGGAGAGCTCCAGCTTTTAGAGATCAGGTAGAGGAAGAGACCTCCTAAAGGCCGCTGAGGAGGGGCAGCCAGTGAAATAAGAGGAAAACTAAGAAAGTGCGGATTCAGGACTTCCCTGCGGGTCCAGTGGTTAAGACTTCACTCTTCCACTGCAGGGGACGTGGGTTTGATCCCTGGTTGGGGAACTAAGTGCCCGCATGCCACCTGGCATGGCCAAAAACCAACCGACAAACAAGAAAGTGTGATATTACGAATCCCAGAGAGCAGAATGTTTCAAGACAAGAGTAGGAAATTGGGTTGAGTGATGCTGAGTATCTGAGTAAGATGTCCCTGTAGAGGTACAAGAAAGGGTCCATATAGAGGTGCTTGGGGTCCTTGATGAGCCATTTCAATGGAGTCATGAGAGAGAAGTGAAGACTGGAGTGGCTGGAAGCGTAAAGGGGGGAGGGGGAGGGGAGGAATGGAGGTGATGTGTATGGATGTGTGTAGGTGAAGAGAGCGGGTTGCTGGAGGGAGATGTTAAGGAAAGGTTTTCTAAAGATGTGACATTGCAGCGCACGTTTGTGTCAGGATGTGAATGTGTGTGAGTGTGTGGTGCCTTTGTCCCTGTGTGTGTTTGCGTGTGTATCCTTGTGCATTGACTGTGTATTTGATTCTCAAGGAATTTGAAATGGTGGCCTTTTGGCTCAGATCTTTATTTAGCATTATAAACCAATGTTTATATATTTAGAATCCATAGGGCATAGAACTCATTGGTTCTCTGCTTTTTATAGTTGATGAGATTAAAATAAAGCCATGAAGTGACTTATATGAGGCAGTAGGCAAATTATGGGTCTTAGCAGGGCACAGAAACACACCTAAGGAATGTTGTTGGAATTCAACACATGTAGTGAGCCATAATAATCTTTTAAAACTCCAACCATCATGCTACGTCGTATAATTTTTAAACAGATGATCTGCATTTTTCAGCTTAGAGGATTAACAGCTATGCTAAATGGTAAGGAGGAGGTCAGTACGAATTTAATTCAATAGGAATTTAAAACTTATCACAAACCCAAACAGGGGACTCATTTCCAATGGGCAAGAATTTACGGTGTCATTTTCATCACAGGCCATATATGAGCGCCTTTTTTGTTGGATTGTTTCTCGCATCAATGATATTATTGAGGTCAAGAACTCTGACACCACCATCCACGGGAAGAACACGGTTATAGGTGTCTTGGATATCTACGGCTTTGAAATCTTCGACAACAACAGGTAAACCGGATAAGGTACTGAAAACCCTATTGTTTATTTTTTTTTTATTTGTTTGAGCCTAATTGATTCCTTTTCTTGCAGCTTTGAACAATTCTGCATCAATTACTGCAATGAGAAGCTCCAGCAGCTGTTTATTCAGCTGGTCCTGAAGCAAGAACAGGAGGAGTACCAGCGGGAAGGGATCCCCTGGAAGCACGTGAGTGGACTCGTACAGACTGTTCACGATAACGTCAACTCTTAGCATCCTGGGTACCTGCTGATCTTCTTGGGTGCTTGAAACACCTAAACCTTAGCTTTCCTTTTCAGGGTATTGAAATATTACAGTTCATTTTCAGGGTCGATAGGTGGGATTTCTCTAATTTGGTCGACTGTCTGGTTGGTGCCCAGAAAAGGCTGAGTTGAAAATCAGTAAACTTACGTTCACTTTACAGCTGATGCCACGTAGTTTTTTTGATTCACATCTGTTAGAGTTTAGCATCATTTATAAGTTATTCAGGGCAGCAACTTATGCCTTCAATTGGCTGAACTTTGCTTCCAAACTGAGTTTCTTCCCCTTCCTTCTTTCTTTTTTTGCTCTTATTTCCCCTTTTTTCTTCTCCTACTTTGTAAGCCAAGTGGCATTTTATTGTCTTTGGTTAATGAGGTTCGTATTCCCTGAAACCCATGCGTGAAAACAGCTGTATTAACTTTGATTTCCATTTACTTTCCTTTGTGTCACACAACAGTTATCACCTCTCTTCTCCTGGCTCTCTGTGAACTTTGTATTTGTCACTAGTCCAATAAGATACAGCCAGACAGTATGATTGATGCAGGGTGCAATACCACAGATCACAGCTAAAAACATGACAGTTAGACCTCCTGTTCACGATAGAAATGGGACCTTGTAATTTTCTTTGAAATTTGTATTTTTGAACAATTTTGAGGACAGACAAAAAAAATCAAAAACTTCTCTGAGTTTCCATAAATTTCTGTGTTTATCCTTTTGCCAAATAGTATAGATAATGAAGTCCGTATTTGTATTTTGATATCCGGTGTGAGCAGTAAAAAGCTATTTGAAATGCTGTATTTAAATTACTTTTATATTCCTTCCCATCTTCCTACTTTCCATCTCCTCTCATTCAGAAAAAGGAGATACTGGTATGATAACTAGCTTTCCTGCTTCAAATTTCTTCTTTGCCTTCCATCCATCGTGTGTTAAATGTTAGAATACCGTAACAATTTTGTTCAAGTATAGTAGTATGAATTCTACATATTTACAAATAAAGCAAAGGGTGTATTATTACTTTTTAATAGGAAGACCTACAGTTTTGATTTAAAGAGTGAAGTCTCATTGCATATTTAAGATGTAATTCAATTCAGTTAAGTTTACATGCAGCTTTCTTAGAACGAATCTGTTGCATAACATAATACACAATTATAACTGGGGCTTAGGTTTTTATAGCAAACTTAATCGTAAAACTTGTTATTCAGATGTGGTTCAGAGATACTGGTCCAAAATATCCTTTAACAATCAGAATATCAAATTCCACAGGCATAGTTGATAAAGGGAAAAGTCAACAGTTGCAGGAGACTATTCCAAGCATCTGAAAAAGGAGCAAAAGCCCTTTAAAACAATTCTTAGTGAAATAAAGCAAGAAAAATGTGACCTAGAGGTAACAGAAAGCTCACTCCAAAATAATAGTTACTGAATACAGCCCGGGTCCCCAGATTAGAATCTCCATTCTGGGCAAGTATTTCCTTTAAAAACCCCTAACTTTAGAACATAGTGATTAATTAAAAAAAAAAATTTTATTATGGAAAATTTCAAGCACACATAAGAGCAGAGGTCACAATATAATAAACTCCTTGTACCCATCACTCAGTTTTAATAGTTATCAGGGAGTTGCCAGTCTTGTGTCATCTGTACCCCACCCACCCCCAGATTATTTTGAAGCAAATCTCAGACATCACATTATTTCATCTGTAAATATTTCAGTGTGTTTCTCTAAAAGATAAAGACTTTTATAAAAAACCATAGGCACGACACCATTATCACACCTAAAAAATTAACAGTAATTCCTTAATGTCATCAAATATGCAGCCAGTGTTCACATTTCACATTTCCTCAATTGTCTTAGAGTTTTTGGTTTTGCTTTTACAGTTTGTTCGAATTTGGATCCAAATAAGTTACTTACGTTGTGATTGGTTGATAGGCCTCTTGAACATCCATCGATTTTCTCCTCTCTCCCCTCCCTCCCTCCCTCCCTCCCTCTCTCTCTCTCTCTCTCTCTCTATTTTCCTTGCAATCTTTTGTTGAGAGAATAAGTCATTTGTTCTTTAGAGTTTCCCACTGTCTGGATTTTGCTAATGGGGTTCCCGAGGTGTCACCTAACCTGTTTCTCTGTTCCTTATATGTCTTGTACATTGGTTATTAGATCTAGAGTCTTGACTGGTGTCAGGATCACCGTCTATTTCACAGGTGGTATGTGAACTTCCACCAAGAGATTCATAACGTCTTGTCTCCCTAATTGATTCGCCTTTACATGATTTTGGTGCCGTAGTTTACAAGTCATTTTTAGGTGCTGAGAACTTGACTCTCAGGCACAAAGCTGCTCTATTTGGAGTGAGGATGGGAGCCCCAGAGCCCTGTGCCCCTGAGCCATCCCCTCTCATCTCTCTTTGTCCCCTGCATCCGCTAAGAAACCTCCTGGGAATACCAGGTTGCTGGAAGAACCTAGTTTGAAACCCACGACGGTAAGCAATGTTTGAAGCCACGTTAAACTGTGAACCAGAAGCTGCCTGACTCTTCAGCAAAGACTAATCACTTTTCGTTAGACAGCTGGAATTAGACAGCTGGAATTTGGGGAGCTTAGTTCTCTTGTTCTTGGCACAAAAGACGTAACCTTTAATTCCATAGTCACAAAGTCTACGATTTCAGCTGTTAATTAATACAGAGTTCCTGCTCTTTGAATATTTTAAGGATATTTTTTCCAAAGATAGAAATAACTTCTCTCCATAATGAGAAATGTAATAAGTGCCCACAATAAAAGTGAATACTTAGACCAGGGCTTCTCCATCTCTGTACTAACATTTTAGACCCGATAACTGTTGTGAGTCTGTCCTGTGCTTTGTAGGATGTTAGTAGTATCCCTGGCCTCTTCCCACTGGATGCCAGTAGCATTCTGCTAGTCACGACCACCTAAAATGTCTCCAGACATCGCCAAATGCCCCTGGGGGGCAGAGTCACCCTCTATTGAGAATCACTGATTTAGACAAACCAGAAAAGTATAAGAAACAAAGTTTGCAGAAAAGCCACCCGGTTTGCAGACTTTCAGTCCATGGAATACAGAGGAGGACTTGCAAGACTAGGGATGGAGCTGAAAGCCACAGGCAGATAGCTGGCATGAGCCCTTGGATTTTAAATAGCATTGAACAGGGATCCATGAGACACAGTAATACTGTATTGTGAGTGTGTCGATCTTACAGAAGGTAGTGGGGACGACTCTCAGTTCAAGTACCTCCTCAATGAGGTGGGACACATCAACACGCAAGATTAAAATGTATAAGCCGCCCGTCTTCAAATGAGGTACTACAGCTTTCCTGAGTCAGGGCCGTGTGTGCTTTCTGTGTGTATGGTGATATGTATGCTGCAGGCTATCAGAATAGACAGGTGTAGAAGAGGATTATTACACAGACCTTGTGTGTGCTGAGGTGGCTAAAGAGCATGCAGTTATTTACAACTTTATTCAGCCTTGTGGAAGCAAATGGAAAGCTTATTCTTATCCTTTACGGATACTTATATCTCAGAATTAAATTTTTTATATTGTACCCTGGAAACCTCTGTTAGACCCGTATGTGCTTTTTAACTTTTGGAAAACTGAAGGAGATACTCTTTGGGATTTTTAGTCAGCCAGGGCCGTGTGACTAAAAATGCAAGTTCTCGGAAACACCTTAACTCCATCAAGTTCAGTATCAATGAATACTTCAAGGTTATTTGTTGGTACTTAGTGGAATCTGGGTCTTGCGGTTAACAGCCAACAGATTGAGGGATTGAGGGTCTGATGAATAAGATTAGGTGCAGGATATGAAGACAGGATTAAAACAGGAGTTAGCGAAGGGAGAAACATTATCCACTTTATCATTTTTGCCTGGATCTGTACTCATTTAAGACAAAATGTTTTATGATAAAAAGTCCACAAATACATTTTTTTAAATAAATTTATTTGTTTGTTTTTATTTTTGGCTGTGTTGGGTCTTCGTTGCTGGGCACGGGCTTTCTCTCGTGGCGAGCAGGGGCTACTCTTCCTTGCGGTGCGCGGGCTTCTCATTGTCGTGGCCTCTCTCGTTGCGGAGCACGGGCTGTAGAGCGCAGGCTCAGTAGCTGTTGCGCACGCACTTAGCTGCTCCTCGACATGTGGGATCTTCCCTGGCCAGGGTTCGAGCCCATGTCCTCTGCATCGGCAGGCGGATGCTCAACCACTGCCCCACCAGGGAAGCCCCACAAATACATTTTTAAAAAAACCTCTGTTAGAATGTGTGCTCATTTTAGCGTTATCCCTCATTAGTGTCGTTCACCTCTTTGACGCCAAAGTGATTTAAATTCCTGATACATATGGAGGCACTGCTGTTGCACCTGTTCCTGGTTTCCGGTTCCCTCTGGAATTGCCACTTTGCTGTGTCCTACAGATTGATTACTTCAACAATCAGATCATCGTGGACCTCGTGGAGCAGCAGCACAGGGGCATCATTGCCGTCCTGGATGACGCCTGCATGAATGTCGGCAAAGTCACCGATGAGATGTTCCTGGAAGCGCTTAACAGTAAATTGGGCAAACATGGTCATTTTTCCAGCCGAAAGGTAGTGTGTATAATGAGAACTTCCTCTCGCTTTGATCATTAAGATTTTCCTCATTGTTTGACAGAATTAAATGACTTTATATGTTGGGTTGAAAGAATGTCCACTCAAGTGAGAAGGACCACAAACATCCATGAAATGATGTATTGCTGTGGATAAATTCTGCCTTTCTGGTGTATAGGATAGCGAGATTGATAGACATCATAATGTCCAGGAGAGGGAGCTCTAGACTATTCAATTTGCTAGAGGTAGGAAAAATGAACATGATTCTTTAGAAAGCATGATGTCATTTATAACCAATAGACACAGAGTCCTTGTTCATGTGCTAGGATTTTGCTCCTGCATCTGATAATTCTGGCACTGAAAATAGCTTTTGTCCTTGACTTTTTACTGCAATCCTCAGTTATAAAAATGTAGTATGTGTTTTCTGCTGTAGTTCTTCCGACTACGTGACTTCCTTGAAAACAGAGAAATTCCAGCTGAAATCCTAGTGTTACAAGGCAGCTCATTCCTTAAATGAATGGTTATCCTTCTTAAGTCCCTATTTTTCACATTCTAAAAATGTTATAAGCAGATAGTATCTCCATGATAGTTGGTGGCAGTCGTGGTTATCCGACATTTGTGCTGTGCCTTGCATATAGTACGTTTGCCATAATACTTGGCATAGAAGAGACACGCCATCACCCCTAGGTGTTCCCTACAAATGTAGGCTTGTCTAGCAACCATAAGCTGAAGGACAAACAGGCCCCATTCTTCTTCACTTCCAGAAGGAAAGGGGCCAACGTTTCTGCTCCTCCATAATTCCATATAAATCTATGACCCACTGCCACTTTTTAGCACGGATAAATCTGTATTCTGACTTTGTCCCTTCTGAAATTATGTAGTCGGAACAGTAAGATTCCCCAACTAACTGGAGAAAGCACAGATCATCAAGAAATAGATTACTGGCTGATATTTTTTTGAGACTAGTTTATTTCTAAAATATTCTCCTCGGTCTGTTACTGAGGACTAACTTGTAGTGTGCTGTAAGTCAGCTTTCAGATGCTACAGTCTGATCTTTGACATTAGGGGTCTAGCTAGGGTTATTCCTTCAGTCATTTCCTATTTGTAACACAGATACTTAAGTGCGTCTCATTTTCCAGGTACAATCCTGGGTGCTGGGGACAGAGCAGTGAGCCAAGTTAGAAGCCACGTAAATAATTTAGAGTGGTGCTTTTAAAGACGGCATGATTACAGGGCAAATGTCCTGTCTCTGAGGGGTTGGGTATAAATGTCCTTTATAATCACAATTCAGGTTTTGGAGACTCGCCTGGCACTGGTAGGCAATCTGTGTTTGTCAAATTCAGTTGAATTGGTCACAGTCATACCAAATAGATCTTATGAAATATTGAATTCCAAACTAAAACAGGCAAGGCTCCGCTTTGTTTAAATAAATAACTATGATTCTCATGTGAGAAATCACTTCATTTTGTTATGTTTCACCTTGGCCATTTACACACTCGAATTTATCAACCAAATATTGTGAAATATAGTTTCATATTTACAGTAGAAACTGTACGTACGGTGCTTTTGAGCAGCTGCTACTGGCTTGATAGGAAATGCTGAATAGTAATTTATCTGTGGAGGTGGAATTTTTTTTTTTTTTTTTAATGTGGGAGCCCAGGTTTTCCCAACTCTCAGACCAGGTGGCTCCTTTCTCCCTCAGCGTCCTCCCCCAGACAAATCCTGAGATGGAAGTTTTTTGTGTGTTCTTTTCTGGGATCTTTGCCTAATGAAGGAAAGAAATGAAATAACCAAGCCGTCAGGGTATTTTCATCACTATGAGTCTTTCTGTTAAATAAATGCTATTATTCTGTATGTTAAAGCAGGTATTATCATTGCTATTGGTTATTAATGATTAGCTAGAATTATCGGCAGGCTAAATAAGGAGTTTCTGGCTTATGCTTATTTAGGGGCTAAATTGTTCCTCATGCCTTAAAGTTATCATGGAGAGGCAGGCAGATGATCCAATAAACCATAAAATAACTGTAAAATATTATTAACATATAAAGTTGAACGATAAATACATAACTTGTATTATTTTTTATAAAGTAAAGAAAAATCTAAAAACTTCTGTGTTTAGATCAGTTAAGACTTTGCAGTATCCAAATGTAAGAATATTCAATTATAATAGCATAGATATCTCTTGGGTCCTTTTCCTTTGGGCATTCTATAAGTAAAAGGGTTTTGTAAAAGTGGTTAATAAGAGAGAGAGAAGGAAAGAGGAATTAAATGAGACCCCTCTGCATGTTAGACACTTTGGTCTCCATAGTTCATTTAGCCTCCAGACCAACTCTCTGAGATAAGTGATTACTAAAGGAAACAGAGCAAGTAGGTGGTAGAGCCAAGACTGGAACCTCAGAACTCTGACACTAACTTCCTATAATTATTCATTTGTTGAATTAATAGGCTCATTATTCCTTTAATAATCTAGACATCCACATAGAACCCACCAACCTGGTTAGGCTTGTTTGTTGTCTGACACTACAAGTCAAGTGGTGTTTGTATGTAACTGCACTCAATGCTTATGGATTCTTAGACGTCTGCTTTTGAATCTATAGGATATCAAGTGATCCTTCACAGGGCGCTCAAAGAATCTAGGTGCTACTGTAATAAGGAAATTGCAGAAAGTTATAGAGACCCAGGGCTATATAAAAACTGCCTTCCTATAAAGTTCCTCTTCAGTGAGAAACAGTCGCAGAAGGTTGATCTGCGAAGCGATAGACCTGGAGTCCCGGCTTAGCAGAAGACAGGTGAGCCAGGTTGTTGTGTACGTAGGAGAGTACAGACATTGCATTCAGTCCCAAGAATCCTTCCCAGAGCTACCGCTTACCAGCTGGACCTTGGGCCCGTTACCTAATCTCTTTGAACCTTAGTTTCCATGTATGTAAAAGAGAGCCCATAATACTTAGTTTAGATGTCAGTTGTGAGTATGGAATGAGATGTCCATGCCTAGGAGATAGCAAACCCTCAATATGATCCTCCTTAAGTGGGACATGGAGGAGAAAGAGACTCTGTCAGTCAAGGTAGGCTGGGCTGTGTTAAGATAGCAGCCAAGATTTAAGTGTCATAGACAATAGAAGTCTGGTTCCCTCCCAGGGAACCAGACTTCTTCCATCTTCTGGCTCTTCCAGCCCCTGGGGACTATTCTCTGCATCCAACTAGTGGGAGGTGAAAAGAAAGTACAGAGGAGAATCACCCACTTCTTACCTGCTTTGGCCTTGAGCAGCCTCAGCTCGCTTGAACTCACCTTCCATCATCCAGAACTTGGTCACTCGGCCAAGAAATGAAGTCTGACTATGTGGACTTCTGGTGAAAGTTCTCAGTCTTTACCACATTTGCCAAATTAAGTCAAGCCCCACTCAGTGTGATTTCCTTCATAATGATATCGTGATTTGTGACATGATTATCCTCTCCTATTAAGTTGGAATATATTTTTAGGAAAGAGAGAATGTCTGTTTTCAAGATCATCCCCTTCTTGATTTCTTAGCTCTGCGCCTCGGACAAAATCCTGGAGTTTGATCGAGATTTTCGAATTCGACATTATGCGGGTGACGTGGTGTGAGTATCTTACTTTGGTACCCGATGTGATGATTTGCATGCAGCCTCACTTCAGAAAGTATAGTCAAGGAAAATGGAAATTGCTTTTGTATTCATTTGCATTTTCCAGCCATTTCATATGCCAGTATATTTTAATTTCTTCACTTAAAACATTGGCATAGCTTCATTCATCCCTTGCTTTTCAAACATTTATTGAAGACACACCACGTGACCATACACAGTTCCTGGCATTGTTGGCACACTCAAGTCAGAATCAGCTGATGGTTAAATAAACCATGGAAGTATGTTAAGAACTGGGATAGAAAGGTGGGTAATATGGGCCGTGCCCTGAAGAAGCTAACAGTTTAGTGGAGGGTACAGGCAGAATACATGATAAGTCGTTATAATGGAGAACAGAAAGGGTTAAATTGGAGACACGCAAGGCATTGTGGGAACACTGAGGAGGAGTAATTAACCCAGAGTGAGGACTGTGGCCAAGCCTTGTAGGAAGTGACGTCCCAGCTGAGTCCTAGAAGTAAAAGAGGCTTAGCCAGGAGACAGAATTAGGAAGAGAAGAGCAAGAGAGGGCATTCCAAGCAGAAGAGATAGCAGGCCTGCAGGCCCAGAGGTGAAAGTCACCATTGTACATAAAGAACTACTAGTGGTTGGGTAACTATATGAGCAAAAACCAGTTTACCATATGAGTTTTCAAGTGTTATTTGAAGAAGTGAAATTCTCACAAGCTACATTTTCTGATTATAATACAATAAAAGTAGAAATTGGGGAAGAAAATGAAACTAAAAAAATATAACCGCCTCAGTATTTTCATTTCCTAGGGCTGCTGTAACAAATGACCACAAATTGGTGACGTAAAACAGTAGAAGTTTATTCTTTCACAGTTCTGGAGGCCAGAAGTTAGAAATCTAGGAGTCGGCAGGGCCACACTCTGGAGGCTTTAGAGGATTGTTCCTTGCTTTCCCCAGTGTCTGGTGGCTGCCAGCATTCCTTGGTTCGCGGCTGCATCACTCCAGTCTCTGCCTCTGTGGTCACACTGCCTCTTCCTCTTCAGGGTGTCTGTGTTAAATCTGCCTCTGTCTTAAAACTACACTTGTGTTGGCATTTAAGGCCCACCTGAATACACGGGATGAATTTCTCCTCCCAAGGTCCTTAACGTAATCACATCTTTTACCATATAAGGTGACATTCGCAGGTTCCAGGGAATTTGACATGGTTGTCTTTCAAAGGTGGCATTTTCCAGTCTGCTACACTTAACTATGTTTTGCCCACCCAACACTGCTTACTATCTTGTTTTTGTTTGAAGTCCCCTCTTTTCCTTTCTGCTTATTTTTTACATTAGGAATTCTATTCATGTAACCCATTACAGGAAGAAATTAAACGACGACAGAAAGCAAATGATCGTCTCTATAAATGCCAAAAAGACATTTGAGGAAATTTTAATAGCTGTTCCTGATTTAAATTAAAACTCTAGAATCATAAAATAAAATGGCTCAAAATTATCATCCCCCCTCTGTCAAGCTAGCCGTTAGCGCTGGGATGGCACCATTATCCACTTTTTCTGGTGCTATTTCCAGGTTCCAGAATACTGAAGAGGGAAGATCCAGTACCACGCAGATATCTGCCTCTGAAAATCCAGGCCTCACTTATAGGGTACTTTTTATACAGCCCAGGTTGGCATAACTGCAGAGCTGGACAGAGGCCTTAGAGAACATGCAGGGCATGAAGAAATTTACGCAGAGTGTGTAAAATTCTTACCCAAGGTCACACAGCAAGTTTATGGAATAGCTGAGACAATAACTAGGCTTTCAGACTCGCAGTCCAGAAAGCTAGCCAGCCCCACAGAGGAATATTTGATGCCTCAGACTTGCCCTCCTCTTGTTAAGCTCTTCAACCCTTTTTCAGATTTTTGCTGGGAATCTTCTGTGAGCACAATACTTTATAAAGTATGGTCCCTGCCCACAAAGAGCTTTCCATGTAAGATGCATACATACATACGTGGTTGTGTGCATGTATTTATTAACACGCACTCCCATATATATATATACACATACACACGTTTATATGCATACACTGATACAGCAAAAGATGGTTGAACATAATTGCCATATGAGTAATAATGTGTTGTCAGAATTCAGAATAAGCAAATGATATAATACTTCTAACTGTGTGTGGTAAACCCAGGAAGGCAGATGCTGGTCCTTGGGTGCTAGGAATTATTTTTATAGGAAAAAGGGGAAAGGAGGCTAAAAATATTTAGGAAGTAGTAACTAGGCCCATTTGACTGGAGTGTATCCTTTGGTGGCATAGAGAAGTAGAAACGCCTAGAAAAGTAGATTGAGATCAAATCACAATGAGTCTTAAAGGCCAAAATAAGGAGTTTGAAGTTTGAATTGTATGGGTCCAGTGATAGATGAAGAGTCAGGTGACTTCAAGGGCTCAGTCAGAAGAGACTTGCAGGTATTAGGAAGAAGCCCGAGGTTGGAGGACGCGAGGAACTAATTTTGGACCTGACGGCCTTAAAGTACGCCCATGGGCGGCACAGCCTGAAGGAACGTTCTTGCAGAATTAGACACGTAAGGCTGGAACATTGGTGCGGGGTCAGGGTTCGATGCGATTGACAAGGAAGACGATACAGTCAGGCAAGAAAGGAGAGCTGGAAGCAGCGGCTGCCTCTGTAGGGTTGCTACTTACCCAGTCTCCTCTCAGCCTGCTGTAATCATGCAGAACCCTCCCTTCCTGTTATCCCCACCTCATCCCCCAGTTTTCTCCCTCTAGAGCCATGCCAGTCACCGCAGCAGAGCAACCCCCATTCCTGCCTTTGTCACCAGCTGCAATCTTAGCTGGACCTTCAAGACGTTGCTCGCGTCCCTTCCTCCAAACCATGGACACTGACCTTTTCACTTCCTCTTGAGCACTCCTCGCATGTGCCTGCTCCCGCCCTTTCATTTAATCGGTTTCCCTGTGTGATCTGCCTTCCTCTTTCTCTTCTGCTTATCCAAATCTTACCATCCTTTGCAGTTCTTCTTGGATTCTTTTCTCCCACCCTGAGCACAGTGAGCAAGCCTTAGGCAAGTCATTTGACCTCCCTACGGATGAGACTGTTAGATCCTGTACATTGCCGTTTTGCTTTTATCTTAGGAATGCTGGATGATAAATACAGCTGTCTTTTTAAAAGTCATCGTCTTGAGGTAAGCAACAAACCAGTAGAGAATGATGATCTTAATCATAATGATGACACTGATGTTTGCTCTCCTTTTGAGGACTAGAAACAGCACCCCCTCTGTACAGGAGGTGAATTTGTTATTCTTTAACCCAGCACTGGGTGGACAGTATTAGCTTTATAGATGATTGGTTGCATAATTTAACTGTGGAAAGGCGTGTAGACTTCTAGAAAAGCTTAAAAGTGGCTCTTGCTTGGTGAATAATGTGTGTGTTTGTTTTCTCTCTCAACTAGCTACTCTGTCGTTGGTTTTATTGACAAAAACAAAGACACTTTATTTCAAGATTTCAAGCGCCTCATGTATAACAGGTAGGATTGAAATTTTATTTTTTGTCTTTATGTTAAGCTCTTTGACATGTATATTACGTAATATGTATGCGCGTGATTATTTTATGTGACGATTTTAAGAGTTTCTGGAAATTTTTCTAGTTCTGCTTGATCATACTTAATGAGTGAAATAATATATTACTTTATGATGATAAAATCTGTAAACTTAGGGCGGGAACCCTGTTATTAATACGACGTTCCTTGATTTCCCTTGGGTTGCCTCAGTTTCTCTGTTCATTGCCGCCATCCTCCGACACCCCCGCCGGTATACTTAGCAGTCCCCCGGCCAGGCCAGTGGCCATGGGAGAGTGTCAAATAACCTCTGGCCCAGCCGAAAGCTTTACATACTCAGATTCCCACCGTAGTGTCTTTGTAGTGTCTCCAGCCAAGGGACCACCCTAATATCAGAGTGGCTGTGGTGTCAGTGGTGATAGATCCCGAGTGGTCAGAATCTTCTCACAATCCAAGAAAATGTGAAAAATCTGTGGAGAAATAAAACCAGGCAGAGGATAGCAAGTTCACACCCAGTACGGATGCCTTGGAAAGAAGGCCTACGAAGAAGAGAAGCTTCCTAGCCAGCTGCTTCTTTTGGATTAAAGTGTTGTCGCTCGCGTATTAAGTCCACTCAGCCTGTTGGTCAGTAGTTCAGACAAGGTATATGGAGCACCTCTGAGCTACACGTTCTTCTGTGCTCTTGGGGTACAAAGCCCCTGCCCCCCTGAGGTCTTTTATTCTAGTGGAGATGACGGTTAATAAAACAATAAAACAACGAACTTTCAGGTGGTAACAAGTGCTGTGAAGAAAAGTAAAGTAGGTGAGAGATTGAAGGGCACAGACCAGGAAGGGCCGGGGAGGCATTACAGGTAGGGTGGTCGGAAAAGGCTTCTTAAAAGAGGGGCCATTTGAGCTGAGACCTGAGTGAAGTGAGAGCGTGAACCATGAACATGGCGAGGAAGAGAGGGAGAGCATTCAGGCAGAGAGAAGGGCTAGTTCACCAAGGCATTAAGGTGGGAACGAGCTTGGGTGTGTTGAGGACGGGAGGAAGGCCAGTGTGGCTGAAATCAGTGAGGGGAGGGGAGAGCGATTGGGAATGACTGCAGAGAGGTCCACAGGGTCCAGCTCATGAAGAGTCCATGAGCCAAGCATGATGGGAAGCCATTGGAATGGATGATGTGATATGATCTCTATTTTAAAGAAATCATTGGAGCCGCTGTGTAAAACCCAGACTGTAAAGGGCAAGAGTAGACGTGCAGAGACCAAGTTGGAGGCTCGTTTAGTGATCCAGGCTGAGGCATGGATGGGGTTACAGAGATGATGAAAAGTGGTCTGAGTGGGTGATGTTTTGAAAGTAGAGCCAGCAAGATTTGCTGATGGATAGGATGTGTGATGTGAGAAAAACAGAAATCAAAGACGATGCCTGAGCAATGGGGAAGGGATGCTTGATTGTGGGAAGGACAAGAGGAGGCGCTCATTTTGGGGGGAAATCAAGAGTTTCGTTTTGGATACGTTTTGTCGGAGGTGCGTTTTGGGCGTCCAGTTGAAAATGCCAAATAGGCGATTGTTTGTGTGCATTTAGAGCTCAGAGTAAAGGCGGGACTAGAGATGTAAATTCATGGTCACCAGTCTATTGATAGTATTTAAAGCCATAGTCCTGGGTGAGTTTGTCTAGGGTGAACAGAGAGAAAAAAATAAAAGAGAGAAGAGGTTGGTTGAAAAATGAATCCCTGAGATACTCTACCATTTCGAGTCAAGCAAGGAAAGAACTAGCAAAGGAAACTGAGAGCACGCCTGTGAGTTAGGAAGAAAGCCAGGAATCTGGTGTCAGGGAGGCCAGGTCAAGTAAAAAAGATAAACTGTGTCAAACACTGTCAAGAGCAGAGTCCTATGAGGACCAAGATTCACCATTGGATTTGCAAACATGAAGGTCATCGGGACCCTGACAACACTGGCTTCAGTAGAGTCGTGAAGACAAGATGTCTGACGGAAGCGGGTGCGAGAGAATGCAGGAAATGAGAATGTGGAGAAAGTGTGTTTCAACAGTTCTTTCAAGAGGTTTTGGTATAAAATGGTTCATCTGTATGGATGAAGCCTCCGAGAGCAGAGATGGAACCACCACCACTAGAAAGTCACAGAGATGTGGGAATGTGAGAGGGGACCCACGTAAGAGCTGGTTTGGGGAGAAGAGAGTTTCAGAAAGAAGTTTCAATGCTCAGTTTATCAGGTAAGATGCACCCATTTTGAGAGAGAAATCAAAGAGTCTGGCATTGCTCTGTGTGTAGATAAGTCAAAAAGTCAAATCAGGAAAACGGCCTCAGTCGGCCAGTGACAAAGTCAGGGTGTGTTGCCCGGGGAAGGCAGCCAGGCTGTGTACCAGGAGGCTGCACAGGGTGGCATTGGTTACCTTCTTGGATTATCACAGCCCAGAGGTTCAGCTCACAGAGAACAGCTGCACCTTCTAGTGGTGGATTCACGTAACCCCCAGCTCACAGGACCAATGCAGAAACAGACCAGCGAGCAGATTTATTTCCAGCGGACAATCTAACGGTCTCATGGTGTGGAACACTTGCATGGGGATAACAGGCTCTTCTTCCCTATTGGAAAACCTGCCTGGGAAGTCAAATAGAGCTCTGTTAATTGACCGTGAAAAATATCACCTATAGAATGCTTAATTGCTTGGTAAGCCTGGAATCAGAACAAAGGAACTTAGATAAATCCAACAATTAAGGGCATCAGTCTAAGAAGAATCCATTTCACAACAGGGATGGTCTTGCCAAAGGTATAAAAACATTAAAAGTCTGTTCATTGCAACTTGTATATATCTCCGTAGTAGTAAAGGCCTTGCCAGGGGGATGGAAAGTCTTGAAATTATTTTGGTTAAAACCATCCTCCTAGATGGTGTTTAGATGGGCTACCTTTGCCTTTTCCATGCTTCCATGGCTAAATGACCTTTCCAGATTCAATCCTTTCTTTCCTTATATCTGTTTAAAGAGTAATCCCTGGACCTCTAGTTCTGTAGAGTATCCATGCATGTGTGCAGGCACATGCATGTGTGTGTATATATAAAGGGAAGGAGGCAAGGAGCAAGCAGGTGGCATGCGAGGTGCACAGATCGCTCTTTACCACTCTCTCGTTAGCCAGCTAAGTTCCGCCTTATCTGTTATACGTACTGGGTTTCTGGATAAATAAGCTTCCCTTTTAAGGGAAAGTTTCTTTTAAATAAGTTTGAAAAGTATGTTGACTTACTGGCCTGAAAGTTCTTTTTCTTTAAAACAGTTTTATGTGTCTGTTTTGATTCATTATGCATCAATTCTACTGTTTAATAATGTAATAATAATAAACATCTTATTCCCTTCATTCTCAACATTCCCCCCTCCCTTCATTTACAAGGTAGTGTCTGAAACAAGACCAAAAGGGAGTAAGGTGCAACTGAGGGTAGAAAAGCCAGTGATTTTCTGTCTTGGATGTGCATCAGGATTTTCAAAGTGCACACGCTCTAGTTTCTGGAAATTCTATTCCAGAGGTGTTAGGAAGGCATCCAGGCATTGTGGGCACTAAAGGTTGAGAACCATTGCCTCAAGTTCTCTCTCTGCTAAAGATTGAAATGGAAAAGTTAAGGAAAAGCAATAAACATTTATGTGGTTTTGTTTTTTTTTTTTTGCGGTACGCGGGCCTCTCACTGTTGTGGCCTCTCCCATTGCGGAGCACAGGCTCCGGACGCGCAGGCTCAGCGGCCATGGCTCACGGGCCCGGCCGCTCCGCGGCATGTGGGATCCTCCCGGACCGGGGCACGAACCCGTGTCCCCTGCATCGGCAGGCAGACTCTCAACCACTGCGCCACCAGGGAAACCCTATGTGGTCATTTTTATTGATACGTGTATCATTGGAAAATTATGGAATAGGAGTAGAAGGTAATAAAACTGGGTCCATGAACCACAGATCATGCATTATTTTATAGCCACTTTTGATGGCAATGGCGAGGGTTAGGACTGTTTTTCTTTTTCTGCCTTCATTCACAGACGCAGTCAGTCTTCACCTCACCGTTTATCTTCCTCACTCTTGTCATCCATTCTGGCAGTTTGCTGCTATTATTTAGAGCCTTTTTGTACAGAAATTTACTAGGTGTTTGGGAAACCAACTCAATTTTCTCGGTTTTATATCAGGAAAAGAAAAGTGGGCAAAATGATGGCAGCAGTAAACACATTCAGGAAAAAAAAAATCCATGTTAGGTCTTTTCTATTGTCAATCCCCAATTAAAAAAAAAAAAAAAAACTGATGAGAGAAAAATTTCCAGGATGCAAGCACCATTTCGAGTTCCAATTACTTTAAAATCAAAAGCACCCAGTGTTGTGTTCGTTTCAGGTGTACAGCAAAGTGAATCAGTTACACATGTACATATATACACTCTTTTTTAGATTCTTTTCCCATATGGGTCATTACAGAGTATTGATTAGAGTTCCCTGTGCTATACAGTAGCTCCTTATTAGTTATCTATTTTATATATAGTAGTGTGTATATGTCAGCCCCAACACAACATTGTAAATCAACTATAGCTCTCCAATAAAAATTTTTAAAAAATCAAAAGCACCCAAAATGAACCAGGAAGAAAATCAGAGCCGAGACCGCTGTACATGTTTATAAAAATGTCTCCACTGAGCCAAATAAAGAATACAGTATATCATTTTTAGCCTGAAAACTGGCCTTAAGTACACTTTAAGAATTGGATTGCAGCCGTCTTAGTGTCACATCAATAAAATATTGTAACCGCCGGTGCTACCTATAAATGTGTTCATAATTCAGCTGCAGTAAAGGGATTTACTAGATGACAATGTAAAAGTGGTTATTTTCTATTCCTATCTGTGTTTTTTGAAAGACCTGGCTTTTTGTGACCTATACTGTATGAATATTTGTTTCAATTAAAAGATGCTTTCTCTTTCATGACTTCTGCCCATGACATTGAGGATTGTTTTCCTACTAGTGGTTTGTTCTCATTCTTTTAACGACCACCAAAACCATTTTATTTTAGGTATATGGTATCAGAGCTATGCAACCATTTGAGGATCCCGCATAATAATAACATGGAGGTCACTTTAAAGAAGTTTAAAGAATTTTTCAAATGTGGTCTCGTTTGGACACATCTCACTCTGTGGTGCAGTGTCTGTAATTATACTCTCAGCCTAATTTTCTGGATGGAATCATTTTTCCAATCAGGGCTTGTGAGCTCTGTCTGCAATGCAATCGTGGCTCCCAGGATACAGTTCAACAGGATTGCTTAGCAATTCATATTCAGCTTATATGAATGTAGCATTCAAACCACTCTTTCTGTGCTTCTCAGTTCAAATCCTGTGCTGAAGAATATGTGGCCCGAAGGCAAACTGAGCATTACAGAGGTGACCAAGAGACCTCTGACTGCCGCCACCTTATTTAAGAATTCTATGATTGCTTTAGTAGACAACCTTGCATCAAAGGTAATTACTGTCTTTTTTAAATATCCATTTCATTTCATAGATTCCCTCTTGATGTATGTTATAGAGAATGTATGTGTGCTTTGCTTTGTAGGTGATTATAGTAAATCAAATTTAAGAACATATTAGAAGTGAGTGTTGCAGTAGAATTCTTAATCCTGTTTTGTTTGTTTGTTTTTTAACATGGCTTGGTAAAACAGTTGTTTGTGTCCCAGATGAAATGCTCTTCTTAAATTTGGGCCTTTTATCCTACTGTAGTCATTAATGGGAAAGTCTTAGTAAGACCTTTAAAAAAAAAAAAACAAGCAGTATACTACAGGCATAGTATATGCCTGACAAAATAAACTTCAGCCCTGTGCTGAAGACAGGGCCTGGCTTAAAAAAAAAAAATCTTGAAATAAATTGTAACATATACCATCTTTCTGTTGTATCTGAATACAAAATGACCAGACAGAGGTTTAAGAGGAAGTTTAGTATTTAAGTATTGTCCTTAGGGTGTTTGAAATAGTTGAAATGAAAAGATGTATTATTGGCAGTTATTTCTGCTTTTTATTGTTCCTTTGAGGTCTAATACTGTTTGATAACTTCAGTCTGGGATTTTTTTTCCCCTTAAAGAACAGATTTCTACTCTTAACTGCTGCTGTTGACAAGTTTGATAAATTAGGCAGCATTCTGGGACTCATTATTTTTAGTGCCTTCATTTTTATCTTTCTCTTCTGGTGCTTTTCCAGTATATTTTTTCGTCTTCATTTTTAACTTTTTTTTTTTTTAATCAACTTCCTCTCTAAAAATTTAAATCTATATTATTTTTGGTTACTTCCCTGTGGATAAATTAGGCAAATGCCACAAGAACACATCTATTCAGTAGCTTTCTGTTCTTTTCGTCAGGATTCTTTGGCCTCAGGTGACAACAGATAAGCACAATGTGTTGGTTTGTATAATCAAAAATCCAGAAAGGCAGGGGGAGGGGTAAGGACACAGGAGCGTAGACTAGAATACCCTTAGGGCCCCTCCTCTTGTCCCTCAGCTTCTCTCTGCATGTCAGCTTCAACCTGTCTCATCCAGCAAGAAGGAAAGTGAACCTAGAAGGAACGCCTGGGACACAAGAAACAGAGTTGAACACAGAATTTTATAAAATGTATTTTATACAGTACATTAATTATAAATATATTGTTTATAAAACATATTCGATTTGTTCAATTAACTAGAAAAGAATCACTTTTGTTTTCTAAATTTGGTAGTTAAATGTGAATTTTTAAATAAAAATTCTAGAACCATCTATAATTTCTGTATGGCCAATTGCATTCAGCTACTAAACAACTGAACCCTCCTTCCCCAAATTAGTGGCTTAAACAAGAGAGACAGGGCTTCCCTGGTGGCGCAGTGGTTGAGAGTCCGCCTGCCGATGTAGGGGACACGGGTTCGTGCCCCGATCCGGGAAGATCCCACATGCCGCGGAGCGGCTGGGCCCGTGAGTCATGGCCGCTGAGCCTGCGCGTCCGGAGCCTGTGCTCCGCAACGCGAGAGGCCACAACAGTGAGAGGCCCGTGTACTGCAAAGGAAAAAGGGAAAAAAAAAAAACAAGAGAGACATTTATTTCTCTCTCTGTAAATGAAGTACAGGAGAAGTTATCCCAGCACTGCTATAGCAGCTCTAAGGTTATTAGAGACAAGTTCCTTCTGTCTTTCTGCTCTACCATCCTAGTGCTTGGCATCCCTTCTCCTGGTCCAAGATGGCAATTGGAGCCTCTTCCCTTTTAAAGAGACTTCCTGGAAGTCTCATATAGCACTTTAGCTACATCTCATTTGCTGTACCTAGTTGCCAAGGAAGCTGGGAAGTGCCTTTTTATTCTGGTCAGCAGTGCACCCACTTAGAAGTAAGTTTTCTGTTTTGAAGTAGGAAAAAAAGTTACCGTGTGTGAGGTAGGCAATGAGTCTAGCAGTCTCTGCTACAGCTCCCCAGGCTGTGTGAGGTGGGGGAATGAGGGAGAGAGTAGGGACAAGCAAAAGAATAGAGACAACCTATCAGTCTAATAGAAGGCAGGAAGGTGGGCAGGGCAGAAACAAAGGAAAAATGTTACATTTAGAAAATACATACATGATAGAAATGAATCTAATTAATTGGTACTCACCATAAATGTAAATAGACGAAACAGACTGGATAGGTGGAAAACCCAGGTATAGGCATACCTTGTTTTATTGCAATTCACAGGTAGTGCATCATTTTTTACACATTGAAGTTTTGTGGCAACCCTGCAACAAGTAGGTTTCCCAGCAGCACTTTCTCACTTGTATCTCTGTGTCACAGTTTGGTAATTCTTGCAGTATTTCAAACATTTTCATTATTGTTGTATTTGCTATGGTAATCTGTGACCAGTGATCTTTGATGATCTATGACTCGCTGAAGGCTTAGGTGATGGTTAGCGTTTTTTAGCAATAAAGTAGTTTTAATTCGGGTGTTGGTTTTTTTTTAGGCATAATTCTATTGCACCTTAATAGACTAGTGTCATGTAAACATAACTTTTGTATGCACTGGTAAACCAGAAAATTCGTGTGACTTAGCCTATTGCAGTATTCATGTTATTGCCATGGTCTAGAACTGAATCTGCAGTAACACCAAGGTTTTGCCATGTTGTTTATAGGAGCTACCTAGTTGACACTACGCAGAAAGATTAAGAACAAAAAGGTGGGTAAAGATATATCAAGCCCCCCCCAAAAAAAAAACCTGGTGAAAGCAATATTAATGTGAAAAAACATAGAACTTAAGGGAAAAAAATTATTATTACAGATAAAGAGACGATCATAATAAAATGAAAATACTCAATAAAGACATTTTGAACTAGCTACCTAACAGCACAGCCATGATGGTACTTGAACTCTATAAAGCAAAAAAAAAAAAAAAAAGAACCTGAAAAAATGTAAAGGACAAAATTGACAGGTCCACAGTCCCAGAGGGAGATTTTAAACCAACTCTACCAGAAACAGATAGATCAAGCAAAAACCTTAGTAAGAGTGCAGCAGCCAAATTTAAACTCTATCTAATAGATCAAAAGATCTCTATACCCAGGGGATAAGAAATACATATTCCTTTCAGGTATACATGCAACATTTACAAGAATTGACCACATGCTAGATCACAAAAGAAGTCTCAACTGTTTTAACAAATGTATATATAGATGCATCTCCATCCTCACAGCAAATGAAATGAAAATCAGCATTAAAAAAGTTTTGTTTTTTTTTTTAAATCTGCTTGGGAACTTAAAAATACTCCTAAAGCGGTCTACTTGTTATGCCTTTATTTAAAAAAACAACAACAAAAAAAAAAAACAAGGAAGACTGAAAGTAAATGAGTTAACTTCAACTCAAGAAGCCAGAAAAGGAAATCCAAAGAAAATCTAAAGAAAAAAATTAAGAAAATAAGTTTTAAATAGCAAAAACTAAAAGTAATCAAAAAATTAATCAAATAGACCTTTAAAAAACTTACTTTAAAAAGAGAAAATAATGTTAAGAATGAAAAAATGCTACTTTATATACTGCAGAGATTTTTGAAAGTATCAGAATATTATGAACAACTGCATGCCAGTGAATTTGAAAAATTAGTTTTCTAGAAAAATGTTATCAAAATTAACTCAAGAAGAAATAGAAAGCCTGAATAAATCAGTAACCTTAAAGATTCTGAATCACTAATCAGAAGTCTGCCTTCCCCCAATTCTGCCAAGAACTTCAGGCCCAGATGGTTTTACAGGTAAGTCTTACAAATCCTTCAGGGAGCCAGTAATTCCTATCATACATACACTGTTTTCGAGGAAGGGAAGAAGAGAGGCCACTACCCAATTCATTTTATGAGCTTAATATTACCTTGGTACAAGGTTAACATGAAAAAATGAAATTAGAGATGATTTTCACCTAGGAACATCAACATGAAGAGTTTTAAAATACATGTAAGTAATGCATTTTCCAGCAACAGGGTGAACAAAACACCCCCTAAAACCAACTGAGAGCAACCAAAAATTGGTAAGTTATAAAAACCAACTTCCTGAATACGGTCACAAACTAACAAGAAAGCAAAGAATATGCAGGCCTGGTGCTGAGTGAAGGCAGAAATTAACTGAATGAAGGGAAAAATAACTAGAGCACCAGAGCTGCTTTCACCCTGTCAGCATCTGTTGAAGCGGGTGACTTTGAGTATCCAAGGCTGGTCCTTGGAGGGAAGCCCAGGGCCTGCCCAGAGTAGGGTGACTAACAAGAGACCACAAACCACATGCATACTCACACATATGTACACACACAACGGTGGGTCTCCAGAGGGCTGCCTCCCCAGAGAGCTACCTCTAGAATGAGCTAGAAATAACCCCTCATTATCTGAAAGGAAAACTGCCCGTCTTGGTCCTTGGCACTGAGCCAAGCAGGGTGGGTGACCATCCCTTGAGAATTTATAATTGTAAGCCAGCTTTTATGAGATTTGCAGTCCAAATTCACACTACCTGGGTGGCCTGAAAAGGCTCAAGCCTGGTCAATTCAGGTCTGGTATTGCCCCCAGGCATCTGATGGAAGCAAGGTGAGGGAACCACCTTCATTCCAGACCTTAAAGAACTTCCACAGATGGAGTTCTAAGGAAAATAAGGAGTTCATAGTGCTCTGCAGCGGGAGAGGCCACAGCAGTGAGAGGTCTGCGTACTGCAAGAAAAAAAAAAAGAAATGAAGGGCCTAAAAATATGAGAACTAGTAATTGAGAGCAGGTAACTAGGCAATTGATAGAAATAAAAACTAAATAATTAAAACTCAGTGGATAGGTTTAACATTAGTTTAGACAAAGCTGAAGAGAGAATAGGGAAATGAAAGAAACAATTGAAGAAATTATCCAGAATCCCACTTAAAGAGACCAAGAAATTAAACTTATAAGAGACACATTAAGAGACATGAAGATAAAATGAAAAGGTCTAACATGCATCTAACCAGAGTCAAACAAGGAGAGGAGAGAGTGGGTAGAATGATAGAAGGAAGAGAAAAAAGAATCTCAAGAATGATGAAAGACACCACTCTACAGGGTCAGGAAGTCCAGTGTATCCCGAGCTGGAAAAATTAAAAGAAATCTGCTCCCAAGCACCTAGTGAAACCCCAGAATACCAAAGATGAAGAAAATACCTTAAAAGCAGATTAGCTTTGAAGAGAAAATAACTAAACCAGAATTCTATACCAAGAGAATTTATATTTTTCAAGAACAGAGACACGACAAAGAATCTTTCTGAAAAATAAAAACAGAGAGTTAGAACCACAGTAAAGGAAATTCTAAAAGATATATGTCAGATAGGAGGATGTCTGATTACTGAATGAAAGTCTGAAATGCAAAATGAAGAGCAAAGAAATTGGTAAATATGTGGGTGCATATAAATAAGCTGACTCTGTAAAATAATATTTTATTGGATTAAAAATACAGGTTAGGGCTAAGTAGCACAACAACAATAGCATATAAATTGGAAGGGTGGGTGATTATAATTCAACTGTTTAAGGTCCTTGGTTGTTCAGGAAAAGGATAAAAGTATTGGTTATATATATACACCAGTACCAAAAGTATTGGTATATATATATCTCATGAGTTATAAATACATATAAAATTTTCTAGTGTAGTCATTGAAAGAATAGAAATGAGCTTATAACTTCCAAACTAGTGGTTGGGGGTGGGGGAAGCCAGAATGAGAAAAAAAATCATTAGTCTTAAAAAACATAGGAAAGAGGGGACAAAATAACATAGGAAAGCTGGGACAAATAAAGATGGTAGAAATAAATCCAAATATATTAGTAATTACAGTGATTATAAATGGAGAAAAATTATCAAATCAGATTAAAGAAAAAGAATACAGATATATTGCCACTTATTAATGACATCTAATCATAACAGAAAAGTTGAAAGTTTACATTTAAAAAGATATATCAGGCAAATTCTGACATTCTGGGACCTTAATCCAATTTCAGGACCTGTAGTGGCTCAGCAGTGAGCTGCCTCCCATCCCTGAAAGTGCCAGACTATTTTCCATTCACTTTTAACTCCCAGGTTTAGCTCTTCAGGATTCCAGACCAACATGTAGTTCTGCATCCAAGGTCTCAAGTTCCAGCTTTCATCCCCTCACGGCTGCCTCTCCAGATCGACGGTTGCCTCTAAGACACCCCTCTGGACTTTAGTCTTACTCTCATCTTGGCTATGTTATCAGCTCTTGATACATTGAGATTTCTCCCCTCTCCCCGTATTTTGTGTAGCACTTTTATTCAGTGACTTCCTCAGGAAGGTTGATATGAATTGCCTAGTCCTCCATCACCAGAAGTGCGTTTTCTCAGAGTCCACACAGTGGTTTTGTTTTGTTTTGTTGTACTTTTAAATATTTTATTTATTTATTTTATTGACATACATACAATTGACATACAACAGTGTATCAGTTTCAGAGGTACAACATAATGATTCAATATTTGCATATTTTGCAAAATGAGCACCACAATAAGTCTAATTAACATCCATCACCATGCACAGTTACACTTTTTTTTCCCTGTGATGAGAACTTTTAAGATTTACTCTCTCAGCAGCTTTCAGATATACAATACAGTATTATTAACTATAGCACACAGTGTTTTTAAATGCATGTCTTATCGCCACCTAGATGAGCCTTTTGACTCTAAAGAATGACTTCTACTAATTTTATATACTTCTTGATACCTCATAAAGCGCTCTGAACAGTCAGTAAATTATTAAATGAACTTGAATTTGCTTTTGACTCTATTTGATACTGTTCAACACATGTTAAATATCAATAGATGAATATCTATCTAAATCAGGTATCTTCTGCCTAATACATATACTGATTGGTGTACTTTGGCAAAGGATGTTTTTCACAGAAATATAGGGAGAAACACGTTCGTAAGTGCAAGATAATAAGATCACTGTCAACTTTGGAAATTTAACCTTAATAAGACACTTAGAATTTGTCAAATTTAGGATTTCTTAGGTTGAGTCCATCTGGATACTTACAAAGGAGAGAGGAGGCGGTGTTTATAAATTGAAACAGAATGCTGATTAAATATAGAGAAAGCATTTCCACTGGCTTCCTTATCTGAAGGTTTTTATGTTACTAACCGGGATGAAAGGGCATTCCCCCACCCCTTAGCTGGTCATGAAGTGTCTATTCCAGTGTTACCACTTCCTGTGCATAATCAGTCAATACTGGTAAAATTCCATTCAACTGGTTTCTGTTCAGTAAAGTTACTTATACTACGCAAATGATACCTTACACTAAGATTGCTTTGCCCACATGATTGCATAAATTATTGAGTTCAGAATATTTTCTAATTCATACTGTAATTTTCTTTTGGACCCGAGGGTAATTTAGAAGTATGTTTCTTAATTTCCAATCATATAAGATTTTCTAATTATCTTCTTGCTCTTGATTTCTAGCGTAATCTCATTTGATCAGAGGATAGACTCTGTGTGATTTCAGTCCTTAGAAATTTGTGAAGTTTTCTTTATATGTTTTGTTTATGTGTTAAAATTATTTGCATTTAATATTCTATACACATCCATTAGTTTGCTAGTCGTATTATTATTGTCCAGTGTTTCTGCATTCTTACTAATTACTTTGTTTTGTCAGTGCTGAAACGTGTGATAAAACCTACTTTGATTCTGAACTTGTCTACTTCTTGTTGTACCTTCCATTTTTGCTTCAAATATTTTGAGAATTTATTAGGCTTATTCAAGTTAGAACTGTTATATCTTCCTAGTGTTTGTGAGTCATTTATCACTATGAAATGTCTTTATATTGCTTTTTGCCTTAAAGTCAGCTTTGCATGAATAAAAAAGTTAAAAGCAGCTTTTCTTTTGGCCAGGGCTTGCATGGTCTATCCTTTTCCCCCCTTTAACTTTCAACCTTTCCATATCCTTATGTTTCAAGTTTGTCCCTCATAAATAGCATATAGTTAGTTTTGTTGTTTATCCCTTCTGACCATCTTTGTCTTTCAAATAAATCATTTAGTTCATTTATTCTTTTTTTTTAATAAGTTTATTTTATTTATTCTTGGCTGCATTGGGTCTTCGTTGCCGTGTGCAGGCTTTCTCTAGTTGCGGCGAGCGGGGGCTACTCTTTGTTGTGGTGCACGGGCTTCTCATTGTGGTGGCTTCCCTTGTTGCGGAGCACGGACTCTAGGCGTGCGGGCTTCAGTTGTTGGGGCTCACAGGCTCTAGAGTGCAGGCTCAGTAGTTGTGGCGCATGGGCTTAGTTGCTCCGCGCATGTGGAATTTTCCTAGACCAGGGCTTGAACCCGTGTCCCCTGCGTTGGCAGGCGGATTCTCAACCACTGTGCCACCAGGGAAGCCCAGTTCATTTACTCTTAACGTAGCTATCGTATGTTGTATTTAAATCAACCATCTCATTAGTGCTTTCTGTTTGTCTCTTGTATATTTCTTTTTCTTTGCTTCCTAACCTTTTTGATTGATTACTGTGGGCAAAAGGTAAACAAAATTCTCTTCCTCCTGCTTGATAACCTCGGTTAAATTTCTAGCTCTGTTCCCCTGTTAACCTAGTATGATGTATATCAACTATATTACTAGGCAACATCACTTAAGATAAAAATTACCCCTATTTGTAAATTGCACCTGTACTGGGAGAGTGATAATTGTCTGGTGGGGATGACATACTTTTGGCTTCCTGAGTGTGATGACTCATGTATTAGGCATGTCCCTTTCAAGGACCCTGGAAGCTATGTCATTAGAGTTGTTACAAGAGATATTGAATCCTATGTGGCATGAGGCTTTTAAACCAAGGGCACTTCCCACATCTGTCTGATACGGACGTCATCTTACTGTGCCCAAGCTATTACCTGACTGCGGTGTGGGCTGCTGCACGACCTTGACATGCCTGCTGGCAAACCATGTTCTTGTCCTCCTGGGTAGACTCCTGCCAAGTGCGGGCTGTAAGTCTTTTGAGTCAGAATGTTCAGTTAAACCTAGGGAGGCATCCTTTCCTTGCACTGCCGCCCCACCACACACACTACAACTGAGTATTGCAATGATTTTTTATTACTACATTTATTCACGTTATTATTTTGGAAGATTTACATTATAATATTGTTTTGGTGGTTACTCAAGTTATTACAGTGTCATTCTGGATTATAGAAATCTAATCTTATTTGGTGCTTTTATCTCCTTCCTGGACAATGCAAGGTCCATAAAACATCTTAATTCCATTTGTCTTCCTCCCAGCTTATGCGCTCTTTTGGTCATGTACTTATAAATATTTATTTTATGTATATATATATATATATATATATATATATATATAGCCAGTAAGATGACAACATCATCATCATTATTATTACTACTAGGAATAGTCAATACCTGTTTAGATTTACTCATTTATTACTTCTTTTTTCCTCTTTCTATATCCCCGAGCTTCCTCTTGGACCATTCTTCTTCTGCCTGAACTTCATCCTGTTATACCTGAGGCCTGATGTTGACAAATTCTGGAAATATTTTATGCCGTTTCCCTTCTTGAAGAACGTTTTTGCTGGGTGTGAAATTCTGCGTTGGCAGTTCTTTAAGCATTTCACAGACAGTACTCATCTGTCTTCTGGATTCCATATTTTCTTTTGAGAAGTCAGCTGTCAGTCTATTTGTTGCTCCTTTAGGTAGTCAGCCTTTTTTCTTCTGGCTGCCCTTCTTTGGTTTTCAGAAGTTTAACTCATGTACCTAGGTGTACATTTTTCTTTTTAAATCTTGCTTGCAGTTTGTAGGACTTCTTCAGTTTGTTACAGCTTAATTGTTTTTCATCAGTTTTACAAAGCTCTTGGCTATTAGCTCTTCAAATATTGCTTCTGCCCCTTCTGTCTCCTCCCTTTGGGACTCTAGTTACTTAGACCACTTTACAGTGTCTTGTGTGCCTCTTAACCTCTCTTCTTTATTTGCCATCTCCATGATCCATTCTGGGAAAATTCTTCTCACCTTCCTTCTAGTTCACTAATTTTTTTCTTCACCAATTTCTAATCTACTCTTCCGCTGATCCACTGAGTTCTTAATTTCCATTATTGTATTTTTAAGTCCTAGGTTTTCCACTTGGTTTGGTTCTTTTTTGTAGTTTCTGGTTCTCTAAAAAAATTCTCAATATTGTCTTTTGTCATCTTGAACATGCTAAGCATGGTTGTTTTAATATTTCTATCTGATAACTCCAATATCTGGACCCTTACAGATCTTTTTATTTTGTATGTTGTTTTGCTATTTCTAATTCATGTTATCTTGGCTCCTTATATATCTGGTTAACTTTTATTTTGTTCCAAACATTATATTTGCAAAACTGTTTATAGATATAATTGGAGGCCCAAGTTTATGTAATCTTTCTCTAGGGAAGATTTATCTTTGCTCCTTTTAGGCACGTAAAAGCACTGATATTCCAAAGAAGCTATTCCAGTTTGAAGGACTGAAATGATTCAAAGCTGAAAGGAACACTTAGTATGTACCAGGGCTGTGCCAATTATTTTACATCCTTCAACAATGCATTTTTACCACAGCTTCTGCCTCTTTCTATTAAATTACTCCTTCTGTTACTTTTAATCATGTTTCTGTAAATACACAAAAACTTGATGTTTACATGTCTCAATTGTTTACACCCTAGTTTTACCCCCTTTCTACTATTCCTGATGAGTCCTAAAATATAATAATACAAAATTTTAACTGGATGCCTGAGAACTTCCAGGCATTTAATTGAAGGGAAATTTAAGTTGAAGGGAAAGGAAGAATTTTTTTATAAGTCTATGCCTGAGAAATGAGAGTCACAGAGCTTAATTTGACACAGCTAACACTAATGACATGTCAATGTCTTTAGTCTGGGATTTTTCTCCAGTGAAACTTATCATTTGCCGATTCATTTCTTCAGGAACCATATTATGTACGTTGCATCAAACCCAACGACAAGAAGTCCCCACAGATCTTTGACGATGAACGCTGCCGGCATCAAGTAGAGTATCTTGGACTCCTGGAAAATGTGAGGGTGCGTCGGGCAGGGTTCGCCTTCCGCCAGACCTATGAGAAGTTTCTTCACAGGTGAGAATAGACTAAACAAGGAAACCTGCTAGCACACTGAGAATTATGGAGTCCTCTCCATGTTTAACCGTGCATCAGCTCCTGTCAGACAATCTAAATGTTTGTTGAATGAACAGAAGACATGAGGAAACTGCAACTGTGAAAGACCTTCCCAGAATCGGCAGGAGTCCCCTCGAGTCTGTGGTTTACGGACCATGGGGAAAAATTTTATTCTTCATGGAGAAAATGGGGGCATGTAGTATAGGAGAATAAACAAGGATTTGGAGTCACAGCTGGGTTGGAATCCTGGCTATGCTACTCATTTGCTGCACGACCTTGAGCTAGAAATTTAGCTTCTTTGACTCTCCTTCTGCATCTATAAAATGAGTATAGTAACACTACCTCATAAGCCTTTTGTTGTGAGGATTAAATTAACCAAAGTAAAAAGCCTACGTGCCTGGCACATAATAGATGTTCAATTAATGCTGCTTAGCATTACCAATATTGCTAACTATAATAATAACAAAATATTAAGTAGTTAATCATGGAGGCCCTAAAATTAGTCTACCTGATTGAATCCTGGCTTTGCCATTTCTTAGCTTTTTGACCTTAGGCAAATCATATAACCTTTCCATGCCTCAGGTTCCTATGTATAAAATGGGGGAAATTAATTAATTTTTTTAATGGGAATAATAATGGTAACTACCTGGTAGGGCTGCTGGGGGATGAAGTAATATATGTGAAGTACTTAGAATGGTACCTGGCATATAGTAATCACTCAATAGGTGTAAGGTATCATTGCTATTGTTATTTATTGTTACTAACAATAATGATAGTTGACACCTGGTATCATAAAAATAGTGTTTTAAATTCCATCTATTCATCTATTTTAAAATATTTATTGAGCATTTCCTATGTTGTAGATTCCACAAAATATGAATAAACAAATACATAAAATATTGATCGGTGAGAAGAGTCTCTAAGGAGAAAATAATGGCAGGAAGGGGTCAGCCATACAAAGGTCAAAGAAAAGAGCAGGTGGAGCAGAGGAAACAGCAGAGAAAAGTCTCTCTTGCAATAATAGGTGGTGTTTTAGGTACCAAACATCATCCAGTGTGGTTGGAGGATGCTGAGTGACAGGGCAGTGGTGTAGCATGAGATCAGAGATGGACATAGGCCAGATCATTTTGAATGTTGTAATCCAGACTAAACAGTTCAGATTTTGGCTAAGTGTGGTAGAAAACCACTGGTGGATTTTATGCAGGGAACAACCCAATCTTATGGATGTCTTAAGATATCACTTTGGCTGCTGTGTGAATAGGAAGCAAGGAGACATTTAGAGCTGCTATTGCAGGAATCCAGGAGAGGCAGCTCAACGAGAGTGCCTTGAACAAGGAATTATTGTAGATCCAAGAGTAGTGGACTGATTCAGGGTATGTTTTGTGGAAAGGTGGATTAGACTTGCTCGTGGATTGGCGTGATGAGAGAGTAGTAGAGAGAGATGAAGGGTAACAAGTAGATTCTGGCTGGAGCATCTGGGTAAGCATGGTACCATTTGCTGAGGTGAGAAAGATGGGGGAAGAGAAGCTTGAGGAGGAGGACATGAAACTGGGGCAAAGATGGAATCAGGGTTGTCTCCTGACTGTGTTAGGTTTGAAATGGCTACTAAATGTCTAGGTAGAAATACTAAGTAAGTTCTTAGCCATACAAATCTGGAGTTCTGGGAAGAGTCCAGGCTGGAAATAGAAATTTTGGAGTTATTGGTATACAGATTGTATGTAAAGTCTTGGAACTGGATAGAAAGGAGGAGGAGGCCCATGCCAACATTTAGCTTTGTGGTCTGACATGAAAGAACGAGCAAAGAGAGAGAAGAAGCAACCAAGAAGCTAGAAGAAATATCAGAAGAGGGTTATGTCACAGAAGCCAAGAGAAGATGGCATTTCAAGAAGAAGAGTACAGTTATCATATTAAATGTTGCTGTGCCATCAAGCAAGATAAAAGCAGGAGCTTAACCATTAGACTAGGCAACATAGAGGTCAAAGGAGAAAAGGCTGGACAGAGCCCCATTTGAGCAGGATGGGGAAGTGAAGTGAGAAGTTGGATGTCTCTGGACAACTCAAGAATGTGTGCTACGAATGAGGGCAGAGAAAACTAGAAGCAGCAGCCAGAGTGGAATGTGAGGTCAAGGAGATACTAGAAAATGTTTGTATGCAGGTGGGGATGATTCAGAACAGAGGGAGAAACCAGCGACACAGGAGGGAGGGAGATAATTGTAATAATAACATCCTTGAGAAGGCAAGGAAGGAAATCCCAAGCACAAGTGGAAGGTTTGTCAGCTTTAGATGGGAGCAGGGATGCTTCACCCTTAGCAACAGGGTGAGAGGCAGAGAATATGAATACAGATGCAGGAAACCTCGAAGCTTGGCTGATGGCAAAGATGAAGATGTTCCTATCTGATTGCTTCCGTTTCCTCGATAAAGTATGAGGCAAGGTCATGAGCTGAGAGTGAAGATTAGGAGATGTGGTGTAGGAGGTTGGAGGGGAATGAAAATACTCATTTTGGAGAGCGGGAACGCATAGGTGTGTTAGTAGTTTTGCTGCTCGGAAGATCCGAGCGCCCACTTGACATTTGAGGTTATAAGGGTACAGTGACACCACCGAGCACTGTCTGTTGTTCTCCACCAGTGTTCAGCTACTTGTGTGAAGAAGTGAAAGGGGGGCTTCCCTGGTGGCGCAGTGGTTGAGAGTCCGCCTGCCGACGCAGGGGACGCGGGTTCGTGCCCCGGTCCGGGAGGATCCCACATGCCGCGGAGCGGCCGGGCCCGTGAGCCATGGCCGCTGAGCCTGCGCGTCCGGAGCCCGTGCTCCGCAACGGGAGGGGCCACCACGGTGAGAGGCCCGCGTACCGCAAGAAAAAAAAAAAAAAAGAAGAAGAAGAAGTGAAAGGGATTTACACTAATTGGAGACTCTTGGAATGAATAAAACTTTATAGCAGAATAGCCTAGAAAATTGAAACAGTTTTATACTGATCAAAAGGTTATGTATGCTCAAAACTGATCATTTTCCTTATTGAAATCATACTGTTCTTGAAACTTGGTTTTTTTTAAATTGAGGCTGTAGAGTAGGAGTGTTGTCATGAGTAGAGATGTGTTCATTCTGAGTCTTGACTTCAAACAGTGTCAAATTATATTAATAGGAAGATTGTTAGTCCCTTGTCATTACTCAGAATTCTAGCAATTACTCAATTGCAGTATTGATTTTTGTGTTGTCACGTATATAAGATCAGCAGAAGTTGAATATTAGAATGAGCAGGGTGGGAATGGGTAACTATAGGATGGGGCTGAACTAAAAGTATATTTACCTAAAATATATATTTATCTAACTAAAAATATATGATCATGACACCATGATAATAGAAGCCATGGAAAGAAGTTGAAATAAGAGAATAAGCAAGCTCGACCTGGAGGGGACAAGGACTTTGCAAGTGCGTGTCCTCACTCGTAATCTCTCTATGCACCTATTTTACTTTCAACTCAGGATGTTTGGTGTGTTTTTTGGCATGAAAGACATGCTATAAGGATTGGATTCTGTTTTCTAATGCTCATGTAAAAATAGAAAAGATTAAAAAGAACCTGTGAATTTCAAATATGATGGTCTTAGGAGTACAAGCTTAAATCTCCCGTTCCCACTCCAGAACATCCCCCAATAATAAGAAATACGTGTATTTAAAGCCACGTTAATGCGTAGCCGCACTATGGAATCAAAAGGGGGATTCTCAGTGAACCTTAAAGATGTGAATCACTCCTAAATACAGTATGAAGCGGACATGAAGGCCCAGGAGTAAGCCGAGGTCACAGTTTGAAGGAAAGACTGCCTTGTGAGGCTTGAGCTGCCATTCAGGAAGCATCTCAGCTACTGTGCTGGAGTTTACCCAGCTGCCGCACCGGGAGGTTAATGGCCAGTGCAAGTAACCACCTCAGCAACTGTAACGGAGACATCATAGGTATATTGGCCAAGATAGCCGCCTAACAAGAGGCCAACAAAGGCCAAGATGTACACGTACGTAGAAGGACTCTGGGAAAGGAGACGAGATAACAGTTAAACATCTGAGAAAGGCCAGACCAATGAAAAGGAGACAATAAGCTCAACAAATAAAAAACCTCACCCCCAAGGGACCAGAGCAAGGAGTGAAAGACATTAGAATAAACCTATTTCCTATTCTCCAAGAGATAAAGGAGAGAATTATGGTCCTAAAATAGGAGTACAAAGTTAGAAACAAGAACAGGTAGTTATTAAAAAGAACTGATTAGAGATTTAGAAAATGAAAACCAGATCAAGCACAATGAAAGAGTGAATTGTCCACCAGGAGAAGGAGTCGGCAATTTGTAGTGTCATCATACAGTGGTTACTCATCAGGATTGAAGAGAATGAGTGGCCAATACAGCAACAACGTGGATGAGTAAAACATTATGCTGAAAAGGAGTCGCCAAAGAGTAATTTCTTGATGCTGCCATTTACACGAAGTTTAAGAACAGATAGAAATCAGAGCAGTGCTTTGCTCTGGGTTGGGGGTTGACTGGAAAGGGGGAAGGGCAATGGGGGAACTCTTTGAGATTATGGAGATGATCTGTATCTTGATTGGCATGTCAGTTCCATGGGTGTACACACTTTTCAAACTTACTGATTCGTGTACTTAAATGTGTGCATTTTACTATACATAAAGTTTACCACAATTAGAAAAATTTTTTTCTTGACTAAACTTCCTTTAAACAACTTAGTGAGCTAGAAGATCAAGCTGAAGACTTCATCCAGACCTCATCACAAAGAAAAAGAGATGGGAAGTACTAAAGAAAGGTCAAGCTGCGTATAAGGTTGATCCAGGAGAGCCAGAAGCCATCTAACTGGAGCTCCAGAAGGAAAGAAGAGTCTAGGGGTCAGAATGAAAGAATACACTGAGTGTAAAACATATGAAGTTTTTTAATGAAACTTAAGTACATTATGTTCACTTTCAGAATGTTAGACATAAATAAAAATGCTTAGAGCTCCCAAGAAGAAAAGCAAACTACCCATGAGGGAATGAGACTCACACTGACATCAGACTTCTCATTAGCAACAGTCAGTGTAAACAGACAAAGGAGCAGTATCTTCACAGTGAAGGGGAATGAAGTTTATGCTTAGAATTTTATTCCATGCCAAGTTATCATTCAAGAGTGTGGGCAAAATAAAAACGTTTTCTGACATATATAGGCTCAGAAAGTTTACTATTCTGAGAGGGTCATAGACCCTCTGAAAAATCTCTAGAGGGTATACTTTAGCAAAAGGGAGAATAAATGCAGGAGGAAAATATGGAATGCAAAAAAGCAACATCGAACAAATAAGTAGGTAAAACTTTTTGTGAAATCTGAACAAGTATTGACTGTAAGGAGGAAAAAGAAGTCTGTAGTCATCATTTGCAACAAAAATTAAAATAGTGGTGAGAAATATAGAGAAGTAAAGACTTTTGTACTCCTTATGGGAAGAATATAGATGTTAATTAACTAGACAGGAAAAAGGGTGTATTTTTACATAAATAAATTTTTACATATTTAATTTTTCAGAACGCTAATAATAATAGCGCTGACATTGTGAAGTGCTCACACCATATGTACCCGGCACTGTTTTAAACAGTCCGCGTGTAGTCTGTCCCTAAAGCCGACAGCCAGATGAGGAGAGTGTGTTACCGCCATTTTATGCAGATGAGGAAACCGAGACACACGAAGGGTGAGGAACTTGCCTCAGGTCCCGGAGCCAAGTAGTGGCGTAGCCGTGTCTGAACTCAGGCAGGTGGCCCCTGAACCTATCGTCCTTAACGGCGCACCGCCTCACAACCGAATGTGCGGCTTTATCAGAGGAAGGAACAAAATGGCATAAAGAAAACTCAGTCTGCCTGAGAGAAAATAGGGTAAAAAGCAACAAAGAGAAAGCACAATTAATAGAAAACATTAAATGAGAAGTTGAGAAAATTGAAACATATTAATAATCACAATAAAAGTGTCAGACTTTGCCCTTTAAAAGACAGCACTGTGGAAAGACTGAAGTCTCTCCAGTTGATGACTATCTAAGTCGAGATTAGGTCCTCTCTACTAGAGTCATCTAGGAAGAGCGCTGGATGAGATGGTGGGATGTGCATCTGGGAAGATGGCCTGTCCCTCCTCTGCAGGCTGTGTTTATCTGCCACTTTACGTAAAATGAGTTTGTTCACATTGAAAAACTGACATTTTATTTTAATGTCATACTGATTGAACTAATTAACAGTGGGACATGGGGTAGGATGGAAGGTGTGTAGGACATTGGATGAATCTTTTCAGTCCTGGTGGGAGAAAAAGTAATATTTTCTGCAATGAGTTTGTGCTTTTAGATTCTGCAGATTTTTTGTAAGCTAGCTTTGAACCTAAATTTCTACTTGTCACTTTCATTTTCATTCTTTTATTGAAAAAGAGAGAGAAGGATTTTAAATGTACTGATAACCTTAAAAGCTGCTGAAGTCTTTCAGGGAGGTAAAACTGGTTGTCAGAAAGCAGCTGAATTTAGCTTTTTAATTTGCAAGTTCAGGGTGCTGGTTTGCTGAAGAACTTGGGGCATGCCCTTGACCGTCAGGAAGAAAGGAAGGGCGCCGTTACCCTGATGTGTTAGCTGAGCAGTGTGGCAGTAGGATTGCTTCTAGTTTCTGCAACACGCCTAAAACTTTAAACAAATGCCATTACTCCCTGTTGACTCTTATTCTATCGATAGTTCTATAATGAATTTGGAAGTTTTTAGATTTTATTTCCTTTTTTCACGTGACGTCACTTAATATTACCTTTCTCTTCATATTAGAACTCTTTGGTTGCTGTTTCTGTCTCTATCTGGCAAGTGACTAGACATTTAAATGTATTTTCTTCCATTCTTTCATTCAGTGGATATCTCATTCCTCATCGTATGGTGGACAACACGATAGGCACATGGCGTATAGCGGGGAACAAAACAAAATCCCTGCCTTCGTGGTACCCATAGACTGACATTCAACAGACAAACACACAAATCAATATGATTACAAACTGTGATGAATGGTGTGAGGAAAAGAAACCCATCTGGCTGCCCTAGAGAGGAATAATGGGGGTGAGGGTTGATGGTTGATGAAGGAGAATCAAAAACAGACTATGAGGAGTCTCAGCCTTTCAAAGAGTAGATTAAAAAGCATTCCAGGCAATGGGAACAGCATATGCAAAGTCTCCAAAGCAAGAAAGAGGCGGCAACCGCATTACAGGACCCTAAAGAAGGCCAAGGCGACTGGAGTAGAATAACGAAAGCAGGCGTAAAAGATAAAGATGAGGTGAGGCTCTTTGGAATACTACTCTGGCTGCTAAATATGCAGAATGGGTTGAAGAGGAAATGGAAAACAAGTTAGGAGTCTACTGTAGTAAACTTGATGGTGGCGTATATTAGGATTGTAGCAGTAAAGATGAGAATAGTTGAATTTTAAATATATTTTGGAGGTGGAGTCAATAGACCTGATGATGGATTAGAAGGAATGATAGAGAAGAGAAGGGATCAAATATGACTCCCAGGATTCTGGCTTTAGTAACTGAGGACATTGAGGTAGGAAGGACTGAAAGAGGAATTTAAGATACCTTTAGGTCTATATAGGCATTGGATATGTGAGTCTGAAGCTCAGAACTGAGAAGTGGGCTTGGGATAGTAAATGCATGAGTTGAAAAACAAAGTGGATGGAATAGATGAAGCGATGTGGGAGGTTGTACATAGAGAGAAGGGGGCCTGATATGAGCTCTGGGACACTCCAACATTTGGGGGTCCAGGAATGAGGAGTTGCCAGAAAATGAGATTGAAAAGAGATATCCAGAGAGACAGAAGGAAGCTAGGGAGAGTGTGCTGTTGTGGAAGCTAAGATGGAAATCAGGAAAAGAGAGAGACATCAAGAAGAAGGGATCAGATGCCCCTTAGATACATAGCGTCTTAACCAGAAATGTGTAAAGCCCTAGGAGGAGAACATGAAGACTCCTGAAAGGCACGAAAGTAGACTTGAACTAATGGAATGATACCCCTTGTTCTTGGATAGGACAACTCAACGTCAAAGCTAAATTTAATGAATTTAACATGGGAACCCAATAAAAATACCAGAAAGGATTCTTTTGTTTTGTGATTGTTTTTCCCTGGAACTATGCAAATTGACTCTAAAGTTCATATAGAAAAATGAATACATAGGAATATCGAGAAATACCTTTAAAAAGGAAAAGAAGGAGAAAAGACCACCAGATATTAAAATATACTTATAACATCTATAATTAGACATTTGCAATACTGATGGGGCCGAGGGACAGACAAAGCAATGAAACAGACCAGACAGCCCAGAAATGAACCGAAGCACATATGAAAGTTTAGCATATGATAAAATGGCATATTAAATCGGAGGGAGAAAGACAGACGTGTTAGTAAATAACATCGGAAATAGCCTTTTGTCAAAAGTTGGATCCGCTAGTGGGAAGCAGCCGCATGGCACAGGGATATTACCTTGGTGCTTTGTGACAGCCTGGAGGGGTGGGATAGGGAGAGTGGGAGGGAGGGAGACGCAAGAGGGAAGACATATGGGAACATATGTATATGTATAACCGATTCACTTTGTTATAAAGCAGAAACTAACACACCATTGTAAAGCAATTATACCCCAATAAAAAATTTAAAAAAAAAGTTGGATCCGTATCGAAATAAACTCCAAAGGGACCAGAGATCTAAACGTAAAATGTGAAAACATATAAGTACTGGAAGAACCCGTAGGTGAATTACTCTGTAACCTGAATGTGAGGAAAGCCTTTCTCGCTATGTCTTAAGGTTAAGATGCAGTATGTGAAAAACATTACTAAATTTGACTACATGGATTAAACAACTTTGCACCAAGGGTGGAGGAGAAGTACTGCAGTAGGCAGCCTTCTAAGCTGGTCCCAGTGATCCCCACCTACTGGTATTCATGCCTGTGTAATCCCCTTCCTGTGAGTGTGGGCTGGCCCTAGTGAATTGCTTCTAGCCAAATGGAATGTGTCAAAAGTGATGGGATGTCGCTCGTGAGATTAGGCTACAAAAGGCTGAGACTCTGTGACTACTGTCTTACTCACGGTCACCCTCACACTAACCTATGAGAGGGCCGCATACGGAGGAACTGTTGGCTGCTTGTATGTAGAATTGCAAATGATCTGTGTATTGACCTTATGTGCAGAACTGTGCTTAGTTTTCTTTTAGCGATGATACTTTATCTGAAGATCTGCTTGATGTCCTTTGAAGCGAGTCATATTGTTCATAAGTGATGTTTTGTTCCTTCCCCAGTCATTTACCCGTTCAAAAACCCATGACAGAGGCATCCTTTTCTTGTTTCTGTTTGTAAAGACAATGCTTCCAAGGTTGCCACATTACAAATAATATTTGCTGCAAGTTTTTGGCAAATAGCTTTTATTAAATTAAGGAATATCCTTCTAATCCTTGTTTAGTGAGTGTTGTATTTTATTGAAGGAGTGTTGTATTTTATTGAAGCCTTTTTCTATGACTCTTATCAGGCTAATGAAACTCATCCCTATTCCTAGTTTGCTAAGAAGTTTTTTTTTTCTTTCTTTCTATGAAGCATCTTGAATTTTATTGGATAGCTTTTCTGCATCTATTGATACCACATGGTTTTTCTCCCTTAACCCGTGCCCTGTTCTTTTTTTCATCCAGGTACAAAATGATCTCTGAATTCACCTGGCCCAACCATGACCTCCCTTCAGACAAAGAGGCTGTCAAGAAACTGATTAAACATTGTGGCTTTCAGGATGATGTAGCTTATGGGAAGACCAAAATTTTCATTCGAACACCCCAAACACTGTTTACCTTGGAAGAGCTCCGTGCCCAGATGCTCGTAAGGATTGTCCTCTTTCTACAAAAGGTAATTTAATATTTTACATATAAGGATAAGGCCTTACTTTTATGTTCTTAAAGATGAGTTGAATGTTTTCTTTGATTCAAGAAATGTTCACGCTGGTGTATTTTTTTGCATCTATGCATATCTTAAGAGTGTTTTCTGTTGCCTCCACACATGGAAAACTTACTGGGCTGCGTGAACTCAAAATTATTTTATCCTCAAAGCTCTGAAGCTATTTTGTCTTCTGGTATTTAGAAACAGAGAGATGTCTGAAGCAGTCTGGTTTTTGTCTCTTGCAGTTAACTGAGTTGTTTCCCTCAGCTTAACTGCATAAAGGACTTTTTCTATCTTATAATTTACAAGCTTGGCCAGCCTGTGTGAGACCACCTCCCTCACCCATCACGACCCACCGCCAGCACTTGCCAAGGTGTGCGGTGCTGACTCAGCGGTCCTCGTAAGACCATGGTACCTGTCATCACTGATCTGTGCAGGGCCCCTTCTCATTTCATTCAGTCACTCAGGTATTTCTTTTTATCCCTCTTACCCATTTCCATACCTTCTGATTGAACCATTTTAATGTAAAAAAATTATATATGCATATAAAAAGAAATCGTGTTCCTCTAGGAGAACGTCCTTGGGATATCCATCAGGGGAAAGGTGGCTGGGTCATTGGGTATACGTAGACCTAATTGGCGTAAGTAGTGCCAGGCTCCTCTCCAAAATGTCTGCCGGTTTGCACATCACCAGTTTGTATGTAGAGGTTACTGTGTGCCCACATCCTTAGCAGTATCATCCAGGTACCTAAATTTTGCCAGACTAGTAAGTATAATGATATCTCATTGTTGTTCTACTTCCTATTTCTCTGATTACCATTGAATTTGAGCATCTCATTAAATGCTTGTTTGCTTTTTGGGGTTTCCTGTAAACTGCCTGTTCATATCTTTTATCCATTTTTCTACTGTAATTGGTATCATTTTCTTGTTGATTAGCAGGAATTCCTTGACTATTTTAGACATTAATCTCTATTCACTTTAGATATCATACATATATTCTCCTGTTCTGTCGGCATTCTAATGAACTTTCTAATGTGCTTTGTTGAAGAGAATCCTTAATTTTGACATAATCAAATTCTTGGATTCTTTTTTTTTTTGGCCTTATATTTTGTGCCTTGGAATTTTATTTAAGAGGGCTTTCCTTGTATCTAGGTCACAAAGGTACTATCCTATGTTTTCTTCTATGAACTATATAGTTTTACCTTTCACATTTACGTCTTTAATCCATTCAGAATCCATCTATGTATGTGGTTCTCTCTAGGAAACCAATTTCACTTTCTTCTATATGGTGAGCAAGTTTTCTCAATACCATCTAAATACTAAATAATCTGTTGTTTCCCTATTGATTTGTGGTGCCACTTTTATTATGTATGAAGTTTATATATATACACATACATATATATGTATTCTGTTTCTGAGTGCTCTATTCTGTTCCATTTCTGTATCTGCCTCTTTTCATACCACTGCCACGTAGTTTTCATTGTAGTGTGTTTTAGTATATGGTAGGATAAGTCCATCTTCTCTACTCTTCTTTATTGAGGTTGATTATTCTATACATAGACCTTTATTCTGTAATATAAATTTTAATCTGTGTTTATTGAGTTCTTTAAATTCGAGAATACTTTTTATTAGGATTGCATTGAATATATAGGTTAATTTTAAAGGATTAACATTTTTATAATATCAAAACATCTTAAGAGTATTGAATAAGCTTATTTAAATCATTTTATTGACTTTTAGACTTAGGTCTTATGAACTCATAGTTAATTCCTAGATATTTTATTGTTTTTGTAGCTGCTGTGCTTTTATTATTGTGTTTTTATTATATTTTCTATGTGTCAATGTTGGTATAGAGAAGTAATATTGGCTTATGTTGGTTTAACTGTATCCAGAATGAAACGTTTCTTGATTCACATTTGTTGATTCTGTTAGTTTTTCTGGGTAAAAGATTATATCATGTGCAGATTATAAAAGTTCCCTTCCAATTGCCAAGATGTTTCTGAGTGTTGGTCTCGTTCATTTATTTTTCCTAGAACTCAGGAAAACTTTTGGAGTGGAATACTAAATTCTGTTTCATCTTAGAACAGTTTCCTTCTATTAATTGTTTTTTTTTAATACTGCTTTTACTCCGTTCTGTTTTCTTTCTCAAGACAGCTTGTAAATTTGCAAGGTGAATCTCTGTTTTTTGTCTGCTGTAGTGAGTTATTTTCATGCGTCTGTTCTACTGTATATTCAAATCCTTACTTTTGATCTTCCCTACTTACCAGTGGGAGTTTTTGTTGTTGCAGATCTGATACTTTGCCTTTCTTCTTCATACCTATCCAAGACATTGACCAGACTCAGGGCTTGGCCTCTCAGTTTGGTTGGGACAGTCCTGGTTTCTGACTGTGGTCTGTTGTAAATATTAGTAGGAAACCTTTCACTCTCAAAGTGTCCCAGCATGGGTAACAAATGATACAATAGTCACCCTACCGTGAACTCACTTTCTTTCCACTTGTTGGCTGGTAGAATCCTCTTCTTAAATCTACATCGGCATTTTGTTTACTTCTTTCACAGTTGTCAGTGTCCCACAGACTTTCACCTATTGCAGCTCTGTCAGCCAAAGATGGGGCCCACCCTGTCCCTCCCCACCCCAGGGCCCAGCTCTTACAGAAAAGGTTGAATTCCAGATATACACGCCTACTAGGACTCGTCCTTTCTCAGTCCTCTCTACAGCACCTCTGCTTGCTTTCTGGTGAGAAATTACAATTTCTACCTAGAAAAGAGAGATTCTAAAAGACAAGGGATGGCTGCTTCAAAAACTATCACCTGCGCCCTGGAGGGAAAGCTGTCCAGTCTTCTCTGTGGTGTAGATCTTGCGTTTCTTAACCATAAGGCAGTGAGTAGGGTATGACCTCCCTCTAAATTCTCAGGCAGACCATCCTAGAGCACGATATACGCGATCTACTCATTATGTTCTTCGAACCAACTCCACAGGCCATAAAATTAGTGAGAATTTCAGTTTCTGGGAAGAGGTCATCAGTCACCTAACTTTCCATGTGACGTGTTTTCAATTTTTCTGTTTCCTTATGGGAATGTAGTGTGAAGCTGTAGAGGCAGCATCAGGAGATGCTAATTTAAACAAGACTCCCCAACAATTGATTTTTTAAATTTCCTTTTTAAATAAAAATTAGCTTTGTCTTTTTTATTATATAATTAAAGTGCACTCATTGTAAAAACAGATTCAAACCATAATGAAAAGTATAAGGAAATCCATGGGAAACCACCTAAAATCCCACCATCCAAAGGTAACACACCAAGTGTGTGAATTTTTTCCATTCTTATCAGTGAGAAATGCTACCTCGTTTCTACTATTTCATTTTTTATTTTCATGACTACTAGCAAGGGTGTGTTTATTGGATTGCTTCCTCTGTTACTCATTTTTATCAGTGGCCCATTTTTCTGGGATTGTTTGCCTTTTTCTTAGGAATTTCTGGGAGCTATTATCTTTATGTGTTACAGCTATTTTCCCCAAGCCGTCATTTGTCATTTGATTCTGTTCATGGTATACTCTTTGATGTGAAATTTTTTCACTGAATGTAATGAAATATGTCCTTTTCTTTATAGTTTTTGAGTTTCTTCCAGAAAAAAATTATAGATCTGGGATTTCGTTTTGTACATGGTGTGATGTAAGGGTCCAACTCTATTTTGTTCCAGGTATTCAATTCCATTTATTTAAAAAATTCCTCTCTTTTTTCCAATTTAAATTGAAATTCCACCTTTGTCTAATATCAAATGCCCATATATGCTTGAATCTATTTCAGGACTCACTATTTTCTTCCATGGTCCGTTCCTGTGCCAGAATCGTACTGTGTTTATTATAGTACATCTTAATAGCTTTTAACATGTGAGAACGTGGCTTTCAGTACCTGTTCTGTGCCTTAGTAGAGACTCAGTGTCAAGTTGGAAGAATCAGTGATGTTGCCTAAAACCAGAACCTCCAAAATTAATTGTTCTTAAAGGAATAAACTGTATAACCACAAAGATTGCAGAGGAGATACAAACTATGTTGCTTTCTGATTCGTAAAAAAATTTCTAGTTCTCCGCTGTCACCATCTAAACCATTAACCACTTGGTATCAAGAATTATGGATAATCCGTGTAGTGCATCTTGCTTCTCTTCATATACTCGGTCATATGCTTGACATTTTAGAGGATTTTTGAAATTGCTAGAAATATCTTTTTTTAAGAAATAACCCTCTAGATTTCAAAGAATTGTATTGGTTTTATAAGTACATAAGTAATAGCAATACAAGTTCATGCAGAATCGTGAAAAAATATAAATCCTTTTATAGTTTTAAAATGTAATTTTCTTTTATATTATACATAAATTTAAATCATAACATACCATTGTATAATACTTCTCATTATAATTTTACACGTGTCAACACTTAATTTACGTATTTATAATAACTGACTTAGTCCTTAATATGATTTACTAGAGTGTCCTCAATCTGTCTGCTATTACTGGGTGTTTGGGTATTTCCAGTGATGCATTCTTACAGGTCCCATGCAGGGCACATCTCTGTTTACTTAGAGCAGCGCCTGACACCAAGTCCAATAATGATACCTGTTGTTATTACTCCTGCTACTGCTATTACTACTATTAAGTATTTGTAAACATCCTCGATTATTTTCTTGGAATAAACTCATATACACAGAATTGTTGGGTTAAAAGATGCGTACTTTTAAGATTTTCTATACCTGTTGTCCAATGGCTTCCAGAAAGATTGTGCCAGTGTGTGGTCCCACCAACTAATGAGTGAAAGACCTTGCCTCACTGAAGCACTGGATGTTTTCATTCTTACAAGTACCCTTTCTGGATGACCTAAAATCTGAGTGTTTTGCCTGAATACAGGCATACCTCAGAGATACTGCAGGTTTGGCTCCAGATCACCACAAATAAAGCGAATATTGCAATAAAGTAAATTACATGAACTTTTGGTATTCCAGCGCAATACAAGTTATGTTCACATAATACTATAGTCTGCTAGGTGTGCAGTAAAATTATATGTAAAAAGAATGTACATACCTTAATTTGAAAACACTTTTATTGCTAAAAAATGCTAACCGTCATCTGAGCCTTCAGCGAGTCGTAATCTTTTTGCAGTAGTAACGTCAAAGGTCACTGATCACAGATCACCATAACACAAGTAATAATAATGAGAAGGTCATCTGCAGACAGTGACAGTCTTACTTCTTCCTCTCCAATTTGGATTCCTTTTTATTTCCTTTTCTTCTCTGATTGCCATGACTAAAACTTCCAAAACTATATTGAATAATAGTGGTGAGAGTGGGCAGCCTTGTCTTATTCCTGATCTTAGAGGAAGTGGTTTCAGTTTTTCACCACTGAGAACGATGAGAAAACCATAATTCAAAAAGAGCCATGTACCACAATGTTCACTGCAGCTCTATTTACAATAGCCAGGACATGGGAGCAACCCAAGTGCCCATCGACAGATGAATGGATGAAGAAGATGTGGCACATATATACAATGGAGTATTACTCAGCCATACAAAGAAACGAAATTGAGTTATTTGTAGTGAGGTGGATGGACCTAGAGTCTGTCATACAGAGTGAAGTGAGTCAGAAAGAGAAAAACAAATACCGCATGCTAACGCATATATATTGAATCTATGAAAAAAATATTGGTTATGAAGAACCTAGGGGCAGGGCAGGAATAAAGACGCAGACCTACTAGAGAATGGACTTGAGGACACGGGGAGGGGGAAGGGTAAGCTGGGACGAAGTGAGAGAGTGGCATGGACGTATATACACTACCAAATGTAAAATAGATAGCTAGTGGGAAGCAGCCGCATAGCACAGGGAGATCAGCTCGGTGCTTTGTGACCACCTAGAGGGGTGGGTTAGGGAGGGTGGGAGGGAGACGCAAGAGGGAGGGGATATGGAGATGTATGTATTTGTATAACTGATTCATTTTGTTATACAGCAGAAACTAACAAACCATTGTAAAGCGATTATACTCCAATACGGATGTTAAAAAAATAATGAGAAGGTTCGAAATATTGTGAGAGTTACTGAAATGTGACACAGAGACACGAAGTGAGCAAATGCTGTTGGAAAAGTGGCACTGATCGACTTGCTAGATGCAGGGCTGCCACAAACCTTCAATTTGTAATTAAGAAAAAAAATCTGTGAAGGGCAATAAAATGAGGTATGCCTGTATTTAAAACATCATTTTCTAAGAAGCCCTGGATGCAGTACCACATGTTTGCCTCATTAAATTAAAAGAAATGAAGCTGTGTAGCCAGTGGGATTTTTTTTGCAAGATCATCTTCTCTTCCTTTCATAATATGCAGTTGCTTTACTTCCCCACACACCCTCTACACTGGAGCTTGTGTGTGTTCTTTACATCACATTTGAATGAGAAATCAAATAAGGTGGAATTTCTAGACAGCACTGAAGAAACTACAGTTTTCAGAATTACAGCTTTAAGCAAGGAGGTGCCAAGACCTCAGTAGTCAGTTCAGCAGCGAACGCATGGGGCTGTCAACGTGTGTAATGATTGTTTTAAGTGTGTGTGCAGCAGAGCTGTCCAAGCTGATTTCCTTTTAGCTTCTTTCCATCTTCATCCTGTACCTTCCTGATCTGGTGTTTCCTGTCATCCATCTTCTATACGTCGTATTCATTAATTCCCAGAAAATAAGATACTTACTTGTTGTGTGGTTGGGGAGATCCTGAAAGAAGACAATAGTTTTCACTGTTAACTGGTAGTTAACCGTTAACTGATTTTTAATGAAAGTATCTCACCAAATGCATTGCAGAGCATCACGGTTCTCTAATATTCTGTACTCACTTAGTTTTAAATACTTTGCTCTCTCAGAAAAAGAGTGGGGGAACTTCCCTGGCTGTCTAGCAGTTAAGACTCTGCGCTCCCAATGCAGGGGACCCGGGTTCAATCCCTGGTCAGGGAACTGGATCCCACATGCCACAACTAAAGATCCTGCATGCTGCAACTAAAACAAGATCCCGCGTGCCGCAACTAAGACCCAGCACAGCCAAATAAATAAATATTAAAAAGAGAGAGAGAGCTTATTAAAAAAAAAAAAAGAAAGAAAAAGAGTAGGGTACAGAACCCCTCAAGAAACTCCCTTATTTTTTTGGTGCATGTATAGTTTTAAATGTATGTTCTCATCCTAGGGTATCATAGGACAAGATCAAAACCATCATATAAGGTGATATTAAAAATGGATTCTCAAAGGGAGATAGAAAAGTACTGGGAGACTTCATCTTTTGTGTGGCCATTACCAACAAATATGGAATGAGATGATGGATTTTGAAGAGTGGCTTTCTTGACCCACCTATAAGACAAATAAAGGCTTTTGTGAATTGTGTCTTCTTTTGGGGGAATTGGCCCTTTCTTAAAGGGCATCTATAATCGATTATACACAGACATCTTAATTGGTCACTATGTTATGTATTTGGGCTAATTCAGTTCACACAGCTTTGATCCTAGCTCTAGGAATAGATTTTATCCTTTCCAGTGTGCCATGTTAAGAGGCCAAGGCCCCTCCTCTGTCACGTACTGAAGGCTACTAAACATAGATATTCTTTCTTAAAATAATATCTTCAGGCTCTAATCATTTTTCTTCAAGCAATTTGTGGTCACCCTGAGATCACAATTATAACTCTCAGATTCCCCAGCAGCAAGGGCTGCCAACCCTTTGAAAATTTAAATTATGCTAGCCTCTGACCTGCTCCACACTCCACGCCATGAGTTTTTGCGGGTTTTATTTCAATCCTAAATATGGCTCACAGCTTGTAGCACCCATGACACGTGAGCTGTGGGGTCCATAGTCAAGCTCGAATCTGAAATCAGTTGTCAATCTTCTATTATAGTCATGTGAAATTACAGGCATGTTTATATGGGAAATACAAAAGCTTCATGCTATCAATGTTCAGATCAGTCAGCCTCCTGGGTCACTTGGCTCCCAGAATTTTATTTTTGCTTGTCTGGTGTCTGCCTGAAAGGATAGTAGTGGCTTGATTATTAGGTCATAAGAAAATTGGTGCATCTCAAAGGCAGGACAGGGGAGGACAAAGGAATGAGTGGAGGAGAAAGTGTGGAAAAGATGTGAACGAGAAAAAAAGGTGATGTAACGCTGAGAAAGGAGGAAAAGACATCAAGTTAGTGAAATAAAATACTCAAAATGTAGGCTAAAATGATATGTGATTGTCGTTTCTAATTTTATGTGGAATTCAAGATGGAACTGTAGAGGGCTTCCCTGGTGGCACAGTGGTTGAGAATCCGCCTGCCAATGCAGGGGACACGGGTTCGAGCCCTGGTCCGGGAAGATCCCACGAGCCGCAGAGCAGCTAAGCCCGTGCACCACAACTACTGAGCCCACATGCTGCAACTACTGAAGTCCGTGTGCCACAACTCCTGAGCCCACATGCTGCAACTACTGAAGCCTGTGCGCTCTGGGGCCCACGTGCCGCGACTACTGAGCCCGCGTGCTGCAACTACTCAAGCCAGCGCACCTAAAGCACTGAAGCCCATGTGCTCTAGGGCCCTCATGCCGCAACTACTGAGCCCACATGCTGCAACTACTGAAGCCTGTGCACTCTAGGGCCCTCATGCCGCAACTACTGAGCCCGCGTGCTGCAACTACTGAAGCCTGCACGCCTAGAGCCCGTGCTCCGCAACAAGAGAAGCCACCACAATGAGAAGCCTGCGCACCGCAATGAAAAGCAGCCCCTGCTCGCCACAACTAGAAAAAGCCCGTGTGCGACTACGAAGACCCAGCGTAGCCAAAAATAAATAAGTAAATATTTTTAAAAATTAAAAAAAAAAAAAAGGCGGCTCATGTATCACAAGAACTGCCCTGGTTGTTTTTTCTCAATTAATAATATTATTTTTATGGTCTTATATTTATTAAATTCGCATTTTTCATTCTTTTTTAAATTAATTTTTATTGGAGTACAGTTGCTTTACAATGTTGTGTTAGTTTCTACCATACAGCAAAATGAATCAGTTATACATATACATATATCCCCTCTTTTTGGATTTCCTTCCCATTTAGGTCACCAGCACTTTACATTCTTACTGTTGGGTTATATTATAGTCCCAGTCACAAGAAGGATCTTGTGAAGAGTTAAGAGTGGCTCATAAAAGCATAAACGTATAATGAAAATAGCAAATTCTGAAACTGAGAATAATATCATCAGTATTAATTATAAGTAATCGCAAAGGTTAATATAGGTCTGAGTATAATAATTTTGTAAACCAACCAGAGAAAAAGTGTGAATAGAATCATTATCTGAAAATTAGATTGTATTGGTGTAGTTATTCATTTGCCCCTATTCCCTGATGTATTGTTTATTGTGAAACTTTGTCAAGTAGTAGCATGAAGCTATGGGGCTTTCACATTATTTTCAAACAAAGCTCACCGGCTTCTTGGTGAAGCCAGTCAAGTGTTTTATTTCTCAGACTAAAAGCAAAATAATTCTGTCTCATATGAAATTGATTACTTTTGCCCTTAAGTTAAAAAAAAAAAAAAAGCTACTAATGTAGTCGCTAATCTTTACTGAGTGGCAGGCAGTATTCTGAGCACTTTACATACATTAACTAAATCTTTATAAGAACTCTGTGAATGAGTGTCTACCAGTATTTTTCATCTAACAGGAAAGGGAACTTAAGCCACTTGAATAGCTGAGTGCCTTGCTGGAGGTCACACCAATAGTGGACCCCACAGCTGGGATCTGAACCCAGTGGTGCAGCCTTCTGCACACGTTTAACCACTATTCACTTATACCACAGTAGCATCATTCAGTGTGCACTCCTCATAGGAAGAACAGGCATGACTCACACTATTGAAGAAAAGTCTGTAAAACCAGCCACAGAGATGACGATGGCATCATGCTCAGAGAGAAAGAAGAAGGCGATTTGGCCCTAGTGATGTCTGAGTCATTGACTACTGAGTATGTGAACTAAGATATATCTTTACTACGATTGGAAGGAAACACTGATGTTTCCTGTCTGAATCAGCTCTTGACATATGTATGGCAATGAAAAGTGATCAGGGACTCTCTTTTACTGAGAATACATACTCCAGGAGAAGAGTTTTACTTGTTGTGGTAAAAGTTACTTTCGAGCCAGGAGTGGGTTGAGAAAGGTGTGTCTGGATGACTATGGACAAAGCATAAACTGTATTACAGGAAGGGTGGGGGAGGCATGGCTCTGTGACAAGAGAGGTTGCCCCCAGTGCCAGTCCACTCACTGCTTTATTCATGGGGAATATTTATGGTCAAAAATACGCTGCTTGACCTTGGCTAGTATTGAAAGAAATAAAGAAAAATGTGCCTTTGGTCAGATGACCACCATTGACATTATGTCTTTTCAGTAGGAGGTGAGAAGAAACGGATAGCTAATGTCCTTTCCAACACTGTGATGCGTGGACGGGTGGGAGAAGGGCGCTCATTGTATTTTTTTTTTTAACATCTTTATTGGAGTATAGTTGCTTTACGATGGTGTGTTAGTTTCTGCTTTATAACAAAGTGAATCAGTTATACATATACATATGTTCCCATATCTCTTCCCTCTTGCGTCTCCCACCCTCCCTATCCCACCCCTCCAGGCGGTCACAAAGCACGGAGCTGATCTCCCTGTGCTATGCGGCTGCTTCCCACTAGCTATCTACCTTACGTTTGGTAGTGTATATATGTCCATGCCACCCTCTCGCTTTGTCCCAGCTTACCCTTCCCCCTCCCCATATCCTCAAGTCCATTCTCTAGTAGGTCTGTGTCTTTATTCCTGTCTTACCCATAGGTTCTTCATGACATTTTTTTCCCTTAAATTCCATATATATGTGTTAGCATACGGTATTTGTCTCTCTCTTTCTGACTTACTTCGCTCTGTATGACAGACTCTAGGTCTATCCACCTCATTACAAATAGCTCAATTTCGTTTCTTTTTATGGCTGAGTAATATTCCATTGTATATATGTGCCACATCTTCTTTATCCATTCATTGTATCTTAAATGAGTAATAAACATGGATTTGTCCATTCATTACTGAATAGGGGTATACAACGAACAAGACAGGGCTCCATCCAGAGGAAGCTGACAGCCGAGTCAGAAGGGAGATGTGTTAGCGCTCAACCAGTGCAGTAGAGTAATTGTGACACTGTTGAGCAGGTAATGACTGCCAGGTGGGCTCAGAGAAGAGTCACCCACCTGAGCTGGGAGAGAAGGCTTTTTGGAAGGAGGAGAGATGCCAAAAAGTCAGGGAACAACTCTATTAGGTTCACATTTTACTTGGAAGTCCATTGTATGGAGGACAGAGATCTTAATCTCTATTTCATAATTCATTTATACAGGTTGAGTTCATTGGAGCTGGGTCATTGATGTGAGAGCAGGTTAATTGTCACGAAGGTTAGTGGGTAAACTAAACTTCCTATGACAAAAACAGGGAACAAAGTTGTCTACAAAAATATCAAACAAACGTTGTTTTCCATAATAAATGTTTACTAGTCTTACTCCTTGGAATTACTGAAACTGCCCTTTCAGTGTTACAGGAGAGTTCTTTGCCCTCCTTAGAAATTAGGACAATTAGGAAGCAAATATACATGGCAGCCATGCAGCCCATGATGACAGAATTAAATTTAGCTGAATTTTATCACAAGTTTATGACTATTTACTAACCTCTCCCCTGTTATCTAACAAGAGGTGAAGAGCTAGCTCTGGATTTGTCTTCTCAAAGCACCTGGGTCAACAATTTCCATTCTGTCATGGCTCCTCATTAATAACTGCTAGTAAAGGCGGGCAGCCTTTGATTTGATTGGGTTTCTTTGTTTGTTTGTTTGTTTTTGGTTGTGGCTTACAATATTCTGTTTCCACACTATACTGTGCGAAGTCTCTGCAGCTTGAGCGAAGGGCTGCAGAGGCAGGAGCGTATTTGGAGAACCTAATAGTTTAGGGCGTAGTTCAAAGTACCTCTGAGACACTCGAGTCAAGATGACCAGCATATTGGATGCATGAGTCAGGGAAGCAGAGGAAGTAACAAATCTCAAGTAAGAAGGAATGATCAGCAGTGTCAAACACAGAGTCATCCAGCAAAATAAAGGGCTGAAAGTGCCCACTTAATCTGGCGGTTGGGAGATCACTGGTTTATTAATAACCAGCATGTTAAAGACGATCAGCGTGAAAGGCAGAGTACAGGAAGAGAAGAAAAACACACCAAGTACTAGAATCCTCCAGGAAGAGAGTATGTTGAACATTTATTGGTAAATCATGGTAATATGGTAATGAACATAGGTATGGGAAAGTATGCATGTTCTTAATGAAGAAATCAAGGAGCATTTATCGTCTACAAGACATTTAATAAACGACTATTGAATGTTGAAGCCTTACTCCTACATATGTTACTAAGCAGTGCTAATAAAATAACATTATTCAGTACAAGTCATTGATTTTTATTATTGTGAAGAAAATTTCTGTTGATTTATAATGTAAGCCAATAACTGACTCCATTTAGTATTTACATATTGACAAATGCAAAGCCCCTTTAGAGCAATAAAAATGCTTCAGCAAAAAATTTAACATTAGAACGACAGAGCATCCTTTCTTCTCTCTCTCTCTCTCTCTCTCTCTCTTTCTCTTTATTTTTCCCTACCCCCCTCCCCACCCTTTTCCTCCTCCCACCCAACTGAGGAATAAAAAAGATAAAAGCATATTTGGAAAATAATGATGACATGTCAAACATAATTTGCTTCTTATTTATCTCCTCTCAGATACTGCCAATAAGAAGCCACTGCCACCCCTTCCCCAGCCTGTTCCCCTGTAGGTTGGAAGTAGATGATTTGCTCTCCTGAAAGAGCAGCAAATCCGTTGCCCGGGTGATATCTCATTACTAAGGCAACCAATTTGGTGCATCAGTGTGAATCCCAATTTTAAAATGTAATTATGCCAAGATATGTACATATGCTTGAGATTTGCTTAAAAGAAATCTGTTCTCCTTTGGAAGGAAAACATTTCCTATGTTAGTTGAAAGAAAGGGGGAAATACTTCTTTTATTCTTTGCTAGTTATAAATACACCTTTCAGCTGATCTCCCACCATGCTTAGTGAAAGAGCTTGCACTGGTTCTCTCTCACCACTTTTTTTTTTAACTTGAGATCTTCCCTTTCCAAGACGCTTCTCTCTTGAGACCTGTCACTCATAACCCAGCAGCTGTTGTCACCATGACAACATTTTCTGGCCCCTATAGGTGGCGGAAGGAAAAAAAAAAAAGAGTGGCTCCATTTTCGTTGCACTTTTCTTTTTAATTGCTGGGAACTCAAGAGATTGACTCTTTGTAAGGAATTAGTTAGTGAAGGGGAAGTGATTCAATGAATAGGTGTTTACATTAAATTAAAAACTTGTGAACAGTTCAGTGAGGATTGCCATCCCAGACTCAAATGAAAGATCTTATAGATAGGAGGTGTACACCAAAAGCTTGGCTGGAGGAAGACAGCCAAGCCAAACAAAATACCATCGAATCACTGCTGAGCAATTAATTTTTCTTCCTCCTCGACAAAAATTACTGTTTAAAAATTAAAAGCATATTTGGGTGCAGGGAATATTTAATTACCAATCTTATTAAATAATGAAACCCATGCAACTCTTTAAGTTTCCCATTTGCTGAAGCTTCCAGGAAGCTCAGGGTTCAGATTTGTACTCAGATCCAGGAACCATTCTTAGCTGGGGTTTCAAGTGTGACTGTCACCCTTCCTGCTGAGACCCCCACCCATTGCCTACCTGTCCTTCTTTTATCCTCAGTTGGGTGACTATGTTGTCTATGTAACTTTTTTTAAAATTTTTATTTATTTATTTTTGGCCACGTTGGGTCTTCATTGCTGTGCGCAGGTTTTCTCTAGTTGCAGCGAGCGGGGGCTACTCTTCGTTGCGGTGCGCGGGCTTCTCATTTCAGTGGCTTCTCTTGTTACGGAGCACGGGCTCTAGGCGCATGGGCTTCAGTAGTTGTAGCACACGGGCTCAGTAGTTGTGGCTCGCGGGCTCTAGAGCGCAGGCTCAGTAGCTGTGGCGCACGGGCTTAGTTGCTCCGCGATGTGTGGGATCCTCCCGGATCAGGGATCGAACCCATGTCCCCTGCACCAGCAGGCAGATTCTTAACCACTGTGCCACCAGGGAAGCCCCCTTGTCTATGTACCTTTTATGTAAGTTTCCTCCGATCTTTTGGAAGTAATTGGGTGAAACATATGAAAGGCAACGGTGAAAATATCATAATGGGTATTCACTACCTAGTGGCAATGCTGATATTTCACGTAAAATATCACCCCCCAAAAAAGATGGTTTTCAAAACTGCCTTTTTAAAAAGGCCTTTCTGAAGTACATAATTTTGCCACATATTTCATTAAGCCAAGACACTTGATGGGTGACAAAACATATCCTCATATCCTATTAGGTGTATAAAAGAATATATGCGGTTTAAGTGTAAGGGCTATGGTGTTGAGGTTTACTTTAGTCTTTTTCTTGCTATAGCACCAAGAAATCTGTGTGTGTCAGAAATTGCTTATATCTTTGTCATGGCACATTTAAACACATTCTGCTTGGACTATTAAGTTTTGCTAACCAAAAAAAAACGTTTATGAAATATTCAACACGTTCTGGGAAATGTATCATTATTTATTGCATATATTTAGAGCATTCAGTTTCTCTTTATGGGGAGACGTATAGTGGCTTTAAACTCGATCTTTTTCATTTCAGCACATGCACAGTATAAATACCTCTAACGTACAAAAGGCCCTTCCAAAGAAACGAAATAAATACCTCACTAGAAAACTGAGGAAAACGATAGACAATCAGTCCACCAAAAAAAGAGAAAAATGGCCAGCAACTATATTTTCACCTATCAAATACTCAGCGTTTTGTTTTTTTTTTCTTTTAATCCTACATAGTATTGTTGATGATATGTTTACTACTGGCATGAGAGTAAATTGATGAGAACTTTCTGGACAGTAGTTTAGCAATGTGTTTCCAAAAAATCTAAAAGTTGGGTTTGCCTCTAATCTAGCAATTATGCTTGTAGAAATTTATACTAAGAAAATTCATGTAAAAACCCAGTTGTAAGAATTTTCTCTTCAGTATTTCTCATGAAAGTGGAAAATAATGGAGAAAAATGTTAAGAAGTGAGTCTTATAAATTGGGGTATATCCCTACAATAGAAAACTAAGCAGCCATTAACAGTGACAATATAAAGAAATTTAATAACATCAAGTGCTCATGATAAATGTTAAGTGAGAATATATGTTACAAAACAGGATGTTCAGTATGATTCCTTTTTAACCACATTGTTAATTCTAGACATACCTACACCTGCATGTGTGTGCGTGCGTGTGTGCATATGTGCACGCACACACACACCCATTATATAGACTGAGGAGGAGTCATTCCTTTGGGGGGATTTATTTATAACTAAAGAAAATTTAGGGCTATTTATATTCAGCATTTTTTGTCAGACAGGCTTACTGTTGCCAAACATCACTCTGCATTCAAATTCAGTACTACAAGGAGGATCTGCATTTTTTTATTGAAGTATAATTGATTTACAATGTTGTATTAGTTTCTGCTGTACAGCAAAGTGATTCAGTTAAATATACATATATGTATATATATACATATATACTTTTTCATATTCTTTTCCATTATGGTTTATCACAGCATATTGAATATAGTTCCCTGTGCTCTACAGTACAACCTTGTTGATTATCCACTCTATATATAATAGTTTGTATCTGCTAACCCCAAACTCCCAATCTATCCCTGCCCTACTCCCCTCCCCCTTGGCAACACAGGTCTGTCCTCTATGTCTGCAAGTCTGTTTCTGTTTTGTAGATAAGTTCAGTTGTGTCATAGTTTAGATTCCACATATAAGTGACATCATATGGTATTTGTCTTTCTCTTTCTGACTGACTTCGCTTAGTATGATAATCTCTAGTTGCATCCATGTTGCTGCAGATGGCATTATTTCATTCTTTTTCATGGTTGTGTAGTATTCCATTGTATATATGTACCACATCTTCTTTACCCAGAGACTCTGTATTTTAAAGAAAATTTAATTTCAAAATAAGATGTTTACTAGCCAGTTGTCCTGAGTTGGTCTTACTGTATTTGTGTAGATACAAACACCCAAGGAAATCAAGCACTTACAGAAAATATGTCAGTGACAGATATCCTCGGGGAAGTAAAAATACAATCAAGCACTCGTGATTTATGTTTTTTGTTTTTGTTTTTGTTTTTGTTTTTGCGGTATGTGGACCTCTCACTGTTGTGGCCTCTCCCGTTGTGGAGCACAGGTTCCGGACGCGCAGGCTCAGCGGCCATGGCTCACGGGCCCAGCCGCTCTGCGGCATGTGGGATCTTCCGGGACCGGGGCACGAACCCGTGTCCCCTGCATCGGCAGGCGGACTCTCAACCACTGCGCCACCAGGGAAGCCCAAGCACTCATGATTTAAATGCAGGTTACAGACCAAGTACTTTATTCACAAGTCTACTGTACTTTGAATGGATTATAGGGCTTCCCTGGTGGCGCAGTGGTTAAGAATCCGCCTGCCAATGCAGGGGACATGGGTTTGAGCCCTCGTCCGGGAAGATCCCACATGCTGTGGAGCAACTAAGCCCGTGCACCACAACTACTGAGCCTGAGCTCTAGAGCCCGCGAGCCACAACTACTGAGCCTGTGTGCCCTAGAGCCCGCGCACCGCAACGAAGAGCAGCCCCCGCTTGCTGCAACTAGAGGAAGCCTGCACGCAGCAACAAAGACCCAATGCAGCCATAAATAAATAAATTTATTTTAAAAATGGATTGTAAATAGGAACAACACAGAACTGTAATCACAGTATTTCCATCTAAAATTTTAATTGTTTTTATTATAAAGTAATACGTATTCATTGTGAAATTTCAAAATATACTTAAAGAAGGAAATAACATCATCCATCATCTCACCACCAGAAAGGTAACTACTATTAGTGCTTTGGAAGGTGTCATAACAGTCTCTGTCCTACTCTCTCTTAGACACACAGTTTTCTAAATTGAAGTCATGCTGTGTACACTGTAAAGGGCCGTTCCAGATGAAAATCAGCAGAACCACGGTGATGGTTGTGGTACAGGGCCCCTGGACCACTTCTGTGTGATCTTCCAAGCTTCTCTCCTTGACCCACATCTGCAAAGCATCACCATCTGAGTTTTAATGATGTTGTTCCTCTGTTCAGAAGCCCTTCAATCACCTACAAAATTCAGACCAGGCTCTGCCAGCATCTTTCCCTGTGCCACCATGCAGCATCATCGTGTTTTTCCCTGCACTCCCACATACATCTGTCCCACCTGTGCGCTTTACACATACCATTTGCCTTTGCCTTTTGTATCTTCAAATTAGACTCCACCCCCTCACTCAAGCCCTCCTGGCCAGACTAGTCTAAATAAAGTCATCTTTACTTCCTTCACCAGCACCCATTTGTCGATTTTATGTGGCTCTCTGAGGCAGTAACTTCAACAGGAGGTGGGAGCTGTGGGCCTGCTGTTAGTTTGGAGTTTGTGTAAGGTTTTAGGTCATCACTTCCTTTATCTGTAAAACGATAGGCTTGGATATGGGCACATCTGTTACAATCAAGTATGAGGTGTATTATGAGTAACTTGGTATTAATAATAAGTTAGCAAAGATAATGAATTAATTTATAAATAGGAGCTGATGTGAGTTTATTTCTATAAAATTTATATTTGCTTTCTTGAGTGGGCAAGAAAGGCCCATTTCAGGGATGGTACAACCCCCGAGGGTTGTTGCACGTGTGTTGCAAGTGTGTTGCACGTGTGAATGTCCTTCCTAAGGTGTGCCGTGGAAGAGTCAGGGCAGAGAACCTCCCAGCTGATGGTTTATAAGAGGTCTTCAGCTCAGAGATTCCCGCCGAAGTCTAAGATTTCTGTAGGCTGTAGATCATCTATTAATTTTGCACATTTGTCTTCTCTCCTCAACCAGATTATAAATTGTTGAGGGAAGCAGTGTCCTTATGCTTGTTTGTACTCCACCCAGGGGCCCCAGCATGATGCCCTGTGCACAGTGCCTCACGTGGTATTTTGACAATAATATAGTATCATGACTCAATACTATGTGCTCTGGGATTATAGAGGTTCCTGTTAGCTATGTTATGTTTATTAATACTTAAGAGCTAGTCATATGCATTTAAATGAGTTACCTTCATCATACCAAGCAAATGGAGTAATTAGTAGGCATAAGAGTCATTCCTAACCGGGAAAGAAGCCTTTAAGTTTTAACTCTGCTGCCACAGTTGAAGAATCGCTACTTTCTGTGTAATTTCTAGTCTCTACTGCTGCCTAACCAGCAGGTAGTTCTTGGCTTCAGTCAACCACAAGGCACTTGGGTTCCAATCCCAGCTCCAACACTTACAAGATGAAACTTTGGGACCTCTCTGTTCTTCAGTTTCCTCATCTGTAAAAGGGAAGTAAGAGTACCCACCTTATAGTATGGTTGTGAGTATTAAATGACTTAATATATTCATCATACTTTGATCAGTGCCTAGCATATGGCAGGTACTATATGGTTGCTCTTCTTATGAACATTGATATTATTAATATTAATATTATTATTATTGGTTTGGGTATATATCAGTTGACCATTGGCATAATTATGCCACAAACCACCTGTATTGGTTTCCTGTGACTACTGTAAAAATTATCACAAACTCGGTGGCTTGAAACAACAGAAATTTATCCTCTCACAGTTCTGGAGCCCAGAAGTCTGAAATCAGTTTCACTGGGCCAGAATCAAGGTGACATCAAGGCCACACTTCCTCTAGTGGTTGTAGGGGATAATCTAGCCCTGGCTTCTTCCAGCTTCTGGTAGCTGCCGGAATTCCATGGTTTGTGGCTCCAGTCTCTGCTTCCATAGTCATATGTCATCCCCTCGTCTGTCTTCAGATCTCCTACCACCTCCCTCTTATATAGATACATGGGATTGCATTTAGGGTGCAAACAGATAATCCAGGATAATCTCCCCATCTCAAGATCCTTAACCTAATCACATCTGCAAAGTCCTTTTTCTGTCACGTGAAATAACATTTACCGGTTCCAAGGATTAAGAGGTAGAAATCTTTTTGTGGGCAGGGGGGGATTGTTCAACCCACCACATCTCTAAAACACAGTGGCTATAACAGAATTTACTTCCTCCTCATGCATCCAAGGTTTGGCCATTTTTGGGTGAGCCCATCCCAGGCAGTGGGTTGAGTACAGATTGGCTCCACGTGTGGCTTATTTTTTTCTGGTGTCAATGGATCCCAGGGGCATGTTCTTCTCATGGTAACAGCAAAAGCCTAAGGGGGCAAGGCTGACCACACAAGCACATTTCAAGCTGTTCAGGTCACGTGTATATATATCTCGTTGACCAAAGCGGGTCACATCAATGGGGTGACCCATGTAGGTCAAGAGTAAAGGAATGAATATTTGCTATCATAACAACTTAGCATGGGGTTTTCTGTAGATGACAACTAACTTAAAGCTACATTAACAATATATGTATTTGGAAGAGGAAGAAAATCCAGGATTCAAAGCAAAGTTATTTAGTAATAAGACAGTTTGCTATAGTTGTTATTTGAAGGTTAAGTCAAGACGCTACATGTTTTGTAGTCTTAGCCTGGCCAGATACAACCCTGAATGTGATGATCACAGGAAACTTGTTGCATGATGTTTGATTTAGAGGATAGACCTCCACAGATGTGGAATGAGCTGCCTAGCTCCTTTTGCCATAATGTGGTGACTCAGTGAACTCCTTGGAGATGTGAAAAAGAAGCAAGAGTTTTCTGCCCCTCTGGCAGAACAGAATCTGTGCTGGGTAGCCTCGCAAGAAGAGAAGGGAACTAGAGAATACCTGTCAGCTGCTGAGTTAAAGCCAAAGCGACATTAATTACAGTATCTTCTCAGTCATCCTTGACCTATGAGCCTGAATAGCTAGTTCATCTAAGTGATCTAACCAAAAGCTGGTTCCTTATACTTTCATTGGAACCTGATTTTTGGTAATTTGAGAACTAGTATACAATATTTGTATATTTCAATTGGATAGAATTTCCCAGTCTAGGGTTTTTTTTTTCCCCCCTCTTCCCTCTCATTCCAGTAATAGAGGAATGAGATTATTCTCACAGGCCCAGTGAAAGAAAGGAATAATACACAGCAGAGTCTATGAGCTCTTTCTCAGTCTCTTTGGCTCCAGGACAAAATAAGGATGTACCAGGTCACATTTTCCTCAGTCACTTGATAAAAAGCAGTGACACTAAGGTGTTGACTTGTGTCAAGGAAAAAAAAAAAAAGGAAGAAAGTAAAAAGGCAAAGGGGGAATTTTTCCTGGAAAATCCTGTAACTGGGATGAGTAGGGAATTAGGAACTTAATTTAGAGTATCCATATTTAAGGTGAAGATCTTTACGTTTTTAGTGAAAGAAATTCTTTTAACGTAAACGAAACATTCACCGAAAACCAGACTTTTCACGCCTCCTGCTCCTCACTGGCAAACTGCAGCAGTTTGCCAAGCAGATGTTCATTCATGCTAGACTGCTCCAGAGCCATCAAGGGTCACCACTGATTTTGAAATTCCATTAAGACTTGAGAACTGCATGGCAGCTGCCGTGTGTTCCTTCCCTGAATGTTTCATCCTGGGCTTGGCTGGCTGCCCTGTTGTGTAACAGGATGAGTTGTCTGTCTCTCTTAAGTGAGCTCTTAAACCCTAAGGTTACTTGGTTGTAAAACATTCCGTGGGGCCTTTTTCACAGATAAGTCAGTCTTCTTTTAAACTTGTAATAAAAGATCTTTAGTATATTCAAGCCAGTAAGTATCCATTCATTCAACAAATGTGTTCATTGCCAGGCACCCTTTGGAGACACCCAGATGAATATAATAGAAATAGTCCTTCTCCTCATGCAGCATACATTCTAATTGAGGAGTAAGATAAAAAAAATGTAGTCAACAAATAATTATAAATTATGTAACAGTTGTGAAGGAAAGGAAGGCTTTAATTGGGGCGGTCATTCAGAGGACAAGGGAAATAGGCTGGTCAGGGAAGACCTCTCTGAGGAGGTGACATTAAAGTGAGACCGAAAAATTGAGAACGAGCTGACTCTAGGAGAAGTCCAGGGAGAGGAGATGCAAGCAGAGGGAACTACATAAGCAGAAAACTCTGCAGCAAGAGAGGGTGTGAACATTTGGAAGGCATTTCCAGCACTATCACTGCCATGTCTGTGCTTCTGTCACTTTTTTTTTTTTTTTAATACTGGTGCACATGCCTTTCTTCAAGGCTCAGTGCAGCAGAATTTCTGTCTGTGAAGTTTTCAGCTGGAATTTGGGTTTAGGTTTTCTGGAAGGATACCTGGAGGGCAGCTAAGGAAGAGTTCCATGAAATATTGATCACAAGCCAGTTGAGATGAGTGAAAAAGACCAAAAAGAAGGGTAGAGTTTGACGGTCCTAAAATGTTTCACAGACCGAAAGAGCTGTTTATTGGCAAGTCTAACGCTGATGTTCGTTCTAAAAGCAGTCCGATTATTCTCTAAATCCAAGATGGGGTGAGCTGACTTTGTATGAAAATGCTGATTTAATATAACTTATATATTAAATCTATAGAATATACCCTTTCACTGTAGCTTACACCTTTTTCAGTCAAGTAATTTTATGTATGTGGGTGGGTGGGAGTGTGGCTATATATATATATATCCTGATTGTTGTATATTCCTGATTATTTCCCAGTGTTTTTTTTTATACAGCTATTTCAGAGGAGACATCCTCATAGAGATTTCCAATGTTAACTCTTCTTAATGCCTGACCAGGTAGGATCTGACTTAGGTTCATTCCACTGGCATATGTTCGATCCAAGTCGAACATTTCTGCTGTCATATTCATCAGCCGCAGCTGGTAACTCATTTGTATTTCAAAGAATCCAGAGCTTTAGTGGGCATTTCACACATCTTTAATTATGGATAACCTACTAGAGCAGACACAAGTTTCCTGCCATTCATGAAGTGATTGTGAAATAAAGGCGCTCTCCTATTTGTGATTGAGACCACTCCTCCACATAGAGCTTATTAACAAAACAAATTCTTTTTATAGGCACATATTTAAAGTTTTTTTCTAAGAGATGTGCAATTTTTATTTATTATTTAAATTTTTTGGCCACACCCCGAGGCATGTGTGTTCCCCGACCAGGGATCAAACCCACGCCCCCTGCATTGAAAGGCGGAGTCTTAACCACTGTACGGCCAATGAAGTCCCTAGAAACATATTTGATTTTTTTTTTTTACATCTTTATTAGAGTATAATGCTTTACAATGGTGTGTTAGTTTCTGCTTTATAACAAAGTGAATCAGTTATACACATACATATGTTCCCATATCTCCTCCCTCTTGCGTCTCCCTCCCACCCACCCTCCCTATCCCACCCACCCTCCCTATCCCACCCCTCTAGGTGGTCACAAAGCACCGAGCTGATCTCCCTGTGCTATGCAGGTGCTTGTTTCTCAAAAAATATCATTGTATCACAATGTGTTCAGTTGCAAGGAAGGGAGAAGGGGAGAAAGAGAGAGTAGGAGGGAAGGGGAAAGGAATAGAGGGGAGGGGAGGAGGGGAGAGCGTAAAAAGAAAACTCAATTCAGACGGGCACCGAGTATAACGGGGATTTATTTCATACATCAGGAAGCCTTCTCTTGGGTCATCTTCATTCTCAGTGTGGCTCCCCCTTGTGGTTGCCAGATGGCTGCCAACAGTTACAGAAGCCACGTTTCGTTATTCAAGGAAATCTCCTCTAGAAGTACTTGGACATTCTCTCCGAAGAGTGAGAAATTTTCTTTCTCAGAAACACCTAGAAAATGTCTTCTCATGTTTTATTAGCCACGACCAATAACCATGGCCAGCAGATGTTAAAAGGCAAAATGCTAAAGAGCCTTTGTAAATGTAATAAAAGTTTAGCTTATTTCATATATAAAAAGCCCTTACAAATCATTATGTAAAATTACAAATATGTGATGGACAAAAACAAGGAATGAAGAGAGAATCCACAACAGAAAAAATTCTAATAGCCAGTGAATTTTTTATATTCCTAATCAAAGCAGTTGAACCATAGCAACAATATGTTATCCTATATCAACCTGGTTAGTTCTTTTTAACTCTTCGCCTGGTAGAGTTTGGAAATGAATACTTTAGTATGTGGCATTTGGAAATATAAATGAGTCACAGCAGCAATTCTATTTCTAGAATTAGAATATGTACAATGTTACTCCTAAAATGATATTTTAAATTGCAGAAAACACCAGAAATACCGCACAGTAGGAGGTTGGTTAACTGAATTATATGCATGTATCTGGTTGAGTACTGTGAGGCCGTTCAGAATCACATTATAGGAGGATATTTGATCACATGGGAAAATGTGCTTGATGTATCAAATAAAAAGCATTACAAAGCACTTTATGATTATTATGTGATCTCGGTTTTGTGTAAAATATGTATGTAACCATAAAAGAAAAATGAATACATTGGACCGCACACAATTTTTTTAAAAGACAACTTCTGTATGGTAGTATACCATAAATAGTACCAAAAGATCATTGCCATACTGGAAAAACTATTTAAAGTGCTAATAACAAAAAGATCATTTCCTTAATTTATAAAGAGCTCATACAAATCAATAAAAGACAATCCAAAGAAAATGGATTTAAAAGCTAGAAATATGCAGCTTATAAAAAAGAATTTTAAATGACTGATAAAAATGGACACGTTATATTTATATTATATTTATATTAGTTGAAAAATTAATTATATTCCTGTTGACATCCATCTTAAATCTGTTCTGACTTGATTGGTATATAACTAAGAAACTTCAGTCTTCAAATATTATGTTATAAATCATTTCTTGGGAAAGAAATAGATTAGGTAGTAGGATTTTTCAGATTTGTAGGTACAAGGTTGTGTTTCCGGTAGGATTTTCAGTAATATAGTTATAGCTATGTGTGCAAGTATAAAACCTCAACATCACTGAGACAACCTAGCATCTTAGTTTAGATTTTTCTCTAAATAGTAGCATTTCTGTCTGTCTCACCACAGCATTTTTCCAGCATGAGCTACTTAATACTCTGATCTTACTAGTGTGTTGCCTACTGTTATGAGAAATCATGCACCCAACAGTGCAGCTGTATTCTTTTTTTTCTCTTTGGCATTGAGTTACGACCAGGAATGATCTTCATAGTTTTTTAATCATATTATGTTCAACTTGTGTAAATTTGCACTGTTGAAAAAGTATCTGTCCTTAATAAGTGTACTTTCTCTTATCCTGCCATTCCGCCTTACATTAATTACAGTCTAAGACAGAAAAATAAAAAGGGGAAGCATATTTAATGTTTACCCAAGTAATCTAAGGGGCCTTTTCCAAATTATTTCCTTCCTCCAACATTCTGAAATTCCCCCCCCCCCCCCCCCCGCCCAGGAAGCATCATCACCATCGGTGTGAACACTGGGAACCGGTAGCGTATTTGGGGTACAGGGATACATTGAAGAGCGCTGGTCTCAACAAAACCCTCCTGGCACCATCACCCATTGCCTACAGCCAGAGCCAGGCTCCTAGCAAGAGCTGTGAATATGAATCACATTCCTTTGTAGAAGCAGGGTTTTTAGGTCTGAAAAATGACTGTTTCTCAAAGCCAAGCGTTTGCCAGCAAAAAATATTTTAATGTATGACTTCAAGAAACTTATGTCAAATGTATTCCCTGCTTTTGTTTTATGTTGAATTATTAGTACGAGAAACACAAAGCAGCAACGTACAAACATATGTCAAGCCTAAGTGCTTTAAAAACCTATTTTTAATTTGTATCAAGTGTCTAGCATAAGGCCTAGTACCTAATAATGAAATAATGTTTTCTCTCCCTAGTCTGAGGAGCCATAACCGTAATCAGATGAAAATCAAAGACAGTGGCTGTCAATGCCACGCGCACGTTAGATCAGAAAGAACCTTTAACACTTTAAAATTTTCGTCCATTTTCAGTAGCTGTTAAGATAGAATATGAGTATGTGCTCTTATAAATCATCTAGTGTAACATCCTTGCTTTACAGCCGAAGCACCTGAAGCCTGCCAAGTAGTCTGTAGGGAATGCTGGCCTCTCCAGGGAAAGATTCTTTCCACTCCACCCCAACTCCCTGCCACTCAGGGAGCTGTCCCTCTCGCAGTGCTGGACTTCCTTGAAAGAGCCTCACTGTGACAGGAATCCAAGCTTCTTTACATGGAGGTTTCCATTGTTGTGACCTTTGAGCAGATCTCACTTCTTAGGGGATCAGTTGTAGTTGTTTCCCAGTTATCTCATAGGCATGTTTGGTTTTTCCTAGAATATCATAGGTGTCCCCTGTTTCCCTCTATATCCCCGATAGAAACCAAACGTACAGTAGGAATTTGGGAAATTCTTATAGAACGAACAAATGCTCAGTAATGCTTATGCCACCATGGCATGTTTTGGGATGGCATATACTGATCCCCTTCAAAATGAATGAGTAATCTGTGTACAAAGGGTTTTGTAGTTAAATTTTGTTTTTAAATTTTAAAAATTTAAATGTTTTTTAAATTTTGTGGAACAAAGTTAAAATAGGTTTACTTACACAGAACTTCTTAGAGCTTTTAATATGCTAATGTACATTATGAATCTCCAAAAAGGACTTGCAGTATGCAGCCTTCCTGAACTTACTGAAAATGGAACCCTTTTTTCAAGGAGCATTTCAAAGGCCCTATGTTCCAGAATTCACTTTTGAAACTCTATAGAAAAGAATGTTAGGATGCACCTTTGGCTGGTCCTTTCAAATACCAGTTATTATCTGAGTTTTTGAGAGATTTAGGGAACCATTCAAAATTGAGATCATTTGCAAGCGTCTGAAACAAAGGTTACTGGGTTTTTGGTGGTTTTTTTTTTAAGGAATTCTGCATGTTCTAGATGCTAGATATAAAGGAAGAAAAGTCAGAACATTTGTTACATAAGATAAAAGCCCAACCTGTCCCCTGACTGGTTGATGAGCCACCTCCGTCTTGGATGACAGTGGATCTGGGGGTGGACGAGGCAGCAGGTGCCTTCACACAAACTTAAAACATCCCCAGATGCCTCGTTGGATCTACTGAAATGTCCAAACACTTGGCCCAAACCCTGAGGTTCTGTGTCCAAAAGCAGTTCTGAAATAGCCTTGACCTGAGCGATTTTTGAAGATGAATTATCAACTTTGTACCTCTTAAGAAAAAAAAATTTTTTTAACCAAACAGAAGAAAGCAACCACTTCAGTAGAGCTCCACAGGCAGTTTACTTTTGAACAAGATTGCATCCTGAAAGGCCCATCAGAATTACTTAACCCGTTTGCTGGATTAATTTTGTTTTCATTTATCTTCAGAATAATTGCAATTTGATTTTTGACAGAGTTAATGTTGAGCTAGTCTTCTGACAATAATTGACTAAGAGGTTCAATTGCTTCTTGAAGTTTCAGTTACAAGGAGGTTGTCAGACTACAGCATCACCATATTAGGCAACGACTGTATGCACTAAAGAATTTCTAGGCTAATGGATCTGGAGAAGGCCATATAGAAAATGTATGAGTCCCAAATGAAGGTTCACAAGTCAGCTAACTTGGCAAGTTAGTCTGCCAGACCAAGGTAGAGCTCAGGGGTGATCATTTCTAAATTACACCTCACACGCACATAGTTAAGTTCATCAGGATAATTTATAATGATCAGGCTCACACATGCTCTTTTTTTTTTTTTTTTTTTTTTGGAAGGGGGTGTCTCTTTATTTGAAGGTTTTACATCTGTTTATTGACTGAAGATCTGGTTATTTCATTTCTCTTTTTAATTTTTATTTTATATTGGAGTATAGTTGATTTACAATGTTGTGTTAACTTCAGGTGTACAGCAAGGTGATTCAGTTATACATATACGTGTATCTATTCTTTTTCACATTCTTTTCCCTTATAGGTTATTACAGAATATTGAGTAGAGTTCCCTGTGCTATACAGTAGGTCCTTGTTGGTTATCTGTCTTATATATAGTAGTGTGTATATGTTAATCTCAAACTCCTAATTTATCCCTCCCCTCCATCTTTCCCCTTTGGTAACCATAAGTTTGTTTTCTAAGTCTGTGAGTCTGTTTCTGTTTTGTATATAAGTTCATTTATATCATTTTTTTAGATTCCACATATAAGTGATATCATGATATTTGTCTTTCTCTGTCTGCCGTACTTCACTTAGTATATTTCGTTATTTCTTAATTTCTCCCCTAGGTCATCTGAAATGCTATTAATTTATCTGTAAAACCAAGGAATTTTGTGTCAAAATTTATGCTAAGAACTTACAAATTATATCCACTGGGTCTTAGTTTCTTCTTGGTACCTATTAACCTGCTATTCTAGTAAAAACATGGGTACCGCACTAGCATTTTAAAAATAGCACATCAGGTCTTTATTCATTTTGTCCCTCATAGAGATATTTGGGTTGAAGAGGAATAACTCAGGAAATTTTTTCTGTCTTTGAATCTTCCTTTAAAATAACTCCTTCGTTAATCAATCATGAAATATTCCAAAATGGATGTCGTATTCTAAATATGATGGGGTATATGGATACCAAAGATAGATTTTGTGTATTTTACAATTTGCTCAGAGTTCAGCCTGGTACCTAAATAAATTGTCCTCCACCACAACTCTTTAGCAACCATATACTGTCAGAACTCAGCCAGAATTACTGTATGGAGGACTTAAGGCTAGAAATAGAAGAAAAATGCTTCTCCCAAAAGTTCTCCCTAGGCATGGAGGGCCTGGGAAGCTTGGAAGCTGGAATTTTGAAGGATTTCGGTTGTAGAAACTAAGAGAATATCCAATTCAGGGCAACAGGGAGCTGTGTGAGAACAGGCAGAAAAGACCCAACACCCAATAATGACTAGAAAACAAAAACATGGAGAACAAGAGAAAAACAGAAAGCTGACCTGTGTTTGTTTCTGAAGCTAAACTGAAGATATGTAATTGACCTATTTCTTAACAGAGTGTTACCTAGGATCCTACATCTTTTGCAAAGTGTATCTTGTACTTTAATGACTGACAGATGTTGCTTTGAAATGCCTGACCACCAAGGAAGAGGAAAACATGGTCAAATTAAGATGGCATTATAAAACATCTGGTTAGACATGACAGACTGTGCTTATATCTACTCCTCTCAAAACCCCTCAATCAGCAGTAAAGGATGAAAATTGGAGAAACCCACAAGGACAAATAGAACCATAATGGAAACAACAGCAGAAAAGATGCATCAACATAATTTTGGAAGTAAGTGAACATGTGGTTAGCCCCCCGAGCTGGTGGAGAAAGCTGAAATCTAAGTGCCTGCAGACAAGCAAGCCAGGTCACCCAACCATTGGGCTGTAGGAAGATTCAGGATGGAAAGGACCAGGTACCTCTGTAGGTAGGGGTGAGGGGTGGAGCTGGAGGAGTAGAAGGGTTGAAACTCTGTATAAAGAGCAATTATAACGACTTCCCTGGTGGCGCAGTGGTTAAGGATCCACCTGGCAATGCAGGGGACACGGGTTCGATCCCTGGTCTGGGAAGATCCCATGTGCCACAGAGCAACTAAGCCCGTGCGCCACAACTACTGAAGCCCGCGCTCCTAAAACCCGTGCTCCACAACAAGAGAAGCCACCGCAATGAGAAGCCCGCCCACTGCAACGAAGACCCAACACAGCAAAAAATTAATAATTAATTATTTTAAAAAGAGAGCAATTGTACACCCAGCTCTCCTAACCTCACAAAGTTGGAGGAGCTACCTCAGTCTCATTCTGATAGAAGACAAGAAGTTTACTCTGAAGAAATTGAACCAGAGAAGCTCTGGGCTTGGGGACACCATGCACCAGTGGAGGAGAGGGGTCAGGCACCATGTTGCAATCAAGTAAATTAAGTGAAAGTCTAGATACGAAATATATCCTCCAGCCCCCTTCACTCAGAATTCTGGCAGCAATGAGAAAACAGTTTAAGGTACGGACATTACTGGGGTCCCCCACAGATGGCTGGTCCCCACCTAATCACCCTGTAGTGAAGTCCACCACCCACAAAGCACACATACAGAGCTTCCAAGTGGCTTTTCACTTTTCAGTGAATGGACAGCCAAGGATCCCCAGACGTTCAAGCAAGGCCTCTAGCTCAAAAGACCAAGACGAAGACAAACGGGAGAAGAGGGGATTTATGGGTAACACATGCAATGTAGGGAGCAGCATAAAAACTAAAACCAGAATTCATCTGCTTGAGAGGAAGGATGCTTTTGTAAAACAAGAGCAACATGCTTTTTTTTTTTTTTTTTTTTTGCGGTACGCGGGCCTCTCACTGCTGTGGCCTCTCCCGTTGCGGAGCACAGGCTCCGGACGCGCAGGTTCAGCGTCCATGGCTCACGGGCCCAGCTGCTTCATGGCATGTGGGATCCTCCCAGACCGGGGCACGAACCTGTGTCCCCTGCATCGGCAGGCGGACTCTCAACCACCGCGCCACCAGGGAAGCCCAACATGCTTTTAAAAGGGATATTTGGAGAACGAGGATGAGTTCTTGAAAGTGGAAAACGTGACAGCAAAAATGAAAGGTTCAATATCAGGCTTGCAAGATGAAGTTGAAAACATTCAGTCACCCAACAAATACTATTTTTTTTTAAACATCTTTATTGGAGTATAATTGCTTTACAACGGTGTGTTAGTTTCTGCTGTGTAACAAAGTGAATCAGCTATACATATACTATATCCCCATATCCCCTCCCTCTTGCGTCTCCCTCCCACTCTCCCTATCCCACCCATCTAGGTGGTCACAAAGCACCAAGCTGATCTCCCTGTGCTATGCAGCTGCTTCCCACTAGCTATCTGTTTTACATTTGGTAGTGTATATATATCCATGCCACTCTCTCACTTCATCCCAGTTTACCCTTCCCCCTCCCTGTGTCCTCAAGTCCATTCTCTACATCTGTGTCTTTATTCCTGTCCTGCCCCTAGGTTCTTCAGAACCTTTTTTTTTTTTTTAGATTCCATATGTATGTGTTAGCATATGGTATTTGTTTTTCTCTTTCTGACTTACTTCACTCTGTATGACAGACTCTAGGTCCATCCACCTCACTACAAATAACTCAATTTCGTTTCTTTGTATGGCTGAGTAATATTCCATTGTATATATGTGCCACATCTTCTTTATCCATTCATCTGTCGATGGACACTTAGTTTGCTTCCATGTCCTGGCTATTGTAAATAGAGCTGCAGTGAACATTGTGGTACATGACTCTTTTTGAATTACGGTTTTCTCAGGGTATATGCCATATGACCCAACAAATACTATTGAGTGGCTACTATGTCCTTGGCACTGTTCCAGGCAGTGGAGATTCATCAGTGAGCAAAAGAAGCAAAGATCCCTGGCCTAGTAGAGCTTAAATTCCAGTAGAGGGAGAGCGTAAACAATACAGTCATATGTAAATTACAGGTGTTGTAGAGGGTTAAGTGCTGGAGGCAAGAGAAGAAAATAGAGCATGGCATAGAGAGTGGAGAGTACCAGGAGAGGAGGGCGGACAAGGGGAATTTTTTACATAGATGGTCAGGGCCGGGCTCATTGGGAAGGTGACAGCTGAGCATGGACTTAGAGAGTGAGGAAGATAGCCATGTGATACGATATCTGGAGGAAGATCCTTCCAGGCAGAAGGAAAGGCCCTGAGACAGGAGGCCTGTGCAGGGTAGAGCAGGGCCCAGTGTGGCTGGAGTGAGCCAGGGAGAGGACAGTGGAAGGAGCTGGGCGGTGACAGTACCAGCTTATGTGGCCCTTGTGGGCCAGGGGAGGGGCTTTGGCTTTCACTCTGGGGGAGCTGGAGCACTGCGGCAGTGTTTTAAGCAGAGAAGTGACACGATCTGACTTTGGTCTCAAAAGGATCACTCGGGGGACTTCCCTCGTGGCGCAGTGGTTAAGAGTCCGCCTGCCAATGCAGGGGACACGGGTTCGAGCCCTGGTCCGGGAGGATCCCACATGCCACGGAGCAACTAAGCCTGTGGCCACAACTACTGAAGCCCGCGTGCCTAGAGCCTGTGCCCTGCAACAAGAGAAGCCACTGCAATGAGAAGCCCACACTTGCTGCAACTAGAGAAATCCCGTGTGCAGCAATGAAGACCCAACACAGCCAAAATAAATTAATTAATTAATTTAAAAAGAAGAAAAAGGATCACTCGGCTGCTGTGTTGAAAATTAACTGTAGGGGGTCAAGGTACTGAAGAGAGGAATTGTGTCTAAAATTCAGTAGCAGGGATGTGTGACCTGTGGCCCTAATGTTCTCTTTTTATACCTCAGTGTGTCCTCCAATTCACCCGCTCTGTTTGCCTCTATCCTTGGTTCCACCTAAGAAATGAGTTGCTTGCCCTCTCCGTCACCCTGATCCCTGCCTTGTACCTTCTGATAACTTCCTCTCCCAGATCCCATCAGATCTCCTTCAGGGTTCAGCCCCCACTCTCTTGCATCAGATCCTAAAGCACATAATGTCTGGTTGGTTCCACTTTTCGTGTTCATATTGTTGAATGAGGGCCCCCCTGGCTCCCTGGTTTTTTGCTGAACCTCTCTAGGCATAATCAAATAAGCATTAAGCATTTGCTTATTGAATATAATATTTAGTTTTCCCCCTTTTTAGACACTCTGTCATCAGGCTAAGTCCTCTCTGGAGGTAAGCTTTGTATGACTTGAAAAACCCCCACAGTTTAAGCTCTTTAAACAAAGAGGGAAACGGGAAGATCTGTCTCATACGTTAAGTTCCAACCTTCAGACCCTTCATGAGACGATCAGCCACAGCCTTTCTCCCACACAAAGGCCTGGGGAGCGTATCCGTTTATAAGGGATTATAAGGGAAAATACATGAATCATTTTTTTGCACAGAAATCATTTGCCTCCATAGTTTTTCACTGCTACTTTTTCTCTGATGTTAGAAAAATAAATAAAGCCAAAGGGACTTCTGATAAAGTTGATGATATAACTGCAGGCCCACAAAATTCCTTTCTCCCAAATGGTATAGTTAATACAACAGATGTAATAATGTAAACACTATTGACTTTAAATTTTTGATGTAATTATTATTGGGATTATAAAGGAGAGGTAATAGTGATGGTAGGAGAGCTAAATCACCAATTTCTGTAATTTGGATAGGGTCTCAAAGGATCCAGCAAGAAATAACAGTATATGTGTATTATACAGCATATGTGTATACTGTGTGTATGTATGTGTATACATATAAATAAATTATATGTGTATTTAACTGCCACGAGAAGAAGCAGTTAAAATAGTTGGCATGAAATGACACTGTGAGATGGGGAGGTGGGCTTAGGTGGGCAAGGGGAAGGGCTGCTGTCTTTTTTATAGCATTTTTGTGCTGATTTTTCAACTACACAAAACCTAAATAAACTAAGGACACAGATGAAATCTGAAAGGTCCAAAAAAAAAAACCTACCCCTTAAAAAGTACCTACTTATACTTTTTTTTTCAGATTATACTAGAGTCTAACCAAAAACATTTTAATAAAAAATCTTTATAAAACACTTTTTGAAAATTATAAGATTGATTTCCTGTATAGATGTGGCTCCAGGGGGGTCTTAATTTCCTTCCTCTTAAAAAAAAAAAAAAAAAAAGCAACAAACAGTATGAAACTTTAAAAATGTGTTTTCTTTAAAAAACTGAATCACAGATTTCTACCCTCTAATTGTACTCTTTTGGTTTTTCAAGATACTAAAGAAGGGACCTTTATTTTAGCACTTGGGTGGAGGCCTGACAAAGCTGTGTGCGTGATAGATTCGTCTACAAGAAGAGAGGCATCTTGACTAAAACAGGTTACTGTGCCGATGCCACATGCAGCAATGAGTGACTTTTCACTGCCTCTTTGTCTTTATATATTCTGTTTATACGTGAGCTCCAGGTTCATCAGAACTTGCTCCTATGTCGCGTTTCCCTCACATATCATGGTTTTTCTTGACCCATTAGTTCCTCTTTGGGGTCCGTGGATGGCCTCCTCATATTTGTACAGCAGGCTGGAAAGGGAGGGCTTTGCAAGCACTTGGTACCTGTTTAGGAGCCTTCATGAAGACCAACCTAAAATGGCTGAATAAAAGAGGTATCGTACCAGTTTTTCTGAGAGAAAGTGGTGGACACAGATGGGGATCTAAGAAGAAATAAAAGAACCCTGAGTGATCCTGGAGAACCCATACTGTGGGCTTTGAACTGGAGGTTGAATATCTTGGTCCTGAGAGGCCAGAGACAGGGAGGGAAGTAGTACCCTCCACCTAAGAACTGAGACAGTCAGTTAAGTAGCAGCAGTGAGTATCACCTGGAGCGTGATGGCGATGTGTACGAGGAGTTTATCCAAGAAAACAATGAGGACGTTTGGGGTCTTGGGACTGTAGTAGCAGAAAGGGAAAGAAAGGGATTTATACTGGAAATACCGTGGAAGAAAGAAGACGTTTGGTGGTAGAAAGCATATTTAGGGGAAGAGCCAATAATGAAGATCACACCAAATTTCTTTTTACTTGAGAGATTGAGAAGTATGGGGTCCTGAAAAAAATATAAGTATCTGTGAGTTCACCGTGTTTGGATAAAGCAGGCGCTGAGACGTTTACATAATGTCTGATTGATTTCTGATCACTGAAAAAATTTAACAGATTCATATTAGTAACTTGTTTTTTACCCTTTCTCCACGAATACGTCTAAATTCTTGGGACTTTACCTGGGGAGGGGGGGCTGCACAGACTGTATATAAATCAGTTCATACATCCAATGCGACATTACACTAGTGGCCAATGTGTATAATCTATGCAAAGCTAGGTTTCATAAGAGAACTATGGATGCTGAGGGCTTTGTGTTCTGACTCATCTTGCTTCCTTTCAACATTCTTAAAATATTTATCCAAAGATAATGGTATTTTGGCTTTCTTCTTTACACGACCGTAAAGTTAGAACAGGGCTCTGCTTCAGACTCCGCGCACGCCTCCTTAGGAGGTAACGAACAGCTAGACACTGAATCAAAATGACGGACGTGACTCCTAGTGCCATCTGTTGGTGGCAGGCAGAACTGACATGCTCTGGCTGATTTTGTGACGCATACAAATTGCCAGGTTGAGCTTCTAAGTAAAGGAGCTTCTGTGATTTCAATGTGATCTGCTACTCAGCCAACCAGCAACATTTTCCTTTTTTTTTTCCTCTATTGCGAAGGTGTGGCGGGGCACCCTGGCCCGTATGCGGTACAAGAGGACCAAGGCGGCTCTGACAATTATCAGATACTACCGGCGCTACAAAGTGAAGTCGTACATCCACGAGGTGGCCAGACGCTTCCACGGCATCAAGACCATGCGGGACCACGGCAAGCACGTGAAGTGGCCAGCCCCGCCCAGAGTGCTTTGCCGTTTCGAGGCAGCCCTACAGGCTATTTTTAATAGGTAAGGACTTGGTATGTGCTGCATCCGTTTGTGGCAGTACACGTACTATATAAATTTACAGATCTGAGACCGTGACGTTGCTTTTACCTTGTGTCTCCACCTTCGTAGATTTCACTTTCGAAGGGCATTTGCCTACCCCTCCAAATAATAGAACGGTCCGTTTATTTTTCCATTAGCAGTAGACAGCAGCATGCCACAAGGCCTGAATCCAGCCAAGTTTAAGATAAGCTAGTAGCATGATGTCTCTACTTTCTTTTACTAGCAAAAAGATAACTCTATTAAAATCACCACACATCACTCACACTAGGATGTCTGTTCATCCTTTCAGAGCAGGGGTTCTCTATCCCGCACCTGACATTCACAAGGAGTTTATAAAACACACTGATGCCCAAGTCCCACCTCCAGAAAGTCCTGTTTAATGGTGCTGGGGAGCGGAGCCCAAGCGGAGGTCCTTTTTAAAGTTTTCCAGGTGATTTTAAAGTAAAAGGCAGAAAACACTGTTATAGAGCAAGCTATTTTTTTAAACAAATAAGTAAGTTAATTAATGCCCATGCAACATTTGATACATTTCCAGCTAATCTTCATTTTCTTAATAAACTGCCCTGCATCTGACTTTGTAGTTATTCATAGCTCCTTTCTCCTCGTTTTTTGAGCTTGTTTGTTGACAGCGTGCACCAGATATGTTTAGCTATGTCTCAGGTACAGCCATCTAGTCGCATAAACTAGGCTGATGGTTCTCAAATGTGGTCGTTTGGCATTATGGTATTCCGCCCAGAACACCATGAACTAATTAACGTATTGATGTAATTGATGTATTGAATGTAAATCAATGTATTGAATGGCAGATATCAAAAAGAAAGAAAACGCATGCAAGGAAAACTCTTTAGTACATATCTCATTTGCTTTTAAAAAAAAAATGATTGCTCATAAAAAGAAAAAAATAAAACAGTAGAGCATTATTGAAAGCAAAAGCACCCCAGCCCTCCGTTCTCCCATGCAATACTATAAATGTTAGCTGTAAATCTTGGCAGCCTTTTTACTGCACAGATAAATTTTTTTTCATGAATTATGTCATCTGTCACCTGCATTTTTGACATAATCTAAAAAGTGATTAAATGATACGTGAATATATGCTCATTTTTTTTGAAGTGACATAGGGACTTCCCCGGAGGTCCAGTGGTCAAGACTCTGTGCTCCCACTGCAGTGTCATGGGTTCGGTCCTGGTCGGGGAACTAAGATCCCACATGCTACGCGATGCAGCCAAAAAAATTTTTTTTAAGTAAATAAAGTGACATAATATAAAAATTTACAGGATATAAAGTTGAAATCCTCCACACCTCCTCTTGTCTCTCCCCATTTTATTTCTTTCCCCTAAGATAACCACTCATTAACAATTAGTTTGTATCCTTCTAAATCTTTGTCTACGCACTTACAAACACATACACACGCAAGAGAAGCATGATACAGTGGTTAAGAACACACACCCTGGAGCCTGGGTTCATATTCTAGCTCTGCCACTGACTAGCTGTGTAACCTTGGGCAAACGAGTTAACCTCTCTGTGCCTCAGTTTTCTTATCTGTAAAAGGGCCATAATCATAGCACCTGCTCATAGGGTTGTTGAAAGTATTATGAGTAAATATGTATAAAGCATTTCAGGTAGTGCCTGACACATAATAAGTACTATGGAAATGTGTGCTTATACTGTGAGTGTGTATGCATTTGGGTTTTTTTCCCCTCTCTTTTTTCCACAAGGAGGACTCTATGTATGGTTATATGACTTTACTTAAAAATAAGTCTTGGAGACCTGTCCATCACAATAAATAAAGATCTATGTCATATCTTTAATGGCTGCAAAGAATTATTGATTTTGATGATGTCGCACTGTAGCCTGTATAGTCTTCTTTTTTAGACTTGGAGGTTTTCTGTATGGCCTAGAATTGATTATTTTTTGTAAAACTCAGTTTATTCATTCAGCAAGTATTTACCCAACACCTGCTGTGTCACAGACACTGACTTAGGTTCTAGGGATGCAGTGACAAACAAGAAAGATGTGAAATACTGTCCCAGCCTTCTTAGGGCTTATAGTCAATGAGCATTTTGAACATAATACATCTGCTCTGTGTCTTGACTGTACACACACACACACATTGAATGAATCTTGCCAGCTGTGTTAATCTAGTTCAGAGGCACACTTTTTCTGTAAAGGGCCAGATAGTAAATATTTTAGGCTTTGTGGGCCCCATATGGTCCTCGTCACATATTTTATTTTGTTTGGTTAAACACGTAAAAACTATTCTTAGCTCTATGGGCCGCGTTTGGCACAGGCTGTAGTTTACCAACCCCTGGTCTAGTCCCTGTATCACATTTCATTTATTCTTGCGTTTTTGATCTGTAGAATCCTGAGAGAAGTGTGTGAAAGGATTTTGCTGTGATTGTGGGGTCTTGCTTTCTTCTGCCGCCTCCACAGTGTGTGTCTAATCGTGCTTCAGCTCGCTCCCACGCCTCCTAGTAATTCTTTTTCATCCTGGGAAGGCTGGGAGCCTCCCTCACGCCCAGCTTCTTCTTCGCGTGGCCGAGGCTGCTCACTTGTCCGGCGGCAGCTGCTGTCATCTACACGTGTTTAAAGACGGCAGGTTGCTCGATCAGGACGAGGAAGTGTGTGTTGCACCACCCCCAGGTTGGGTGGCTCGGCTCCGGGTTCCCCGGCACAGCTGTTTGCCATGGGTCTCTGGAGTCGGTCAGCTGTGGACCCTGTCCTGGGCCCCTGTGGGCAGTGAAGAGGGGACAGGCTGACCGGGCACCTGTGGATCCTGGCCCCGGCTCTCCCTCTGACACCCCCTCCTGTTCCCCTCCCCCAGGCCCCTGCTCCAGCTGCCAGGACTCCTTGCTTGTCCTCTCACACACCAAACAAGCTCACACTTTAGAGCCTTTGCACGCACTGTTTTCTCTTCCTGGAACAAGTATCCGTACAGCTGGCACCTCCACTTCCTGCTCACATATCCTTATCAGGGGTGCCTCCCAGACCACCCACTGTGACTAACACCTGCCCCCTGGTCCTTCCCTCTGCTGCATTCCTGTCCTCCTTTCCTTGCCTTATTTTCTTCCATAGCACTAATCACATCATCCATACTGTGTGTTTAAGCATGGGTTTATATCTTGTCTGTCTCTGCTCTCTAGAATATCAGCACCTAGCAGAAAGGACCTTCATCTGTTTGTTTACTGCTGTGCTTCCACTCCCTAGAACGGCATCTGGAGTTTAGTACGTGCCTAGAAAACATTTGCTGAATGAATGAATGATGAATCCAAAGTTCCTACACCCTAACTATAGATATGAGAGAGTCCACGTATCACTAAATTCCGGTTGCTTCCAAAACACGCAAACAGCAGAGGAAGCTCTACAAAAAACTCTGTCCACATACAGCTATGTGTATTTTAACATGTTCTATGTATATTTTAGAGGCATTTTACTTTTTTTAGGGTAGGACGCAAGTAATTTAATTCTACTTAATGGCTGCTTCAGTTATTTTTGAGAATGAATGGGATGTTATTTCTAAAGTCTCATACATTTTGCTTGTTTACTTATAGATGGAGAGCATCCCAGCTCATCAAGACCATACCTGCTTCAGACCTGCCCCAGGTTAGGGCAAAGGTTGCGGCTGTAGAAATGTTGAAGGGTCAAAGGGCTGACCTTGGGCTCCAGAGGGCCTGGGAGGGCAACTATCTTGCTTCGGTAAGTCCAGGAGGACAGAGTGGGATCCACTGCTGCTCCCTTAACAAAGAAAGAGAAGAATTTTTCTCCAAGTATTTGTAGAAAGACTAAGACACCTTCAGAAACTAAATTTCTATGAGAGATACTAAACTAAAAGATTTTATTGCTTCTCAGTGTACGATATTCGATGTTTCCCTCACTTTAAAGAGTTCTCTGCCTTGTACCCATATGAATTAGGTACATTCAATAATCTGGCTTCGATCATTTAAACGTTCCCTTGCATAATTCAGCAACTATTTTTAATTACCACCTTTGTATCAGTTATTCCCAAAGCTGGGAATTCACCCTCTCTCCCATTCCTTATTTTTAAAATATTCTAGGACCGTTGGTGTTATAATAACCCTTTAGTAGCTTATCATCTGGGATGGGGAGGTAAAAAGTACATGTGTGAAGTTATGTGAGTAGAGTTATAAAGCAGTAAAAGACTGCCTTCTCATCTAAAATGTTAAGCAGGGCTTCCCTGGTGGCACAGTGGTTAAGAATCCGCCTGCCAATGCAGGGGACACGGGTTCAATCCCTGGCCTGGGAAGATCCCACATGCCGCAGAGCAACTAAGCCTGTGCGCCACAACTACTGAACCTGCGCTCTAGAGCCCACGAGCCACAGCTACTGAGCCCGTGTGCCACAACTACTGAAGCCCACGTGCCTAGAGCCCACGCTCCACAACAAGAGAAGCCACTGCAGTGAGAAGCCTGCGCACTGCTACCAAGAGTAGCCCCTGCTCGCCGCAACTAGAGAAAAGCCCGTGCGCAGCAACAAAGACTCAGTGCGGCCCAAAATTAATTAATTAATTAATTAAAATAAAATAAAATAAAATGTTAAGCATACTCATTTTATCGTGTTTCCTTTTTCTTTCAGAAGCCAGATACACCTCAGACCTCAGGCACCTTCGTCCCCGTTGCGAATGAACTGAAACGGAAGGACAAATACATGAACGTCCTCTTTTCCTGTCATGTCCGTAAGGTAAGGCAAGCTTGAAAGAGACCTCCTTGGAAAGAAAAGACTGATTTCAGGCGAAACTGACTTAGCTATGACCACAGTAAAACAGAACAATAGGTACATAACTGGCTGCACCATCAGTGAGCTCTACCTGTATATATGGTGAGGCATTGATGGAATGGCTAAGTGACTACAAGTTTGGGGTTAGGCTATAAAGACTAATTAGGGAAGTGAATATTTTTGGTAGCCATTTCTTTTTAAGACAGGAGAAGGGGAATCTCCCTGAGGTCAGGGATTTGTATTTTACTGCATGTGTCTTTCATAGCACTTTGTCTATAGCACACTGGTCTGGCTTGTATTTAACGGTCATTCAGTACTTTTTATACGTGTTTTATTGTGTTTTTTTTTTAAAAAAAACAGGGAACGGGGAGAAAACGTAATTTGGAAAAGGGAGAAGGACATAGTGGGACTTGGAAGTGGGGTGGAGGGGAATTATGTGCTATGACTATATTTGCTTATCTGAAGCAGGACACATGAGGACTGTTTTTTACCTGGGGATGAGAGCAGTTGAGCAAGTGGAAATATGGAAGCCGGGAAGTGGAAGGAAAGGGATATAGTTGGTGTTTAAAACCTTAAAACACTGGTTTTCAAAAAAGAGAGGGAAAATTGAGATGATTGTAAAAGAGCATTTTGAAAAATTATGCAAATAAATTTTAAAATACCAATGAAATGGGTGAATTTAAGAAAAATATTGCCTAGATTGACCCCAGAAATGATATTGACATAAATATGCCAATATTCCAAAGGAGGAATTAAGAAAATTATCAAAGAATTACTTATAACAAAGGTCCAGATTTAGGTGATTTTAGAGCTGTTTCGTATCACATCTTCAAAAAGTGCATAATTGCAGTATTATTCAGTTCAAAATAGTGAAATATTATTTTTCAACTATAAATTTAGCAAACTTTAAAGTGTTGATAACAACCAATATTCTCAGGGGTTTAGGGAAATGCTATTGGTAGGAGTATAAGATACAGTCCTTTTGAATGGACAATTTGGCAGTACTTATCAAAATTTCAAATACACAGACCAGGACTTCCCTGGTGGCACAGTGGTTAAGAATCCACCTGCCAATGCAGGGGACACGGGTTCGAGCCCTGGTCCGGGAATATCCCACATGCCACGGAGCAGCTAAGCCTGTGAGCCACAACTACTGAAGCCTGCACGCCTAGAGCCCGAGGTCCGCAGCAAGAGAAGCCACCACAATGAGAATCCCGCATACCACAACGAAGAGTAGCCCCTGCTTGCCGCAGCTAGAGAAAGCCCGTGTGCAGCAATGAAGACCCAGTGCAGCCAAAAATAAATAAATAAATAAATTTTTAAAAATAAATAAAATGAAATACACAGATCACTTTATCTAGGAGTTCCATAACTCAGGATTTATCCTGAAATTATTTATACATATATCCAAAGATAGGTATATGAATAGTTTCATACATTGTAGCAGTCAAAAAACTGGGTGAAAAAACATAAGTATGCATCCGTATGTGATTGGATTAATAAATAATCATGTATGAACACAATAGAATACAGTGTATCTACTAAAATGAATGAAAGGATAAAGGTTAAAAAAGCAAAAGGACAAAATATGTGAAACTGGTTTTCAGGACAGTGCACATGCGGGAGGGTTGGACTGGGAGTTTGAGGTTAGCAGATGCAAACTATTACATATAGAATGGATAAACAACAAGGTCCTACTCTATAGCACAGGGAACTATATTCAATATCCTGGAACAAAACCACAACGGAAAAGAATATAAAAAAAGAATGTTTATACGTGTATAACTGAGTCACTTTGCTGTACAGCAGAAATTAACACAACAGTGTAAATGAGCTGTACTTCAATTAAAAAAAAAAAAATACAGTGCACATCCAGCAAGGAAAGACAGTGATCCCCGAAGGATGAGAAACAAATGAAGTGAGCCCTACCATTAGCCAGTTTACTTCCTGGAGAGAGTTCTGGTCTGTGGCATGAGCAGGGGGGCAGCCAAAGCAGAGCTCGGTAGGCTCCCTAACTGGAAAGACAGAGCTGCGAGCTGGGAGATGCTAAGATAGCTGGAGTTCGTAGCACAGAGTACCAGAGCAGAGAGAGTGCACAGAGAGAACTCCAGAGATCTCCAGAGGGTCCACTTCAGGTATTGAGCTGAGTAGCTCAGCACATGCATGTGAGGAAACCACCCAAGGCTTGGGAAAGAACCACCCGGAGAATCAGAGGTAACAATGCCCAGTGCTCACACAGGCTTGCGAGCAGTGCCGGTCCCCACAGCCAGATTGGAAAAACCTCGTGATTCGTGGGACATTGGGTAGAATCCCGACAAGAATCTTGGCCTCAGTGGTGGGGTATAATTAGCCCTGACTAAACACTGCCCTAATCCCACCCAGCAAATCACCAGAAGAACCAAACTGTTTCCAAGTAATCTAACAGTGTCCCAGAACAAAGCCCTCAAATATTTATAGGAATACAAAATATCCAGCACTCAGAAGATGAAATTAGAGTGCATGGCGTCCAATCAAAAATTACCAGGCAGGGCTTCCCTGGTGGCGCAGTGGTTGAGAATCTGCCTGTCAATGCAGGGGACACGGGTTCGAGCCCCTGGTCCGGGAATATCCCACATGCCACGGAGCGACTGGGCCCGTGAGCCACAACTACTGAGCCTGTGTGTCTGGAGCCTGTGCTCCGCAACAAGAGAGGCCACGACAGTGAGAGGCCCGTGCACGGCGATGAAGAGTGGCCCCCGCTCGCCGCAACTAGAGAAAGCCCTCGCACAGAAACAAAGACCCAACACAGCCAAAAATATAAATAAATAAATGAATTAATTAAAAAAAAATATTACCAGGCATACAAAAACAGGAAACTATAACCTAAAATGAGAAGAAAAATCAATCAAACTGATCCAGAACTGACACAGATTATAGAATTAACAGCCAAGGTCATTAAAACAATTGTTTTAATAAAATATGGATATTTTATGAATAGAAATGAAAAATATAGTGTCTGAGGTTTAAAAAAAATACACTTGATGGAGTTAACAGTTTAGACATATGCAGAAGAAGAGTAAACTTGAAGATATAGCAATAAAACTACCCAGAATGAAATACATGGACTTCCCTGGTGGCCCAGTGGTTAAGACTCCATGCTTCCACGGCAGAATGAAATACACAGGGTTGGGGGGCGGGGAGAGATGCTTCCCCGAAAGAACAGAATATTAGGATGCCATGAGCCAACTTCAGGTGGCCTAATATAAGTGCATGTGGAGTCTCTGTAAGAGAGAAGAGGAGGGAAAATTTTTTAATATTTGAAAAAATAATGGCTGAAATTTTTTCACATTTGATGAAAACTATAAACTCATCAACAGACATCAAACACAAAAAAACATGAAGAAAACTATACCAAGGCACACCATGACAAAACTGCTTAAAACCAGTGATAAAGAGAAAAGAGACCGAGGAAAAAGATGAGGATGCATCAGAATTTTTGTCAGAAACGATGCAAGTGAGAAGACAGTGGAGCACCAACTTTAAAATTGTTTTATAGAAAGAAAAGAAAAACAAACCTGTCAACCTAGAATTCTGTATCTAGCAAAGGGTAGCTTCCAAAAACCAAAGTGAAATAAAGACTTTTTTAGGCATGTCTGAAGATATGCACTCATGGGAAATGTTGAAGGGAGTCCTTCAGGCAGAAGGAAATGCGGACATACCCCAAAGAATGAAGAGCAAGGGAAATGGTAGCTACATGGGTAAATACCTACAACTTTTATTATCGTTTAAATCTCTTTAAAAGATAATTGACTGTACCGCAGTGTTCATAGCAGCATTCTTCACAGTAGTGAAAGGTGGAAATAACCCAAATGTCCATCAACAGAAGAATGGATAAAGAATATGTGTGTCCATTCAGTGGAATACTGTTCAGCCATAAAAAAAAAAAAGGAATGAAACGCATGCTACAATGTGGATGAACCTTGAAGATATTATCTAAGTTATTAGACACAAAAAGACAAACCTTGTGTGATTCCACTTCCATGAAATATCTAGAACAGTCAAATTAATAGAAACAGAAAGTAGAATGGTGGTTACCAGGGGCTGGGGGGAGGGAGTAATGGGGAATTATTATTTAATGGGTATTAGTGTTCAAATATTCTATGGAAAAAAGATCAACTCAATACAATACAGACTTTTTAACAAAATAGAGAGCAGCTTGTTTTAAACTTAGAATGAAATACATGTCTCCAAGAAAAGCTTGCTGGCAGTAGCTTGGGCTGGTTACCAAAGTGTAGAGTCTAATTCTGCACTCCTAGATCCAGAAACTCTATTTTATAAGTATACCTAGAGCTGATCAGACAACCAAGAAATGACTTTTGCTAACCAGATTCACACACCCACACAAAATAGTATAAGCCATGATGCCAGTTTTTGAATTTGACAAAGGAATGTACCATTTTGGTGAATTCATTTAGTGAATTTATCTACTATCTAGGATACCTTCCTTTCTAGTATCAAGATATCTGGGAAGTCAAATTAGTCATCAGAACAACTGATCAGAGAGAGTTGGATGGTTTTGAGAATTACATCACCTGCTATAGAAGAGCCTGGCATCTCTGATTCTGTCTTTCTACTGATAGCAATTTGATGTCTGACAGTATGTCTCTCCCTGGGTCCTACTGCATAAAAACTGAAAACTTTTTAGTCATGCTTCTGTATTTCTAAGTTCCATGCAAAATAATACAGTGTATTTCTTCACATTATAGCTTAGATAATGTCATCTTTAGAAACTTTTCAATCCCCAAGGATGTACCGAGGGAAACGATGTGATTTTACTAAAGCCCTCTTCTTTATGCTTTGGTTCTTTTCGAAACAGCCTCTTTCCATTAACTACAATTATAAAATGTCCTTTAAGGTGGGAGACCTGGTAAATAGTTAGTTGCACCCATAATGTGCCCTCTCCTGGTCTGACTCCAGGGAAACTTTATCTCTGGCCCCCTGTGGAGTTGATGAAACCTATAGACAGATCCCTGGAAGTGTTCGGGCAAGAGCAAGCGATAGGGATTTTTCTCTGGTTGAGGGTTTTAGCTTGGGTAATAGAAGACATCAGATGAGATCTTATCTAATACTGAGTCTGTGATCTAGTTTTTCTTTTACATTATGAGTTTAAGAGGAACAAAGATTATGTCCCTATGCCAGAACTACTTTAAGTAAGTCTGAATTTACAAATTCACGTGTGTACGTAAGACATTTGTCTTTGCCGTTTTGACTGAGCTGAGTTATGCAACTCAAAGGAAAAGTCCTTCGTTCCATCAGTGTCCTTCCCACTCATTTGATTCATGCTTTAAGGATGATTTGAGTTGCTAAACCTCAAGGTAAAGTCTTATGACCTGTTCTCTTTAGAAATTACATTTCTACATTAAAAAGAATGAAATGTTTCTAAACAGTGCTTCAGTGTAACTGCTGCTTTTAGGTTTTTGTTTGTTGATTTCCAGATTAATTCATGGACACATCCTAAGAAGGGCTATACCCTCCACTTTACCACCGTGCCTGTTGTTTTTTTGAACCTTGTGTGACCTTGTGAAATCATGCAACACGTTTTGCTTTTTTCATTTTCTTTTGCAACACACTCATATTTCTCAGTGTGATTTCACAAAAGATGAGGAGCCCTACTTTTACTTGTTATTCAGATTCCATTTTAGATGTTCTCTGTTTTCCGTACTCGAAGATGGATACAAATGACTAGTGTTCTCCCAGAGGGTTTTCACAAACCAGTGTTCCATTGAATATGAATTTGTTTTTTTAAGAGCTCCACAACTAAATGTATTTGGGAAAGGCTGGGTTAAGCAGTTAAACATGCTTTTTCAGTGCAGAATTCTATAAGCCTTTGATGTATCCGTGGGATCTGAACACCACTGGTGGGGGGCGGGGAGGGGGAGGGAAGGGGGAGGGGACGAGGTTTGCAGTTCCTCAAACCAGCTTGACTTGGAAACCTGTCTCTCACAAAGCATCGCACAAGGCTAGGGTTGTGCAAAACAACTCAGAAAAACGCTGATGTAGAAGCTCTGCAACCACCTTGTTTCAACTCTTACGACAAGTGCCAGTTCTCTTTTATGGCAAAAACCGTTGCTATGTGAAGTAAATAATCACTACCAAGACTGGCTATTACTTTACCACATAGACTCTGTTTTTCTCTTAATTACAGATACCATTTTTGTCAAGTTGAAGACTGGAAAATGTGCTCTGTGTAAAGGAATGTTTAGAAAATGGACTGATTTCTAAAACTATGAGGCAAAGGGGAGAAAATTCAAACTAAAACATGAAGTTTAGTTTGCTGTATCCTACCTATAGCAATATATTCCACTATATCCTACCCTACCTATCCTAATTTAGTTAACTGTATCACAACTATACCTTCTAGTCTACTAAGGGGAAGGTTCTTTAGTGGGTTCTTTCGTTGTTTTGTTTTGTTTTGCTTTCCTTTTCCTTTCAGTCACTGAGACACATGACGTGGTAGTGATTCAGAAATTTTTAGTGCTTGGTATCTTGATTTAAATATTACCCAAATCTAAAATTGAACCGTCCTAATCAACAAGTTGTTGACTACTTATTTACAAAAATATCCTGTGGTTAATTCTGTCTGTTAGGAAAAGATTTACCTGCAAATGTGGGCGTTCTCTGACTCTCTAACAAAGTAGCACTCTGCAGCATCACACACGTACATTTTCTCCCAAACCCATTATCCAGTTTTGTTTTCTTTATGTGAAATTATATTTATGTTTATTTATATTATGTTTTTCTTTCTATGAAATTACTTTCACTTTTTAGTTTCTTATCTATCTCAACTCCCACCTACCAGTCTCAGACTCCTATTGTAACAGAGGACTTCATGTCATTCCCTCGTACGTCATCAGCAGTTTTTAAAGTGCTTGAACATGCACATTGTAAATTTGGGGGGAAAAAATTATCAAATTACTTAACTTGAGTAAATGCTTACCAGTATAACTTTTTTTCAATTAACAGGAGTCAGGTGCTGGACTTCAAAATGTAGAGAAAAATAAGCTCAATCCCATCTTTAGATTTCTGGTAATAAAAAGACACATTTCTCAATGAAATTGTGAATCTAAAAGAGATCTTAGGGACTTCCCTGGCAGTCCAGTGGTTAGGACTCCGTGCTCTCACAGCTGAGGACCTGGGTTCAATCCCTGGTCGGGGAACTAAAATCCCACAAGCCGCACAGGGCAGCCAAAAAAAAAAAAAAAAAAAAAAAAAATTTTTAAATAAAGATAAATAAATAAATAAAAGAGATCTTAGAAGGGTAGCTACTACCAAGCAACGCAGCGTTACAAATACAGACTCGGAGCCACTGAGGACAGCTCCTCAGGTCCGTTGGCATTCTGTGTGCAGTCTTGTAGTGATGGCTGGTGGTAAAAGTCTTGCCCTCCAGGGACTTAGACTCTGAAGGGAAAAATTAAATTAATGCATGGAAAAGATACTTTATGAGAGAAAAGAAAACGTACAAGTAAATCTCAATAATTTCAACAAGGAGAATGAAAAATAACAGAACAGTAATCCATGTGCTTATATAGTACATGCCATGTTAGGGAGCTTTTCATGACAGAGACAGCTGACTAATAAAATGGCGGCCAGCCTCAGAAATAAAAAAGTAAGAAGATCCGTGGTTGCTCTTTCTTCAGTGAAGACATGAAGCTTTTCCACGACCCAGCTGGGCAGTGGGGACTGAAGCTGTTGAGCCGCTGTGCTTTCACTTGCCACTGGGGAAATGCTTTTCTTACATAATGCATCCTCCGCAGTGTGCTGCAGCCGTCTTCCATCTGTGTTCCAGCCAGACAGTTCCTGTCGTCAACACTGATTGGCTCATGTAGGGAAGAAGACTACTTGAAATTATCCTATGGGATTAAAAGTGCTCTCAAAGCCTGTTGACTTCTCTGGTGGCGCAGTGGTTAAGAATCTGCCCGCCAATGCAGGGGACACGGGTTCGAGCCCTGGTCCGGGAAGATCCCACATGCCGCAGAGCAGCTAAGCCCGCGCGCCGCAACTACGGAGCCTGCGCTCTAGGGCCTGCGAGCCACAACTGCTGAACCCATGAGCCACAACTGCTGAACCCGTGAGCCACAACTGCTGAAGCTTGCGCACCTAGAGCCCATGCTCCACAACAAGAGAAGCCACCGCAATGAGAAACCCACGCACCACAACGAAGAGTAGCCCCCGCTCGCCGCAACTAGAGAAAGCCTGTGCGCAGCAACGAAGACCTAATGCAGCCATAAATAAATAAATTTTAAAAAGAAAGCTTTAAAAAAAAACGTACTCTCAAAACCCACTGGTCAGCAAGGACGTACCAAGTCCTACAGGTTGCCCACTTCTGTACTAGGGGGCTGTGAGGTACAAGAAAGTAGGCACCATACGGTCATTACCCTCAAGGAGCTTCCAGGCAGGCTGGAACACAGGAGTACTGTTCATGAAATAGTAAGGCAATAAATAAAAACCTGCCCTGGATATTTGAGATTCTACATTGTTCTTGTTCTGTTCATGCATTTGTTTGTATTGCGTTATAATTTATGTACAGGTAAATGCACAGATCTCAAGTATACAGTTCACTGAGCTTTGACTAGTGCACACGTCTTTGTAAATCACAACCCCATCAAGGTACAGAACATTTCCATCACCGGAGAGAGCTCCCTCAGCTCCCTTCCCAACCAAGCCCCACCACTACCAAAGGCAACCACTCTTCCGATTTCTTTTACCACAAATTAATTTAGCTGTTTCTTAACCTTCATTTTAAAAAAAAAAGAAATCCTACAGTTGTATGTGAGATTTTTACTTTATTTTGAAGTGAATTTGTTAGTCTTATTTATGACTATTTTGATAACTTATTTGTAGCTATTTTATAAGGAAAGCAGCTTTTGGATAGACCTCCAATTTTAAGACAATCTATAACCTTTGATATTGGCTCAGTTAATTAGAGCTCGATTAGTGACGATATAGTCAGTAGATTTATTATCACAAGATTAATAAGTAAAATCAACATCTTTTGCTAAACATAGCTTCAACTATAAGTTTAAAAAACACAGCATTCTATACAGCCATTTTAGCAAGTATAGTTTTCATGACAGGCATCCACGGTCTAAAAGTTACAAGTCAGCTGTCCTTAAAATTATTAAAGCATTCCAATTATTAAGTGAGAACTTCTGCTTTCTAAGAGACTGAGGATAGATGTAACTCAGTTGTCTTGGTTTTATAAGCATCGGCCAACCTTCCTCCCTATCATTTTCCACAAGCGAAGAGTAATGATGTAGCCAGCGTTTTCCTTTAGCAAAAGCACTTAGACTGGGGCTTCCCTGGTGGCGCAGTGGTTTGGAGTCCGCCTGCCGATGCAGGGGACACGGGTTCGTGCCCCGGTCCGGGAAGATCCGACATGCCGCGGAGCGGCTAGGCCCACGAGCCATGGCCGCTGAGCCTGCGCGTCCGGAGCCTGTGCTCCGCAACGGGAGAGGTCACAACAGTGAGAGGCCCGCGTACCGCAAAAAAAAAAAAAAAAAAAAAAAAGAGCACTTAGACTAATAGTTTCTCCTATTCTCAGGTATCCTGCTTTAAAAGTAAAACCTGTGCTTTTTGGTTTCAGGGTCAATTTTTTGTTTCATTCTTAATTCTGCATATATCCTATATATTGATTCTACAACTGTGTTGTAGAAGTTCAGAAAAAAGCCATGAAAAAAGAGTGAAATAATGTCATTTGTGGCAACATGAATGGACCTAGAGATTATCATACTAAGTGAAATAAGCCAGACAGAGAAAGGTAAATACCATATGATATCAGTTGTATATAGAATGTAAAAAACAAAAAAACATACAAATGAACTTATTTACAAACCAGAAATAACCACAGACATAGGTAACAAACTTATGGTTACCAAAGAGGAAAGGGGTGGGAGGGATAAATTAGGAGGTTGGGATTAACATATACACACTACTATATATAAAGTAGATAACCAACAAGGACCTACTGTCTAGCACAGGGAACTATACTCAATATTTTGTAATAACCTATAGGGGAGAAGAATCTGAGGGGCTTCCCTAGCAGTGCAGTGGTTAAGATTCCACGCTTCCATTGCAGGGGGCACACGTTCGATTCCTGGTCAGGGAACTAAGATCCCTCATGCAGCGCGGCATGGCCAAAATAAATAAATAAATAAAAAGAATCTGAAAAATAATAGATACACATATGTATAACTGAATCACTTTGCTGTACACCTGAAACTAACTCAACATTGTAAATCAACTATACTTCAATTTTAAAAATAATTTTTTAAACTTTTTAATTAAAAAAAATTTTAAATAGAAAAAAAGAATGATCATTTTTTTAAATTAATTAATTTATTTATTTTTGGCTGTGTTGGGTCCTCGCCTCTGTGCAAGGGCCCCCCCAACCGCGGCAAGTGGGGGCCACTCCTCATCGTGGTGCGCGGGCCTCCCACCGTCGCGGCCTCTCCCGCTGCGGAGCACAGGCTCCAGACGCGCAGGCTCAGCAGCCGTGGCTCACGGGCCCAGTCGCTCCACAGCATGCGGGATCCTCCCAGAGCAGGGCCCGAACCCGTGTCCCCTACACCGGCAGGCAGACCCCCAACCACTGCGCCACCAGGGAAGCCCAGAATGATCATTTTTTACTAGAGGAATTGAAGAAGTTTTATAATAGAATGAGAAATTGAGCATTATCTTGACATATACATGGATAAAGAGAAAAAGGAGGGAGTAGAAAATCATAAACAGTTAAGAGAGAGCATGACATGAGGAAACCTGTCATAAAGGAACCAGAGCCCTTGAAGAAATATGTAAAGTCAAATAAGTAGAATAGTGGCAGATAGGAAAACTCTTGAAAGTCAGATAAAGGAATCGTAGAATCTGAGTGGCAGGGTACCTTGGAGATCCTTAGACTTCCTATTTAAAGCCCTTCCCTTCCACCGCACCCACATCAGATGTCTGTTTAGCTTATGCTGAATCCTTCCTGTGTGGGCACTTACTGCCTTCTCATATGGTGCATTCTTTTTATGGAGAGTAATAATAATGAGGAAATTATTTATGTTATATGCAATAGGAAGGCACTATCTGGTTTTGAATGTTTAATCTTTTTTATTTTGTATGTTACAGCTGTACAGTGTAGTGATTCACAATTATAAAGGTTATACTCCATTTATAGTTATTACAAAATATTGGCTATATTCCCCATGTTGTACAACATATCCTTGTAGCTTATTTTATACCTAATAGTTTGTACCTCTTATTCCCCTACCCTTATACTATCCCTCCCGTCTCCCACTGGTAACCACTAGTTTGTTCTCTATATCTGTGAGTCTGCTTCTTTTTGTTATCTTCACTAATTTGTTGTATTTTTTAGATTCCACATATAAGTGATATCATACAGTATTTGTCTCTCTCTGACTTATTTCACTTAACGTAAGTAGATTTAATGTAGAACATGTAGATTCATAAACATGTTTTAGGGAATTTAATCTGAAATATACCTGCCCAGTGCATTAGGAAAGGGACAGAATGAGTTGTCTCAAATAGGTTTTTTTTTAACAGCTTTATTGAGATATGATTCACTTAACATACAGTTCACCATTTTAAAGTATGCAGTTTTAGTGTGTTTAGAGCTATATATCCGTCACTACAACCAATTGCTAAACGTTTTCATTAACCCAAAAAGAAACCCCACACCCCTTAGCTGTCTTCCCCCCAAACCTCCCATCTCCCCCAGCCCTATGAAACCACTAACCTATGCTCTGTTTCTATAGATTTGCTTATTCTAGACATTTCATATAAATGGAATCATACAACATATGGTCCTTTGTGACTCTTTTCTTTCACTTGGCATGTTTTCAGGGTTCATCCATGTTATAGCATGTATCAGTACTTTGTTCTTTTTATTGCCAAATTATATTCCATTGTATGGATACATCACATTTTATTTATTCATTCATCAGTTGATAGGTATTGAGGTTGTTTGTACCTTTTAGCTATTATGATTAAGGCTGCTGTGAACATTCAGGCACAAGATTTTGTGTGGATATGTTTTCAATTCCCCTGTTTATATACTTAGGAGTGGAATGTCTGAGTCACATGGCAATTCTATGTTTAACCATTTAAGGAGCTGCCAGACTATTTTCTAAAGCAACTTCATCATTTTAGACCCCGACCGGTAGTGAGGGTTCCAGTTTCTCCACATCCTGGCCAACATTTGTTACTGTCTTTTTTATTATTGTCATCCTAGTGGGTGTGAGGTGGTACCTCACTGTGGTTCTGATTTACGTTTTCCTGGTGGCTAATGATGTCAAGCATCTTTTCATGTTTTTTACAGCCATTTGTATGTCTTCTCTGGAGAAATGTCTCTTCAAATTCTTTACCCATTTAAAATTTGGCGGGGGGGGTCTTTTTATTATTGAGTTATATACTCTAGATACAACGTATATTCTATTCTTTATATATTCTAGGTAAAAGTTCCTCTTCACATATATGATTTACAAAATTTTCTCCTATTCTGTGGGTTGCCTTTTCACTTTCATTATAATGTCTGGGTTACGTGTTTTTAGTTCTTTAATTCTTCTGTGTTTTTCTTGTTTTCCCTGTTAGATGGTAAACTTGTGAAATTTACATTGTAAAATTCCACAAATCTGGAAACACTCCTTTTCCGTCTCTGTTGCATCCAGAGAGTGGTCATAGGTGGTGCACATCTATTACAGAATCTGGCTCCACAGCCAGCCACCTCTGCTCCTAGATGTTTCCCTGACAGATCATTTGGTTTCATTCTCGGTGATATGTTACGGTTTATTATTTTGTTTTCTTACAGGTGAACCGCTTTAGTAAGGTGGAAGATCGAGCAATTTTTGTCACTGACCGTCACCTGTATAAAATGGATCCCACTAAGCAGTACAAGGTGATGAAGACTATCCCTCTATACAACGTAAGTGTCCTCTGCTCCTCTCTGAATAAAGGATTCTTAACCTGGTGTTCATAGACCACGAGTGGGTCACCAGACTGATCACTAGAACCTCTGGGGCTTTAGGGAGTCCGTGAATTCCTGAAATTTTCTGCCAATCTCATGTTTTTTTACAAAAGTACGATTTTCTATAAGGAGAACCAAAGGTTCCAATAGAATACGAAGGCATTTTGTTTTAAAGTGTAGGACTCTACATTCTACGTGACCTTTATTACTAATCCTAGTCGCTACTCAAATGTTATGACATGAAATGTATTTTCCTATTGATTTTCATAAGCCTTGTTTTTACGTGGAAATGGAATCAGGTAGAGAAGTAGTACGGAATTACTTTATGAAAACGTTACCTCTCTTTTAAATGTAAAATGTATGCTGTTTCCAGAAGTTATTTTCACCAGTATATTTTACCTCTGATGGAAACCCGCTTAGTTATTCACTATCTCCATGGGGTTTTCAAATTCTGTAATCATTCCTTATTTGAAATATGAAATTTGGTGGGTGCCTCCTTGAGTTTCAATTTGAGACTTAAAAAAATTTTTGTATCCTGCTGTATGGGGTCTGCTTTACGAGTGACTGTTTGTTCTGATCTTGAAAAAGATCTTCCTGGACTGCTGGATCTTTCCACGTGTCAGGTGACTTTCCTCTGTCTGCCCGTTCTTAAAGAGGGAGGTCTGGGTTTGTCCAATCATGGGATCTATGAGGAGTATTATTTGAAGATTGTTTTAAATCCTTTTGGCCTCTGCAAAGGGGAATAGGAAACATATTGTTTTATAGTTTTATTTCGTTAAATCAGGAGTCCTGTTGGCTGTGAGGTTCAATGAAGACAAACTATTCCTGGCTCTGCTAAATAATTTAGAACATCCCTGCAGGCCTGTCACCTGATGGTGAGGCTGAGATTTGTCTCCGTCACCCAGTCCCCCCACCCCACACACACATGCATACACACCTTTCTCCCTTTCAGTAGGAAGGCGAATGGATTGCAGCTAAGAAGGAGATGATGTTCTAATACATTCTTGAGCGTATGTAGTCTTCTTAGCAAAGACTTGTAATCTTATATAGCCATCACAGTTTAAGCCTAATAACCCTGCCGTCTCGACGAAGGAGATGAAGGAAGATACAGGAGAAAACCAAGTTTTGTCAAAGTCTAATAAAGTGTACTTTATTTCTTTGCCTTACTTTCTATTAAAGGGAAATCAATCAGGCACGTGATACGAGTTCGATAAGTAGTTAACCAGGTCTTTGAACCAAAGTTGTTTTCCCAAACTACCTTCCTTTTTCATGTTGACTGGGGTATGTTTAGAGTCACTCTTCCCCTTCGTCATCATTACCATCATCAGGGTTATCAATAATATCATATTATACAAAACTTAACCACGTTTTGCCACGGAGCAACTAAGCCCACGCACCACAACCACTGAGCCTGCGCTCTAGAGCCCGCGAGCCACAACTACTGAGCCCGTGTGCCACAACTACTGAAGCCCGTGCGCCTAGAGCCCGTGCTCCACAACAAGAGAAGCCACTGCAATGAGAAGCCCGCTCACCGCAACTAAGAGTAGCTCCTGCTTGCTGGAACTAGAGAAAGCCTGCTCGCAGCAAGACCCAACACAGCCAAAAATAAATAAATTTATTAAAAAAAAAAAATTAAAAATGTTTAACACTCGTAAAGGTAAACGATGTCAATAGGATGGATACACACTGTCACAGATGCTGTCGGTACTCTGCCCACCTCCCCTTGTATTCCCTTACCATTTTTGTACACAACAGCCTAACTTCTGACAGCCAACACCTTTGTCCAAAGGCTTCCCTCAGGCTGCCAGAGTCCACAGAGGGCTGGAAACGCCCACCCACCCCCAGCCACCCAAATGACTAGTGGGTGTGGGGTATAAATGCTCCATCCCCACCATTCATCGGTCACAATGATTCTCAGGTGTGTTTTACACCATTTGCTGGAGCTTTTCTGTAGGAATCAGCTGCGCTGCCCGCCGTGTTGGCTGCTTCGTAACGGGACCTACTGGCTGCTTTCCCTTCCTGAGCCACCTCCCCACTCCCTTGCCCATGTACCTGCACCTCCCGAATCAATTCTGAGGCTCATCAGCCTTTGTCTCGGGACCTGCTTTGGGGAGGAACTACCCTCTTAGGAGGGAGCAGATTGAATGGGGCACAGGACTTCCAGCCATGTCTACCTATAAAAATGTTGTTCAGTCTGAAGCAAACACAGCCAGATATTGTCTGGATCATAGGGACATGGGTGTTTGTTATTTTATTCTTTATCCTTTTTGTATGAAATGTTTTGAAGTTACAAACAAAGTTTAAGACAAGGAACCTTTAAAAATGATACTGCTAATAGCAGGAATGAAGAAGCTGGGAGGGGATGAAGGAGAAAGATTTCAGTCTTAACTAAATTGAGTTTTGGGTATTGGTGAAACTTGTAAGTACATACCCCATAGATCACTGGCGTCTAATATTGTAAAGGAGCGGCGGGTAGCATTCAGCACTTAGGATAAAAATTTAAGAGCGGACAGATGCATGTATAATTGGAGGCTGAAATTATGAGTCTAGAGGGAGAAGGGGCAGCTGATTTGAGAACATCCACGCTTAAATGGTGGGGAAAAGAGAGTGGCTGAAGGAAATGGAATAAAAAGGAGATCTCTTCTTTCTGGACCTCCATTTTCTCCTCTCCTAATGTGCCGAATGAGCTCTAATTTCCCTTCAGTTCCATAAGGTTATGAATTATTCCAGGAAGGAAAAGAACTTTGGGAACACTGTGTTTCAGAATCAAGTTGGAAAGTTTTCAGAAATGAGAGTAATGAGTGGAAACATATAGCTGAGGATCCCACAGTTACTCTTCCCCTTCTGTGCTCTTCATTCCTCCTTCTGCCCTGGTGCCTTTCCTGTGTTAGTTGGACTTTTCTGGCTCCAGGGAAGAGATGGGTATTAGCGGGAGGGGGAAATTTCCCTCTGTCCCTGTCGAGTTTCTGTGGCTGGACTAATAATAAAATTGACACGAGGCAGATTAACAGGAGAAAACCCAACTTAGTTTTGTGGGCACAGGAGATCATAAAATGATGCACAGAGAGTGACCAAAAGTAGGTAACTTTTATGTCTTTGTGTATAAAGAAACAATAAATTTGTGAGGATCGGACAGGACAGAGAAACTTAGGTTCGGGTGCATAATTATAAGGAATTTAAGCAATGATTGGGCTTGGGTAGTAAATTAGTAAAGAAGTAGCAAGGTTTATTTATACAGGCTTCTCAGACCTGAATTCCCTGTCTCTGACGATAATGATGTCTTTCTACCTCCCAGCCCAGGGAAGGCACCTTTCACATGAGAGGTTTATTTCCTAGTTTCAGAGAAATAGAGAGGAGCATCAAAGTGTCCTTCTTGCATTGGTTGTTTCTTAAGTAACTAATTCAAAACAATCGATATGCCACTGAGACATATTTGGGAGCCTGCCCTGGGCCCCAATATGACTATATACTATCTCAAGTAATGCTTTGCTTTGTTTTTGATAAAGGATACACATGGTAGTAAGGGAAAGGAATCTCATAGAAACCCAGGAAGCGATTCAGGTTTTAAGGCAGCTCTGAGGGGTCATATTATTCCGTGGCCCCCTCAGCAACATGTTGCTTAAGATGGTCTAAGTTTCTGCCATTCACTGTCTCTACTTCTCCTTGTGTGTCTTCTTACTAACAATTACCTTTCTTGCCAGATGGCCTGGGCCAGTGCTAGGCTTAGGTCTGAGTCAGCCAACCCAGCAAACCATTAGAGTTTCATCCTGCAGTAACATTGAACACCGTGTCTCCGATGAGGCCTCACCATAGCAACCAGTTCTGCAGGATCCAAACTGGTACTTCAGCTCCTTGTCAAGCACTTGCAAATCTATGCATAGTCTTGCCTGACTTCTCCTAGCATAGCACGGATAATGACTACAGTTCATTTGAGGTGTAAATGATCTCTTCCCTCTACAATTTTTGACCGTTGTCCTTAGGCCCCAGCCACATTTGGACCTGCTAATTATTGAGGTGGGTCATTAGGTTTTCCTAATGGGAAAGAGTCAGTGGGAGAGCAGTGCTTCAAATAGGCTACATTCATCAGGCATCCTTGGGTCCTTGGACTCTTCCACCTACCGCCATTCCACTTGCCAGGATCCCGGTCTTTGTCAAGCAGGACCTAAATTGCGCCCATGGATGACCACCATAGGTAAGAATTCAGCTGATGCTGCAGTTTGACAATTTAGCCAGTTTTCGAACCTGTGCTTTCAGCGGAAAAGCATTTCCTCGGTTTCTTTACAGCTCCCAGCCAGGCAATATGGGACCACTATTTGTTGCTTTCCTAATGCACCATAAAAAGTACCCATCCAATTCATTGTCTGTGTCTTCTAAATTCATTGAACTTCTATAAAGCAGCAGCACCTAAGTGCCCCAAGCGCTTAACTTTGATGGGCACTTGGTGTAATTTAAGTAAAACTGAGAGCACTGGATTGGCAGACCCTTGGAATGTTTTATTGACATGTGGCACACGCTCTACTGCTATTCACATCTGGGCAAATATTTTCACTTGCTTATTGAAGTATGCCCTACATGCAGAAAAATGCACAGATCTTAAGCGTATAGCTTGACAAATTATCACAAAGTGAGTTCACCTGTGTAACCATCCCCAACATCAAGATATAAGTCGTTAAAACCCCACGTGTCCTCTCGCAGTCGCTACCTCTTCCTTCCTTTTCAGAGGCACACTTTTGCTCTTTTTGAACTTAATGTAAGTGAAATCAAACACTGTGTATTCCTTTTTGTGTTTCTTTCGACATTATGTTTACGAGAACAGCCACGTTATTTCATAAAATTCTAGTTTGCTCATTTTCATCACGGTGTAGCATTTCCTTGTGAGAATATACCACAGGTTGTTTATCCATTCACATGTTGATGGATATTTGAGATTTTTAAAATCACTCTTGTGCATGTCTTTTGGTGTCTATATGATGCATGCATTTTCATTGGACAAACGCCCAGGAGTGAGACTGCTGTTGAATTTTAGTAGATAGTTCCAGTTTTCCAAAGTAGTCATACTGGTTTACAACCCCCATCCCCACCCCAGCAAAATGGGAAAGTTCCAGTTGCTCCATTTCCTCTCCAACCCTAGATACTGACAGTCCTGAATTTCAACAGTCCTGGTAGGTATGTGGTAGTTACGGTTCTAGCTTAATTGAGATATAACAGACATAAAACATCGTGTAAGTTTAAGGCGTACAGTGTGTTGATTTGATACATTTATCTGTTGCAGTACAATTACCACCATAACATCAGGCAACACCTCCATCACGTCACATAATGGCCATTTCTTTTTTTGTAGTGAGAACGTTGAAGATCTGATTACTTGGCAACTTTCAAGTTATGTAATACTGTATTATTAGCTGTAATCACCATGCTGTATAATAGATCCCAAGAACTTACTCATCTTCTATCTGGAAGTTTGTACCCTCTGACCAATATCTCCCCATTCTCCCCACCCTCCCCTGAGCCCCTGGCAACCACCACTCTCTCTGTTCCTCCGAGTTTATCATTTTTAGATTCTACATATAAGTGATATAATAGAGTATTTGTCTTTCTCTGTCTGACTTATTTCCATTATAATGCCCTCAGGATTCACCCAGGTTGTTGCACACGGCAGGATTTCCTTCCTTCTCACGGCTGAACAATATCGCATTGTGAATGTTTACCACATCTCTATCCATTCATCCATTGACGGATACACATTGTGGGTTTTCTTTGTAATTCCCTTATTACTAATAAGGTTGAGCCCCTTTCTTTGTGGTTATTGGTCATTTGGATGTCTTTTACGAAGTGCCTGTTCAAGTCTCTTGCTGCTTTTCTGTTGGGCTGTCTTTTAAAAATTGATTTCTAGGAGTTCTTTTTATATTCTGCCTGTGTGCCCATTGACAGTTACATGTGTTGCAGATATCTTCTCCAGCTCTGGGACTTGCCTTTTCATTCTTTCAACATTTTTCATGTTGACATAGTTTATCAGTTCTTTCCTTTAAGGTTGATGCTTTTTTATTTTTGTTTAAGAAATCATTCCCGGGCTTCCCTGGTGGCGCAGTGGTTGAGAGTCCGCCTGCCGATGCAGGGGGCACGGGTTCGTGCCCCGGTCCGGGAAGATCCCACATGCCGCGGAGCGGCTGGGCCCATGAGCCATGCGCGTCCGGAGCCTGTGCTCCGCAATGGGAGAGGCCACAACAGTGAGAGGCCCGCGTACCACAAAAAAAAAAAAAAAAAAAGAAATCATTCCCTATCCCAAGGTCGCGAAGATATTCTCATCTGCTCTATCCTATAAGCTTTATTGCTGTGCCTTTCACGTTGACATCTTCCAGTCCACCTAGAATTGATTTTTGTGTATATGCGAGGCAACAGCCCAGGGTTTATTTTTTTCCCGTGTGGGTAAACAGTTGAAAAGACCATCTTTCCCCCATTGCTCTTCAATCCCACATTTGTCCTAAATCAAGTGTGTCCATATGTCTCTTCCTAGTTTCTCTACTCTGTTCTATTGGTCTATTGTCTATCTTTGTGCCAAAGACAGTTTTAATTACTGTTGGGCAAAGATTTTATGAACTCTAAAATTATAATAAATTTCCAAAATCTCTCCCTTCAGTTTCACCCTCCTCCCAGTATAATGTTCTCATTAGCTATATCCATATGAAGGAAAAGAGAGCTGGGGATGCTGGTAAAGCCAATCCTAGCAGAAGGGACAGCTTGCTGTTCACCCATTTTCTTTGTCAAAAAGTCAGATTCCTGTAGGAGTCAGTCAGTTTCAGAAATGAATAAAGTTCATACCCATCAAGGGGCAGCCACCACTCCACTGTAATCTATTGTGACCACGCCAGAGTCTAGTATGCCAAACCTTTGGATTCACCTAGAAAAAAAGCTGAAGTCTGTAGTATATGTAAGATCTCCTGATTGTTAAATGCCATGTAAGCCAAACAGAACACGCCTTGTAAGCCATATTCAGCCCACAGGGCACCAGTTTGCTGCTCCTATTAAAACAGGTCTTTACCGTGGAGAATGGACTTGGAGACACGGGGAGAGGGAAGGGTGAGCTGTGACAAAGTGAGAGAGAGGCATGGACATATATACACTACCAGACGTAGAATAGACAGCTATGGGAAGCAGCCGCATAGCACAGGGAGATCAGCTCGGTGCTTTGTGACCACCTAGAGGGGTGGGATAGGGAGGGTGGGAGGGAGGGAGAAGCAAGAGGGAGGGGATATGGGGACATATGTGTACGTATAGCTGATTCACTTTGTTATACAGCAGAGATTAACACAACATTGTAAAGCAATTATACTCCGATAAAGATGTTAAAAAAAAGGTCTTTACCTATTTGTTACTCTTAAATGAGCTGTAACCATATTCCTTGGCCTCCTTCCTGCCAACCTTTAAAAATTCTAAAATCTGTGGTATGTTTTATTCTAGATTTTACATATCAATAGTAGAAACAAACACTAACCACTTCTCACTGATAGAAAGCTATAACTGGGTGTGAGCTTTAGAAGAGTACATTTTCTACTTCAGTTAGCCAGGAAGGAAAGGAATAAAGGAAATCTTTGATATAGGTGTATTTCCAACCTTTAGAACCTTCTACCCCTTCAGAGTTCACTGCTAATTCTCTTCTTCTGACTTTTTATTATAAAATTTTTCAAATGTACAGAGAAGTTGAAAGGATATTACAGGGAGCACCCATATGCCCTCCACCTAGATTAGGTATTTAATTTACTTTTTGGCATATTTGTTTTCTCTCTCTCATGACACTTCACCACTAAAATGCTCCTGTGTGGGGCTTCCCTGGTGGCACAGTGGTTGAGAGTCCGCCTGCCGATGCAGGGGACGCGGGTTCGTGCCCCGGTCCGGGAGGGTCCCACATTCCGCGGAGCGGCTGGGCCCGTGAGCCGTGGCCGCTGGGTCTGCGCGTCCAGAGCCTGTGCTCCGCAGCGGGAGGGGCCACGGCGGTGAGAGGCCCGCGTACCACAAAAAAAAAACCAAAAAACAAAATAAAATGCTCCCGTGTGCATTCTCCTAAGAATAAGGACATCCTCCTTCATAACCACAATACCATTTTCATATCTAAGAAAAATAATATTTCCATAATATTTTATATAATACATAATCATTATCCATCATGTGTTATACAACTCGTATTCAAATTTCCTCAGTTGTTCAAAGAATGTCTTTTTTACCCATTTTTTTAAAATCCCATCTAGGTTCATATTTTGAATTTGGTAGTTACATCTCTTTTAGTCCCAAACTGTATCTCTACGCACACACCCGTTTTTTCATGATAGTGACTTTTTAAAACAGCATTACTGAGGTATAATTTACTGTTATAGGCTGAAATGTATTCCTTCAAAATTCATTTGTTGAAGTCCTAACCCCCAGTACTTCAGAATGTGACTGTGTTTGGTGACAGAATCTCTAAAGAGGTAATTAGGTTAAAATGAGAGCATTAGGGTGGGCCCTGATCCACTATGACTGGTGTCCTTATAAGAAGAGGAGATTAGGACACAGACACATACAGAGGAAAGATCATGTGGGGACACAGGTTGAGACAGACATCCGCAAGCAAGGAGAGAGGCCTCAGAAGGACCCAGCCTTGCCCACACTTTGGTCTTGGACTTCCAGCCTCCAGAACTGTGAGGAAATAGATTTCTGTTGTTTAAGCTACCTGGTCTGGTACTTTGTTATGGCAGCCCTGGCAAACTAATACATTTAGAGTACTTACCCCAAAATTCACCCATTGTAAGGTACAGTTCAGTTACTTTTAGTAAGCTTATGCAGTTGTACAAACATGACATAATTCCAGTTTTGGAACATTCCGTCACTCCAGAAAGTTCTCTCATGCTCATTTGCAGTAAATCCCCACTCCCAACGTCAGCCCTAGATAATCACTGATCTTTCTGTCTCTATACTTTTACCTTTTCTAGAAATTTCATGCACACAGAATTAAACAGTAGATACTGTTTTGTGTCTGGCTTCCTTTACTCAGCATAATGTTTTTGAGGTTCATCCATGTTCCATATATCATTGGTCCTTTCGTTTCACTGCTGAGTAATATTCCATTGCGTGGATCTGCTATATTTCATTTCTCTATTCACCAGTTGATGGACATTTGGCTGCTACGTATGTTCTCATACAAGACTTTACATGACCATGTGTTTTCATTTCTCGTGGGTGGCTATGTATGAATGGAATTATTCCATATGGCATTTGTTTAACTTTGTAAGAAACTAGCAAACTGTTTTCCAAAGTGGATGCTCCATTTTACATTCCCTTCAGTATGAGACTTCTGGTTTCTCCACATCCTCACTAACACTTGGTATGTATGACGTTGAGTTGTTTTTTGTTTTTTTTTAAGGGACAATACTTTTTTTTTTTTTTTTTTTTTGCGGTACGTGGGCCTCTCACTGTTGTGGCCTCTCCCGTTGGGGAGCACAGGCTCCGGACGCACAGCCTCAGCGGCCATGGCTCACAGGCCCAGCCGCTCCACAGCATGTGGGATCTTCCCGGACCGGGGCACGAACCCGTGTCCCCTGCATTGGCAGGCGGACTCTCAACCACTGTGCCACCAGGGAAGCCCTATTTATTTATTTATGTATTTTTTAAACATCTTTATTGGAGTATAATTGCTTTACAATGGTGTGTTAGTTTCTGCTTTATAACAAAGTGAATCAGTTATACATATACATCTATCCCCATATCTCTTCCCTCTTGCGTCTCCCTCCCTCCCACCCTCCCTATCCCACCCCTCTAGGTGGTCACAAAGCACCGAGCTGATCTCCCTGTGCTATGCGGCTGCTTCCCACTAGCTATCTATTTTACGTTTGGTAGTGTATATATGTCCATGCCACTCTCTCACTTTGTCACAGCTTACCCTTCCCCCTCCCTGTATCCTCAAGTCTGACACTGAGTTTTTAAAGAGTCCAGCACTGGTCTCGTCTGGATTTGTCTGATTGTTTCCTCATGGTTCATGTAACTTACTCTCCTAGTCCCTGTATTTCCTATAAACTGGAAGTTAAATCAGGAGATGTTAATTTTGTTTCAATAGTACACTTCCACATACTTCAGATTATACCTTGCATCTCAACAAAGAAGGCACATACACATACAGCAAACTCTGCCTTGTGGATCACCTTTGGAAAATGTTTCATTGTAGCCAAGCTATTATGATGTTGCCCTCACTGTAGCCTAAATTTCTAACTGCTTGTAGAACAGATCCCATGTTTTCCTGTGAACAATTAGAATTTAGCATAAAAAACTAAGATAAATATTGCCATCAAATATTTACCTATTAATAAGTTGCCCATCAGTAACAATACCTGTTATTTTCAGTTTCTTTTCCCAGTCTCTTTTTATAACAAAATTCTTCCACTGCTTTGCTGTTTGATAGTTCTTTTTTTTTTAAGTTTTCACAGTTTATGAATCCTCTGATTTAAAATCTGCACAATTACAGCAGATAAAGTCACTGCATAATCTTTACTCCTTCTTTCTGTCAGCACCATCAGTGACCTTTACAGTCCCCCTGACTTTGTTCATTCTGTTCTTGTGTTCCTTTCACTGTTTTCTTGAAGTCTTTTTCTTCTCATACAGGCCATGTCTTGCAAGTCTGTGTATGGCTTTATTTTTCTTTGCATCATCCGAGGAATCGGAAATCACACCAAAGCCATTTATCTTGCCACCACCGAAATGGTTCCGAATCCAAACACAAAGATGACACCTAGTGTAGTCTTGTACATTTTGTCTGGTCTTTCCCAAATTTCTTAGATACTGTTGCCTTTCCAGGATGAAGGACATCAGTGACCATTTGTTTCCGTAGTTGGTTGGTCATGAACTTCCTGGTCTAGATAGTTACTGTGTCATTCCTAATGGTGGTTGATCCTCAGGCAGCCAGGGAGGAAAACCTGGATACTTCTTACGTGTTTCTACAACTATTCTCTCTCTTCCCCAAACCTCTGGCAACCACTGATCATTTTACTGTCTCTATGGTGGTGCCTTTTCTAGAATATCATATATTTGGAATCATACAGTATGTAGCGTTTTCATTCTGGCTTCCTTCAGTTAGCAATAAGTATTTAAGGTTTTTATATGCCTTTTTGTGACCTGATAGCTTATTCTTTTTATTGCTGAATAATAGTCCATTGTATGGATGTGCCATAGTTTGTTTATCCATTTGCCTATTGAAGCATCTTGGTTGCTTCCAGTTTTGGGCAATTATGAATACAGCTGCTAGAAACATTCACATGCAGGTTTTCTTATGGACATGAGTTTTCAAATCATTTGGGTAAATACCTTCAAGTGCAGTTTTAGCTCCTGTGATAAGGCCAAATTTGGCTTTATAAGAACTACCAAACTGTCTTCCAAAGTGACTGTCATTTCTGCAGTCCCGCCAGCAACGATCGAGAGTTCTGTTGCTTCTTATCCTCACCAGCATCTGCTATTACCAGTTTCTTTTTTTTTAATTTTAGCCATTCTAACAGGTGTGTAGTGGTATCACGTATTTTTCTTTTTTTTTTTTTTTTTTTTTGGTGCGGTACGCGGGCCTCTCACTATTATGGCCTCTCCCGTTGCGGAGCACAGGCTCCGGACACGCAGGCTCAGCAGCCATGGCTCACGGGCCCAGCCGCTCCACGGCACGTGGGATCCTCCCGGACTGGGGCACGAACCCGCGTCCCCTGCATCGGCAGGTGGACTCTCAACCACTGCGCCACCAGGGAAGCCCTCACGTATTTTTCTATTACCCTAAATTATATAACCCAGCCCACACTGGGGTCTCAGTCAATCTTTAGTTACAAGAATCATCTCTCCCCTCTCTGTGGTCAGTTGGTTTGTGTTCAGGAGATAATGACTGATCTTGACATAAGCCTAAGCAAAATATAATTAAAAGATAAATTTGAGACCTTTTTTTTCCCTTCCGTTAGCAAAAATTCTTCAATCAATTTATCATTTAGCCATGGTTCCAGTCACTCTTCACAGGAAAGATAAAAATGGGAAACCGTGAAAGGTTTTTGAGAATACCCTCACAAATGGCATGGTCAACTAACTGTACATAGCAATCTGAGGACGAAACACTCAAGTTACAGGTGACCCCTTTATTTTATTTATTTATTTTTTTCAGGTGACCCCTTTATTAACTACAGAGTGGCTTTCTAGGTACAAATGCTGCATAGTTAGTTAGGTTAGGAATCGGTGTTATTGTCAAATTAGTGTCATCCCCCTTGAGTCACTCTCAACACTATATTTGTAAATGGTAATATCGAAAGAAAGCATTAATTCCAAAACAGTTGTCAAGAAAGTTTAAAATTTATACAGGGTCGGGGGCAGTGGGATCAGAATCCAAATGTTTTGCAAAGCAGGGAGACTCGTGGTAGCTGCAGCTTGATGCAGAGAACAAAGGCAAGAAGTAGCCCATACAGTTAGCCACGTTGTGTGCAAAACTCTGGTCACAACCTCTTTAACTCCGTGTATCATCCTAGAGATCACTATAAATCAGTGGGGAAAATTGCACCCCATGGCTGTGGCACATTGCTCGAATCAATGCACTGCTGCCCCTGCCTTTCGAGTTCCTGTGGGCATGGCCTCTCCCCAGCCAGCGCTCAGGGAGCTGATTGCCAAGACTGAGTTTAATTTGCGTAAACATGAAATCTGTTCACCGGTTTCGAGGGAGACCGCATAAACTGAAACATTTAACCTGACCTCAGCTGGAGCTCCTCTCACCCTTTTGTTGGGGGAACTGTGTTGGTTTTGCCCACAGTTGATGGGTTGGTTTGAAAAATACTTGAATCTGCCCTTGAATGCTATTTGATATAGTCCCTTTTTATCAGTATGGGCTTGATGGCTAAGGAAGCAGCCAATTAATTTACACAAATACCTCCTTTAGTTCTATGGAGAATACGAAGCAAGCGGGCGGGCTAGAGAAGAGAGACAATTATCTGAAAGGGTGCGACTGTTTTGTAGAGGTAAATGGATTGTAATTCTGCCAGGCATCATGCTTTATTACTCTAACTGACAGTGACTGGCTAGAAAGATACTGTTTCATTTGGAAGATAGATTGTCCTTGTAATATGTTACAGGGCTGAATCCTGCTAAAAATCCATCCGCCTGCTGGCTTTGCTCCCCATCACCATTGCTAAAGCACCCTGCCCTCGTGGCATTGTCCCAGGAGAAGGTGTTTCCATGGTAATCTCAATGGAGGCAGTCAGCTGACGTCTGGCACCGCCTGAGCTGGTGCGCGCCAGCCTTCTCCTCTCTCACTCCTCCCTCGAGCCTTTAAACTATATTTATTAGTCCTCTTTAATGGAAAGTATATAACCCCTTAATGTCAGACACTGAGTGCACTCGGGTTAATTTATTTATTTGGGTAGCAAGCTTACTACCTTCCTAATTAATTCTTGGCAGTTCCTGCAAGCTGTATTATTTTGAATATCTTGTGCAAACGTTTATATTTTTGCCTGTTACAACAAAGAGCATTGCTTAGCAATATTGGGTATTTGGAAACCTCCGTTCTTAGAAAAAAAGCAATGTCTATATTAAAGAAGAATTTTAAAAGATAAAGATGTTAGGGTTTCAGTTTAATTTTTCAAGAATCTTTTCCTGCTCTGATGCTGTGGCAACGAAATGGTCCACTGTCCTTGTAATTTCTTTTAGCGATCCATTATTTTATGATTGGATTCGAGTGAGCCACATGGTTTTAAAATACTTCTAAGAAATGTGACATCTAGCCGTGTTATCTCATTTTTTTTTAAATAAGAGAAAAAAGTCAGAATTTCAGAGCTAACCTGAAATTGATTGTTTTCCTGACATGTGTTTGGAAGTAAATGCCTTTTGTTGTACGGTTAGAGACCACCACTTAATGCTAAACCATACTAAATGAGCAAACTGACTTACGGTGTCAAAAGTCAGTGCTTTGGGACAGGAGGTAGAGTCCATTTTGATTAGTACTGTGCGTGGAAATTCAATTACAAATGTAAAAGATGTATCAAAGCGGGGTCTGAAAGCAGCAGTCATTAGAACCAATGCATGACTCCTTTGAAAAGCTATCTCTTTAAAGAAACACAAAGCCTTTTTAAAAATAAAGCATAAGAAAATTAGTGTGACACCACATTTATCCAGAGGCCAGATTGCTAGAAACAAGATCCTTTTAAAACAAAGCCCTGAATGGAGGCGTGCACATAAAAGATCTGTGCGTTTGCAGAAACAGACGTCACTAACCTTGCAGCAATAGGTTTCCTTTTACACAACTGTCCTATGAGAGCTCTCTTTTCCGCAGTCAGCCTTTTTGAACACCTACTATGTGCTGTGCATTTGCCAGGCACTAGCAGTGGAATAGTCTGTCACTCAGTCTGCCCACAGGCCCGCGGGAGAGGCAGAGAAGCAAACCAGCCCGCCCGACACAGGCCTGTGGCAGCTGTATAGGTACAGATGACTGTACCTTCCTCTCCAGGGGAAACTGTCGCTCAGCAAGGTAAAGTAATGGCCCAAGGTCACAAAGCTCACAGGCAGTGGCACCTGGCTTCCGTTAGACCCTGGAGCCCTCAGAATCGCAACCCTGATGGTAACCTCCTATCACCGCCTCCCATTTTATGATGAATAACGCATACAACTCAGATCCTATTTTAAGAAGAGGAAAGAAATAGAACTAACATTAGTCACATGCCCAGTGTCAGGCATTTATTAGGAGATTTTTTTCTCTTCTAAATTAATTAATTTATTAATTTATTTATTTTTGGCTGTGTTGGGTCTTTGTTGCTGCGCACAGGCAGCTACTCTTCGTTGCGGTGCGCGGGCTTCTCATTGCGGTGGCTTCTCTTGTTGCGGAGCACGGGCTCTAGGCGCACGGGCTTCAGTAGTTGTGGCTCTCCTGCTCTAGAGCGCAGGCTCAGTAGTTGTGGTGCACGGGCTTAGTTGCTTTGCGGCACGTGGGATGTGGGATCTTCCTGGACCAGGGCTCGAACCTGTGTCCCCTGCATTGGCAGGTGGATTCTTAACCACTGTGCCACCTATTAGGAGATTTGAATATACTGTGTCTCCATCTTTATAAGAATTCTGTGCAGGAAGTTAAGTATCATTTATCAATGAATCACTTGAGTTTCCAAGTACAGTACTGATGAAAATGGAGTTTACCTCCTGCCCCAAAGCCCTGACTTTCGACATTATAACTGGATTTGCTTAGTACCGTTTACCATAAGCAGTCGTCTCTAACCGTTACAATTCCCAGAGGTATTGGTCACTAGTGTAGGATTTCAGTACAGATTTTCAGACACCAGAGCCCCAAAGCCCTAGTGAGCCATAATGCTAAGCACCTTCTGGTTTAGTTGAGTATGATGCTCTCTCTTTTTTTCTCTCCCCCCATTCTCCTTGTTTATTTAGGTCTTTCTTACAATATTAATTGCTTCCTAAAATATTTCATCGTAACCTTTTGAGGATAAGTGACTTGTAGGCCTTGGGGATCCCGCAGGAAATGACATAATCAAGACAAGAGCTTGTGTACCAGCCCTGTTCTACCTGTCAAGGACTCTCAAGGTGTGGTGCATTAGGGTCCAAAAAGAAAAAGGAAAAGGAAACCTTTTGCTTCATTTCCTTTGGAGAAAAAAAAAACAGCACTTGGAATCGAGCTGCCACATTGTACTTCCATTTGCACAGCTGTTTCTCTCTTAATTGCAACCCTGTCTTTTCCAAGAATAAACATGTAGGAAAAGGTACTATAGTCTCAGGCCAGAAAAAAATATGGTGCTTTCACTGCTAACCTGATACTTAGGAGATTTGAATTTGATTTCATTTAGTTTCCACTTTTCAAGCCCAAATCAAAAATGTTTGTAGCTTCTAACTCGGGGGTTCTCAACCTTGGCCGCATGTTGGAATAGCTTGGGGAGTTTTTTAAAAATGCTGATACCCAGGCCACATCCCAGACCAATGAAATTGAGTCTCTGTGGGTAGGCACCGGCATGTTTTAAAGCTCCCTAGTGTGCAACCAGGGAGGCAATCCACTGATCTAACTATTCTGTTAACCAAATTTATTCACTTTTGTCGTTCTAGCTATTTCTTGGAATCATCTGTTGAAAGTTGGACTTGCCCCCAGATTCAGTTCTGCCATTAGATTTTTCTCACCTCTGTGTGTGTGTGTGTGTTTGCGTGTGCGTGCAAGCACACGGGCACATGCACCCATACGTGGGAAAGTGACAGGGAGAGAGTGTGTGTGTTTTCTGGAAAACCTTGGGATCCTGTGATCTGTATCAAAAATTAAATCGTCTTGAAGGTACTGACTATGGCTTCATGTTTGCAGATGGTCTCTTCAACAAGAGTAGTAGAGATAATCACTTTATGTTTGCTGACTTTCATCCCTTGTGATGGACGTCACCATACACTGTCTCACTTGACCCTCCCCACATCACTGGGAGGCAGTCCTGCACTGGTCCTGAACTCTTAGGTATTAAATAAATGAGCTTAGTTCTTTGTTACTGGTTGAGGTTCAGAGCAAACGTTCTTTACACTGAATTGTTATAGCAAAGTTCTAATGTACTACAGGGAGAATCTGATTTTCTGACATAACAGACCGAAAAAAAGATTTTATTTTATTGGAATTATATCTAAATAAAGACGTCTTTACAATGTGTCGGGGATGGAGATACATCAGGCAGGGTAGGTAGAGTGGACAAGTTCAGGATCCCTTCTCCTGACATTGCTAGATTACTTCTTTGGCTTCTGTGCACGGAACAGTCACTTTGCTCCATAGGAAGCCTCCTCCCGTGTCTGCCCTTACTCCCCTTCTCCTCCATCCCTTACCATTTCACGAAGCCTGTTGAATTGTAAAAATACCTCATGTTGCATTTAAAGACTATTACGCTGTAAATGGTAAAGGACAAAAGAAGAGTCACATCCTGGTGGGCAATGTCTGGCAAACACAGGCCTTAGGATATGTGGAAGCATGTGGGTAGTTGTTGCATTTATGCCCCATTTTAACAATAGCACCCACCCCAGTGGAGTGTTGAGGCCTGAAATGAGCTGCATGTAAACAAGTCTGAAGTAATGCATGTGAAGTCCTTAGCATAGTCCTTGTCACATAGTAAAATGCTCAGTAATTATCAGCTCTTAAACCCCTTGCAGACCGGCAGTCCCAGTGCCTGTGGACAGCAGAGGGGTGGGATAAAGTCAGCCCTCAACATCCTCACTGTTTATTCTGTCCTCTTGCTTGTCCTTCTGCCTGGAGTGTTCTCCTCCCAGATAACTGCCTGGCTCCCTCACTTCATTCAGCTCTCTGCCCAGAATAACCTCCAACGGGTTGTCTAGAAGCATCCGTCCTATCCCTCTCTACACCTTTGTACTGCTACTATATTCCTCCTCAAAGACCCTGTCACCACTTTCACCTTATACAGTTGTTTACGCTCTGGCTCCCCCTACTCCCTATTAAAATACAGACTCCATGAGAGAAGAGCTGTGGCCATATAGTAGGTGCTTAATAAATGGGTACTGATGAATGCACTGGAGGGGTCATGACTGGTGACAGGGAAAGCAGTTCAGAGGCTGCTGCTATAATCCTGTTAAGAAATTACAAGGGCCTGGGCTTCCCTGGTGGCACAGTGGTTGAGAATCTGCCTGCCAGTGCAGGGGACACGGGTTCGAGCCCCGGTCCGGGAATATCCCACATGCCACGGAGCAACTCAGCCCGTGCGCCACAACTACTGAGCCTGTGCTCTGGAGCCTGTGAGCCACAACTACTGAGCCCTCAAGTCACAACTACTGAAGCCTGCGCGATTGGAGCCCGTGCTCCACAGCAGGAGAGAGACCACCGCAATGAGAGGCCCGCACACCGCAATGAAGAGTTAGCCCCCACTCGCCGCAGCCAGAGAAAGCACACGCACAGCAGTGAAGACCCAACACAGCCAAAAATAATAAATAAACTTTAAAATATATATTTTTAAAAAAAGGAAATTACAAGGGCCTAAACTCAAGCAAGGACATTTAAAGGGGTCAAGGGATCTGGATTCAAGAGCTATTTAAGTGGCAGAAGGCCTTGGGCATCGAGAGGAAAGGGTCTAGACTCATAGGTTTCTTTCTTGAACAACTTGGGTAGGCGGTGATGGTTACTCACCAAGATGGGAAATGTAGGGGGGTGGGGGGAAGCAGAGATGTGGTAGGAGAGGGTGGAAATAAATTCAGTCCTAAATGGATTTCATTTGAGGAGTCTGAGGAAAAATGGAGAGGCCCGCTAGACAATTAACTGTCTAGAGAATAATCCAGAATAGAGACAGATTTGGAAGCCATGAGTGGGTGGTAGCTTAAACCGTGAGTGTGGATAAGAGCATCCAGAGAGGGTGAGGAGAGAAAGGGGAAATTACCAGGAGAATAGGGCTTTTAAGGCTACGATGAAGGGTAGGGCTTTGATAAAGAGGAACACATGGGAACCATCAGAGTTTCCTGAGCAAAGAGTGCCCTTCGACCTCATCTGTACCTTTCACTTTTTGTCCTCCACACATGCAATAAATTGCGATCATCTACTGCCCACTGCGGCACTGCGCGAGGTGCTAGAAAGAAAGAGGAAGGAGACTGCCTCTGCTTACTGTTTAGTGGGTGAGGCGAACAGATACAGACATCACCGCAGGACGACTCCTTACACGCTAAAACAGAGCAGCATGAATTGCTGAGAGAGTGTGGAGGAAGGGTGGACGTGGTTTCTCAGACAAGGAAGAGTTTCAGGGATTCATAAGTATACACAAACACTTGTGCACTTTTCTGTACAGAGTACCTGTGGCTTCTTTGAGATTCTTAAAGGGATTTGTGAATGACGGCTTTTGGCAACGCAGAGCGACAGATTTTAAGAGGCCTGCAGAGGTTTGTTGCTTAGGAAGCTAATCCTGACAACGTTACCAAGTTTGGACGAACTGGGAAGTGGCTGGTGAAATAACTACCATTCGGTAAATACGCTTTGGGGCTTGGGACACGGTGCCACTGGTGGTGCTGAATTGAAATAGGGCCCCAAGAAACACAGTGGTTAAGGCAGGGCAATGAGTTTCATCTTGGTTAAGTCAAATATGTGGTCCCCATGGGCCCTCCATGGGACCCCTGTCTGAGTTTTCCCCAGACGGGCCAAATACCCATCCGGCACTGCAAGAAGTGTCTAAGCTGACGTTCACATTTGAGAATTACCAGTATCTTAAGGAGAGGGAAACTTGCAGCCCCCTCTCCCACTAGGCCCACGTTGTCCACTCCTGCAGTATATGCTTCTCGGCTGCCCAGCTGCACCATGAGCTCACTAAAGAGAAAGCCACACTTTCTAATGCATTCACGTGCGTGATCTACAACAGAGAGTTGGAACTTCCAGTTCTGGACAAGATAGAATAGATGTGTTTCTCCCTATCCTCCTCGCTACATACAGCTAAAAACCCTGGACATCATCTTATAAAACAAACGTTAAGAAGACTCTGAAAGGTGGAGAGAAAGTGAACTAGCTCTGGACTTTAAGACTTGAAAAGCAACATGGCAGTGAGCTCCTTGGGATCTCTTTTTGTCTCTGTACATCCCAGACTGCATTGCTGGAGAAGCCCCCTATCCAGATGGACACAGACAAGAAAAGCTTGCTCTCTCTTGCCAAAGGACCAGGAAGTGGGCAGCCTATTTGACAACAAACATTCTCTGGAAAAACACCTAGGAGGTTTGCAGGCCCCCCTAACTTCCATCAGCAAAGGCCTCATGGAAAGCCTGGACCTCTACCCTTGCCCGAAGTGAAGAGGTACCCTTCCCCGTCCCCACTGGGGTGGCATCAAAGAGGCCCAAAGGGGAGCCTGGACTTGCACCCCCCCACCCAGGGAAAGGGTGGTGCCCCTTCCCCTCTCCATAGAGTCAGGGGAGGCCAGGGGAGGGGCTAGCTTTCCACCGGCTCCTGGTGGCTCTAAGGTGCCTCTCATACTCCCCAGCAGGGTGGTACTGGGGAGCCCACGTGGGGCCTGGACTCCCACCCTGCAGTAAAGCATCGGTGCCACCTTCCCCTACTGGTCCCTTTTTAGCAGAAGCCTGACAGAGTAAAAGATTTACATTAAATCCAGGGTCTCATAACATAATACCCAGAATGGCCAGGATGTGATCAAAAGTCACTCTTCATCCCTAAAATAGAGCAAAACTAGTCTACGTGGATTCAACTTGCTGACAAACATAAGATAAGGAAAGGAAACCTAAAATTTTGAGGGGATAATCTCTGCATTGAGAGGATCATTAATTTGTAAGGTTAAAAAAAAATTCAATGAAAAGACCAATAAGGAAAGTAACTTAAGTTGGTATTTTAAGAGAGAAAAGAAAATAAATTCAAAATCATATAAAACTTGATTAGTAAAACAATTAGCTCTGTAAAATGATAATTTGACTGTCTAAGATGAAGTTATGTAATGGTTTTACCTAAATCAATGGTTGTGTGTGATTAGAATCACTTGGGGAGGTTCTAAAAACTATAGATGCCCAGCCCCATCCAAGACCAACTAAATCAGAGTAGCCCCACTGATTCTAACATGCAGCCGGGGTTGAGAACGTTGGCCTAAATGAACCATAGGGGATAAATAGAATATAAGTGGAGAAATTTTACAACTTTTGCATAGTCAGAATAGATGTGATGGAGTTTGTGTACTAAATTTTGCATGCTCTTTCTAAAGAAGGGCCCTCTTGGGCCATTTATCTTGCTTCATGCACCCTTGTGATGAATCCGATGATCTGGTCCCCAGCCCACGACGATAAATCTGAAGCAGTAATTAAAAGGGAGTCAGTCCCTCGCAGGCAGGCATATTGATGGTTGCAGTATATGAAAACTGAAAGTACAGGAGGGCTCTGAGGAGATTTAGTTTAGTTCTACTAGATGGCTTGGTATTAAAAACTTGTTGGAGTGATTTCTTGAGCTGTCTCCTCAGAGCAGTCTTTTTGGAATTAAAGTTCAATTTTTAAAGAAACTACTGAATACCGAGCTGCGAGACAAACCCTGGAACTCAAACTGCCAATAATCTAGGAGAGAGACCTCCAATAGGCCTGTCTGAGATTTTTAGCGAAAAGAAAACAATTAGCCATGTGGCAGATACCCATGAACTGGCAGGTTCTAACCCCCTTTCTAGTAAGGAATTTGACACACTTAATCTAAATATGAAAAAGTCAAACTTGCGTGCCACAAATGAGGTACTTGCACCAAGAGGGAAAAATGACTCCAACGTTTAAATTCATAAAGGAGGCTATGGCAGGCCCAGATTCCTGGGTAACTCTCTCTAAAGGAATTTGTATCGTAAAGTACAAAGTTCATTTGTGATGCGAACGTTATCTATGGTTGTAAATTTTCTTCTTAATGGTGCCCTTCATCCCTGTCAGGATGAGGAATATTTGGAAGAAATTGGAGTTGAATATGGAGATGTCATTTATTCGGTGCAGTTAGATGGGTTGATACTGGAAGTCTATTGAAGAGTTTTGCTGAGTTGCTTTCATGAAGCTGTTAAAATCAAGGGTTGAAAGGCCTTATCGATAAGTAGTAGAAACTTAGCCCTTTTGTCAGTCGATTACAGTGATTTTCATTGACCTGAATAATACTGATCAATAGTACTAGGCTTATAACTAAGTGCTTGTGCCTAAAGTCGATTAAACTGGCTTTAAGACAATTTTTTTGTTACTGCTCATGGCATGTATTTTGTAGAAAAGGGTCTGTTTCACCATTAGAATGTCATGTGCTTTACACACACAGGCATGATTTTTGGAACATGTGGTCCGGGGAGTATGGTCATAGGAACGCCAGTAGCCCTGAAGATGCATCTGTTTTAAAGCACATTTACTAATTACTGTTCACCATGACAACTCTGAATCCTTAAGAAAGTAAAACAATAATTTTATAATGTTTAATGAAGCTGGAAAATATTTCTGAAAAAGAGTGTGTTCTTACATGTTCTTCCAACATGGTAAAATTTTTTTAAAATGTTTTCTTGAAAGTGATTTTTGTTTGGAAAGGCATAAACTCTTAGTTATCCTGAACTATGCATTCTTTCCATGACACATTTACAAAATTAGGATTTCTCTATTTTCTGGTCACTATTGCTGCATAACAGTTTACCCCAAACTTACAGCCACCTCCTTTTTATTATGGTCATAGGTTCTTTTTTTTTTGTTTTTTTTTTTTGCGGTACGCGGGCCTCTCACTGTTGCGGCCTCTCCCGTTGCAGAGCACAGGCTCCGGACGCGCAGGCTCAGCGGCCATGGCTCACGGGCCCAGCCGCTACACACGAGCGGCATGTGGGAGCTTCCCGGACCGGGGCACGAACCCGCGTCCCCTGCATCGGCAGGCGGACTCTCAACCACTGCGCCACCAGGGAAGCCCGGTCATAGGTTCTTTTAGGTCAGGAATTCAGAAAGGGCAAAGCAGATGGCTTGTCTCTGCTCTGCAATATCTGGGGCCTCAGCTGAGGAGACTGGAAGGTTGGGGGGTGACTCGAGGGCTGAGAGCTGGAATCATTTGAAGGCTCATTCACTCAGATGACTGACACCTACCTGGGCTGGGAGGACTTGAAGACCGGGGCTACTGACTGGAGAGCCTTACGAGCCCTTTCGGAGATTCTTGGCTTCCTTATGGCATGGTGGCCGCAGGGTAATCAGGCTTCTTATGGGGGGCTTAGGGCTCAGAGCATGAGCGTCCCAGTGAACGCGGCAGAAGCTGCACCCCCTTTTTATGACCTAACCTCGGAAGTCACACAGCATCACCTCTTTGCATTTTATTGGTTAGAAGCAAGTACTATGATCAGCCCAGATTCAAGGGGAGGGAACAGAGACCCCCATCTCTCAATGGGAGGAATGTCAAAGGATTTATGAACAAGTTTTAAACCCTCCACAGTCTACCCCTTCGTCAAAAATTATTTTCATTACTCTGACATTCAAAATATACTCACCCCCACCCAAGATGCCCCAAAGTCTCATCCCCTGATGTCATCAGGTTCAGGGTTGTGGTCCAGGATCTCATCATGTAAGTCAGTTTAGATGCAGCTCCTCAACTAGAGTTCCTTCAATCTGAAGACCTGTGAAACTCAGGTCCTTAAAAGGACAAGTTATCTGCCCCACATACCCAACATACAATGGTGACACAGGGATGGGATACCCCACTAGACACTCCCCATTCCAAGAGATGGGAAATGGGAGGCACATAATAGTCAAGGGCCATCTGTGTTTGAAACTAAGTAGCCTTCTTGGTCTGCTTCCTGTCCATCAAAGGTTGGGGATCCAAAAGCCTCTGCACATTTTGTAATGTCTCTGTCCCTTTCAGTCCAACCTGATACAATTCCTTTGAAACCTTGGTGGACTTAACTGTGCATCAATTTATAATCCACTAAAATCACACCCACAAACCTCTGCAAGATAAGCTGTCCTGTACCTGGGGCTCCTTATGAGCTACTATGGGACAAGGTCCCTAAGACTCTTAAGACCCCATTGTTTAATAGAGAAAGGCACGCCCTGAAGATCTTTAATCTGCCTGGAAGTTTCTATGCAACACTGCCTTAGATCTTTCTGAGGTTTTGACAGAGGATTTTACAGTCCCGCTCTGGACTTGATCATTGCCCTGAAACCGTTTCCCAATTTGAGAATCATTTGCCATCTGGAGAAGCTGGGAATAAGAAACAGTTTTATTTTCAAACCCAGCAAGTGCAGGCTGCTTTATATTTCCTCTAAATTTTGCATGAAAGCTGAACCGTTCTGTATTAAGATCATCTCTCTCCTCTCACATGTTTTCATAGACAGCAAGAAGCAGCCAGATGGCACTTCCAGTGTCCTGTCTAGAAATCCTTATCTAGATCATTGAATTTGTTAGGTACGTTTTCTGTTTTCTACCTTCCCATAGTCAACAGTGTTGTCAAATTTCCTGCCACTTTGTATCAAGGGTCCCCTTTCCTCAAGCTTGAAATAATATTTTCCTTGCTTCCCTTCAGGCCCTTGTGACTACCTCCTTAAAGCCCATCGTGATTCCACCAGCAGGCTCCTCAAGGCTCTTCCAGCTGCCACCCACTCCCCAAAGCCAGTGTCAACTGTCTTAGTATTGTGTTACAGTGGCACCTCGCTGCTTCCCAATTTTGATTCCAGTCAACTATCGCTGTGTACCCAACCACCCCAGACTTAGTGGAGTAAAATAAATGACCATTTTATTATTTTTTTAAATTTTTATTTTGTTTTGGAGTAGAGTTGATTCAGTGATGTGTTAGTTACAGGTGTACAGCAAAGTGATTCAGTTATACCCATACAAGTATCCTTTCTTTTTCAGAATCTTTTCCCATTTAGGTTATTGCAGAATATTGAGCCCAGTTCCCTGTGCTATACAGTAGGTCCTTGTTGGTTATCTATTTTAAATATAGTAGTGTACCACCATTTTATTATGATCATGGATTCCATGGGTCAGGAATTTGGAAAGGGCACGATGGGGCCAGTTCACCTTTGTTCCACAAAACCTAGGGCTTTGGTTGGGAAGACACGAAAGCTGGAAGTTACTCAACAACTGAGGCTTGGGATCATTGGGACCCTCATATGCTCACTCTTCTGGCGCTGGGGCTGGGAGGGCTTGTACCAGGACTGCTGACTGGAGGGTCAACCCTTGACCTCTCCGAGAGGCTTGAGATCCTCACAGCACAGTGACCTCAGGATAGAGCCACCCCCTACATAGTGGCTCAGGGCACAAGCATTGCTTCCAAATGATGAGGGATAAACTCTTATTTATCCCAAACTCTGCATTATTTCTATGACAGATCTGCTTCGCTAAGATCTCTGATTTATAGCTAGTTGGGCCAAGGAGAGGGAGGAAGAAAGAGGGAAAGGGAGAGGAGAAGGGAGATCGGGAGAGACAGATGAACAGAGAACAGAGAGACAAAGCAAGAAATAAAATCACCAGGCATCCTACAGAAAGTCGGAGCATCTGTCTTCCAAGCTTCTGAATGGAAAACAGAATGAACAGTATGTTCTCCATCGTCGAGCAGCCAAATCAATTTGTTAATTGAGATCAAAAGAGCATAAATATTATAACTCTGCCATCAAACCAAAGAACTGAAGTAGGGAATAGAAAATCCCAAAGGCCAAGTGTATATACCACAATACAAGCAGATACCTGAAGAAATGAAATGATTTGCGTACAATTTTATGAAAGCTCTTCGTGTTTTAAGCACATCCCTGATTGGGGTGGGGGGCAGCCCCAAGTTAGTGAAGCCCCTTGGAGGTGTTTGCAGAGAGCACTAACCACAGGAGAGAAGAGATCCCCCCACTCAAGAAGACACGGAGTAGCTGCTTCCTGGGAGTAAGTCTGGAACAAGAAGGCCCCAGAGTGAAAAGTAGCCCGGAAGCCCTGTAAAAAGGCATGCATTCTCCTCCCTGGTCAGACCTGGATGGCTTTAAAGGAGTTGATCACCATTATAAAAGATTAACTCTTTTCAAAGTCACAAGAGCTCAAGGGCTCGTGGCCTATTCCATTATTAGAGAATTTTGTCATAAAGTATCAGGGCCTCTTCTCGTGATTCCCACATTCTCCAGAAGTCTTCAGTGTTTTGAAATTGTTGTTTGGGATCCTGGAATTTACTGCTAGCATTTTGAGGCCCCACAGTTTTCAGTGACAAAGCTTGTGCACACACGTACAGATGCAGACAGAGAAATAGAGATAGAATATGGAGCAAAAGAGACAGCAAGCACAATTTGAAAAGATACTTGCACCCCAATGTTCACTGCAGCACTATTTACAATAGCCAGGACACGGAAGCAACCTAAGTGTCCATCGACAGATGAATGGATAAAGAAGATGTGGTACATATATACAATGGAGTATTACTCAGCCATAAAAAAGAACGAAATAATGTCATTTGCAGCAACGTGGATTGTCACACTGAGTGAAGTAAGTCAGACAGAGAAAAATATCATATCGCCTATATGTGGAATCTAAAAAAGTGGTACAGATGAACTTATCTACAGTACAGAAATAGAGTCACAGATGTAGAACACAAACATATGGTTACCAGGGGGAAAGAGGGGAGGAAATTAGGAGATTGGGATTGACATATGCATACTACTATATATAAAATAGATAACTAATAAGGACCTACTGTATAGCACAGGGAACTCTTCTCAATACTCTGTAATGACGTAAAAGAATTTTTACAAGAGTGAATATATGTTTTTAAAAAAGACAGCAAGCAAAATGACTTGTGGTTACAGTGGACTTTGGGGAAGTATTAACCCTGTCCCTGTTCTTGTCCTACAAAGTGAGGCTGAACCTAATCCAACAACTGTGGGTTTATAGCCTCAACATAATTTTTTTTTAATTATTGAAAACTGGAGATTAGAAACCAAGGATTATCTGTCATTAAGAGAAACCAAATGAAGTTAAATTCTATTGCAATGAATCTTACTATGAGAAGAATATATAGGCCACCAAAAAATAGTTTAAATTCCAAACCACCTATTTCAAGCAATTTGAATAAACCTATATTCTGTTATTATCATATTTTAAATAGTTCCTTTAAGATTACCATTATAGCATTTGTCTGGTTTGTCACCTTCAAAGATTAACTATTTTCTTTGTAAAATTCTCATAATCCTAATGGTACAATTCATGAAAACAGAGAAAAGATAAAGAGAAAATTCAGTATTTTGTGAGTTTGTTCTTACTACCGTGGACCTCTGGCTTTCTAGGTCCAAGTAATGAGCTAATCTTTTTAGCTCTCAAAAGCTAGGTAAGCCAATTTGACTTACAAATATAGAGCTAAGTCTTAAAAAAGAACATTCAGAGGAAACTCTCTGGCATGTTGGTAATGTTCTGTATCTTGATTTGGGTGTCAAAAATCATCCACCTAAACACTTAAAAGTCTGTGAATTTTACTGTACATAATTTATACCTCAATTTTTAAAATCCTGTTTGACTAATGGGGTCAAGGTGTATGGAGTATTTTGGTGTGAGTAGGGTCATATGTTTTAATTTCCAGTTAATTCTTTTCTTACCTGCTATTTATAAAAATAGTAAAAGATAGACAGTATCTATTAACATACTTAGTCTCTGTCATTTAATTGTATTAAAAGGTCCAGGCCAAAGTCTCCATGCTCAAGTCATGATACTTGTTTCTAGTCCAGTAATAACTTTTCTACAGGGGAGGAAGTCTGTTCTCTCCTTTATCCACAATGCATTGCTGCCAAAGATTACCAGTGGTTAGAAAAAAGTTAAAACTAATATTATAGGGTTGATATGATAATAAATACATTTGCGTATTTACCAACTTTCTATGGAGAGAGATACTGTTTTATTTTTACTTTTATTTATTTATTTATTTTTTGCGGTATGCAGGCCTCTCACTGCTGTGGCTTCTCCCGTTGCGGAGCACAGGCTCCGGACGCGCAGGCTCAGCGGCCATGGCTCACGGGCCCAGCCGCTCCGCGGCACGTGGGACCTTCCCAGACCGGGGCACGAACCCATGTCCCCTGCATCGGCAGGCAGACTCCCAACCACTGCGCCACCAGGGAAGCCCCGAGATACTGTTTTATATACCGTGGAATACTGTAAAATAAAAACAGCACAAGGACACAACTTCATACTTGCCTTGAAAAAGTGAAAGCTGTTAAGCAAGGAGATAATTCTAGTGGGACAAACACACAGATGACGCATAAATGTGACCTGTTAATCAGCTGAGCGATATGGATGCATTTCTTATTAGTGAACCATCCTTACACTTGTGAACCATATGCCCTCATGGTCATGGCGTATTAGCCTGCTGAATTGAGTTTGTTAATTATTTTGAATATTTGCATCTGTCCTTGTGAGACTGGTCTCTAGGTGTGTGTGTGTGTGTGAGAGAGATCTTCATCAAGTTTTGCTACCAGGATTCAATGAAATGAGTCGGGATGGTGTCTGTTTATGTTCTAGAGCATTTTCCGTAGCGTAGGAATTACCTGGGACTTGATGGCCTATACTACCATCATCTGTGCCCAGGAACATTTAGGAGAGTGTTTTCTGCCAACATACAAAAAAATTCCCCTAGTTATGAATTGATCCTGATTATTTCATCTTTCTTTGAGTCAGTTTTTAGTAATTTGTATTTTCCTGTAAAAGCATGCATTTCACAAATACTTAACTTATTAATAGGAAATTACAGATGTTATTCTCATAATTTCCAAAGACATCACACCTTTTCTTAAATCTCTTTCTCATTCCTCATGTTAGATATCTGTGTTTTTGCCTTGTTTTTTCCTGATTAGACCCTGACAAGGATTTGGTTCTTTAGTGGTCTTTTCAAAGAACCAGCTCTTGGGTTTATCATCTATATTGTTTTTTTCATTCATCGATTTCTGATTTTATCTTCACTAATAAAAATTGATAGATTTCTTTTGCTCTTTCTCTAGGTTTTTGGTATTTAATTTACTTCCTTTATTTCTTATTTAATAACAAAACTATTTAAGGCAATGTGTTTTCTTTTGAATATAGCTTTGGCTGCATCCATGAATTTTGATGTAAAATTCTCTTTCTCATTAACTTCTTCGTTGTCTGTAGTTGCAACTGTAATCCGGGAGTTGCCTAAAGAGATACTTCTTTTAAAAAATTCTCAGTGATAAGGTTGTGTTGTTAACCTTTATATAATTTCTAGTTTTACTGCACTGTGATCAGGGTCAGTGCATATCCTACTTTTTGTAATTGGGGAGAGGAATGTTACTTTTGGCCCAATACATAATACATATGTGTAAGTGTTTCAGGGACCACAATACATGTGTGTAAAAATTCCATGTAACTGATAATCAAATACGTTGACTATTCAGCCACTCTCCACACTCATTTGCTTTTTGCCTGCTTGAACTGCCAACCACTGGGTCGTCCACTAAAATCACAACTTGGTCCATTTCTTTTGTATAAGAACAATTTTTGCTTTGTATGTTTCAGTACCATGTTATTCAGTGCATGGAGAAGGTGGTTTTCATTTTTTGCTATATTTTTGTCAATATAAAACGAAAAAGTTTTGTTTTTTGCCTTGGATTTTGCTTTGTCTGTTATTACTATTCCCATCCCTAGTTTCTTTCTGGTACGTCTTTGTCCATCCTTTCATTTTTGCTCTGTGTCTTTTTGTTTTAGACGCATCTTTTATAAACAGAGTATGGTTAAATTTCTTTTTTGACCTAATCCGTGACCCGTTTTCCTCCAATAAAAGAATTGTATCCCATTCACATTTCTTATAGAAACGGACAAATTTTGTTTTCTTAAATTTGATTGTGTTATTTAAACGCTTTCCATTTTTAATACTTCTGTGCTATTTCCTTCTTTTTTTTTCTAGTTGCTATGTTGTTCAAGTTTTATTTATTCTCTTTTTACTAACGATTAGAAAGTTATAACGTTCTTTTTACTTGTCTGGTTATGTTCACTGTTTGATCCTCCATAGGAGGAGGGTCTAGGAGAATTGAGTTAGATTAGCATCAGAGGTTGTATCTGCCCTGCTCAAAGCTTCAAAACCAAAGAAGAGGAAGGTTTAGATTTATCATAGCATAGAGATCTCACAGATTATGAAAAATAAGAAGGCAACTAGTAGGGGGAAGCCCTGATAAGGAGTTTCACTTTTGTTCAGAGAACTTACTTGTGTGTTCTGGCTGCCCGAAGATAACTGAGGTAGGATCCCTTCCCTAACTAATGTATTTGCATACAGTACCTCCCTTGGCATGGTACTTGTGTAAAGATTTTCAGATTTCGCTGGCATCTCTTCTCTTAGAGTGTAAAGACCCTTGAAGGCAGGGGGTTTTGCTTATTTATCTTTTTATACCTCTGAGTTGCTCCTATTTGATCCTTGCCACAATCTTATGAGGTAGATGAGGCACCTAGTAGGATCCTTATTTTGCAGAAAAGGAGACAGATGGCCTCCCCCAAAATTAAATGATTCGCTCAGGCTCACACGGCTGAATTGAGATGAACACGCAGGTCATCCCTTACTCCACTGCTTTTTCCCATCTAGCATCCTGTCTCCCAGAACACAAGAGACATCCTGGATGCTGTCTGTCCTGCCTTGGTGACAACAGGATCTTAATCTTTCATTATCTGTGCAGCAGAGGAAAGTAGGTGCTGTTTTCCCTCTTTTCTGCTGGGACTCTGGCATGCGCATGGGCCTGAGAGCACACGTGAAGAATTCCTATGCCCATCCAGGTGAAGCCACTCAGGCAGGGCGGAATAGGGAAGGGCAGGAAGGGAATTCCACACCCCGAGGTGGGAAGGTGGCTGAGAGAACAGTCATAGGCGCCTCTGCTCTAGACCGACATCATCCAGGAAGGGACCTTCTATCTGGATGGATTCAGCATTCACTGCTGAATCGGTCCCTCTCCCCGGACCCCTGCAGCTAATGTTCCTGGGATATGCAGGCGGAGCTAGTGCTGTTAGAATTCTCATGTTATTAGGCTTTAATCAAGCTCTCCTGTGAAGTGCTACATAAATTTCATTTTGAATTTTGTATATAAAATAAATGAGAGAGAAGGATCGTAGATGTAACATGTTTTTTGAAACGAAAATGATATTTTTAATTTACTCATATAAAAATCATCTGGGAGTGGGGGAGGGAAGGATTGGGAGTTTGGGGTTAGCAGATGCACACTAGTATATATAGGATGGATGAACAACAAGGTCCTACTGTAGAGCACAGGGAACCATATTCAATATCCTGTGATAAACCAGAACGGAAAAGAAATGAAAAAGAGTATATATATGTAGAACTGAGTCACTTTGCTGTACAGCAGAAATTGACACAACACTGTAAATCAACTCTACTTCAGTAAAATATTTTTAAAAGGAACTTTAAAAAAAGCCAGTGTACACCAAACCAAACCAAAAAACAAAAAAAAATCATCTAAGTGTCAGAAAGATTGATACATTCTCTTATCCATGGCCTCAGAAAACCCATGATCTAACGTAGGTTTGTGAAATGATTTCCAACTCCTTGAATATTTTCCCTTCTCTCCATTGAGCGCTGACCCTGGTATTCTTTAAAATCAACCTAAGAACTCACCTCCTATGAAAATTTATTTATGTGACATTTAGGGATACTTATTTTTACAGCTTATGTTCATTTGTACATGTTATTTGGAAAAGCCTACTGTGATAGAAAGAACATGGGTCTGGGTCACTCTGCAGGCCTGAGTTCCAGTTTCAGGGTCTGCAAATCAGCTAACTTCTTTGAGCCTCAGTTTTCTTATCGGTAATATATGGGCATGAGACTAAATGATCTTCCAAACGTATGAACTGTTAAAGTGTTCTTCAGTTGTTTGGTATTTGTCTCTTCCACTCATCCAACTGGATCATGAATCCCCCCAGAACAGAGATTATACCTTCTGCATCTTTGGTACTTCCATCCCCACCCCCAGGCTGCCTGGTACTCTGCATTGCCCCCAGTGGGTATCCTGTCAATGCTGATTGCCAGACTGACAGCACCTGTGGCAGCCAGGAGGTGGCACTTTGGTATTTTCTGCAATAGAAGAACAAACCACTGAACAAGAAATCACTCGGGTTTCTGCTTTATTGACCAAGATAGATCTAGGGATCAAAATAACCAAGGAGCTATATATTTTTTTTAATTTGCGTATAAATAAATAAAATTGGCTTTTGGTAGTGGTGATTGTATACAGGTCTGTGCGTCTTAATACATGCACAGATTTCTGTAACCACCACCACAATGAGGATACAGAGTCATTCCATTACCCCCAAAAAACTCCCTTGTATCAGACTCCCCCTGACCCCAGTCCCTGACAACTATATTCTAGAATATCACATAAATGGAGTCGTGTAGTAGGTAACCTTTTGAGACTGGCTGCTTTCACTCGGCGTAATGCCTTTGAAAATAAACCATAGTGATGCATATCAATAATTTGTATTATTCATTCCTTTTTATTGCTGAGTAACATTCCATTGTGTAGATGTATCACAGTTTCCTTATTCACCTATTGATGGATATTCTGGTGCTTTCCAGTTTGGGGCAGTTATGAATAGAGCTGCTGTAAACATTCATGTGTAAGTTTTTGTGTGAACATAAATTTTTATTTCTCTGGGATAAATGCCTAGGACCGAGATTTCTGGTTCATGTGGTAATTCTATGTTTAACTTTTTGAGTAACTGCGGAACTGTTTTCCCAGCGCTCGTACCATTTTACATTCCCACCAACAATGTATGAGAGTTGAGTGTTCTACGTCCTCTTTGGTATTGTCACTTTTGTTGTTGTTCTTCTTCTTTGTTTTTATTTTGGCCATTCTGATAGGCTTGTGGTGATATCTTGTTACAGTCTTAATTTGCATTTCTGTAGTGCCTAGTGATGTTGAGCACCTATTTGCCACCCATAGGTCTTCTTTGGTGAAGTGACTTCACATCTTTTGCCCATTTTAAGTTGACTTGTTTGCGCTCTTGTTGTTGAGTTTTAAGAGTTCTTTATATATTCTGGACACAGGTCCTTTATCAGATATATCTCTGCAAATATTTTCTCCCAGTCTGTGGGCAGTCTTTCCATTCTCCTACCAATGTCTTTCATAGAGAAAAGTTCTAAATTTTATGAAGTTTAGTTTAACAGTTTTTTTTTTGTCTTTTATGAGTTGTGCTTTTGGTGTCATTTCTAAGAAATCTTTGCCCGATCCAAGGTCACAGAGATTTTCTCCTGTGTTTTCTTCTAAAAGTTTTATGGTTTTACATTTTACATTTAGATCTATGACCCATTTTGAATTACTTTTTCATGAGGTGTGAGATTTAGGTCAATGTTTATTTCTTTTGGCATGTGGATGTCCAAATGTTCTGAGTTACCCAAACGTCCAAAGTATCCTTTCTCCATTGAACTGCCTTTGCATCTTTGTGAAAAATCAGTCGGTCATGTTTGTGTGAGACTGTATCTGACTCTCCATTCTCTTCCCACTGATCTATGTTTTTATCCCTTTGACAATCCTTTTGACAATTACATTGTCTTGATTATTGTAGCTTTATAGTAAGAAAATCAGCTACTGTGAGTCCTCCAACTTTGTTCTTTTTCAGAATTGTTTTGGCTACTCTGGTTCCTTTGCCTTTCCATATACATTTTAGAATCAGCTCGTTGATATCTACCAAAAATTCTGCTGGGATTGCATTAAATCTATAGATCGATTTGGGGGAAATTGGCAGTATTCAACAATATTGAATTTTCCAAACCATGAACACATTATTCCTCTCTGTGTATTTAGATTTTCTTTTATTCCTGTCATCAGCATGTTCACTGGATTTCTTTCATCAACATTTCATAGTTTTCAGCTTACAGGTCTTACACACATTTTGTTATATTTATATCTAAGTATTTTGGGTTTTGAAGTTGTGTATGGTTTTGGTTTTAAATTTCTGTTTCCAGTTTTTCATTGCTAGTATATAGAAATATTTTTGTCTGTTGACCTTGTGTTTTGTGACCTTGCCAAACCCACTAATTAGTTCTGAGAGCTATTTTGTAAATTCCTTGGGATTTTCTATATAGATGATCATGTAATCTGAAAATAAAGTCATTTGTTTCTTCCCTTTTAAACTGTATGCCTTTTAATTTATTTAAACCTGCCTTAAGGCACTGGCTAGGGCTTCCAGTATGAAGTTGCCCAGCAGCAGTAACAGTAGAAATCCTTACATTGCTCCTGATCTTTGGGGAAACCATTCAGTATTTCACCACTTTGTAAGATGTTAGCTGTGGCGTTTTTGTAGATGTCATTAATAGGTTGAATTCTCTTCTAATCCTGTTTGCTGAGAGATTTATATCATGAATGGGTGTTGAATTTTGTCAAATGCTTTTTCTGCGTCAATTGATATGATAGGTTTCTTTTTTTATATACCTTTATTGGAGTATAAGTGCTTTACAATATGTTAGCTTCTGCTGTATAACAAAGTGAATCAGCTATAAGTATACATATAATCCCCATATCCCCTCCCTCTTGCATCTCCCTCCCACCCTCCCTATCCCACCCCTGTAGGTTGTCACAAAGCATCAAGCTGATCTCCCTGTGCTATGGAGCAGCTTCCCACTAGCCATCTATTTTACATGTGGTAGTGCATATGTCATTGCTACTCTCTCACTTTGTCCCAGCTTCCCCTTCCCCGTGTCCTCAAGTCCATTCTCAACGTCTGCGTCTTTATTCCTGCCCTGCCACTAGGTTCATCAGTACCGTTTTTTTTAGATTCCATATATGTGCGTTAGCATAAAGTATTTGTTTTTCTCATTCTGACTTAGTTCACTCTGTGTGACAGACTCTGGGTCCATCCACCTCACTACAGATAAGTCAATTTTGTTTCTTTTTATGGCTGCGTAATATTCCATTGTATATATATATGCCACATCTTCTTTATGCATTCATCTGTCAGTGGACATTTAGGTTGCTTCCATGTCCTGACAATTGTAAATAGTGTAGCTTTGTTGTTGTTTTTTTCTGTTGCTATGGTGGATTACATTGATTGATATTTTTAATACAAAACTAGCTATGCATTTCTTAGATTAACTCCACTCGGTCATGATGCATTTTTGTTTTTATGTATTTTTGGATTTGATTTGCTGATATCTTGGCCATTCTAATTACATCCATGTTCATGAAGGATATTGGATATTGGTTTGTAGTTTTCTTGTACTGCCTTTGTCTATTTTTGGCATCAGGACAGTGCTCATAAAATGAGTTGTGAAGTTTTCCCTTCTCTTCCGTTTTCTAGAAGAGATGTGGAGAATTGGTGTTATTTCTTCTTTAAATATTTGGTAGAATTTACCAAGGCAATCATCTGAGCCTTCTGGAGTTTTCTTTTTTGAAAGGTTCTTAACTACAAATTTAATTTCTTTAATAGATATAGCAGTATTCAGGTTATCTATGTCTTCTTGGGTGAATTTTGGTAGTTTATGGCTTTCAAGGAATTGTTTGGTTTTGTCAAAGTTGTTGAACTTATGTGCATAAAGTTGTAAATATTCCTTTATTATCCTTTTAATGTCTATGTGGTCTGTAGTAATAGCCCCTCTTCCATTTCTGATATGGGTAATTAAGTCTTCTCTCTTTTATTCTTTCAGACTAGAGATTCAGCAATTGTATTTATCTTTTGACAGAACCAGCTCTTTGTTTCATCGATTTTACCCTATTGTTTTTCTGCTTTTAATTTTATTAATTTTTGTTCTTATCTTTATTATTTCCTTTCATCTGCTTGTTTCATGAAGCTCGATAAGGATTAATGTCATCAGAGTTACTGAGTAGAACCATTACAAACTGTATTTTTAAATTCATTCTTTTGAGAACCACCCTTACAGTTTCCATGCCTTGTCTCTTTGCAGTTGACTGGTCTGAGCGTCTCCAATGGGAAGGACCAACTGGTAGTGTTCCATACAAAGGACAACAAAGACCTCATCGTCTGTCTCTTCAGCAAACAGCCAACCCACGAGAGTCGAATTGGAGAGCTGGTTGGAGTCCTGGTGAACCATTTCAAGAGGTAAAGTTTGATTTTTGTTTAACTAAGTTGAAAATATATGATATCTTTCATCATAATTCTCACTGAACTTGTTTTGTGCCAACTTTAGTGTACTAAGTTATTTTCCTTCTTAAGGAAAACTTAAATCATCTGTTTCCCAGAAGGCAAAATTAGCATCCAGCCTTAGTTTCAAGATTAGGAATGATCGTCTACTTTTCCAGCCTCCAGCTGAACCAACAATGAGAGATTTCCCCAATGGTGATTTCTTCACTGCCAATCCAAATGTAATTAAATCCAAAAGACAGAAAACTTACTTTATATTCTTATTGTCACAGCTTCTCATTTACCCCACATATAATCAGTTAGAATAGCTACTATGAAAATAAACAAATTAGAAGGCAGGTTTAGGATGACATGTAGGTCCACAAAGACTAAAAGGATTCTTTTTTTTTTTTTAATAAAGTGATTTATTTTCTCACAATTCTGGAGGCTAGATTTTGAGATCAAGGTGTCTGCAGGGTTTGTTTCTTCTGAGGCCACTCTTCTTGGCTTGTAGATGGCCATCTTCTCTCTGTGTCTTCACATGGTCTTCCTTCTGTACATGACTATGTCCAAATTTCCTCTTCCTTTAAGGATACCAGTCATGTTGGATTAGGACTCACCTTAATGACCTTATTTTGACTAAAGGGATTCTGAAGAGGCAATTACCTCTGCAAAAACATGGAGTCATGAGGGAACGTGGCATTGTCTGAGAACTTCATAGTAGCCCTAGGCAATACCTGGGGTAGTTGTCTATGTCTGTGTAGTGAACAGTGAAGTGAGAGATATAAAAGGGGAGCACACCCTGATGGTGATGGGGACCAGTGAATGGATCGTTTCAAGCAGAGAAGTGACTTGTCTGGTTATTTATTAGAGTTGTTTTAGAGATGGGGTTTCTCTTCCCAAAGGAGGTCATGGAGTATTTGGAGTTGGGTGTTTCTCTGACTCCAAACTCAGATGTTCTTCCCGTTGCGGCACACTGTCTCTGCCACCCCACCACCCTGATGCCAGAAGGAGACCACTCCTCCAAACTCAGGGACTGAGAAATGAGCCCAGTGTCCAGTTCCTTTTCTTCCTAAAAGACATTTACTAAGTTGCCAACAGTAATCTACTTCCTCATGAGTATTTCTTTTCCTTTAAGTTTAGACATGGCTTTTCTGTAAACAAAGGCATACTGAGAATCTGATGTCCACACGTATAATTCTGCTGTGTTCCTTTTTACTGATAAATGTATGGAGTATAATTTTAAAAGTGAGCTGCACAGGCCATTTATTTTATGTTCTTAAAACTTGTATCCTAGATCAAGACAGATCTTTAAATATCTTATATAATTAAATGTTTTTAAATGCTATAAATAAAATAATGTTTCATGGTCATCTGGTGGGAAAAAATAAGATCCGACTAAGGAATTACCAAAAGACAATAATAAACATATAGGCCTTTGAAAAATTCCCTTCCATCTGCCAAATAATTATAAAGTAAGAGAAATACTGAAGCGTTTAGAATGGAAGGGAAAGACATGGAGAAGGCATCTCTACAATAAAGTCTATAACTCAAATAAACAGGCCTGTTTTCCTCCTAATATGTAGTTATAGCAAAGTATGGATAATCAAAGGGATTTTAATCTTTACCTTTCATTTGGATGCCTGTAGTAATAGTTTTTGCCTGGGAAACTGAAATATTTTTTCTCAGTCTGAGTCCTTGTTTCTCAAATTCTAACCACTGTTAAATGCCTCCACAAGTGGTGGAAATATGTGAATCTGGTTCGAGAATCCATCAACTGCTTTCTTTCCCTAGCATGTGTTCTGAGATACATTTCTATCTCGAATATATGTAAGAATTTTTTTAACATCTTTATTGGAATATAATTGCTTTACAGTGGTGTGTTAGTTTCTGCTGTATCACAAAATGAGTCAGCTATATGCATACATATATCCCCATATCCCCTCCCTCTTGCGTCTCCCTCCCACCCTCCCTATCCCACCCCTCTAGTGACAAAGGACCAAGCTGATCTCCCTGTGCTATGCGGCTGCTTCCCACTAGCTATCTATTTTATATTTGGTAGTGTATATATGTCCATGCCACTCTCTCACTTCGTGCCAGCTTACCCTTCCCCCTCCCCACGTCCTCAAGTCCATTCCGTACGTCTGCGTCTTCATTCCTGTGTTGCCCCTAGGTTCTTCAGAACCTTTTTTTTTATATATAGATTCCATATGTATATATATGTGTTAGCATACGGCATTTGTTTTTCTCTTTCTGACTTACCTCACTCTGTATGACAGAATCTAGGTCCATCCACCTCACTACAAATAACTCAATTTCGTTTCTTTTATGGCTGAGTAATATTCCATTGTGTATATGTGCCACATCTTCTTTATCCATTCATCTGTCGATGGACACTTAGGTTGCTTCCATGTCCTGGCTATTGTAAATAGTGCTGCAATGAACATTGTGGTACATGACTCTTTGTGAATTATGGTTTTCTCTGGGTATATGTCCAGTAGTGGGATTGCTGGGTCGTATGGTAGTTCTATTTTAGTTTTTTAAGGAACCTCCATACTGTTCTCCATAGTGGCTGTATCAATTTACATTCCCACCAACAGTGCAAGAGGGTTCCCTTTCCTCCACACCCTCTCCAGCATTTATTGTTTGTAGATTTTTTGATGATGGCCATTCTGACTGGTGTGAGATGATATCTCATTGTAGTTTTGATTTGCATTTCTCTAATGATTAGTGATGTTGAGCATCCTTTCATGTGTTTGTTGGCAATCTGTATATCTTCTTTGAAGAAATGTCTGTTTAGGTCTTCTGCCCATTTTTGGATTGGGTTGTTTGTTTTTTTTTGATATTGAGCTGCATGAGCTGCTTGTATATTTTGGAGATTCATCCTTTGTCATTTGCTTCATTTGCAAATATTTTCCTCCCATCCTGAGGGTTGTCATTTCATCTTGTTTATGGTTTCCTTTGCTGTGAAAAAGCTTTTAAGTTTCATTAGGTCCCATTTGTTTATTTTTGTTATTTCCCTTTCTCTAGGAGGTGGATCAAAAAGGATCTTGCTGTGATTTATGTCATAGAGTGTTCTGCCTGTGTTTTCCTGAGTTTTATAGTGTCTGGCCTTACATTTATGTCTTTAATCCATTTTGAGTTTCTTTTTGTGTATGGTGTTAGGGAGTGTTCTAATTTCATTCTTTTACATGTAGCTGTCCAGTTTTCCCAGCACCACTTATTGAAGAGGCTGTCTTTTCTCCATTGTATTTTCTTCCCTCCTTTATCAAAGATAAGTTGACCATATGTGCATGGGTTTATCTCTGGGCTTTCTGTCCTGTTCCTTTGATGTATATTTTTGTTTTTGTGCCAGTACCATACTGTCTTGATTACTGTAGCTTTGTAGTAGAGTCTGAAGTCAGGGAGCCTGATTCCTCCAGCTCCGTTTTTCTTTCTGAAGATTACTTTGGCTATTTGGGGTCTTTTGTGTTTCCATACAAATTGTGAAATTTTTTGTTCTAGTTCTGTGAAAAATGCCATTGGTAGTTTGATATGGATTGCAGTGAATCTGTAGATTGCTTTAGGTAGTACAGTCATTTTTACAATGTTGATTCTTCCAATCCAAGAACATGGCCTATCTCTCCATTTGTTTGTATCATCTTTAATTTCTTTCATCAGAGTCTTATAGTTTTCTGCATACAGGTCTTTTGTCTCCTTAGGTAGGTTTATTCCTAGGTATTTTATTATTTTTGTTGCAATGGTAAATGGGAGTGTTTCCTTAATTTCTCTTTCAGATTCTTCATCCTTAGTGTGTAGGAATGCAAGAGATTTCCATGCATTAATTTTGTATCCTGCTACTTTACCACATTCATTGACGAGCTCTAGTAGTTTTCTGGTAGCATCTTTAGGATTCTCTATGTATAGTATCATGTCATCTGCAAACAGTGACAGTTTTACTTCTTCTTTTCCCATTTGGATTCCTTTTATTTCTTCTTCTTCTCTGATTGCTGTGGCTAAAACTTCCAAAACTATGTTGAATAATAGTCGTGAGAGTGGGCAACCTTGTCTTCTTCCTGATTTTAGTGGAAATGGTTTCAGGTTTTCACCATTGAGAACAATGTTGACTGTGGGTGTTTCACATATGGCCTATATTATGTTGCGGTAACTTCCCTCTATGCCTACTTTCTGGAAGGTTTTTATCATAAATGGGTGCTGAATTTTGTCAAAAGTTTTTTCTGCATCTATTGAGATTATCATATGGTTTTTATCCTTCAATTTGTTAACTTGGTTTATCACATTGATTGATTTGCATGTATTGAAGAATCCTTGCATTCCTGGGATACACCCCACTTGATCATGGTGTATGATCCTTTTAATGTGCTGTTGGATTCTGTTTGCTAGTACTTTGCTGAGGATTTTTGCATCTATGTTCATCAGTGATATTGGCCTGTAGTTTTCTTTTTTTGCGGCATGTTCAGTTTTGGTATCAGGGTGATGGTGGCCTTGTAGAATGAGCTTGGGAGTGTTCCTCCCTCTGCTATATTTTGGAAGTGTTTGACAAGGATAGGTGTTAGCTCTTCTCTAAATGTTTGATAGAATTCGCCTGTGAAGCTATCTGGTCCTGGGCTTTTGTTTGTTGGAAGATTTTTAATCACAGTCTCAATTTCAGTGCTTGTGATTGGTCTGTTTATATTTTCTATTTCTTCCTGGTTCAGTCTCAGAAGGTTGTGCTTTTCTAAGAATTGGTCAGTTTCTTCCAGGTTGTCCATTTTATTGGCATATAGTTGCTTGTAGTAATCTCTCATGATCCTTTGTATTTCTGCAGTGTCAGTTGTTACTTCTCCTTTTTCATTTCTAATTCTGTTGATTTGAGTCTTCCCCCTTTTTTTCTTGATGAGTCTGGCTAATGGCTTATCAATTTTTTTTATCTTCTCAAAGCAGCAGCTTTTAGTTTTATTGATCTTTGCTATTGTTTCCTGCATTTCTTTTTCATTTATTTCTGATCTGATCTTTATGATTTCTTTCCTTCTGCTAACTATGCATTTTTTTGTTCTTCTTTCTCTAATTGCTTTAGGTGTAAGGTTAGGTTGTTTATTTGAGATGTTTCTTGTTTCTTGAGGTAGGATTGTATTGCTATAAACTTCCCTCTTAGAACTGCTTTTGCTGCACCCCATAGGTTTTGGGTCGTCGTGTTTTCATTGTCCTTTGTTTCTAGGTATTTTTTGATTTCCTCTTTGATTTCTTCAGTGATCTCTTGGTTATTTAGTAGTGTATTGTTTAGCCTGCCTGTGTTTGTATTTTTTACAGTTTTTTTCCTGTAACTGATATCTAGTCTTATAGTGTTGTGGTCAGAAAAGATACTTGATATGATTTCAATTTTCTTAAATTTACCAGGGCTTGATTTGTGACCCAAGATATGATCTATCCTGGAGAATGTTCTATGAGCACTTGAGAAGAAAGTGTATTCTGTCATTTTCAGATGGAATGTCCTATAAATATCAATTAAGTCCATCTTGTTTAATGTGTCATTTAAAGCTTGTGTTTCTTTATTTATTTTCATTTTGGTTGATTTGTCCATTAGTGAAAGTGGGTTGTTAAAGTCTCCTACTATTATTGTGTTACTGTCGATTTCCCTTTTATGGCTGTTAACATTTGCCTTACGTATTGAGGTGCTCCTATGTTGGGTGCATAAATATTTACAATTGTTGTATCTTCTTCTTGGATTGATGCCTTGATCATTATGTAGTGTCGTTCTTTGTCTTATTTTAAAGTCTATTTTGTCTGACATGAGAATTGCTACTCCAGCTTTCTTTTGATTTTCATTTGCATGGAATATCCATTTCCATCCCCTCACTTTCAGTCTGTATGTGTCCCTAGGTCTGACGTGGGTCTCTTGTAGACAGCATATGTACAGGTCCTGTTTTTTTATCCATTCAACCAGTCTGTGTCTTTTGGTTGGAGCATTTAATCCATTTACATTTAAGGTAATTATTGATATGTATGTTCCTGTTACCATTTTCTTAATTGTTTTGGATTTTTTATTGTAGGTCTTTTCCTTCTTTTGTGTTTCCTACCTAGAGAAGTTCCTTTAGCATTTGTTGTGAAGCTGGTTTTGTGGTGCTGAATTCTCTTAGCTTTTGCTTGTCTGTAAAGTTTTTAATTTCTCCATTGAATCTGAATGAGATCCTTGTTGGGTAGAGTAATCTTGGTTGTAGGTTCTCCTCTTTCATCACTTTAAGCATGTCCTGCCACTCCCTTCTGGCTTGCAGAGTTTCTGCTGAAAGATCAGCTGTTAACCTTATGGGGATTCCCTTGTATTTTATTTGTTGCTTTTCCTTTGCTGCTTTTAATATTTTTTCTTTGTATTTAATTTTTGATAGTTTGATTAATATGTGTCTTGGCGTGTTTCTCCTTGCATTTATCCTGTATGGGACTCTCTGTGCTTCCTGGACTTGATTGACTATTTCCTTTCCCATATTAGGGAAGTTTTCAATTATAATCTCTTCAAATATTTTCTCAGTCCCTTTCTTTTTCTCTTCTTCTTCTGGGATCCCTATAATTCGAATGTTGGTGTGTTTAATGTTGTCCCAGAGGTCTCTGAGACGGTCCTCAATTCTTTTCATTCTTTTTTCTTTATTCTGTTCCATGGCAGTGATTTCCACCGTTCTGTCTTGCGGATCACTTATCCGTTCTTCTACCCCAGTTATTCTGCTATTGATTCCTTCTAGAGAATTTTTAATTTCATTTATTGTATAGTTCATCATTGTTTGTTTGCTCTTTAGTTCTTCTAGGTCCCTGTTAAACGTTTCTTGTATTTTCTCCATTCTATTTCCAAGATTTTGGATCATCTTTACTGTCATTACTCTGAATTCTTTTTCAGGTAGACTGCCTACTTCCTCTTCATTTGTTTGGTCTGGTGGGTTTTTACCTTGCTCCTTCATGTGCTACATATTTCTCTGTCTTCTCATTTTGCTTAACTTACTGTGTTTGGGGTCTCCTTTTCACAGGCTGCAGGTTTGTAGTTCCTGTTGTTTTTGGTGTCTGCCCCCAGTGGGTAAGGGTGGTTCAGTGGCTTGTGTAGGCTTCCTGGTTGAGGGGACTGGTGCCTGTGTTCTGATGGTTGAGGCTTGATCTTTTCTTTCTGGTGGGCAGGACCATGTCTGGTGGTGTGTTTTGGGGTGTCTGTGACCTTATTATGATTTTAGGCAGCCTCTCTGCTAATGGGTGGTGTTGTGTTCCTGTCTTACTAGTTGTTTGGTATGGGGTGTCCAGCACTGGACCTTGCTGGTCGTTGAGTGGAGCTGGGTCTTAGTGTTGAGACGGAGATCTGTGGGAGAGCTCTCGCCGATTGATATCACATGGGGCCTGGAGGTCTCTGGTGGTCCAGTGTCCTGAATTCGTTTCTCCCACCTCAGAGGCTCAGGTCTGACACCCAGCCGGAGCACCAAGACCCTGTCAGCCACACAGTAGTTCTGTGATCATGGACCAGGCAGTTAACTTCTCTGTGCCTCAGATTTCCTTTAGTGCAGCACCTCCTTGCCCCAGAGGCCCAGTCAGGTGTGAGGGAAGGGCTGTTGCTCACAGGCTCTGCAGGGAGGAAGCCCACGAGGCTGGCGCAGGACGCTTTGAATATACGTAAGAATTTTAAATGTCTTTACAATTTATAAATGGAAGGAAGAGAAGACTGTCAAGATACTGGATTTTTTTTTTAGTTCCTTTTTTTTTGGCACTTCTTTGTGTGTTTATTTATTGGCATATAGTTGAATATAGGGCTGTGCCCTAAGAATACAAGGATGGTTCTCCATTAGAAAGGTCTGTCTATTCACATAATAGTTCATAATAGAACACAAAAGTACTATTTGATTAAATTGAATATTTATTATTCTTCATAAATCTTCAGTAAAATAGGAATAGGAACAAAAAAGAAGCAAACCTGCAGCTGCTAACCATAATCATTAGAGCAGAAATGGTAACAGGGATACACCCAGAGCAGCTTTGGGCTAAGGAACTTCTACGTCATGCTGACCCCAGTGTATAGAAGGTGAAGAGGAGGGGCAGAGTCAGCCCAGGGAAGAAGTGGCCTCAGGCAGAGGCTGCTGCAGTTTGGAGAGAGGATGACGTGAGGTCAACAGCCTGAACTGAAACTGTAGGACAACCCTAGCATGGTAACCTCACCTCTTCTAGGGCTGCATTTCAGGAAATAACTGCCCCCACTCAAAGCAAATAATGAGCCAGAAAGAAAACAGTAAGAGAACTGTGCACAGGCAAGGCGAAAATAAGGAGCAAAGAAAACAAGGAAAGCCATATGAAGAGAAAAGGAAAATACGGGAGTAAACTTTACATTAAAAAAGGCGGGGCGGGACTAGCCTTACCCTTATGCCTAAAACAACAACAACAGCGCAAAGACAGGATCTGTGAAACAGCCATTTTCAAGACCGTAGATGTCAGGCAGTGAAGGACAGTGATTCCTGAGAGGTGAAAAGCAAACAGGGTGAGCCCTACAGTTACCCCAGCACACTGCCTTGGGTGAGCTCCAGGCCATGGTGCATGCAGGGGGAACCCAGGGGAAGCACAAGGACTCCCTGGGTTCAGGAGATGGAGGCATGTGTCTGGGGAGACCAAGTAAGCTAAAGTTTGCAGGACAAGGTACCAGAGAGGAGCAGAGAGAGAGAAGGCTAGAGATCTGTGTAGGATCCCCCTCAAGTCCCACCTAATAAATCTTAAGAGCAAGACCCAAAAGGATCAAACTGCTACCAAGTAATTTAACTGTGTCCTAGAACAAAGCTCATGAATATGTATAGCAATGCAAAAATATCCACCCCCAACAAGGTAGAATTCACAATGTCTGACATCCAATCAAAGATTACCAGGCATACAAATAGGCAGGAAAATGCAATCCAGTATGAGGGGAAATCCAGTATGAGGGTTTCATCATCCAATTGAAACCAACCCGAACTGGCAAAGGTGTTAGGATTAGCAGACCCAGACATGAAAACAGTTATTATAATTAAATTTCAGGTGTTCAAAAGTTAAGTAGAGACATGGAAACTATAATAAAAAGACTCACCAAACTTCTAGATGAAAAATGCACTGATGTTTGAAATATTTCATGATTACAAACAAAAACAAAAATGTTAAAGCTTATGGCTTTCTCCTCTACCTAATGAATTTCTCATGACCATCTTCTCTCACGAGCTGAAGCCAGCCCTTTCCTGGCACTTCCTTCTATACTAATCTGAAACTGAATCCAACTAAATATAAATTTGCCTTTCTCTCAGCTCCTTCAGTCTTTACTTAACCTGGACCCATTATTTCTGCCCCTGCAAGAACTCACGCACACATTTCACATTTTCTAAAACATTTGAAGACAGTCTTTTAATAAAGTATATTCAAAGGGGTGACATTTACAATATTTAACAACCAGCATGGCTCAAGCACAGGCCATTCAGAACAGACGCCCTCCAGAAACGCCTGATCTGGCCATACCAGCAAGTCCTGGCTATATTCCACAGACCGGAAGTTATACCAAAGCAGAAAGGTAGGGGTCCCAGAGTCAAAAATATTTAGGATTCCCTGATGAAGTTAAACAGGTTTCTTTACTGCAGTACTTCTCAGAGCTTTTAATATGCTTTGTTCATTTTAAATACAGCCAATTAAAAAATTGTAAGGACATATATATGTGTGCATGTATATATCACACACACACACAATTATGTATATTATAGACTATATCCAGAAAGACATTCAGGAAATGAGTAACTGTGTTTGTCTCTGGAGAGGGGAGATGGGGTACTGGGAGAAAGAGGCATAGGAGGTATAGGAGGGAGATTCATTTTTCATTGTAAACCTTTTGCAACAAAAATACGTGTTATTTATCTAAAATTTTTTTCATTTAAATAATAAACGGCAGCTAGTTTTCAGGTATATTATAGATGGCTCTAAATTCATGGTTATTTTCCTTTTCTGTTTAGAAAAGTAGAAAAGAACAAAAGAGCTTTCTAAGTGAATGATTTATCTCATGGCATTGAATAAGTTGAAATAAACCCAAATAAAACCTTTTGGAATACTACTGTTCTCTGGGGTCCCATTGTGTCGGTCACATGAAGCTCAGGTGAGGTTTCTTTGTGGTGGTTATGCCAGTGGTTTCCCAGGCCAGTTTGCTTTGCAGAGGTTATGAAAATGGCTGACTTGACTTTCGGTTTGTATCTCATGCTCAGCAGTGACTACCTACCGGTAGTGAGCTTTTCTGCCCACTAGTAAACAGATGGCCTCACACCGGCCACCCTACAGAGTTACCTGAATTACCAGAAACTCTGTAATATTAAGCTGTCAAAGGACCCATCTGCCCTAAGCAGCTGTGCAGGCATTCCTATCTGGATGCTGGAAACCTCAGTATAACCCCAGTCTTAGGCACAAAAACTTCTTATTTTTCCTGTTCTGTTTCTGTGGATGAAAGCCAGAAGTCAGTGCCATCTGCTTCTTGTTTTTCATAAGCAGCATCTTTAACATCTGCTTAATTAAAGGAGCACCGCTACTGAGTTTAACTGAATGCCTGACCTGCTTCTCTGTTGTAGTTTGCTTATGTTCTTTTTTTTTTTTTTTTTTTGGCGGTACGCGGGCCTCTCACTGTTGTGGCCTCTCCCATTGTGGAGCACAGGCTCCGGACGCGCAGGCTCGGTGGCCACGGTTCACGGGCCCAGCCGCTCCGCGGCATGTGGGATCTTCCCGGACCGGGGCACGAACCCGCGTCCCCTGCATCGGCAGGCGGACTCTCAACCACTGCGCCACCAGGGAAGCCCTGCTTATGTTCTTTTTAACTCACACTAAAACTATGGGTAGAACCAGACGAAGAAGCAGGCCGTTGGTTATGGCCACAGGGGCCAGGGGAGAGGAGGCTCCTGAGCAGGGGTGAAGGTGGAGGAGTGAGGCCGCCTCACAAAGGCCTCTGATCCTGGCCTCTCCGTCCAGTGCTTCCGATGCGCACGCCTTCCTGCTCCTCTGCCCCTGAACCCGGATACCCGTTTTCCTGGCTCGTAATCTGTATTCCCAAACTGCTCTCCTTGAATGCCTGGCTACTAATCATAGTAGTTTATATTACAACTAAAAATATTTACGTGAAATAGAGATAGCTGAAAATAATGTAGATAGACAACTCCAGTTGTCCCTCAGAATCCAAGGGAGGATTGGTTCAAGGACCCACCGGCAGGAGATCCGCAGATGCTCAAGTCCCCTAGTCGGCCCTCTGTATCCACAGTTCCTTATCCGTGGATTCAGCCAACTGGGGAATCGTGTGGTCCTGTAGTATTTATTGAAAAAAATCCACGTATAAGTAGATCCAGGCAGTTCAAACCTATGTTGTTCAAGGGTCAACTGTATAGCAGATTGGTTAATTAAATTATGGCATCTTCTGAATGGAGTATTGGGGCCATTTAAAATGATAATTATTGAAGTCATCTGATTCCTGGTGACAGAAAAGTGAGTGACCACAAGTCACCCTCCTCTGCTTTCCAGTAGAGATATACATGAAAACATAGAAAGAGATGCCAACGTTCCTTAGTACAGGAAACTAGAAATGTTGCTCAACCAGAGGTCCCCTGAGAGGTACATCCTTCACCTCTGCTCACATGTCACCTCATCAGGCCTCCCTAACTGTCCTGTAGAGAATAGCAGTTCACTCACCAGAACTCCCCGACTCCTACTCTGCTTAGTTTTCCCCCGTGGCTTTCATCTCCATCTGACACTGTATCTTTAGTTTTTGCTTACTGCATATATTCCAACTAGAATATAAGCCCCATGTAAGCAGAGACTTTACTTCTATTTATTTCTATTTCACTGCAGTTTCCCTAGTGTTCAGAACATCCCTGGCACTCAGAAGACTCCCAGTAGATAATTGTTGAAAACGGAGGCTGGCTGATGGGGCTGTCTGGCCGTAGGATACTCCTAGCCCTTTCCTACCAATATGTGCGTCTTGCCCACCAGAGGGTGGTAACTTAGTCCCCCTTCTGTATGAAGGAAAGGAAGAACTCTTTTACAGTTTCCTTCCCTTTATGAATACTTCTCGTCTTATACCGATTGCAGGATTACCACTCTAAGCAATGTAATACATCTGGGGACAGAAGTGAATAGGTATTTCAAGATATTAAATTAGCAACTAAAAGAACTATGGGCTGGAAGAGCCATGGGTATGTTGTATGCTGGGGGTGGCAGCTTTTCCTTTACTGTTTTTTTTTAAACAACGTAAGAACTAGAAATAATTTCAAACTTTCCTTCTCAGTAGGCTGACAAGGCAGCAAGATGTAGGGATTCCCGCTCAGATCAGCATCTTCATAGTAAGTAAAAGACTTCAAAACCACATCTAGAGGCTGTGCCCGTAAGGCAGCTCTCCAGCTTAAAAGCGGAGAAATGGATTCCAACTATAAACAGGTGGACTTTAAGGATGACTCCAGAAGAATCTGTATGCCCCTTTCGTGCGAGAATACCAGAACTGTCTCCTTAGTTATGAGACCTATAAAGAAAGCCAGTAGCAGTGAGAAAGGTGTAGACTATAGCCTTAAAAGAAAAAACAAAGCATATTTCTGAAAAGGAATATAACAGAAAATTCACATTTTAGAAACTAACTGTATTCTGAATAAAATTCAAGAAAGCATGGATTCTACGTAAACAGACCAAAGATTACGTGACAGACTGAGATGAAGAGGGTCCTGGCTAAAAAATAAAAATGTCCAATTATTTGAATGAAATAAGAAACGATATTAAAGAATTTAAATTAACATGAAAATGTAGAAATGACACAATTGGTATTGCAGAAAATAGAATCAATATGAAAGAAAAGTTTAAGACGGTGTCTTGGCATACAGAGGAAGGGGGTAATAACAAAGAAGCTGACAGATATAGAAGACAGAGAACAAAAAATTTACATTCAAATAATAGGTGTACTTGAAAAAGAGAAATACACTGAGCAAAAGTAAGACTTGTCTTATTGATTCTAAGGAATACATTTTTTTAAATTTTAGCATCTCTGAAATTGGAATGTGACTTACAATTGGTAGATTCTTAAAGTGATAATGGGCAACATCTTAGTGATACACAAATAAGGGTACATCTTACAGAGAAAGCATCTTATATTCAATAAACTGTGTTAGGTTAAAACATAGTAGAAGAAAATCTTTCTGTGTCAGAGTAATCAAGATTGTCACCACGTGGATAAGATGCCTACCCCAGTAGAAGTCACTTTGGCCAGAGAAGTGGGTCTTCTCAGAATATGGAAGTCTCCAGTAAGACCAGGGGAAGAACATTTTTTGGAACATGGCAGAACAGCTGGGTGGGAGTGTTTGGAGGTGAAGTATTTGAGGCCAACATTTCACAAAAGAAGCAGAAAGTGGTGCTGTGCCGAAGAAACAAATAGTGTAACATCATTATTGTGAAAACACAGAAACCGTATAAAAATCCATCAAAATAAATATGGTTAAATATGTTATGGTATTTCCATACAAAGAAATAGCATTTGCCATGAAAAAACAATGATAGTCTTTCTTTTTTTTTTAATTATTTATTTTTGGCTGCGTTGGGTCTTTGTTTCTGCATGCAGGCTTTTCTCTGGTTGCGGCGAGCGGGGGCTACTCTTCGTTGCGGTGCTTGGGCTTTTCACTGCGGTGGTTTCTCGTTGCGGAGCACGGGCTCTAGGTGTGCGGGCTTCGGTAGTTGTGGCACATGGGCTCAGTAGTTGTGGCTTGTGGGCTCTAGAGCGCAGGCTCAGTAGTTATGGCGCACAGGCTTAGTTGCTCCGCGGCGTGTGGGATCTTCCTGGACCAGCGCTCGAACCCATCTCCCCTGCTTTGGCAGGTAGATTCTTAACCACTGTGCCACCAGGGAAGTCCAGTGATAGTCTTTCTTTATCAGGGTTCCTTAAAGTGTGGGCGGCATCTGCACTGGGATCACCTGGAGGTGCTTGTTCAAAAGGCAAATTGCTGGGCCCCATCCCAGGCCTTCTAAACCCAAATCTCCAGGAATCTACACCCTTAGTGAGCTACCCAAGTGATTCCCATTGGTTTCATGAACTGACACAGAAAATGGCCAGGATAAGCACGTGATATTTTCATACGGCCTTTTTGCTGAAGCCGTGTGACAGAGGTAGCATTTTTTTTTTTTAACGCAAACCACTAAAGCTTCGTGTTTTTAAAATGATTATTACCAAATAAGGTGCAAAATAAGCATCTCCTCCTACCCCAGTGAAGAGAGGCAGAGTGCGGAATGGTCTGAGGTTCAGAGGGGTAGAGGTGAGAGGGGTAGAGATGAGAAATGAGATGAGAATTGGCAGGAGCCAGGATTCTGTTTACCACCTCTGCTTGTCCCAGGAAGAGCCACTTCTCATTCTAAGCAATGGTCTTTAATTACCCTATGAAGTTCGCAGTTAGGACCTGCCTGCCCATTTCCAGGTAGGATACCCCACCTGCAAATAACAGGCTTCCATGCAATGAACTTAGTCCATTTCTATAGAGTCATACCCATCTGCTATACACAAAAGAACCCCAGAGAGAAGTCTAAAAAGCTTTTCAGTGCGACTAAGGCAGGACCAGAATCAAACAGCATTGAGGTGTAACAGCTGTTTAGGACTGTGAGCCATCTACCGACTTTCCATTTCTCTCGCTCTGCACCGTGCCCGTCTGCCTTGGTAAGCAGCTGCCCTTGGACAAAGCCCCCTCGGAGGACATGCAGGGGTGCGCGGTCATCCTCAGCTTTACCTGCTCTTATGACAGAGATTTACTGGAGATTTTTGTGCGGATCAAAGATACTTATTTGCTTTATGAAATATCCATCTTTGCCTTTCATGTTGAAAGAGAAAATCCAAAAGTACTGGAAAACTGATCATCTTTTCAGCATGTCTGCAGGAAGATGTGGTACAGTTAGAGTAATCGTATTACTTTTCTTAAAGGCCCACAGCACTAACATTACAATATATGTTAAAATGGAGATCTTTCTATGAGGTGTTCATGAATTTACCAAATGATTATATACCCTGGTTTGTGCTATCTGTTGGAATTTTTTTCCTAAATGGTCAGATAGAACTTTTTAACTTAATGAGTTTTTGAAAGCTTTCTTCATGTGTTTATTTCAAGTCTTATCAGCTGTATAGGAAGCGTAATGTACTTAAAGTATTTTATCTGAAACCAACACTGCTATATTTTCATACTGTCATTCAGCCTTCATTCTCTGGAACACCCACTGCAGGTCTGGCTATGGGTGAGGGGGGCGAGGGGGTAGGAGGGATGCAAAGATGGACCATTTGGTCCTTTTCCTCAAACAGCACTTAATCTCATGGGGAAGACTGTATGCATGCTCCATTGTCTGATACATGCTGCGATGGGGCTGGGCCATGGACGCACAGGGGATGAACTGGTTCCCTTTGCCTGTGAGAGTCAGGAAAACCCTGATAGAACAGGTGATAATCCAACTGGGTCTTCAGGGCTGGCTGGAGTTTTATCAGTTGGGAATGGAGCAAGGTTTTCCCCCAGAGAATGGAGCAGAATATGCAAAAGCTTGGTGGATGGGGCTTCCTTGGTGGCGCAGTGGTTAAGAATCCACCTGCCAATGCAGGGGACACAGGTCCAAGCCCTGGGCCGGGAAGATGCCACATGCCGTGCAGCAACTAAGCCTGTGCACCACAGCTACTGAGCCCATGTGCCACAACTACTGAAGCCTGCACACCTGGAGCCCGTGCTCCGCAACAAGAGAAGCCACCACAATGAGAAGCCCGCACACCACAACGAAGAGCAGCCACATAAGCTGCGATAAAGTGAGAGAGTGGCATGGACATATATACACTACCAAACGTAAAATAGATAGCTAGTGGGAAGCAGCCGCATAGCACAGGGAGATCAGCTTGGTGCTTTGTGTCCACCTAGAGGGGTGGGATAGGGAGGGTGGGAGGGAGGGAGACGCAAGAGGAAAGAGATACGGGAACATATGTATATGTATAACTGATTTACTTTGTTATAAAGCAGAAACTAACACACCATTGTAAAGCAATTATACTCCAATAAAGATGTTTAAAAAAAAAAAGAAAAATTGCATCAAAAGAAAGAGAAAATAAAAGCCTAATTCATTCTGATAAAAAAAAAGAAGTCGAATATAATATCTCATTTTTGAAATTACCCATGAAAACTGGCAACCACTCTGTTGAATAAAATGTTTAGCAGATTTAAATAAATAAAAAACTCTCAGACCTAAAAAGAAAAAGTAGCCACCGCTCGCCGCAACTAGAGAAAGCCCACGCACAGCAGCAAAGACACAGTGCAGCCAAAAATTAAAAAAAATAAAAAGGTTGGCGGAAAAAAGTAGTTGAAATAGGAGTTTATAAGACCCCATGCCAGTAACTTTGAACTTTATCATATAGGTTATGGGGAGAAAATAAGTATTAAAATATACAACTGCCCAATGACACAAAGCCTAATGACACAGATATCTTCCATGTTAGAGATGCTCAGGAGGGCAAAACAATTGTCCACTTAAGGGAAATGGAAATTTGAAGACACTAGTTGATATATCATACGTCCGTGGCCCCCATATGCCAAAAGGAATGAATTAAATGGAGAAAGAGCTAGCAAGGTAGAGGTTAGAAAGACGAGTGCAACTCTTAGTAAAAACATCAGAAATCGAAAGTCCTCAAAGGAGTAAGAACTATAACAAAATTCCTTAGCTTTTGTAACTTCCTCCCTGTTATTCTGGTGACCTAAAATATATAGTTACTAGCAAAAAAATTCCCTAAGATGAGAAGGAACTAGATTTTTCCTTCATGGACAGAGAGGAAGTAAGAGGTTAAAGAAGGGTCACTGCATGGGTACAGCCATTTTTAAGGGAGAGAAGATTCTCCAGGGGTAGATGATGGTGACGCTGCAGAGAGGGTGGAGGCACTTGGGTGTGGGGACATTTGTCATTGAGTCTCTGCAGCAGCCCCTTCTTCTGAAACCTCCCTCTTCCCTGTCATTCAGCTCCGTGGTTCCCACCAGAGGCATCACATCCTTACATCCCCTGACTCCCTGGAAGAGCTGAGTAGCGCAGGGATGGCACCTGGCCCACACTGCACCACTTTTCCCTTCCTCAAGGTTGGTGGGCCTCAGACCAGAGAAGACTTACGGGTCATTGCCTCTCCAGAAATTGGGAGCTGTGGTGACTGCATTTCCAAACGTGGAGAAAGCTGCTCTCAGAGAGAATGGCATAGATGACCCACAGAGAAGCAGAGATGGCAGTGAAGGAGAATGTGGTGCAGTCGGGCCCTGTGTCAGCTGAATTGTGTGGCCGGCCTCCGTGTGGCCTCACACTGTAGGACCTTGTTTGACACTAAGATCTTGCATCATCTGATGCAGGCTGATTTATCAAAAATCAGTTCACCAGGGCACATGTGGTTGACGGGACTGTGCTGTATGCGTACTTGGAAATTGTCAGGCAGGTGAAGTTTTTATTATGTGGCTTTTCTTTCCCGTTTTTTAAAACTGGATTTTAAAAATCAATTTGCCAAAAGTCAGTTTGCCAAGTGGCCAATTCACTCAATTTGCAAAAATGTGCAGAGTTACCAAAAACTGGTTTCGAGGAGTATCCTTGAATTTGTTCCTTGTAACAGCATTTTAACGCATGTTCAGGTTAAAGAAAACGAAGCCTTTTGGATTAGCTTAGTCTTTTTGTGAATTTTAGCTGAAAAATGGACTTCACTCTATTTGCACATGTATCGTTTGGAGTTTATTTAGAATGGTTAGGAAAGGATATCCTTTTGTTAGATACCTGCAAAGAACCAGCAAGCACGTGTGTCTTTTATACAAGCGTTGTGCTCTTAGGGCCTCAAAACTCCATAGAACCATTCCCAAATAGCAGTGCCACATATTATGGTTTGACTCTCACAGAGAGGCAGCCTGCATTTCAGGTCATCCAGACTCAAGCTTTTCCTAGAAACTGGCACCACCCACTTTCCACACCAGATCTTAAAATACAAAGCAACTGTCAGAATCCACAGATGTTAACATTTCCTTATGGGAAATTTAGTTTATACTAAATCTTCAGATTCTCCTTCAGTTATTTTCCATTTGATATTTAGTATTCTTCCATCAAATTTGCACAAATGACTAATTCATCTCATTTACCAATTTACCAAAAATTTGTTCCTTTTGACTCTTTATAAAGTTTACAATTCAGTTAGATGAGATGGCAGCTAATAGCTTTTGAGAATTTCCAGGAAGTGTAATTGATCAGTTTTCATAATGACAGTCTAAGGAGTCCCTTTGTCTCTGGCCCTGCTATTGTAGCTGGAAGTAGCTGGAAGAGAGGAGAGTGTGTGCCCCATGCACCTGGGTGCCAGTCCTGGTGGGAAGGGGGGACAAAAGGGACAGGCTGATAGGTGAGGAAGAGCTGGATGGCCCAAGAACCGTAAGTGTCCAGCAAATCCATCCAGCAAAAACTGGATAAACAAAAAAAACAGTTTTGTTAAATATGCAAATTTGACAAATTTGTCATTCAGCATATTGATCTTTGGTGAATTCACATTTGGCAAATTACTTTTCCTCAATGAATTGTCCTAGTTCATAACAGGTTCCCCTCACTTAAGCTAGTAGGAACTGGGTTTGGATCCCTGTATCCAGGAGTCCTAACTGAATGCACTGAAGTCCTGCAAAAATCAACAGCTTTGATACACTTGTACCTACTAATAATTAATATAGCAGATGTTGTTGGATCTTGGTAAAACATATAGTTGGTACTTTATTGCCAACATTTAGTATTCCTCCTAAGATACCTGTTGAACCTGCCTCTAAACTCTTTTTTTTTTTTTGGCTGAATTGGATCTTCGTTGCTGTGCGCACGCTTTCTCTAGTTGTGGCGAGCGGGGGCTACTCTTGGTTGCGGTGCGCGGGCTTCTCATTGTGGTGGCTTCTCTTGTTGCGGAGCACGGACTCTAGGCACGCAGGCTCAGTAGATGTGGCACACGGGCTCAGTAGTTGTGGCTCGCGGGCTCTCGAGCGCACACTCAGTAGCTGTGGCGCACGGGCTTAGTTGCTCTGCGGCATGTGGGATCTTCCCAGACCAGGGCTGGAACCCACGTCCCCTGCGTTGGCAGGCGGATTCTTAACCACTGAACCACCAGGAAAGTCCTCTAAACTCTTTTTGGAGTCTCTTTAGCAGATTCAACTGTCCCTTAGCAGATTCAACTGTCCCTGTTTTGTAAATATTGGGGTGTTAAACTCGTCTGTAGGTATTAGAGATGTCCCTTTATAAACTGATATTGTGAAGTAGTATTTTATCCAATTTAACTTTGCTGATTTTGTAACTGAGCTTTTTAAAAAATGCTTGAGAATCTGCCAGTTGTTGGTTGTAGTTTTTTCCTCATCTCTGGGCATCAAAATTGAAGACATCAGTTATCTGGAATTTTTAATTGCTATGTTAGTGTCTACGTTGCCAGACAGACATCATTCCGTTTTCTTCCTCCGCCATCCAGAGACATATCCTCGTCTCTATGTTTTATTTTTTTGATTGACGTAAAGTTGATTTACAACGTTGTGTTAGTTTCTGCTGTACAGCAAAGTGACTCAGTTATACATACATGTATACATTCTATTTCATATTCTTTTCCATCATGGTTTATCACAGGATATTGAATATAGTTCCCTGTGCTCTACAGTAGGACCTTGTTGTCCTTGTCTCTATGTTTTCAATTCTTCCCAGCATTATTTTAATTTTTTCCTCAGGGGTGAAATTAAAAAAATCTAATACACGATTGAAATGAAAATAATAGATTGTCAGGTCTGTTGGAAGAAAATGGATCTTGTAATGACAAACGAGGCAAGTCTAAGGATAGTCGAACTCGAGACTTTAGCAAGCAGGCCTCAAAAAAATACAGAAAAAGTGAGTGTTAATCCATGACTAAACCCTCTAAAATAAAATATGCTCAAGAAAAGAAACATTCCCCTTACTCATGAAATCTCTACACTTTTATATAACAAACAGGGGAGGAAATTAAAGAAACCAGCGTGGCTGAACCTAAATCAGCCTGAGCTCAGATTTAAGAAAACCAGGGGGAAAGAGAGAAGGAAGGTGGTAACCACAAGCAGTGATAAAAATGTCAGTTGCCTGTAAAAATACCGTCAAGAAGACCTAAGTCAGAGATGAGCTGAGACTTGGGGAAAATAATAATAAAAATGAGGGAAGAACACTGCTTTGTTGAACAAGGATGGGAAAGTAGTATCATGTGAATAGGTGTTTGCATTTTACCCACCAAGAAGTGTTTCTGAAACTAAAAGCAAGCATTAGGGAAAGTAAAGCCCAACTAGGAAAAAGAAGACAGCTGGATGTTGTATTAGTTCCAACCTCCAAGCCAGGCGACTCCCATCCCGAGATTCTGGAAAGATTCAATAGGAACCCCCGTCCACTGGCAGGAATCTTTGAGCAGCCAGAGAGAATTGAAAAGGTGCCCCCAAAACTGAAGACAAGCTTTCCTAGTTTTGCAAATGTGAACAGAGATCCAAAACTTATAATTCTTGTTGAACCTGACATAACCTTTCAGCAAAAGTCTAAAACCAACAGTTATATTTTATAAGTACTTAGTGAAAAAAGTAACAAAAGTGAGAAGAAATTGAGTTAGAACTCACCTCTCGATGATTTCCCTCAAACACTGACTTAGGTAAAGACATATTTACCAAGTTTGCAAATAGCACAAACCCAGGAAGGATAACTTGTGTTTTGGATGAGAGAATCAGGTTTCAAAATATCATCAGGCTAGAATAATGAGAAGAAACCACAAAAATGACATAAATGTAAAGTTCTGCCTTTGGGTTCAAAATGTCATTTGCACACATGTGCCCTAGGAAAGCCTCTCGGGGGGCCGTGAGACCCCCCCAAGACTCTAGTATCTGTGATTCAGTCATGTGCTGCAGTGGCGTGCAGGTGAGAAGCTTACTGCTGGAGAGGAAAGCAAGAGGTCATTCTTTCATATTTAATTGGAACCATTTTCTTGAACTTTCAGAGGGCAAGGAGCATAGAATTTTCTAGAGCTTAGAACACTGAAATAGTGCCAGAAAACAAATTCTTACGTTTTGCTCAGTTGTTTCAACATGGCATACGTTCCTGGCCAGACCCTTTGCAGAGCCCAGGCTTCTCTCTGTAGAAGGGGAAGGCTTGTTTTGTTGAACTCAAAGCCCGTTGTCCGGGCTTCCCTGGTGGCGCAGTGGTTGAGAGTCCATCTGCCGATGCAGGGGACACGGGTTCGTGCCCCGGTCCGGGAAGATCCCACATGCCGCGGAGCGGCTGGGCCCGTGAGCCATGGCCGCTGAGCTTGCGCGTCCGGAGCCTGTTCTCCGCAACGAGAGAGGCCACAGCAGTGAGAGGCCCGCGTACCGAAAAAAAAAAAAAAAAAAAGCCCATCGTCCAGCCTTTCTGAAAAAGGTAATAGCAGTTACTTCCTTTAGCTTCTCCCAGCCTCCTTTTCTTCATATTTGAGACCAAAAGAAATAGCCAACATGACATTTATGATTTTTAAAATGGTTTTTGCATTTAATACCTTATTTTTGGCTTTCCTTTTAACTTGTCTAAAAAATTATGGAACATCAAATTTTCTGTAATTGTCATTATTAATTTTTATTTTTTTATTTATTTATTTTGGGCTGTGTTGGGTCTTCGTTGCTGCGCATGGGCTTTCTGTAGTTGCTGCGAGCGGGGTCTACTATTTGTTGTGGTGCGCGGGCTTCTCATCACGGTGGCATCTCTCGTTGCGGAGCATGGGCTCTAGGGCCATGGGCTTCAGTAGTTGTGGCGCGGGCCCAGTAGCTGTGGCTCGCTGGCTGTAGAGCGCAGGCTCAGTAGTTGCGCTGCACAGTCTTAGTTGCTCCACGGCATGTGGATCTTCCTGGACCAGGGCTCGAACTTGTGTCCCCTGCATTGCAGATGGATTCTTAACCACTGCACCACCAGGGAAGTCCCGTTGTTATTAATTTTATAACCAGAACAAATATTTAAAAGTTATGAGACTATTTTAGAATATCTTTTCTTCTAGAAACAAAGCAACTAACAACCAGTAAATTACCGTGAAATTTTCATAGTGGAAAAAAATCAGCTTGATCACATGCATCCATCCTTGGTGAGAGAGAATCATTACTAAATGAAGCAAAGAGTTATATGTCCTGGTCTTAGAAATATACCAGGCCTAGAGATAGCGTAGAAAATGAAAAGAATCTGACTGAGGCTATAAGGAGAAAAGAAATTTTGGTATAAAATGGAATAGGAAAGCAGCCTTACAATAGTACTAGATGACTCAGAGAACCCCTTGTCAGAAAAAAAAAAAAAAAAAAATCAAGGAACCGTTTGTTAGAGAATATTATATTGCTTTCTAACCGAGACAAATTTTAAAAACTCAAGCCCAGCCTCACTAAATTATGCCATTCAGAATTAGTAACTTCTGACTTTCCACATCTGAGGCTTCTTTGATGCATGGCGATTCTTGGCCTTCTCTGTTCAGCATGTGCATTGAATTAACAGACCTGGAAGGAATGAGTATTTGACAGGAAACAGACAGTGTGTCTTCTGGTCTTAACTCCACCACCAGCTCGCTATAAGCCCTTGAGCAGATCAACCTTTTTTAATCAAGATTAAAAGTCTTCACCAAATTTCTTTATTCATTTAAAAAAATATTTTTCTATTTGCATGATGAAAAAGCTCTGGAGATGTTTCACAACAGTGTGAAACATTACTGAACCGTACCCTTACAAATGGTTCAGATAGTAAAAATAAAATAAAAGTCAGTGTTGGCTACTGAGCACCGTAGAAACAGGGTGAGGGGGATATATCTTGAGGCTCAGTCATTTATCAGACATTGTCTTAGGCATAGTGATACAAAGACCCACCTCCTGCCATCGAGAAGCTTGTGGTGTGTCAAAGGAGATGAATGCATAACTCATAATAAGCTTGTAAGAGTATAAAGAAAGTGGCTTAATGCACAAAGGTCAGAGTATATCTTTAGACCGAAGTGAGAGACGTGAAAAATGTTCTGGGGAAACTTCATCGAAGAGGAGTGGTGTTTGTACCAGGCTTAAAAGGAGATCTCCAGAGTTTAAAAAGTGGCCTTCCACGTCTAGCCAAGATGGAGTAACAAGGATGAAATGTACCCTCTTACCTGATACAACAACAACAAAAAAAACCAGACAAAATATATGAAACAATAGTTTTCTGGATACTAGATATCAGACAGCAGTGAAGGATGGTGATCCATGAGAGCCAGAGAACAAATGAGGTGAGCCCTACAGCTGCCCTAGCTTACTGCCTTGAGAGAATATCCAGGCTGTGGCACAGGGAGGGGGAACCACTATGGAGCCTGGGGCCTGGGAGACTAAGGCCACTGAAGTTTACAGGTCAGAGTAACAGAGGAGAGAGCTGCACAGAAAACTGGAGATCTGCAAGGGCCTCTGTTAAGTATCCACCAGAATACTGATCAGCACATGTTGTTAGAAAACCACCTGAGGACAAAAGAACAATCAGGAGGGCTAGAAGGAGCAGTGCCTGGTACTCACAGAGAGTGGGGAGTAGTACCTGTTCCCAGCAGCCAGACTGGAAAACCTCATTAAATATAGTACTCAGAAGGATCTTGCTTCAGTAGTGGGGAATAATTGGCCCTAGACTGAGCACTGCTCTGGTTTCCTCTAACAAATTTGAAAGTAAGACCCAAAAGGATCAAATTATTTCCAAGTAACTTAACTGCAACCCAGAAAAAGCTCAAGAATATTTATAGGAATACAAAATTATCCACCGTCAAGTAGGTAAAATTCACAATGTCTAGCATTCAATCAAAAATTAGCAAGCCTGCAGAGAAGCAGGAAAATGAAACCCATTATGAGGATAAAAATCAATCAGAACCAACCCAGAACTGCCACAGATGTTAGAAATAACCAATGGGACATTAAAATAGTTATTATCACTTTATTATAACAGTTAAAGACATGGAAGATATCAAAAAAGACCCAAGTCAGACTTGTAGAAGTGAAAACTATGTCTGACATGAAAATACACTGGATGGGATTAATAGCATATTAGACATGGAAGAAATCAAAGATTATTATTAATAAAGTGAACTTGAAGACATAGCAATAGAAACTATCCAAAATGAAGCACATAGAGAAAATAATTTTTTTGAAAAAGGAACAGATCATCAGTGAACTATGGGATAACTTCAGCCAGTCTAATATATGGGTAAATGAAGTCCCCGACCAAAGGGGGAAGACAGAAAAAAATATTTAAAGAAACAATGGCCGAAAACTTTCCAAATTTGATGAAAATCTCATAAACCAACAAATTCTAGAAATTACACCCAAAAAATCATGAAGGAAATTACACCAAGGCATATCACGATCAAATTGCTCAAAACCAATGATAAAAATAAAAACTAAAAGGCAGCCAGAGGAAAAAGACACATTTTATACAAAGGAATAAATATAAGGCTGTAGCAAATCTCCCATTAGTAACAAAAGTGAGAAAGCAGACAACATCTTTAAAATACTGAAGGAAAAAACTGTCAACCTACAATTCTATACCAATTGGTAATAGCTTTCAAAAATGAAAGTGAATTAAAGATTTTTCAGACACACAAAGGCTGAAACAGTGCATTTACCAGTAGATTCACAGCACAGAAATGTTAAAGAAAGTCCTTCAGGCAGAAAAAAATATGTATACCAGATGGAAATACAGATCTCCACAAACGAATAAAGAGCACTAGAAATAACAGCTACGTGGGTAAATATATAAGCTTCTTTCCTTGTTACTTCAATCTTTTTAAAGGCAATTGTTTAAAGAATGGCAGTAACAAAGTAATACGGGTCAATTCGTAAATTGACCATAACCAACCGAATTGTTCCTGCCCCCTAATAAGAGAGTTTCAAAAATGTGAAGCAAAAACTGATAGAACTACAAGGAAAAATGGAGAAATACACAATTATAGTTGTAAATTTCAGTGCCCCTCTCTCAATAATTGACAGAACAAGTCAACAGAAAAATAAGTACACATACGGAAGACCTGAACCACACTGTCAACTGAATTGACCTAATTGACATTTATAGAACATTCTGCCTAACAGCATCAGAATACACATTCTCTTCAAGTACATAGTTGCCAAGACAGACCATATTCTGGGCCATGATACAAGTCACAATGTAAAGGATTCAAGGTCCCTGCCATAATGAAATAAAATTAGAAATCAATAACAAAAAGATGGCCGAAAAATCTCCAAATAAGTAGAAGGCAAATAACACACTTTAGAGCAACACGTGGGTCAAAGAGTTGATTAAAATGAAGGATAGAAAGTATTTTGAACCGCATGAAGATGAAAACACAGCATATCAAAATTTATGTAATGCGGGCTTCCCTGGTGGCGCTGTGGTTGAGAGTCCGCCTGCCGGTGCAGGGGACGTGGGTTCGTGCCCCGGTCCGGGAAGATCCCACATGCCGCGGAGCGGCTGGGCCCATGAGCCATGGCCGCTGAGCCTGCGCGTCCAGAGCCTGTGCTCCGCAGCGGGAGAGGCCACAGCAGTGAGAGGCCCGCGTACAGCAAAAAAAAAAAAAAAAAAAAAAAATTTATGTAATGCTGGTAAAGCAATTCTTGGGTGGAAATTTACAGCACTAAATGCCTAGAACAGAAAAGGAGAGAGGTCTCAAATCAGTGAGGTCGGCTTCCACTTCAAGAAACTAGAAAAATAAGAGTCAATTAAACAAAATAAGCCAAAAAAAAGAAGACAATAAAAAATCAATGAAATAGAAAGCAGAAAAACAGTAGCAAATATCAGTGAGACCAAAATAAAATAGATCAGCATCTAATCAGATGAAGAGGAAAAACAGATGACACAAATTACCAAATCAGGATGAGAGAGGTGATATCCATACAGATCCTACAGATATGAAAAAGATTAAAAGGGAATATTATTATTAACATTTTATGCCAGTAAATTTTGACAGCTTAGATGAAATGGGCAAATTCTTTAAAAGGCACAAACTACACCAAAGCTCACACAAGAAGAAATAAATAACCAGAATAGTTCTTTGTCTATTAAGGAAATTGAATTAGTAGTTAAAACTTTCCCACATGGGCTTCCCTGGTGGCGCAGTGGTTGAGAGTCCGCCTGCCGATGCAGGGGACACGGGTTCGTGCCCCGGTCCGGGAAGATCCCACATGCCGTGGAGCGGCTGGGCCTGTGAGCCATGGCCGCTGAGCCTGCGCGTCCGGAGCCTGTGCTCCGCAACGGGAGAGGCCCACGTACCGCAAAAAAAACAAAAAAAACAAAAAAAACTTTCCCGCAGAGAAAACTCCAGGTCTAGGTGGCTTCATTGGTGAATTCTATACATTTAAGGAAAAAATACCAGGCATATGCAAACTCTTCCAGAACACTGAAAAGGAGATGCTTCCCAACTCATTCTGTGAGTCCAGCCTTACCCTGATATCAAAACCAGACAAAAATATTACACGAATAGAAAACTACAGAACAATATCCATTGGGAACATAGATATAAAAAATCTAAGCAAAATTGAATATATCCACTTCAGCAGTATATAGAAGGAAAAATCAAACCCAACAATATATAAAACGAATAATACATTATGACCAAGTGAGATTTATCCCAAGCGTGCAAGGTTGATTTAACATTCAAAAATCAATCTGTGTAATTCACCATATAAATAAACTAAGAAGAAAAACCATACGACATCTCAATAGATGCAGGAAAAGCATTTGATAAAATCCAACATCCGTTTCTGATAAAAACTCTCAGCAGACTAACAATAGAAGTTAACTTCCTCAATCTGATAGAGGGCATCTGTGAAAAGTCTTTCACCGTGTTCAATGGTGAAAGGTTGAATGCTTTCCCCCTCAGACAGGATTCAGCACAACTGGATATTTTTAGGATGGTTACATTGTCTGTTTTGGATAATTGTATTAATTGGATAATTTGTATTGTCACTTTATAGTGTCACTTTGGGAAACAGTGGGAGTTTTTTTAAAAGTTAAACATACCTAACCCTCCTAGGAATTTACCGAAGGGAGAAATGAATGCATATAAGCACGTAAAGACTCATACACAAACGTTCATGGCAGCTTTATTTGTAACAGTCAACTACAGGGAATAACCCACATGTCCATTAACAGGTGCATGGGTAAGCAAACTGTGGTATCCATACAGTGGACTCCCACTCAGCGATAAAAGGAATGACTATTGATACACGATGCCACATGGCTGAATTTCAAAATGAACGCTTGGTCAAAGAAGCCCACCTTAAAGATGTACATACTGTGTGATTCCGTTTCTATAAAACTCTAGAAAACACAAACTAAGCTACAGTAACAGGAAGCACATCATAAGTGGTTGCCTGGGAAAGGAGGGTAGGTGGGGAGGAGGCAAGAAGAAAAGATTACAAAGGAGAACAAGGAGACTTGTGGGGGACAGCGGATATTTTGAGCGTGGCCGTGCTTTCAGGGTATATACACATCTTAGAACTTTTCCTGTTGTACGCTTCGAATGCGTGGACTTTATCAGCTGTCAGTGATGCCACAGTGAAGCTCTTAATAAGCTTGGAACTGGGCTCTAGAGTCTAGGGAAGGAGGTCCAGGTGAGATGGGTCAGTGCACTGGGGGTAGAAGAAAACAGCATGAACAGAGCCATAAAGGGAATACTTGAAAATACATGGGCTCTGTTCTGAGAACAGTGAGAAGTAGTCCGGTGTGGCAGCCTCAGAGGTTGTACAGAGGGAGTGGCAAGAAATACTAGAAAGGTATGTAGGTGTGGCCAGATTGTCAAGGAACTTGAAGGCAGTGTCATGAGTCTGAACTGATGCCAAAGCAGGAGGAAGTTGCCGAGGAGAACATGTAGAGTGAAAAGAGGGACCAGATTGGAACCCTAGGCAAATCCCGTGTTTAATGGATGGGAAGTCAAAAGGGTAGAAGGAGACTTGAGGGAAGTAATCTCTTGGAAAGAAGAGGACAGCATGATCAAATGCCTCAGCATAAAAGGAGATTAAAACCCCCAAGAAAGAATTAATTGAAAAGATTGAATGGAAGTATAGTCTGATCTTTAAAATGTTAGCTTATCTCTTTCAATTCTAAATTCTATGACTTTACACTCAGAAATTTAATTTTTTTTGGTACTGTACCAGTTCAGGAAAACCAGCTCCGGATATCTCTTTAGTGAGTGAGAACCTGAAAGTCCAGATGTAGATGTTCTAAACTTGACCGGCCAGTGCTGACTCCCCAATGAGCAAGGTTCTGAAGTTGTTATTCTTCCGCTAGGTGAAAGCAGTCATTCTGCAATTGGGAAACAGTGGTTGATCCTATGAGATCAGGGTATAGTTTTCAAAGCTTATACACATAGGGATTCTGACACCCCATCTCCCGTGGGACGCTCTGTTATTTGACGGCAGCTTATTGGACCTCTCATGTGGGTTGGAAAAAGAACTTAAGGGACTTCCCTGGTGGCGCAGTGGTTAAGAATCCGCCTGCAATGCAGGGGACACGGGTTCCAGCCCTGGTCCGGGAAGATCCCACATGCCGCGGAGCAACTAAGCCCGTGCACCACACCTACTGAGCCTGCGCTCTAAAGCCCGCGAGCCATAACTGCTGAGCCCGCGTGCCACAACTACTGAAGCCTGCATGCTCTAGAGCGCATGCTCTGCAACAAGAGAAGCCACCACAATGAGAAAGAAGCCCACGCATTGTAGCAAAGAGTGGCCCCCGCTGGCCACAACTAGAGAAAGCCTGCAGCAACAAAGACCCAATGCAGCCAAAATAAATAAAGAAAATTATTTTTTAGAAAAAGAACTTAAGGCCGCGAACAAAGGGAAATAGTTTTACAAAGTAACTTGTTTTATGTATATGAGCTTTCAGAGCCATATTCTACTACTTTCTTATATACAATTTCTGCCAATTGTTTCTTATATTTTATAAACCCAAGCATTCTAATAGCTAACTCCAGGGTCTCTTTGAAACTTGTTTCTGCATCTTAAAAGTCATCCCATCTGTTGGATTCTTATTTCAGTGCTATTTTCAACTGTCACTAGTGGAAGCTAAATCATATTCACTATTTTGTGACTAGACTGAATCCTGGGTAAATAAACTCAGCATTGTCAGTTAAATGATAGCCATCTGTTCAGAAGAACAGAACTCAAACCTGAAAGTATACCTTTAGCAAAAGGAAAGGTGTAAAAATAAACATCTCAGCACCCGACAAACCTTGGTTAATTGTTAGATATTACACATCATTCCTGTTCTAAGTCACTTAACCTTTCTAGAAGAGAGGCAGTAATAAATCAAAGCTGGTGTTTATCACATTGAGAAGATGTGAATATTAACTCCTGGAAGCACATTCCTTAGCCCCTGGCCTCTACCATCATATCACGTAGTCCAGGTGGGTGGTTTAGATATCCTGAACAGTGTGTGAGGCGCTTTTGATATGTGTTACAGAATTTTATTTAGGGTTTTATACTGTTCAGAAAACTTTTTCACCTTTGTTGCATAAAAGATTAGACAGTTACAGTCGTCCCCAGGAACCCTTGGCAGGTGACTCTAAAAGCAGATTCCTGGGGACTTCCCTGGTGGCGCAGTGGTTAAGAATCCACCTGCCAACACAAAGGACACGGGTTCCAGCCCTGGTCCGGGAAGATCCCACACGCTGCGGAGCAACTAAGCCCATGCGCCACAACTACTGAGCCTGCGCTCTAGAGCCCACGAGCCACAACTACTGAGCCCATGCGCCACAGCCGCTGAAGCCCGTATGCCTAGAGCCCATGCTCCGCAACAAGAGAAGCCACAGCAATGAGAAGCCTGTGCACTGCAACGAAGAGGAGCCCCCGCTCGCTGCAACTAGAGAAAGCCCGCGCGCAGCAATGAAGACCCAACTCAGCCAAAAATAAATAAATTTATTTAAAAAAATAATTTAAAAAAGTAAAAGCAGATTCCTGGGGACTTCCCTGGTGGTACAGTGGTAAAGAATCCACCTTCCAGTCCTCAGGGGACACGGACTAGATCCCTGGCTGGGGAACTAAGATCCCACATGCCACATGGCAACTAAGCCTGCACACCATAACTATTGATCTCGCCAGCCTCGACAAGAGAGCCCATGTGCTGCAAACTACAGAGCCCACGCACAGACGGAGCAGACCGTGCACCGTAACGAAAAGATCCCACGTGCCTCAACAAAGATCCTGTGTGCCGCAACTAAGACCCATCGCAGCCAAAATAAATAAATAAATAAAAATAAGGAAAATAAATAAATATTTTTAAAATAAGTAAATAAATAAATTAATTGCAGGTTCCTGAATGTGCTGTCCTTTGTAGCTTCCATCCTGGATAGAGGAGTAAGAAGGTCAGGAGACCCAGGTTCCTTTAAATATAAAACCTTATGGTTTTAAAGAAAAAAACCTTATGGTTTAAAAACTTGCCATCAGTTATAGTGCTTGGAACCTAAAATAGCAAATAGGGCAGAGTAGCACGCTGCCAGTTCTACAGTGTTCTTCGTCTTGCACATTTGGGAAAATAGATTTTTTTGGACATGCTTCCTCTTCCTTCTGCCTGACTCTCCCCTGATCTACCTAGCAATGAGTTAAACTTATTGCAGTTTTGTTCTCGGATTGTATTAGCAGATTCCCTTTAGTAGTAAAAGGGAGTCAGATATAAGGCTTTTTGTGGCTTTTAGGTTCCTGTCTGCCTTGTTTCTGCACCTCTGCTGTTGTCAGATCTCTCAGACAAGGGCACTGATTGACCACAAACCAAAACAAAAAGATGCTCCCTTGCTGGTAAGCATCATTGGAACCTAGCTTTTAAGAAGTCCTGTTTCTTTCCGGTGCTGTGGGTATGCTGAACCCGGGACTGATGGCTGCTAGAGGTAGTTGAGCAGATAACCATCTTGGGAATTCTGGAGTCCATGTGATGAACTTATTCCTCACCCCTCAATCTAGCTTTCATTTCTCTGAAGAGCAGTCACCTAGACACACTCCAAAGAAAGGAACAGGAATCCTTACCAGATAATGGATGGAAAACGATATTAGGAGAAGCCCGCCCCAGACGGAATGGTGAGTGAAGGCCAGGGCATACGATGGAAAGAGGGGACCTGCAGAGCAGACAGAGAACTCAGTGCATCTAATCTAATAGGACTGAAATAAGAAGATCGATATCTTGGGCTTCCCTGGTGGCGCAGTGGTTGAGAGTCCGCCTGCCGATGCAGGGAACACGGGTTCGTGCCCCGGTCCGGGAAGATCCCACATGCCGCAAAGCGGCTGGGCCCGTGAGCCATGGCTGCTGAGCATGCGCATCCGGAGCCTGTGCTCCGCAACGGGAGAGGCCACAACAGTGAGAGACCCACGTACCGCAAAAACAAAAAACAAACAAAAAAAAAAAGATCGATATCCTTAAGTCACCCCAAAAATCCCTTTCCCAGTTGTATGTTATCACACCACATGTATATTTGATGTTGTTTAACCAAACAAAATTGATTGTAAACGTAAAACTTATAATAAAACCTCACTTGTTTCTATTTTACTCATTCAAAATTTTCATCAGTAAGGAAAAGGATGCAAAAGAAATCAAACGTAAGACTTTGTAGCTTGAGGCTCCTGCCTAACGAGTTTTTAATGGATTGGGCTGTACACACAAGGTCAGTCAAAGGTGGCAGGGGTGGAACTGCAGGAGGTATGAAGGACTTTGGGCCTGGACCAAAAGGAACCTCAGATTTAGAAACTTGTTAATTATTTCAGTTTTGCTATAGATTATTATCATCATGCTTAGTATTATGTGAAACAGTCTATAAAGTCTGGATTTTTTTTCATCAGAATGAATGCTTTAGGTTTGATTTCTATATATCAGTTTTTCATTGCTTTGATTAATGAAAATAGTAGTAGTAACTACTTCTTAAGGTCCTATTATTATATCCATTTATTTACATAAATTATAGGATTTAATCTTCAAAGTCACTGTACTGCAGCGTAGACATTCTTATCCCCATTTTACAGGTGAAGAAATGGGTTCAGAGCATATAAATGACTGACCCAAGGTCGCAAAGCTAATTAAGTAGCAGAGCAGAGTCAGAGTCAAACCCAAGTTCTCTGACTGTAAAACTCATGGTCTCTGAAAGTCACTGTCTTCGTGTGAAGACCAGGAGCGTAAAAAGCTTGACAGGGACACGCGTCTTGACTTTCAGAGAGCTTTAGCTGTACCGCACCTTGTATGGCTTTGCTCTCCTTTCCTCAACCTGTAGAGTGAGCCCCGACTCAAAAGTGTGAGACTTTCTGTAGATAAGTTAGATGCCAGAGATACAGCAAGACACCCCTCCTTCCCGCACTGAGTTTACAAATAGATAACAAAAAGCAATTACAGTTCTGCTGAGAACCATGCAGGTGAACTGAGAAGTGCTGTGAATAAGGTTTGCTTTAAAAAATTTTTTTTAAAAATTAGGAAAAGACTTGTAGGAAAATATTTAGCCTAATCATGAGAAGAATTTGTGGAGAACTTCCTATTTTTAGAAGAAATAAAATTGAATTTCTTTACTCAACGAATTATAATTCAACCTAATTCAGGCAAAACTAGCTAGTTTAGCAGAATTTTATCTTTTTTTTTTAAACATCTTTATTGGAGTATAATTGCTTTACAATGCTGTGTTAGTTTCTGCTGTATAACAAAGTGAATCAGCTATATGTATACATATATCCCCATATCCCCTCCCTCTTGCGTCTCCCTCCCACCCTCCCTATCCCACCCCTCTAGGTGGTCACAAAGCATCGAGTTGATCTCCCTGTGCTATGCAGCTGCTTCCCACTGGCTATCTATTTTACATTTGGTAATGTATATATGTCCACGCCACTCTCTCACTTCGTCCCAGCTTACCCTTCCCCCTCCCCATGTCCTCAAGTCCATTCCCTATGTCTGCATCTTTATTCCTGTCCTGCCCCTAGGTTCTTCAGAACCTTTTTTTTTTTAGATTCCATATATATGTGTTAGCATACAGTATTTGTTTTTCTTTCTGATTTACTTCACTCTGTATGACAGACTCTAGGTCCATCCACCTCACTACAAATAACTCAATTTCGTTTCTTTTTATGGCTGAGTAATTCCATTGTATATATGTGCCACATCTTCTTTATCCATTCATCTGTCGATGGACACTTAGGTTGCTTCCATGTCCTGGCTATTGTAAATAGTGCTGCAATGAACATTGTGGTGTACATGACTCTTTTAGAGTTATGGTTTTCTCTGGGTATATGCCCAGTAGTGGGATTGCTGGGTCATTTGGTAGTTCTGTTTTTAGTTTTCTAAGGAACCTCCATAATGTTGTCCATAGTGGCTGTATCAATTTACATTCCCACCAGCAGTGCAAGAGGGTTCCCTTTTCTCCACAGCCTCTCCAGCATTTATTGTTTGTAGATTTTTTTGATGATGGCCATTCTGACTGGTGTGAGGTGATATCTCCTTGTAGTTTTTGTTTGCATTTCTCTAATGATTAGTGATGTTGAGCATCCTTTCATGTGTTTGTTGGCGATCTGTATATCTTCTTTGGAAAAATGTCTATTTAGGTCTTCTGCCCATTTTTGGATTGGGTTGTTTGTTTTCTTGTTATTGAGCTGCATGAGCTGTTTGTAAATTTTGGAGATTAATCCTCTGCCAGTTGCTTCATTTGCAAATATTTTCTCCTATTCTGAGGGTTGTCTTTTCGTCTTCTTTATGGTTTCCTTTGCTGTGCAAAAGCTTTTAAGTTTCATTAGGTCCCATTTGTTTATTTTTGTTTTTATTTCCCTTTCTCTAGGAGGTGGGTGAAAAAGGATATTGCTGTGATTTATGTCACAGGGTGTTCTGCCTATGTTTTCCTCTAAGAGTTTTATAGTGTCTGGCCTTACATTTATGTCTTTAATCCATTTTGAGTTTCTTTTTGTGTATGGTATTAGGAGGTGTTCTAATTTCATTCTTTTACATGTAGCTGTCCAGTTTTTCCAGCACCACTTATTGAACAGGCTGTCTTTTCTCTATTGTATATTCTTGCCTCCTTTATCAAAGATAAGGTGACCATATGTGTGTGGGTTTATCTCAGGGCTTTCTATCATGTTCCCCTGATGTATATTTCTGTTTTTGTGCCAGTACCATACTGTCTTGATTACTGTAGCTTTGTAATATAGTCTGAAGTCAGGGAGCCTGATTTCCTCCAGCTCCGTTTTTCTTTCTCAAGTTTGCTTTGGCTATTCGGGGTCTTTTGTGTTTCCATACAAACTGTGAAAGTTTTTGTTCTAGCCCTGTGAAAAATGCCATTGGTAGTTTGATAGGGATTGCACTGACTCTGTAGATTGCTTTGGGTAGTATAGTCATTTTCACAATGTTGATTCTTCCAATCCAAGAACATGGTATATCTCTCCATTTGTCTGTATCATCTTTAATTTCTTTCATCAGTGTCTTATAGTTTTCTGCATACAGGTCTTTTGTCTCCTTAGGTAGGTTTATTCCTAGGTATTTGATTCTTTTTGTTGCAGTGGTAAATGAGCATGTTTCCTTAATTTCTCTTTCAGATTTTTCATCATTAGTGTATAGGAATGCAAGAGATTTCTGTGAGAATTTTATCTTGTATGCATCACCCTGAGTAGTCTTTGCCAACTACTGATACAATTGTTTCCTTTGTTTCCTGTAAACATCTTTTTTGGGAATTCTTAGTTGGCACTGAGATTGTACCTATAACTGTGTACATATGTGAATTCTCTTCACTTATACCAGGTGGTGAAAGACAATGGGAAATTGTCTGTAACACACTGAGAGGAAAGTATTGTCAACCTATAATTCTTTACCCAGCCAAAGTATTAATCAGGTGTGAAATTAAAAAACCAAAACAAACGAACAAGGGGAAAAACATGGTCAGAGAAGCAGAGGCTTTTCACACACCCTTTCATAGGAAATTTTCCGAGGATATATTCCCACAAACTAAGGTAATAAAACCAGAACGAGGAAGACGTGAGGACCAAGATGTAGCAGATCCAAATCAGGAAGGAAACAAAGCCTGAGCGGCAGCTGTGGTTTAAACTTGGCAGAGCCATCCGTCCAGATCAGAGCGAGCAGATAAGAGGGCATCAGTGAATGGTCCCTGGGGAAAGGGGGACTCATGGGTTTATATTTTATCCTTAAAAAGCTAGACCATGACGACAAAAGCAATTATAAATTCCAAGGGGGAAAATAACATTCAAGACAGAATATATTTTGGGACATTACTGAAGTAGTGAATAATAATTACATGGTTGCAGTAATAAAACACTGCTTGATTTCCAACTTTTGGAATTAATCTTAGTCAAAGCAATTGCTAAGCATGGAAGCCTTTGAAATGTTACAGAACACTGAGTTGATAATAATCAATATTTTTTTAATGCCTTCTATGTTCCAGGCACTGTTCTAGATGAGGGGATACAGTGAACAAAAGAGCTCTTAATGCTCACATTCTAGAAGCCGCGGGGTGGGGGTGGGGCGGTAAACAATAAACACATACAAATAAGTAAGAGAGTGTCTAGAGTGGCATGAAGATAAACAGGATAACATGAGAGCGCATAGCTAGGGGTAAGAGGTTGCTTTTGCTCACACAGACCTTTCAGAAGGAGTGATGCTCCAATTAGGATTCCAAAGATGAGGAAAAGGAGAAGATCCGGGGTGTTACCAGGCTGAAGAGCAAAGGCCTTAAAGCAAGAATGAACTTGTGATGGTCAAAAGATAAGGGGAGGGAGATGCAAGAGGGAGGAGATATGGGGATATATGTAGATGTATAGCTGATTCACTTTGTTATACAGCGGAAACTAACACACAATTGTAAAGCAATTATACTCCAATAAAGATGTTAAAAAAAAAGATAAGGGCCAGTTTAGCTGGAGCAGAGCAAATGAGGGGGAGAGTGTAAGAGTGTGGATGTTAGAGAAAGCCCAGACAAGATCATTGAAGGTTTTATGGGCAATAGTGAGGGGGTTGCAATAAGAGACCACTTTTTAACAAGAGGAGTGATGCGATGCGATCTGATTATATTTCAGAAAAATCACGCTGGCTGTTACGTAGAGGACAGATTATAGCGAGATAAGAGGTGCTGGTCCTGGAGAGAGAAGGTGATGACTTGCACTAGTGTTTTAGCAGTGGGGACAGTGAGAATATATTTTGGAGACAGCGATGACAGGACTTATGTGAGGTGAAAGGGAAGGAGAGGGTTCATCTCTGGCTGGAGCACCTGGTAGTTGGGGTAGCGTTGACTGAGAGTGGGATATTTGGGGTAGGAGCACCTTTTGGAGGTAAAATCAAGAGTCCATTGTTGGAGATGTTAACAAAGGAAATACTCTCAACCTCGAGGAGGTGCAAGTATTTGGGAGGGAGGCAGAAGTGCTAAAAGGATAGAGATGCCAGGATCCTCACCTTATACAGTGAGCAGTAAAAATATGGTTTCTTATTGATGGAACAAAGCAAAGGATACCTATATTGTTTCATGTAATAAAGAGAGTCCAAAGTGATACAACCATATTGATTAAGTTACAGATGAGGGGGGCAAGAGGAGGCTATTAGTGATACAAATGCAGATGTGTTATAAAAAGAAGTCAATGGATAACATCTAAAATTGGTAAATTAAGAAAGAACTCTATGAGCAGATTATTAAGTGATTGGAGCAAACCATCAAAAGAACTAAAAATAAAAGCAATTTAAAAAAACAAGCATGAAAGAAGGGAACAGTGGGTCAAGGGACTGTTGCTTTTTTTTTTTTTTTTTTCAGTCCTCTGTGTGGGTTATTTCGTTAAAGAATGAAAGGGTAATGTTTTTAATGGCCTCAACAAAGTCAGATTTTCTGCATATGGCGTGGAAGTCCTTTTTGGTTTCCCAAAATTAATTGAACAGTGGGGAAGGAGGGGGGTATTAAAAGTCTTATTTCTCCAAAATAATACCAAGAATCTTCCACTTAAAAACATGCAGGAAGGTGGGTGTGCTACCAGGTGTCAAAAGAAAAGGTTAGTCGTCTGTTCCTTTCTTGACCTGTAGGTGTTTCAACAATTCTAATTTAATTTAATTCTAATTTAAATCATGTTCCGTGTCCTCTACCACCTTCTAGAGAACCATCCAAGCCCCCACCAGAATTTACGGTTTTTCTGGGCTATTTGGCCAACTTAATGGAATGGAGAGTCCCAGGAAAGGAAGAAAGGCTGGAGACAGAAGGCAGTACAAAGGAGCAGAGTGGCAGCCACAGAAACAGACACTTAAAAAGTGACTGTGGGGACTTCCCTGGTGGTCCAGTGGTTAAGACTGCGTGCTTCCAATGCAGGGGGCGTGGGTTCGATCCCTGGTCAGGGAACTAAGATCCCGCATGCCGTGCTGCACGGCAAAAAAAAAAAGTGACCACGGAGGGGAGGGCCACGCGAGGGGTTGCAATCTATTGCTTAGCTGGAGATCTGTGGTCAATTCCTTGGCCACGTATCTATCAACAAAAGTGTCTTTACCCACCCGCCTGCCTCCTCTCTCCCATCCCTCCAGCCCAGCAAGCTGAGGACACACTTGCCACTGACTCACCTGCTCTAGCATAAATGGGGAAGAGACCCTTTTAAGACCTCTTCTGAGTGATGTTCTGAGTTACTCTCAGGAGAAATTCTCTTCTGTGTGCTTCTGTTTGCTTTTCTCTCCACCCTCCTAGCCTGTTTGTTACTGTGACTCCTGCTTCTCCTTTTGCCCCACATTCTCCCTCCCAGACCCCTTCCTCCCTGGAACCACCCTTTCTGTAGCCTGGGCTCAGCTACTTTCCCTCACCTCCTCCCCCGCAACAGACATGCGCACTGGGTGGCTGACATCCATGGAAGATTAGTTACAGCATCGATGGACACCCTTAGGATGTGCGTGTTTTAGGAAGAGGAATGTTGTGTTAAAATTCCATCCAGGTTCCGTCCCTCACTCCTTAATATTTAACTTAATGCCTGAGACCCCAAAGCGTGGCATTATAATATCCATCTGTGCACAGAGTAATCCCATCAAACTCGAATTTCACCCAGTCTTGTGGATTTTCTGGAACTTTACAACAGAAGCTTTGAAAGCGTGAGCAATGTCAGCAGAGCCTTAAACAGCGTGATAACCTTAGCTTACTGTGGATGTGCGCTGGTAGGAGGAAACTCTCTCATTCCAATCTTACAACCAAGAAAGTTTGACTAAACATCAGGACAGGTTTTTGACTGTCAGAGACTGATGAAATGATGGGAACTGCAGCTATAACTGCTTTCCATCCTTAGTGAAACCTGAAAATAGAAGTCATATTATATTGTTGCCCGGGAGCAGATCAGGTAACTTCTGAGGTCCCTCTGCTTCTCGGTTCTGCTCATCTTTCACTGGCAATTCATGGAGTATCGTGAGACTGTAGGGTTGGGACGAGCTTAAAGATTCCAACCAGTTCCAGGCAATGGTCAGACTTCAACAGAACTCATCCCTGACTGCTTACTAATTGCTCTGTTTGTAAGGACCTCCAGACAAATCGATTGCACAGCTCCTTTGGTGATGTATTTAATGATCTTAAATATCCCACTCAGGAAATTTGGTCCTCTTCCTAAACCGAAATTTCCTATGCTTTGGTTTCTTCTCGTTCTCAGGGACTGTCAGAACAGCTGTCACCATCTAGTGACTCACCTTATGATACCTTCATATACTCATCTGACCTTTTATCTCCTTCATTCATGGTTCTTATTCTCCGGCTCTTTAATATATTCAAATTATTTGTGCTCAAGATCAACAGCAGTTGGAAAGCAGTCATAGTGGGGTGACTACTGAGTTGTGTCTACTTCCTCACTCTATAAAGTTACTGGAAATTCACTTTAGCGCGATATACCAATCATTGCTCATCACTCCCAGATGCATGCTCTGAGAGACAGGAAATTCACGCTACTGGGCGTGCACGCCATTGCTCACCCAGAGGGAGGTGGCATTTCTCAGTCTCAGTCTGAGAAACCTCCTTTCGCTTCCCTTAGGTGCTCTCCATTATAAGAGACGGGCTAGATTGGGAGGGGCCCCGCACAGGAATGTCACAGGTATCTTGGCTATAGCAGACGCCAACACAGAGTCTGTGTGCAAGCCTGAGAGCGAGTTACAGTCCAAGAGGCCTTGAGTGCCCTTGGGCCCGAGACAGCTCAGAACCCTCCAGAGATGAGTCACCCTTCGCAGGTTCGGCATTTTGGCCTAGAGCGACACCATCCCCAGTGAACAGTGGAAGTGAAATATGCCTCTTACTGTCTCCACCGCTGAGAAAACGAATTGCTCATATTAGTTTTCTATGATACCAGGACAGTCAGTGGCTCGGGAATAAAACGCTGTAGTCATGAACATTTATTGACAGCACAGACCTCAAGGTATTTATCGAAAAGCTATCAGATTCTCTAGTCATGGAATTGATTTATTATCAATGAACATTTACTGAGCGCTTGTGACACAGGAAACACCCTTCTGTACATCGTGGGTAGCCACACGCATCCTTCAGTCCCCGACCCCCTAGCCTTGACAGCCAACATGAACCCAGACGAGCGCTGGTACCCCAGTGAAGTCTGTGTTAAAGGTGCGTGAAAGCATAGAGGCCGGAGCCCCTAACTCTGCCTGGGAGAGTACAAGGTGCTGTTCTTCCAGCTGGTCTGGAAGCACTTGTCCAGCAGAGAGGCAGGGAAGGGCTGAGGTAGGGCACCGGAAAGCACCGGAAAGGCAGGTACCTCGCAGGGGCTGATCTGGGTGGGACAGATTGACAGGCACCTTCTATGTGAAATGACCGTAGGTCCTCGCTTGCCAGGGACAGTCGTGGTTTATGGCTATTGCCCCAACATAATAATTAATAGAGCTGCCTCTTTTAACTCTGAAGAGCGTCCCAGACAGATGATCGGTTACACGGCCACCTGACGTATACACTGTGCAGGTGGGCTTAGTAGGTTTTGTGAAGCAGTGAACTGATCAGATTTGTGTTCTGGAAGGATAGCTCCAGCAGCTGTGAGGAGGACAGTTTGTAGAGGGAAGAGACTAGAAGCAGAGAGAGAAAGAGAGAAGTAGAATTAGATACCACCTGCCTTGAAAACTAACTCTGTCCTAACCATATTCCAAACACAAGCTTGCCTAAGTGTTGGTTATAAGAACATCTCTGTCTCCAGTTATAATTTCTTGAACAGCCTCAAAGCTGCATAGATGTTCTGCATGCGTCTTGGTCTTTTAAATTCTTGGTAGTTTTCAGAAGTTATATTAGCAATGTATCTACCAACCTGCCTTTTTTTTTTTTTTTTTTTTTTTTAACAATATCACAGAGACGAAGATTCTGAGAAATTCTTGGGGGGGAAACATCTCCAGACTTCCTTGGAGAAAAGGTCTCTGCAAGGTAGAGGAGCTCTGATTTGCGCAAGTTTGTGTTAAAAGGTCACATGCTCTTTTGATAGGAAGCTGCTCCTGGCATTTATTGTGACATTCCTTTGAATGGCTTTCCTAGTCTTACAAACAGGTTTTACCAAGCCACCCACACTTCTCAGGTGTTTTCTCTGAGACAGATGACTTGGGCTGAGGTGTCAAAGCCATGGAGCTGAGTTAATTGGACCTGGAGACTAACCAGGAACAGTGGCCTCATTAGCACCCCTGAACTAACCCAGCACAGCCTCATTGCACAAGGCACTTCCGGTAAATGCACCTTGTAGGTGGATGTCTGTGATCACCCACATCTGGGGCATGTATGCTTCCTTCCTATGGGGCTGCTTGGACAGGCTGACTAAGCATGGTGACAGCATGAGACCCCGCAGCGGCCAAGTCATCTGGAAGGGCCTGGAGCCCAACTTACCAACATGTTCATGCTTGAGAAGCAGCGTGATGTGGCCGAAAGAGCACAGGCTTTGGACTGAGACTGGCCCGCGTTTCAGTGCATCCCTGGACGAGACACCTTGGGTGTTTTCTTAAACCTCTGGGTACCTTATAATTCATCATCCATGAGTGAGGATAACAATGCCTGCTTTGCATGTTGGTGGAATGGGGTTAGTCTAGCCAAACGACGAGCACAGCTGTGGCACGTAATAGGTGCTCAGTTGATGGTGGCTGAGTTTATTCCTGTTGTCATCATGATTATTACGGAATCGGTTCTGTCCCAATACAGCCATTCGTCCGACAAGTACTTTTTGAGCACATATTACTTGCTGAGCAGCGTCCTCTGCACCAGGGCCATAGCCATGAACAAAATAAACAAGGCTTCTGTCCTTAGGATGCTTAGACACCCTAATTCACCTCGTCTTCCTTCATTCACTTTTTTTTTTCAGTTGTTTTTAACATGTTTTATTGTATGTAATTCTTCAACATTCTTTTTTTCGTATCCTTTTCCGTTGGCTTATCCCAGGATATTGAATATAGTTCCCTGTGCTCTACAGCAGGACCTTGTTGTCTGTCCTCTTCATTCACTTCTTCATTTATCAGCTTCTGCCCCCACTGCCACTTGTTACCCTTTGCCAGTGTCCCCTTACCCTCAGCCAGAAACTCCTGTCTCCTCAATACTTTTACCCCATTAACGCCCCCGAAAGGCCAGCATCTGCACCTCTTCCTCACCTGCAGGCACACCCACTTCCCTTCACAGGTGGTCCCAGACTTACAACCGTTTGACTTAGAACGTTTTGACCGTATGATGGTGTGAAAGTGATAATCATTCAGTAGAAACGGCACTTCACATTTTGAATTGTGACCTTTTCCCAGGCTAGTGACGTGCATCCCTGACTCTCGTGATGCTGGGCAGCCACGCCATCACGAGGGTGAGCCACCGACACAGGTATGACCACTCTGTACCCAGAGGACCATTCTGTTGTTCGCTTTCAGTACAGTATTCGACCAGTTACATGAGATATCCAATGCAACAGACATTGGGTTCGATGATTTTGCCCACCTGTAGGCTAATGTAAGTGTTCTGAGCATGCTGAAGGTGGGCTAGGTTCAGCCGTGATGTCAGTAGGTCAGGCGTATTAATTGCATTTTTGGCTTATGATATTTTCAGCTTACAATGGGTTTATCGGGATGTAACCCCATCATAAATTGAGAAAGATCTATACTTCCTCAAGCAAGCGGCCCACACTACCTACCTTGGAGACGTCTCAGGTGCTAGACCTTCTGCTGGAAACTGACCCCCATTCATCTTTCAGGTTTCAGCTTAGATGACCCCATCCCCAGACAAATTTAAGTCCTCATGTTCGTGTCATCTATAACACCCTATTTTTCCCTCATAACACCACAGTTATAATTAATTTGTGTGCATGTGTTAATTTAGCATCTGTCACTTTCCGGAAGTTGTGAGGAGTTCCACAAGGGGAGGTCTGTGCCTGAGGACCAGTCTAGATGCTCAGAAACTATGTATTGAATGAATATTGATTTAGGAAGCCACAGATGGATTTCTTATCGCTGAAGGTGTTTGATCGTAATGAGAAACTTTGAAGCAGGTGTGTGGAATTGACCTTCAGTGCTGGTCTCCTTGTTCAGACGCCACTGGTGGTAACACAGTCCCTCCGTGAGAGTGTTTAGTGATGACCACGCCGTAGGTCAGTTTGGTCCCGAATAGATGTGTCCTCAACCACCAAACCATTGCTGGCCAAATGAAGAGCAGCTGCTCTCAGGGACAGAGGCAGCAGAGCAGGTGACTGGGAGCTAAGGGTTGAACGGTTCCGGAATCTGAGCAGCTGCTCCCTGGTCAGGGTTCCAGGGTCCAGTGGGGGTGAGGTTGAAGAGGGACAGAGGTGGGAGCTGCATTGTGAAAGTGGGTGCTGCCAGGATGCCTTCTGTTGCTACAGAGAAGAACGTTCTCTTTAAGGGACAGGTTTATTAGCACATGACAGTGTTTCCTAGATGATGACATTATTTTTAGTTCTACACATTATGCAACAGCGAGCACTGTCATCAAAGGTGATGGACTGTTTGTATAATTCTGAGGCTGGGGGGTATGTTTTCTCTAGAAGGATCACATATTCCCTCTGTAACAGTGACAACAAAATGCAGATGGGCCTTGTTGGGATTCCCTTCTGTACCCTCCCCCTTAAATGTCACATGGCCTTGAGCCTCAGATGACTCCTTAGAATGAAGTGGAACTACATGCAAGGGCCTCTGTGCCTCTTTATTTGTTTTCTCTGTGCTCACCATTACCTTCCTTTCATTTTCTAGTTATCCGTCCTCTTAGTCTGTCTCCCCCATTAAACTGTAAGCTCCCTAAGAACAGGGGATGTGTCGTGTGTATATCCGAGTCATCCACTGCCCCAGCACGGGAAGCGCTAAATAAACATCAAAGGAGGGAAGGAAAGAGTCAGGTAGGCTCTGGTCAGAGGAGTTCACCCTGGGTTGTACACTGCACCGAAACCCTGACTGTAGAGCCACTTAGCAATCATTGCCAAGTATAGGGTGTCGGCTTAGAAAGGAAAGCGACCTAACACGCTGACTGAGATTTTCCTAAGTGACTTTGAAGGAAGCTGATGTGGGATCCAGATTTGTGTGAATAATTAGAAACTTCAGAGCGAGCATAAGAAAAATCTGCCTGCTAAATGACAGCCCTCTTCTCAGCCCATTTTGACCCAGTCTGGAAGGGAAAGAAATGCAGAGGTGCGAGGTTCCGCTCCTTTTGTGCCTGGGCTCCGCTCCCAGCCTCCCACAGCAGCCAGGACCCCACGCGGTTGCTGGAAGCCGGTGTGGTTACAGGGGAAAGTGCTTCTACAGACAATCTGCTAACTGACTTCCAGGTTCTGACAGATAAAGTCAAGCAAAGCAGATTATTCCCACATAGCCTTTTTAGCCCAGCAAGAAAGGTAGTAAACCAAAATAACATCACACCAAAAAAGGCTTAAAAAACCAAATACATTAAATCGAATACTTAGTAGCTCATCTTACACCGAGACACAGCAGTTTAAGGCAGGATTGACTGTCGTGCGTGCAGTGGAGGGAGGTGGCGGGGGACAGAGAACTGCATGATTTACTGGGTCCTCATGGGTGAAGCAGCCCTTCACTCTCCTGATTCTTACTCAGTTTGAAATCGTTCCCACTGGTACCCAAATGCGTGGGCTAAGTACATACTTCTGAGCCTTAGATTAACCTCATCCTCCAGTAATCACTATGTATTTAGAAATACCTATGTTAGCAAAGAAAATTCACCCAAAAAAAGGTACCAAAAAAGATAGAAAAAATGATACACATTTGAATACATATCAGCTTCATTAATAATCAAAGGTATGTTAGCAAAACAATAAGATACTACTTTTCCCTTCAAGTCAGTGTAGTTTATTTTAATGGTAACGTTCTACATTAGTGAGAATGCAGTAAGATTCTGCATTGGTTTATTGCTAGTGAGAGAGGTAATTGATACAGGTCTGGAAAACCATTTGCAGGCATGAATCAAAAGACCTGAAAACCTTCCTGCCCTTAAAAGGAATGAAAGGAAATATAATAGAATTTAATATTTAATGTAATAGTATTTATTTCAAGGATTACATTGTACATTTAGAGTCAGAGGAAAAAATAACATTACTAACTTTGTAATGTTCATATTCTTTGTCCTAACAATCACCTTTCAAGATATATGTCCTCAGAAGGTAATTAGAAATGTGGACAAAAATCTATATGTAAAGATGCATGTAGCAGTTATCTATAAATAGTGAAAACTGTACACAACTGAAACATTGAAAGAATATCTGAACAAATACTTGTATAGCCATGTGATGAAATTTTTTACAGCCACTAAAACTTACCCTTACAAACTTTTTGATGTCAAAAGAAAGTGCTTATGATATAATAAGTTTTTAAAGTACAAAATATTATATCCAAATTGCAATCACAACTTTGAAAAGAATATAGACATAAAAAGGAGTAGAAGAAAATATACCAAAATGGTTAATGCTAGGTGCTTCTGTTCTTACTTCTTACAATGTTTCTGTGCTTTCTAGCTTTATTTCAATGACAATCAAGGGAAAATTGTAAGAAAAAATCATTTTTACGGCAAAATTTAATCACTAGAAGGGTATGTTAAATATCAGTGTTACTATGTAAATACGTCAAAATATTAACCAAGGTTCTCTCCCGAGGATGGTGAGACAGTATTATGGGTAAAATTTTGTTTCTCCTGCTTTATACTTTCCTCCATTTTCCAAATTTTCTACAGTGAACATGTATGAATTTTAGAATTAGATAAAAAGAAAAAAGTTGGAAAAAATGAAAGCAAAAAAAGTGCAGAACGTATAATAGGACTGAGTTAATGACAGTAGTAAATGTTGTTAGTTTGCTTGTAAAAATCTTCAAAAACATAGCTTTCTCTGAACGATTCACCAGCTAATCTTGAGAGTCAGAATTTTAACTTTCGGTGTGAAAGTTTTGTATCATGGATCATTTATTTTAGTTGTCTCTGGGTATTAAAATTTCTTTTTAATTCAAACCCTCCATAATATACATATGTTTCTCGCAGCAGGTTTCTGAGACCACTACTCCTCTAGGTTGGCTTTGTCTCAGCAGTCCTTATAAACTAGACGCTGTCTCTCTGGTGACCTGCCACGGCCATATAAATCAGTTACCATACTTATGCATAAGGAGGGATTAGGTTTTTCCCAAAATGGTTTAATATTTTAACAACAGGCATATTCAGTTTGCCACAAACACTGTTTTGCAGTCGAATGAGGTCTACTATAGGATAGCTACCCTGTTATTACATGCACAGCACTGATAAACACAGAAGGTGAAGCTGAAAGGTCAAGAAATACTTCATTTAAAGTTCTGTGGCTGGGAATGGACATAGTTTATTTACATTGCAAGAAATTGATGATAGGTGATCAATAAACGAGAAAGATATTTAAGAGAGTAGAAGGAGTATTAGGGATGGAAATAATAAAACATGATTAAAAGGTAATGGTCATAAAGCATATGAGAAAAATAAACTTAACTTCAAACAATTAAGATCCCTATTGCATGTGGATTACAAGTATGTAGGGGTTTTTTTAAGACTTTTGTAATGCAACCTTTCTTTAAGGAACTTCCACAACAGGCAAAGGGCAGGAAAGTCAAGATCACATTGAGTAATTTAAAAGCCCTTGAAGGACAATTTGGTTCATAATCAAAAGAAGATTCATAGCTGAGTAGCTTGGGCCACTAAACCTCGCTATATTTCCTATAAAAAGGGGATAATACCTGGCCAGCTGAGGATCAGATTAAAATGTGTGTGTGTGTGTGCGCGTGTGCGCGTGTGAAAGCACACACATGAGCACACATTCTGGGGTACTTGATAAGCACATGAAGATAATAACAAAAATAGTTAACACTCATCTTATTCCAAGCTAGGCTCTATTCAAAGCACCGTACATGCACTGACACACATAAACGTCACAACTTGAGAAGGGTGCTATTATTATCCTCATTTTATAGCTGAAGAAACTGAGGCACAGAGACATTCAGGAACTTGCTCGAGAGCACAGCTAATTAGTAATAGACAAGCACCCAGGCATCCTGTACTCTAGATGCTGCTTCCTCTCCAATGTAAAGCACCCGTATTATTCAAAGCGGAAGGAGTGAAATATTTAGAAACGGAAGCACGCTTTAAAACAGAAAATGAGAGGGGCAGAAGAGACCTTGGAAATAACCTCTGTTTCCTCTCATCTCCCTGGGGATGCATTCTATAGCCGAACGAGTGAGAATTGTGGAGGGAGCCTTTTTCTCATGAAAAAGATGTTTCCTGGGCTTTCTTACTGTCAGCAGTTGTGTCATCTGACAGTGAGCCTTGAAAGGAGAACGGTTTGTCTGCCGTTTCAAACCACAGGTGCGACCACGTGATGATAGCTGCGTGTTACTTATTTTCCGTTTATCCTGCAGTGAAAAGGCACTAATATAATGTGCTTCCCTAAAGTGTGAACCAAACACTTTTACTCAAACTTCAAAGAACACTCTTCACTTCCAAAAGCAAAGTCTTTTTCCCTCGTTGCTCCGTCTTAAATTAACTGTTAACCATCCGGTGCCCGACATTGTTTTCTGGTCCAGTCGTGCTCAGAAATAGGTTGTTTCTATTGGGCCTCGGCGCTCAAGTGTCGGAACTTACTCTTTGGAGATCAGGGCTCTGCCTCTGAGAGTGTGTCTTTTCACTGTCCAACTGCTGCCCATACAGATAAACTGTCATAAACTAGCCCAGAGATCAGCAAACTGTGGCCCACGGGCCACATGTGGCCCGCCACCAAGGTGGTTTTGCATTTTTAAATGGTTAGCAGAAAAAATCAAAAGAAGGATAATGTTTCATGACACCTGAAAATTACATAAAATTCAAATCCATTGTCCACAAGTAAAACTGTCTGGGAACACATCGGGCCCGTCCACTTACGTCTACACAGCAGCCAAGCTGAGTGGTTGCAGGACAGATTGTATGGCCTGCAGAGCTGAAATATTCACTCTCTGGCCCTTTAGAGAGAAACTTTGCCGACCCCTAACTAACAACACAGCATCTCAGGCCCCATCCAGTCTGGCCACTTTTACAAAAATAGGCTAAGCCTCCCGAGTTGAAAGGTTCACATTATTTCGCTGAGTAATAACTGCACTGCTGAAACCTCAGTCGGATTTGACACTTTGTCCCACAAGTCACTGACCATCTCTGCATTTGGCATACTTAAACTAGACCATCTCACTCTTAAGCTGCCTTAATTGGGGTGAGTGCCCTGCATTATCTGTCTGTAAAATATTTGAGGTTTCTGGGAGCACACTGTAAAAGAAACAAACATCGGGCTTCCCTGGTGGCGCAGTGGTTGAGAGTCCGCCTGCCGATGCAGGGGACACGGGTTCGTACCCCGGTCCGGGAAGATCCCATATGCCGCGGAGCGGCTGGGGCCGTGAGCCATGGCCGCTGAGCCTGCGCGTCTGGAGCCTGTGCTCCACAACGGGAGAGGCCACAGCAGTGAGAGGCCCGCGTACCACAAAAAAAAAAAAAAAAGAAACAAACAAACATCAGTTTACAGGTTCCACACAAGGAGCCTATAAATTCCTTAGATTAAGGAATGTGGCACAATTCACTTTCTGACAGACCCAAAGGCACTATGATATTCCTCTTTTCCCTTCTTTTAATTCTATGGTTTTAATGTTAGATTTTCTGTTGTTCATTTTTTTTCTGAAGCTCAGAAATTAATTAACTAGCCAGTTGCTAAAATCCATTTTAAAATGTAGCTAAAACTTTTTGTTTCCTCCACCCACTGGGAGCCCCTCCTCCATTCATTCAGAGCACGTGCTTGTTGAGTGCCTACAGTACACCAGGCCTTGACCCTGTACCCAGTGTCCATCTCAGAGCACCTACAGTCCATTTCAGGGTTTGTAAAGAAACAGTTGCATTAGTGTTGTTAAAAATACAGTTAGAGAGGGACTGCCCTGGCAGTCCAGTGGTTAGGACTCCATGCTTCCGCTGCCATGGGCCCCGGTTCAGTCCCTGGTCGAGGAACTAAGATCCCACAAGGCATGCAGCACAGCCAAATAAATAAATAAAAATACAGATAGAGAAAGGTTGGTGGAGATGAGCATACAGTGCCCCATGGGAAGACAGAAGGATACGTTACAGAACAGCTAGCCTTTCCATTGTCTGTCCATTCCATAAGGAACTATGTTCTCCCAGGTGTGAGGCCCCAGGTGAGATCATAGCCCCAGTCCTCCTGGAGCTTACACTCACGTAGGGCAAACCCCCCTCCCAAAACAAGTAAACAAATGAATAAAAATAGTTCTCTATAGTAGCAAGTGCTAAGGAGGAATAAACAGGGCTCTGAGACAGAGAATTAAAGGAGGTGACCTGTTTTGGATAGAGTGGTTGGAGAAGGCCAAGGGCAGAGGTGACATTTAAGTTAAGGTTCGAAAGATGAAAAGGAGCTCTTCGTGTAAAGACGGAGCCAGGCAGAAAAAATGGTAGGTGCAAAGGCCCTGAGGCAGAAAAGAATTTGGTGAGTTGAGAGAAGACCAGAAATTGGAGAGGCAGACTGTTTAGAAGGATGAGGAGTTAACCAATCCTGGGAGCGCGGTGGAGAGGAAGGAGAGGTGTGGCTCTGCGGGCAAAGGTTTAGCACAACCAGGCTTGCTGGTGGATAAGCACGTGACTCGGGGAGCCCCGAATATGGTACTCTGCCGGGAAGAGCAGGGAGAGCAGGCTGGGACGCCGATGCGGAGCCAGATTGTGACAGGCCTCACATATCAGGCCAAGGGATTTGGGTTTCATCCAGTAGACAACAGGCAACCAAAACGGGAATTTTTCTGTCTGTAGTTAAAAATATTTTTTTTCTGATAACAAAAGTAACTCTGTGTGTGGAAATTTGGGGAAATGTACATGAGGACACTGAAGAAAAAAGTCTGTATGCACACATGCAAACCATTGTTAACATATTTTGTATCTTCTTTTGCATACCGATACAGTTTTCCAAAAATGAGATTTTTTTTAATACAGTCTATTTTATAATTGCTATTTCACTTAACATTGTAGAGCAATCATTCTGAAAATGTCTTCCTGTGTCACTCATTGTTCTTTTCCAGCACAACTTTGCATACCTGTGTGGTATTTCATGCTAAAAATGAACTAAAATTTATTTATATTGTTTCATTGTCAGCCGTTACAGTTGAGCATCTAGAATGTTTCTAGTGTTTAGTTCTATAAGCAGTGCTGTGGTAATTGTCCTTAGAGGGATGTATTTATTTCTATCCATGATTGTTTCCTTAGGAATTCCTAGAAGTGGAATTGTGGGGTCAAAGGGCATATATCCTTCAAGGCTTTTTATACATATTTCTAGATAAGCTTTCTAAAGCTTGTGCCATTTTGCGCTCCCACCAGCCAGCTATCAGCGTGCCTCATGTACCAAGTTACTCACTCAGCACTGGATTTCATTTGCCAGTTTGACAGAGAAAAAACTTCTGTATATCTGTCGTTTTCATCTACATTTTTTAAATGAAGTTGAACAGTTTCTCCCATGGGTCTACTTGTCATCTGTACACGTGCTGTGAATTGTTCATATCCTTTGCCTCTTTTTATCTTTTGGTGCCTCCATCATTGGGTTACTAGTTAGTAAGAGCTCTTTATCTATGAGGACTATTAACCCTCATATGGTGCAAATACTTTCCCAATCTGTCTTTTTTTAATTGCATTGTTTTTCTACAGAAGTTTCGCATTTTTGTGTGATCAGATCTGCCTTTTCCTTAGCCTTCGTGTGAATGCTGTGAAAAGTCTTACCCGTCCAAAGGTTAAAGACTCACTTATATTTCCTTCTCATTCTGCAGTAGTTTTGTTTTGTATATTTCAACACATTGTCATCTTTAATCAGACTTCCGTGTTAAAAAGACAACTGGAGAATTGTGGAGGAGATCTTAGAGGGAGATGAACTGGTATCAGGGAGCCATTTAAGTAGTTACTGCAGTTGGCCAAGACGTATGGGGTCATGCCAGTGAATCTAACCCCCAGACACAGTCCAACTGCACAGCTCATGCCCATCAGTAAAATCTCATCACATGTAGTGATTCTCAGCTGAGGGGAGGCAAGTGGGAGAACTCCCAGCTCAGTTGGGAATCCCTGGTGGAGATTTAAAGGAAAGGGGATTTTTTTTTCTTTTTTTTATACAGCAGGTTCTTATTAGTCATCCATTTTATACACATCAGTGTGTACACGTCAATCCCAATCTCCCAATTCATCACACCACCCCCACCACCCCCCGCAGCTTTCCCCCCTTGGTTTCCATACGTTTGTTCTCTACGTCTGTGTCTCAGTTTCTGCCCCGCAAACCGGTTCATCTGTACCATTTTTCTAGGTTCCACATATATGCGTTAATATACGATATTTGTTTTTCCCTTTCTGACTTACATCACTCTGTATGACAGTCTCTAGATTCATCCAGGTCTCAACAAATGACCCAGTTTCGTTCCTTTTTATGGCTGAGTGATATTCCATTGTATATATGTACCACATCTTCTTTATCCATTCGTCTGTTGATGGGCATTTAGGTTGCTTCCATGACCTGGCAATTGTAGATAGTGCTGCAATGAACATTGGGATGCATGTGTCTTTTTGAATTATGGCTTCCTCAGGGTATATGCCCAGTAGGGGGATTGCTGGGTCATATGGTGATTCTATTTTTAGTTTTTTAAGGAACCTCCATACTGTTCTCCATAGTGGCTGTATCAATTTACATTCCCACCAACAGTGCAAGAGGGTTCCCTTTTCTCCACACCCTCTCCATCATTTGTTGTTTGTAGATTTTCTGATGATGCCCATTCTAACTGGTGTGAGGTGATACCTCATTGTAGTTTTCATTTGCATTTCTCTAATGATTAGTGATGTTGAGCAGCTCTTCATGTGCCTCTTGGCCATCTGTATGTCTTCTTTGGAGAAATGTCTGTTTAGGTCTTCTGCCCATTTTTGGATTGGGTTGTTTGTTATTTTAATATTGAGCTGCATGAGCTGTTTATATATTTTGGAGATTAATCCTTTGTCCATTAATTCGTTTGCAAATATTTTCTCCCATTGTGAGGGTTGTCTTTTCGTCTTCTTTATGGTTTCCTTTGCTGTGCAAAGCTTTGAAGTTTCACTAGGTCCCATTTGTTTATTTTTGTTTTTATGTCCATTACTCTAGGAGGTGGATCAAAAAAGATCTTGCTGTGATTTATGTCGAGGAGTGTTCTTCCTATGTTTTCCTCTAAGAGTTTTATAGTGTCCAGTCTTACATTTAGGTCTCTAATCCATTTTGAGTTTATTTTTGTGTATGGTGTTAGGGAGTGTTCTAATTTCATTCTTTTACCTGTAGCTGTCCAGTTTTCCCAGCACCACTTATTGAAGAGACTGTCTTTTCTCCGTTGTATATCCTTGCCTCCTTTGTCATAGGTTAGCTGACCATAGGTGCGTGGGTTTGTCTCTGGGCTTTCTATCTTGTTCCATTGATCTAGGTTTCTGTTTTTGTGCCAGTACCATATTGTCTTGATTACTGTAGCTTTCTAGTATAGTCTGAAGTCAGGGAGTCTGATTCCTCCAGCTCCGTTTTTTGCCCTCAAGACTGCTTTGGCTATTTGGGGTCTTTTGTGTCTCCATACAAATTTTAAGATTTTTTGTTCTAGTTATGCAAAAAATGCCATTGGTAATTTGATAGGGATTGCATTGAATCTGTAGATTGCTTTGGGTAGTATAGTCATTTTCACAATATTAATTCTTCCAATCCAAGAACATGGTATATCTCTCCATCTGTTGGTATCATCTTTAATTTCTTTCATCAGTGTCTTATAGTTTTCTGCATACAGGTCTTTTCTCTCCCTAGGTAGGTTTATTCCTAGGTATTTTATTCTTTTTGTTGCAATGGTAAATGGGAGTGTTTCCTTAATTTCTCTTTCAGATTTTTCATCATTAGTGTATAGGAATGCAAGAGATTTCTGTGCATTAATTTTGTATTCTGCAACTTTACCAAATGCATTGATTAGCTCTAGTAGTTTTCTGATGGCATCTTTAGGATTCTCTATGTATAGTATCATGTCATCTGCAGACAGTGACAGTTTTACTTCTTCTTTTCCAATTTGGATTCCTTTTATTTCTTTTTCTTCTCTGATTGCCGCGGCTAGGACTTCCAAAACTATGTTGAATAATAGTGGTGACAGTGGACATCTTTGTCTTGTTCCTGATCTTGGAGGAAATGCTGTCAGTTCTTCCTCCATTGAGAATGATGTTTGCTGTGGGTTTGTCGTATATGGCCTTTATTATGTTGAGGTAGGTTCCCTCTATGGCCACTTTCTGGAGAGTTTTTATCATAAATGGGTGTTGAATTTTGTCAAAAGATTTTTCTGAATCTATTGAGATGATCATATGGTTTTTCTTCTTCAATTTGTTAATATGGTGTATCACATTGATTAATTTGCATATATTGAAGAATCCTTGCATTCCTGGGATAAACCCCACTTGATCATGGTGTATGATCCTTTTAATGTGTTGTTGGATTCTGGTTGCTAGTATTTTGTTGAGGATTTTTGCATCTATATTCATCAGCGATACTGGTCTATAATTTTCTTTTTTTGTAGTATCTTTGTCTGGTTTTAGTATCAGGGTGATGGTGGCCTCATAGAATAAGTTTGGGAGTGTTCCTTCCTCCGCAGTTTTTTGGAAGAGTTTGAGAAGGATGGGTGTTAGCTCATCTCTAAATGTTTGATAGAATTCACCTGTGAAGCCATCTGGTCCTGGACTTTTGTTTGTTGGAAGGTTTTTAATCACAGTTTCAATTTCATTACTTGTGATTGGTCTGTTCATATTTTCTATTTCTTCCTGGTTCAGTCTTGGAAGGTTATACCTTTCTAAGAATTGGTCCGTTTCTTCCAGGTTGTCCATTTTATTGGCATAGAGTTGCTTGTAGTAGTCTCTTAGGATGCTTTTTATTTCTCTGGTGTCTGTTGTAACTTCTCCTTTTTCATTTCTAATTTTATTGATTTGAGCCCTCTCCCTCTTTTTCTTGATGAGTCTGACTAATGGTTTATCAATTTTGTTTATCTTCTCAAAGAACCAGCTTTTAGTTTTATTGATTATGCTATTGTTTTCTTTGTTTCTATTTCATTTATTTCTGCTCTGATCTTTATGATCTCTTTCCTTCTGCTAACTTTGGATTTTGTTTGTTCTTCTTTCTCTAGTTCCTTTAGGTGTAAGTTTAGATTGTTTATTTGAGATTTTTCTTGTTTCTTGAAGGCTTGTATAGCTATAAACTTCCCTCTTAGAACTGCTTTTGCTGCATCCCATAGGTTTTGGATCGTCCTGTTTTCATTATCATTTGTCTCTACGTATTTTTTGATTTCCTCTTTGATTTCTTCAGTGATGTCTTGGTTATTTAGTAACATATTGTTTAGCCTCCATGTGTTTGTGTTTTTTACATTTTTTTCCCTGTAATTCATTTCTTTTTTTTTTTTTTTTTTTTTTTTGGCGGTACGCGGGCCTCCCACTGTTGTGGCCTCTCCCGTTGCGGAGCACAGGCTCCGGATGCGCAGGCCCAGCGGCCATGGCTCACGGGCCCAGCTACTCCGCGGCATGTGGGATCTTCCCGGACCGGGGCACAAACCCGTGTCCCCTGCATCGGCAGGCGGACTCTCAACCACTGCACCACCTGGGAAGCCCTCCCTGTAATTCATTTCTAATCTCACAGTGTTGTGGTCAGAAGAGATGCTTGATATGATTTCAATTTTCTTAAATTTACTGAGGCTTGATTTGTGACCCAAGATGTGATCTATCCTGGAGAATGTTCCGTGCGCACTTGAGAAGAAAGTGTAATCTGCTGTTTTTGGATAGAATGTCCTATAAATATCAGTTAAATCTATCTGGTCTCTTGTGTCATTTAAAGCTTGTGCTTCCTTATTTATTTTCATTTTGGATGATCTGTCCATTGGTGTAAGTGAGGTTTAAAGTCCCCCACTATTACTGTGTTACTGTCGATTTCGTCTTTTATAGCTGTTAGCAGTTGCCTTATGTATTGAGGTGCTCCGATGTTGGGGGCATATATATTTATAATTGTTATATCTTCTTCTTGGATTGATCCCTTGATCATTATGTAGTGTCCTTCCTTGTCTGTGGTAACATTCTTTATTTTAAAGTCTATTTTATCTGATGTGAGTATTGCTACTCCAGCTTTCTTTTGATTTCCATTTGCATGGAATATCTTTTTCCATTCCCTCACTTTCAGTCTGTATGTGTCCCTAGGTCTGACGTGGGTCTCTTGTAGACAGCATATATATGGGTCTTGTTTTTGTATCCATTCAGTGAGCCTGTGTCTTTTGGTTGGAGCATTTAATCCATTCACGTTTAAGGTAATTATCGATATGTATGTTCCTATTACCATTTTCTTAATTGTTTTGGGTTTGTTTTTGTAGGTCCTTTTCTTCTCTTGTGTTTCCCATTTAGAGAAGTTCCTTTAGCATTTGTTGTAGAGCTGGTTTGGTGGTGCTGAATTCTCTTAGCTTTTGATTTCTCCATCGAATCTGAATGAGATCCCTGCCAGGTAGAGTAATCTTGGTTGTAGGTTCTTCCCTTTCATCACTTTAAGTATATCATGCCACTCCCTTCTGGCTTGTAGAGTTTCTGTTGAGAAATCAGCTGTTAACTTTATGGGAGTTCCCTTGCACGTTATTTGTTGTTTTTCCCTTGCTGCTTTCAGTAATTTTTCTTTGTCTTTAATTTTTGCCAATTTGATTACTATGTGTCTCTGCATGTTTTTCCTTGGGTTTATCCTGTTTGGGACTCTCTGTACTTCCTGGACTTGGGTGGCTATTTCCTTTCCCATGTTAGGGAAGTTTTCGACTGTAATCTCTTCCGATATTTTCTCGGGTCCTTTTCTCTCTCTCTTCTTCTTCTGGGACCCCTATAATGCAAATGTTGTTGTGTTTAATGTTGTCCCAGAGGTCTCTTAGGCTGTCTTCGTTTCTTTTCATTCTTTCTTCTTTCTTCTGTTCCGCAGCAGTGAATTCCACCATTGTGTCTTCCAGGTCACTTATCCGTTCTTCTGCCTCATTTATTCTGCTATTGATTCCTTCTAGTGTATTTTTCATTTCAGTTATTGTATTGTTCATCTCTGTTTGTTTGTTCTTTAATTCTTCTAGGTCTTTGTTAAACATTTCTTGCATCTTCTCGATCTTTGCCTCCATTCTTTTTCCACGGTCCTGGATCATCTTCACTATCATTATTCTGAATTCTTTTTCTGGAAGGTTGCCTATCTCCACTTCATTTAGTTGTTTTACTGGGGTTTTATCTTGTTCCTTCATCTGTTACATAGCCCTCTGCCTTTTCATCTTGTCTATCTTTCTGTGAATGTGGTTTTTGTTCCACAGGCTGCAGGATTGTAGTTCTTCTTGCTTCTGCTGTCTGCCCTCTGGTCTTGCCACGTGGTCTTAATTTGGATGTCCAGTGGTCCTCTCGGTGGATCTTCTCTTAGAATCCTTCTTGCTGGAATCCATCTTGGCTGAGCAATGTGCGTGCCACCAGGAAGGACCCTGAATCAGAATCGGAAAGGGGATATTTAACAGAGTTTTAAGAGAGGTGCTGATTGGCTATAAGTGATAAGCAAAGTAACTGGTGACTCTGGAGTTTTTATTTGGGTGATTGTGGTTCCATTAACCTAGACTGTAGAGACCGGCAGAAACAGCCTTAGAAAGGAGGAAGGAGCATGAAAGGTGATAGAGACAGCTTAGGACTTACTTGTTTTGAAAGGGTATAGGTCGATTTAGGTTGAGATAACCATGCAATGAGAAACGCGTGTCTGGAGCCCAGAGGTCTGCACTGGGGAATGTAGATTTGGAAGCCAGCTGCTTAAAGGAAGTTGAAGCAGAGGGAGTGAATGAAACCATCCATGTGAGGAGAATAAGAAGGAAAACATGGCCAAGAAGGAACTCTGGGGAATGCTAAGATACAAGGGCTAAGGGGGGCATGTTGAAGAGGGAAAACAAGCAAAAGGAACTAAGAAGAAATTGCCGAAGAAGTAGGAGAACCAGAATACAGTGGTCCCAAGAGAAGAAGAGTTTCAAGGATAGAAAATGGTCTCCAGCATTGGACATATCATTATTCTAGGACGATAACTGGGCTCTTCTCTGTTCAGTCAAAACCTACCTCCTTTTTCAGCTACCGCTAGACTCCTCCTTGTGCTTCTCATGTATCAGACCCATTCCCAACTCCTTATAGCTGTGCATCCTGCTTCCTCTGCCCACAGCGACGGTCCCCTCCTTTTCCACATGGTAAACCACTCATCTTCCAGGAGCTACCTCAGACGTCACCTCCTCTGTAAAGGTAATCCTGCCTACCCCTCCCCAGAATTGTGCCATTCATGCTCAGAACTCGAGTTCTTACCTCTAGGCTAACGTGTCACCTTGTGTGGCAGTTACCTACTTATCAGTGCTCTTCAGACTTAGGAAATACCCCTAGCAAGAGAAGAGTAAACTCAGCATTCACTGGGGTCACATCCTAAAACAGCGTATGGCATGTTTCTTTTAAAGCCCTGTGTTTTATTTTAACCATTAAGCTACTTTGCATGCTATTTTTCATTCTGTCTTTTTAAACACTGGCTTTAATTTGAGTGTTAAATGTTTCCAGTTATTTACATGGAGTAAAGCTGATCCTCCTGGAAGATTCTCTGTGTTTGTTCCAGGGCTTCACTTACTATAATACACTCCTGAGTAGCCAGGGGAATTGTACCCCAGTTTAAGAATCTCAAGTTTACACACCCATATCTCCCACGAGATCAAGAACACTTCCACTACAGAGATTGTGTCTTCTTCAATACCGTATTCCCAGTGCGGTACCTAGTACACTGCAGACATTGATATTTATTTACAGAAGCAAAGGAAGGAGAGTGGGAGGAAGGGGATGGAAGACAGATGAATGGATGAGGGAAAGATGGGAGGAAGAGGGTAGGTGGACAGATGAATGGGAGGGAGGGAGGGAGGGAATGGATGGATGGATGGATTGCAAAACAATGTTAAAGAATAAACAGTACAGGAGTAAAGGGAATGTATATACTCTCTTCAAAAGCTTGACCGTAAGGTGTGATGAGAGAGGGAACAATAGCCAGGAGGGCACTGGCATTCAGGATAGTTTATTTTAATTTGGGGGCATTTCATGGCTCGTGAGGAGAAAAGAATGGTGGGCTTTTTGGTCTTTAATGGGAGACTTGTACCTGCTTTTAGGCTGAGGAGAAAGCAGATAGCCAGTGGAGGAGAGACCAAAAATATTTATTCAACTCACCCAAGAAATGTTTATTGATTACCAATAATATGTCAGGCACTGTACCAGAGAGTAAGCAAGACAGGGCTTTTATTCCTGGTGGGAATATAGGGGAGAGAGAGAGAAAGGATGCTGGGCTATCATCCAAGAGAAGATGGAACCTCATGCTGATTGCTGCTTTCTCAGGAAGAGCAAAATATTTTAATGTTAGTCTAGATCGAACATAATTATGGAGGTAAGGCTGCTGGGGAAAGAAAACCACATGCATTCCAAAGCCTCCTGGATATGATGGGTGGGGGTGGGTGTGTGTGTGGGTGTGTGTGTGTGTGTGTGTGTGTGAGAGTGAGAGAGAGAGACATGGGGAAAGAATAAGGCTGGATGTGTCCAATATATATTTGCCAAAAAGATTTCTCTCCTGTGATTCAAACAAGGTAGTGCCTTCAGGATATAGAAGTGGAACAGAGGCAGAAAAAGACGTGGCTGAGTCTCCATCTAGTCAGTTGGCCTAAGCTTTTCTGGTATTTAGTAAGTGACTCATTTCCCTTTTGTGTGGTTGTCTTAGCATATTCTGCATAAAACTAGCTGTTACATCCAAGTGGAAATAAAACATGTGATCTGGGCATATGCTGCATCTTGATTTAATCCACTTCATGATCATATTGATGTTCGTTCTCTTTGAGTCTATAGTTTAGTCCATTTCACAGACCCCACCCTCACCCCCAGAAGTCATTTATTACCAGCGCTGTGTTTAGTTACAGTGAATAAAATATTTTCAGTGTCAGAAACTAGAAGATCTCATTTGTAACTCTAGATTAATTCTGCTTCATAGATATTATTAAGAAGAAATGGCTGTGAATTGGATGAAAAGATTATTTTTAAATTACTCCATTTTTATTATTTCTGTTCCTTTTATTGTAGGCTATCCCCAAATACTTTTTAGAAGTCGGCAGGGTATATTCACAAGTACCTTTTTAATTACTTAGAAAACAAATCTATAAAGACCGAAAACATTGGACTCAAGTGTGTGATCTGCTCATTTTTAATGATGCAGAATTATAGAGGCCTTACTAATCCTCTGTGATTAACTGTGGAAAATTTTGCTTTAATCTTTGCCACAGGTTAGATCATGAGGCAGTGAATGCCAAAAAAAATCACAACCCTGTACTATCGAAATTTTTGTATTGAATATTACTTAAAAGAAATCACTGCTCAAAGCTTTGAAAATCATTTTGTTTTCCATGGTAATTGTAAAGAGACTTGATCTGATATAAATATTAAGCTGTAAACTGTTTATGGAATGCTGAGTTAAGGCACATTTTTATAGATTTGATACTTGTCTCGGGGTTTTTTGTACTTTGCCGCTCAACCTCACAATACTCCCACGAGGTAGATACTGTTAACAGTCTCCTTCATTTTACAGACAAGGATAAGAGAGGCATCTGGGTAAAAGAGGCCTGTCACAGGTCATACAGGTAAATAGACATCTGCAGGTATCACAGATCTTGCCACCAAAGAGTTCAGAGTCTAAGGCAGAGGCAAGTGAGCATTTATAAGAGTAAACCTCATTCCCACGAGCAGAAAGAAATTACCTTAACGGCACTAAACATAGAGCTTCAGGAAGCTGCAAGGTCAGTGTTGTGTACCTCCTCTGACCTTGCTGACCTTTCCAGAAGGTAGATCGCTGCTCACTGCCCTTCTTTAAATCTTGGTGTTTCTATTTGGAACAAACAGCTATACATTTTGTGGAGTGTGTGACTATGTGTGTGTGTAATTTGAGTCTCATCCAAAACACAGCTTCCTTCCCACTGGCACTGAGGAACAGGTTTCTTCCCCGTGGGGCAAATGGTCATAGAGTCAGTGATCGGCTGAGATCCTCTTGTTGAGCCCAAACACATCCTAACCTGGCTCGCTCTCATTTCCCTCTCCTCCCATCCATACCCGGATATTCTAGAGGACAATCTTTCAGCCAGAACCAAGTTTCCTTAGTTTAGCACTCAGTGGAAGCTCCAACAATGATTGCTGTTCGCTCATGTGAGGAACAGACCAAGACTGCTGTCCAAACACAGACTGTTCTTAGTAAATTCTCCATCACTGGTTGTACCCAAGCTGAGAGCAGACAGTCAGCTGGGATGTCTTTAGAAGGTGTTGGTTGGTTGGAAAAGAGAATCATGAAAGCCTTTTCCTGATCCAGGCGTCTATGATTCTAAGGCAGCAGAAGTCACCTTTATCCCTGTGGGCACAGCTTGTGTGATGTGGTAACACCTATGCGGTACGGAAGAGCATGGCTTTTATTTAATTTACCTAATTGCGCTGAGCTGCACGTTCCTGAGCCGTAAAATTGGGATAAAAATACCTGCCTCGCGGGATTTTCAGGCAGATAAATTTAAATCGTGAAACAGAATGCAGAATGCCTGGTACAGTGCCTTTCATTTGCTAAGTGATGGTTATGTTTAAAATTCCCCATATTCCAGGTACCATTACAGATTCAAAAAAGACTTGATTGCTGCACTGGATAATAGCGTTCTCCCTTTTTGTGACTTGGTCAGCCTTCAGTATTGGCGCTCAGCAATAGCCTAGATAGTGCAAACAAAATAAAGCAAACATCGCTTTGTACTTTGAGTTGCATCCCTGAACTTGCATTTGGGCATTACTGATCTATCCATAAACCTTTAGGCTTTATAGGATATGAACTGTAATAGAATTTAGGATTTGTTTCTCAGGGTCTCAAAAGACAGAACTCATTTTTCCATATTTGGAAACACAAAGATCCGGGGAAGCAGTGGTTTCTCTTTAAGCAGTATCCCTAACAGCTATCCCCCCCAAAAATCCTTTGTCTGCTTCTCTAGGAAAGGTGCTGGAAAGGAGCCAGCATGTAGGAATTAAAAAGACAACTGGTACAGAATGAAATGTGTGCTAAAAATACCGAAACCAACAAGGATTAGTCTGAAAGCAGAATAGAGACTCTGTATGCCCTGCTTCTGGATTTGCTCAGAGCGGTGATGGCTCTGTGTTATTTGGGGAATGACAGTAATTATGGAGCTGGGGTGCTCCTCAGCAGAGACAGACGGAGCTCCAGAGTGGAGGAATGGTTTCCATGGCAATAGCATCAGCATCTGAATGACTTCCTGTCACAACAAGTTGGTGATTTAATGAGTTCATTACTGAATTCCAAAGGAAAACTACAGAGTGGATGAGCTACTGTTCAACCCTCCAAGTGCCTAAATCCATAATGGGAGAGCCATTTCTTTCAGTGCAGCATCAGAATGGAAACGCTTGTATAATGCTCAGGGCCGTTATACAAGCAGCCTGGGGACTCCGAGGCGGGTGTACCAAGGGGAGGGAATCCAGAACTGAATCTGCAGCCACGTGGTCTGTGGAGGCCTCAGTGCCTGTTATTCCAGGGGTGTGAAAGAATTACTTGAGTCTCCATTCTAAGCTTGCCCTGTCCAAACCTGATGAAATCAATGATCACAGGAATCTAGCCCAGGGCTTCAGATGCACACCTCAAGTATCCCAAGTCCTTTAGAAAAAAAGCCGAGAAAAGAGAAACAGACCTTAAATGCTAATCGTGTACGAACAGAAGCAAAGGAGGAAAGCATGTCAGCCTACTTCTATTCTACAATATAGTATAGACAGAGAGACACTTAATATGGAAAAAAAAAAATCATCCGGACACCTTCAGAAATCTGGGCTGTCATTCCTGTGGTCAATTGCATATGGAATTTGAGCAGAGAGGTAATGTATTACAGTAAGAATGTATCCTAATTAACCTTTCATACCTTGCTTTCTTTGCTGGTGAAAATCGACCATCTGGCTGGTAAAGCCATATAACCTTAGTCTGATCGATTCACTGGGAGCCAGAGGAGGGCAGAGTAAGGGAGTGGTCGTGATTCTTCAGGACCACCTTGTTAGTAGGAAGTGCAGTGGTCTTCCGTTCCTCTCACATCCATTTCCCCATTCGTTCGATAAATATTTGATCCCTCAAAGTGATCACAGTCTAATAAGGGGGGCAGAATAAATTCAGAAGGAAGCACAATAAAGGAAGAGAAGGTGCTGCCGTGTGGGGGCCGCTGGCTGGACGCTACCCCTGAGCCTTGTGCTTCGGGTACGTTTTTCTCCTTCAGCTTCTCGTAAGCCCACATGGGTTGGGTATCGCTCCCATTTTTCGAATGAGGAAGCTGAGACCCGGAGAGGCCATGTCGCTTGCCAGAGATGCCCACGGCTGGTAAGCGGCAGGGCCAGGATTTCAGCTCAGTCCTCGTTGACTCCTCGGCCCGTGTTCTTATCCATTCTTCCTAAAGAGAGGTGCAGACTTGGGGCCACGGCGTGAAGCGGGGAGAGGTCAGAAAGGAGGGGATACTTGATGGGACCTTGGAAGGTGGGCAGATTGCTCCTCCCCCCCTCCCGCTACATTAAGCAGTGGCTCCATGTTGGTGCTGTAAGGCAGGTGGGCCAGGTCTGGGCTCAGTTACAAGGAAGAGGAAGTTTAGAGAAGGAAAAACCACAGAGAACTAAAAATACTCATTTTATCTTCCATCAAATATTCTACCGGATCAACTAATAAGGTAGGAAATTTGACTAATTTATATATATATACATATATATATATATATGTATATATATGTATAAAGTATATTAGAATAGCATAGAAGGTAAAGGGTGTGTGTCTGTGTACACATGTGTGCACATATGCCAGTACTGATCCTTTTCTGTTTTAATAAAGAGAAGGAAAAGCCTGGCTGACAGGACACCCGTGAGGAAAGTGTAGTTGAGTCTCATTTGTCTATAGGCGAACGTACTGACTTTCAGACATGACATCTGCATATTTTCCCAGGATCCCTGAGAGCTACTAGCCTTTCATTGTTTTTCTAACCCTAACCAATAAAATACACCGGAGCCAAGAGACAGTTGCTAGTGTTTGCTAAGAGTACTGCCCTAAGACGTGGCCACTGACAAAAGTTCTTACCAACTCAGCCCTCCTCGTGTTTGGAGGATCCTTGAAAATATAGCACCGTTTCATTAAGTCACGTGTACAATTTAGACAGTGTTTTGTAAAGAATGCCAGCATCAGATAAAACTAAGCAAGCCCTTTTTGCTGTAAGAGACACAGGGGTTATCTAATCAAGAGTTAGGCACGGTCCCTGCAGGGCAGCACTTGGGAGGGTGCCTCTCACCTAGAGTGTGATGTGAAGGGGTCTGCCCCAGAGTTGTGCAGCCTGGCAGCCCTCCTATTCCAGATAACTCTCACCAGACCCTCAGATCTGCGCATCACAGATTACAATAACTGGAGTGGAAGTTATCCACTTCAGTCATCCAGATGCTGGATTATCCAAATCCAGCATCTCCTCGCTCCCCACGTCGTCTGCCCTGGCATGGGTGCCTCTGGATTAGGGCACTAGCTGCCTCTGAGGGTTAGAGGCCTCCCTGGACTTATCACAGACTGTGCTTGTGACAATCATGCCTTCCTGTCCCCAGACTGTGGGCTTTTTCTGAGCATTACCTCCTACAGGTTTGCAAATGCATTTTTCCCTATGCTGCAAGGTGTGAGCATCACGCCGTTTTTGCGCTTTAGCTGTCCCTTCCGTTAAGTACACGTGTCTGAACGTGTGCATCAGTTAAGTGCTAATACACCAACAGGGCCACGGCTAAAATGGAACCTGACCTGGGTCACGAGCGAGGCCAGGCATCCCTCCCTCATCACTCCACGGGAGGCAGGTGGTGGGCGAGTCTGCACGTGTATGCATTTAAGATAAGGCACAAGAGCAGTCGCGCTGGGCTCCCAGCCCCAGAGAAGCAGGGACGTTCTTCAGTCCGGAAAGCAAGGGGAAAATCTTTCCTCTTTCCTAGGAGAGATTTTGCTGTACTAGCGGTGCCGCGGTAATTCCCTTAAGGCCCAGCGGTCATTCAGCACGTTCACTTCTTACTCTGTGTCACTCTGCTTGCCACTGAGCATATAAAAATGAGTAAGACACAGCAGACAGACAGATGCCCTGGAGCATGGTGAGTGCTGTGAGAGACTGTGTGCCCACAGCTGACCTGGCGGAAAGGGTAGGTGGTCTTCAGAGCCTGTAGGGGACGCTTCCTGGAGACATACAGCTGAGGATACACAGAAGGGGAGGAAAAGAGGAATTAGCCAGGTGAAGGCAGCAGAGAAAGAGAGAGTATTCTAGTAAAAGCAGCGTGTGCTGTGCCTGTTTCAGGGGACTCGAAGAGGTAGTATAGCGGCGGGGGGGCGGGGGGGGAGGTGATGGAGGCTGCCCTGAATGAGGGTTAAAGGGATGAAAAGGGGCCAGAGGTAGGCAAGGGCCAAGTCCCATAAAGCTTCAAATGCCAGGTAGATAATAACAGTGGTCACGTGTAGGGTATCTACCACGTGCCAGGGACTTTGCTAAGGCCTTCCATACATGTTCTGTCTTATTCATCTACACATTCTCCTGGAGCTAAGACTGGACCAAAGACTGATTCTGTAGACTGGCTGTCTGTCTAGAGCTTTACTGAGATATAATTCACATACAATATACTTCACTCATTTAAAGCATATAATTTTCTGGTTTTTAGTATATTCACAGTTGTGTGACCATCACCACAATCAACTTAAAACATTTTCACCACCCCAAATAGAAATCCCATACCTATCGGCAGTCACCCACCCCCATTCCCTGTAAACCCCTATCCCAACCCCAGGCAACCATTAATCTGCTTTCTATCACTATGGATTTCCCTACTCTAGATGTTTCATATCATGGAATCATAAAATAGGTGGTCCTTTGTGACTGGCTTCTTTCACTTAGTGTAGTGTTTTCAAGGGTCATGTTTGTGGCAGCAATGCATCCTATCACTTCCTCATTCCTTTTCATTGCCAAATAACATTCCATTATGCGGACAGACAGCATTTTGTGCATCCATTTGTCGGTTGATGAACATGTGAGCTGTTTCCACTTTTTGGCTATCATGAATAAGGCTGCTGTGAACATTCCTATATAAGTTTTGTGTGGATTTGTTTTCATTTTTCTTGGATATATACCTAGGAGTGAAATTACTAGGTCATATGGTAACTCTGTGTTTAACTTTCTGAGGAGCTGCCAAATTATTTTCCAGAGCAGTGCACCATTTTATATTTCCACCAGCAGTGTATGAGGGTTCCAGTTTCTCTGTTCCTTGCCAGTACTTATTACGCCTTCTTTATCATCACCATGCTAGTCAGTATGAAGTGGTATTTCCTTGTGGTTTTGATTTGCATTTCCCTGATGACTAATGATGTAGAGCATCTTTTCGTGTGTTTTTTTTTTTTTTTTGGTCAGTTTCGTATCTTCTTTAAAGAAATGTCTATTTAGATCTTTTGATTATTTTTAAATTGTTGTTTGTCTTTTTACTATTGAGTTCTAAGAGCTCTTTGTATATTCTCAATACAAGTTCCTTATCATTTATATTATTTGCAATCTTTTTCTCTCATTCTGTGAGTTCTTTTCACTTTCTTGATGGTATCCTTTGACACACAAGTTTTTAATCTTGAAATGCAATTTATCTCTTTTTCTTTTGTTTCTTGTGCTTTCTCTGGTTGCGGCGAGCGGGGGCTACTCTTCGTTGCGGTACACGGACTTCTCATTGCGGTGGCTTCTCTTGTTGCGGAGCACGGGCTCTAGGCGCACGGGCTTCAGTAGTTGTGGTGCACGGGCTCTAGAGCGCAGGCTCAGTAGTGGTGGCGCACGGGCTTAGTTGCTCCGGGGCATGTGGGATCTTCCCGGACCAGGGCTCGAACCCGTATCCCCTGCATTGGCAGGCAGATTGTTAACCACTGAGCCACCAGGGAAGCCCTGTATTTTTTTTTTTTTAAATCAAACTAATGCATGAGTAGGCTGATAATGGCTCCCAAAGATATGTCCATGGGCTTCTGTGCCCCTGCTTGAATTTTTTGGCACTTAGAGCTTTACTTTTACATTGTTAATATTAATATTTACATTGTTTTACACTTTGGTGATTGACTTTAAAGCTGAAAACCAATAACTAGCCTCTTTATATTACTATAATGTTATAAACATAGTTTTCTTCAGAGCCAAGCAGTGTACTAGGATACGTTTCTTTCTCTGTGGATTCATTTCTTTCTCTAGGATCCCTTTGGTACTTAATGGCCAGCCCTTGGTTCAGACTGTTCATTTCCCATCCCCTGATCTAGAAGAATAAATTCTGACCCTCATATCTTGGAACAAGAGTCAAGATTTTGGGACTTCCCTGGTGGCCCAGTGGTTAAGACTTCGCCTTCCAACGCAGGGGGTGTGGGTTCAATCCCTGGTCGGAGAGCTAAGATCCCACATGCCTCGGGGCCAAAACCCAGAACATAAAGCGGAAGCAGTATTGTAACAAATTCAATAAAGACTTTAAAAATGGTCCATACCAAAAAAAAATGAACTTTAAAAAATAAAAAAAAAATTTTTAAAGAGTCAAGATTTCAACTTGGAAGGTTTTGAATAATATAGATTTAAATGATTGTGACATGGGTCACATAAGACCAGAATAAACACCTGAAAATCTAAAATTCTTGAGACGTGGTCAGTGTGGGTTGTCTTAGAGCACTAGGAGGAAACAAGTCCGCTGAAGTTGCATTTCTCCATTTCTTGGGTAAATCAAGTAAGACAGAACAGAGAAATGTCTTTCATCCAACCACACATTTCTGGGTCAAAGGTGGCCTTTTAACTCCAAAAATAGAATTCTTCCCAACCTCCACTTCCTGCTGACAAGAAGTGTGAACCCTTCGATTTCTAGCTGTGAAAGGATGCGATTCATGGGACTTTTTTTCAACCACCAAAATGAAATCCTGGGTAAAGAAGCTTAAAAGGAGTCAGTAACAATTGTTGGAATATCGCCAATGTTTAAGGCTGCCGAGTGGAAAATTCTACAGATCAGACCCAGGTCTGATTCCAAGAAATAATTCAAACTTTAAAATGAAATATACTGCATAATAATATTTTCTTATTCATACTGTTTTTTTTTTTCCAGCTGAAATCTAATTCTGAGAAACTAATAAATTTGCATTGCCTTTAGAATTATCCATTTGAAAATCTAGGAAATTAAGCCAGGACATAAGGTTCATCACTCACTTAACCCAAACAGCCATATTTATGGCTCATTTTCGTATCTAAATCAATAAGAACTCACTCACTTTATCCAGCTGTAACAGTGAAAGTCAATCTGGAGTTTTAAGGGACCTGATACAACAGGATCTTCTTTTGTTGTCCCTCATCAAGACTTGACTTATGATTTCATACTGGTTTCCTTTTTTCCAGATCTAGATAATAACAGAATCAGAGTCTGTGGCTAGGAGGCTTGTAACTCTTCTCTGCTCCCTTCTCTCTTACTGTCCCCTGCCTCTCATGTCTTTGAGGACAGACACTCTTCACAGGAACAGGGTGACACATAAGAAACTGGCCATTCTCCCTCTTGTTGCCACAGGCTTGTATCTGCAGGGAAAACACCCTGAGATTCTCAAAGATTTTATCTAAATGTTATTGGGTTTTCTATAAGTATTATATAAGTACAATATTGTCTCTCTTCCAAAAGATTGAACTCTTGGTTTCAGAAGTATGTTTTTCAGTTATTTACTTGATTACTTCGTTATTTAATACATGCTTGGCAACAGATGCTCTGTGCTAGGTCATAAAGTGAAAATTCAGTCAGCAGTTAAGTGAGCAAAAGATGCTGTATTTTCAGTTTTATGCTTTAAGATGATGTTTTTGTGTAAGCTAAAAGTTTCATCTCATTTTCCCAAAAGTATACCCTTCTCTTCCAACATGGCTTATGGATTCAACTCCAAATTTAATTAAGACAGAAAAGAACCTTTCGTGGAAATACTATACATGCTTGATTGGGTGGGAAGCTCCCTTTATATGTACTATTCTCAGGCCTGCACTCAGTGTCTCCTGTTACTTTGCAAAGACAGACGTATCACAAGTGGCCACTGAATACAGCTGTATGGACTTAGCTGAATGATTTTCATTTTTCTGGAGAACAAAACGTTTGTGTGTTAACTTTCCATTCTCTGTCCATAGCTGGACACACGGATTGGCAAGGATGCCACCTGTTGCTCCCTGCTGACTGAAGCACAGCAGCTGGGGGGTTTAAGAGTTAACCATATTTTGCTCACTCAATTCTTGGGGCCCTCCAGCTGGTTCAACAATACGGAAACATATGCGCATATCGACGGGGTTTAAGAGGAGAGGGCAGAGGGATTTATTCAGTGATGGAAACACACATCCCAAAAATGAGGAGTTAATATTAGCCCTAGCATTTGTCATGGGAGCATCAGCAGAAACCTCCCACACCCTCTTCAGCTGTTTTTTTACCTCACCCTTTGCAACAGATTATTGTAGAAATCACTAACAAGCTTCTAGATATCACACCAGTTGATTTAAACTTTCCATACAGAGCACTCCTCCCTTGAGACTTGGTCTGTCTACATCTACCCTCATATTACCTGGTTCAGGGATATTCCTCTTAAAAAAAAAAAAAATCACTACGTTTTTTCCCAACTAGGAAAGTAATTACTGCATGTTCATGGGTAAATTGTGAAAAACATAGAAAAGTCTAAAGAAGAAAATTTAAACCACCAGTAATTTTGCCATGCAGAAATAACTACTGCTATTTTAGTACCTATGAAGTTATGATGGAAAAAGCAAGTTTCATGATTTGGTTTTCTCACTTAATATACTACGAGCAATTTCCCAGTAACACAAAACTTCATGCAGTCATTTTTAAAACTGTTTTTGTTGGCATTTTGGTAGTTTTCAGGGTTTTTTTTAATTGTAATTTGTGCTGCGATGAGTATCCTATAATAAATACATGTTGGCATTTCAGATTATTTCCTTAGGATAAACTTGGAATAGGGAAGGGGTGACGAGGAAAGACTGTGCTGGCAAAGTGAAAAGCAAGTGAAAGCCAGGAACTGCGAGCAGGGCCGAGGAGGATCTGGAAATAGTTGAGTAGGTCTGGAGCCCGGAACAGGAGAGGCAAGCAGATCACAGAGATGGCGGCAACAGTTTGGACTTGTTCCTGAGAGCAGGGAGGAGCTCAAGGAGAGCTTCAAGCAAGAGATCAGATTTGTAACTTACATGTTTGTATCTTTGTAAGATCATTCTGGTTGCAGCTTCAAGAGTGGAGGGGAGGCAGGGAGACCGGAAAGGAAGCTGTTACGGTGATTTGGGTGAGATTCGACGGAAGTGTGGGTAGTGGAGGGGTAGTAAGGATGAAAGGAGAGACATGGTGAGAGAAAGAGGGTGGAGTCTAGGCGCATCTGCAGGCTTCTCAGGTGGGTGGTTGTACAATAAACCAACCAAGAGGAGATGCCCAGGAGGCCGCTGAATCTAAGGCTGGGGATTCAGATGGGCTATAGGTATAGATTTGGGAGTTATCAGCATATAGAAGTGAAGCCATACACATGGAGGAAGAGGGGAGAGGTGGGGAGAAGAGGACGGGGACGTTAAAGAGCAGGAAGACGAGAACATGCTGTACCACGGAGGCCACGTGAGACGGTGTTCTAAAGCCACCACGCCAGGCACTTCAGGGACAGGAGCGAAGGTAGAAAACCAACTATTGGCTGAACTCATTGACCTGGAAAGCCCAGGGAAGCAAGCCGCCATAATGAAGGCTGGCTTCTTAAAGAGGGTCTCTCTCTCATTCATTTCGTACCACCGTGCAAAATAACCTTAGTGTGGACAAAGGTAAATAGAATTGTTTTACACCCAGTAATGGGAGCAGAGGGCCCCAGCTCTGCTGTGACAGAATGGACACAACAGTCTCTACGTATTCTAAGATGCACATAGAATTTTTAGTGAGATCGTCTACCCAATACTGGTTCTCTTGGACTTTGAATAATCCCCCATTTATGCTTCTTAGATTAATCCGAATACCCCACTATGGGCACCTCTTTTAAGGCCGTGGGTCACCACAAGGGGTTGGGACTATACTGTTTCATCTGCTACAGTCTCTTAATTTCTGGGTTTGTGTCATTGAGTAGGCCCTATTAGTAGCAGATATAAACTTGTGTAGAGGTTCCAAAGAAGGCAGATGCTGTCTGGTTAAAAGAGAAAAGAAAGATGGAGATCAGAAAAGGGTTCAGAGAAAGATTCATATTTTTATCATTCCTTTGTCTCTGGTACTTGTTTCAGAGAATTGTCTTCCCGCTGCTTAAGCTGGATGTCGTCAATGGAATTCTCAGTAGCCGTACTGGAGCCAGGGATGGTGCAGGGTAGGGCCTCGAGAGCCTTCTTACCCTACAGGAGCGTGATGGATTAGATACCACGCCACAGCAGATCCGCTCTTTGGTGATGGTGGTTTGCAGCCACATCATGACGTAGCCATTAAGAGCGAGTGTAAGCTTTAAGTTCAGTGGCCTCTAAGATAAGTACCATGTTGTGATTCCTGATGCTACTGTTGAAACGTGAATTTTTCCTGTTCAGTAAGCAAACAGTATGAAAAATAATAACTGGTGCTTAATAATCTAGAAGCTGAGCTGTTGTCCCAGTCACTCTTGTCCACATTTCAGCATTATTTTCTGCGTATATGTTGAATTCACTTCCCCATGCTGGGCGTGCTCGTCAGGTGTTAGAATAATCTAGCTTCTCCTAGTAGTCATCATGATGCATGCACGTGGCCTTTTTGTTTGATTAATACAGAAGGTTGTTAATGCTGAGCCAGGTTTAGAAAACTGGGGATTGATATCTCCAAATGCTGAGCTGATCTCATGTTTTTCAGGAAAAACAATGACCTTTGTAGAATCTTTTTCCAACAACATTCTTATTTGCCCTTCATCAAGGTTTATTTAGTATTGCACAGTAAGCTCACGCTATAAATCAGAGCTCTTTCAGATGAAGCGACCAGTTTAAACCCAAAATCGAATAGCCTGGAAGGAACTCACAAGAGTTGTAGGACCCTGGGGGCTTAAGCACTAGAAGCAAGACCCTTTTTTCTTCCCCTAGCCAGACTCTCTCGGCCCCACTCCCCCCAGTCTCTGTGTGTTGGCCTCATTCTGTCTTACTACAGGCTTCTTCTACACAGGGGGAAAAGTGGCCATGGGAAGCTGCAGGCTTGTATTATGCCAGCATAGCAACTTACAGGAAAGAGAACATCTTTCCTACTTCAAAATCTATGAATCCCAAGGAAGGGCCACTCTGTATCACATGACCTCCATCCAGGCTCAAGCCCTGAGGCTGGGGAGTGTGGTCCTGGCATGGGCACCACTGCCTGTGGCTGGAGTCGGGGTAGATCGGCTCTTGGAGGCCTGGAAAGATGTCTCTTATTATTGTCCCAGAGCGTCCTGATGAGTCACAATGAAATTATTATATTCTTGGCATGAAGCTAACAGTCTGTATTTTTTTCTACCCCTCATTTAGTATCATGTTTTCTATTTCCTTATGCTGTACATTATTATACCATAGGTTGGGACACAATTACTGTGACTTAAAAAGCGCTTTCACATACATTATCACATTCAATGGTCTTTACTAAGCCAAGCCATCTGTAATTATACTAACCCTATTTTACAGATGGACAAAAAGACTTAAAACCAAAGACCGCGGAGGCAGGAGAATTGGGGGCTTGATGAGCACACATCTTCTGGCTCCTTTGCTAGTTCCTCTTGGGTTCAGTGCCTTAAGACACCTGCCACCTGTATCTTTGTCTGGTTTGGGTCTTTGTCTTTGTTTCTCCCCGGAGAAAGGAGACTGTGCCCACTGCAGCTGGCCCTTGAACAACACGGGGGTTAGGGGTGCAACCCTCCCCGCAGTCGAAAATCCGGGTAGATATAGTCGGCCCTCCATATACCTTGTTCCTTCGTACCCAGAGATTCAACCAACCTCAGATGGTGGAGTACTGCTGTATTTACCATGGAAACGAATCCGTGTGTAAGGGGACCAGCGCGGTTCAAAGCCGTGTTGTTTAGGGTCCACTGTGCTTTTCCTGCAGACCCTCACACAGCCTCCTCTGTGCCGACCTCCCCTCCTCCTCCAGTGCCGCAGATACTGTGCATGTTCAGTAAGTGGCGCTGACAGGAAATGAATAGCGGGTTTAAGACGTTATCGTTCAAGGGTCGGTCCGACTGGGAGCCCGGGGCTGTGGTCCCAGCCACAGTGAGGGGACTGGTCCCCACGTCTGTGGACCCGCGGGGAGTCAGCACAGGGCCTCCTCCGTGGCCGGGAGCCTGTCTCTGGAGAGCCTCTGGTATTGCTGCCGGGACCAGGGAAAGGGTGATCGTCCCTGCCCCCAGGCATTTCTCACCTCCTGTGCCCCTTCGTCTTCCCTTGGAGAGACCATAGAAACACCATAGCCTCCTAAGCTGGAAGCCGTTCCCTAAGCTAAATGACACCCACCCCACCCCCCAAATGCCACAGGAGCCCAAAGATCGCACCCACCCGAAGCGGCACCCGTACCACCCATGCTGGCCGCGGCCACGAAGCGCACCCAGAAATCAGATGCCCCTGTAGTCCTCTTTTTAAAAACAAATCACCGCCCGGGAGGATACCACTTATCCCTAGGGAAGAGTTTTAAGATGGAGCAGAAAAAGGGTCAGGCCTTCCTTCACCCCTTATTCTTCCTGAGGGAGCAGCTTCTTAGAGGTGCAGGCAGGTCCTTCCCTTTCCTTGTTCTGAGGCGTGTGTTCCTCTCCCCGCTGACCAGGGTGCGCACACCTCAAAGGGAAGCCTCTCCTCATCTTCCTCTGCTTCCCTTCTTGTCTCCATCGTGCGTCCGCGATGCCTTCTTGGGCTCTCCCCGATTAAGCTGGGGGAGATGGTCCCACACTTCTCTTTTTCAATTCACAGCTGCCTGTTCCAATTTGCAGTGAATTACTCTAGAGATGGCCTAACGCTGCAAAGCTAGATAAGAGCAGGTGCTGATTCACATCCAGGAGGGGTGGGCGTGTGCGTGCGTGTGCATGTGTGTGTGTGTGTGTGTGTGTGTGTGTGTGTTCGTTCCGAATTTTGATACTGGCTCCACGTAGTGAATATAATACTATGAAATGCTTGTTCTCTTTTATTGCTCCCCCCCGTAATGCTTGTTGGAACTGAGTCAGAAGTCTTATCAACTGGCCCATCTACCTAAACTGTAGCTTAGTTTTTCTCATTGCTGCTGTAACAAATAACCACAGACTTGGTGGCTTACCAGTGGTCCCCAACCTTTTTGGCACCAGGGACTGGTTTCGTGGACGACTGTTTGTTTTTCCATGGGCGGTAATGCGAGCGCTGGGGAGCGGCGGGTGGAGCTTCGCTCGCAGGCCCGCCGCTCACCGTCCGCTGTGCGGCCTGGTTCCTAACAGGCTGCAGAGCAGCACCTGCCTGCGGCCTGGGGGTTGGGGACCCCAGGCTTAAACGACAGAAATCTGTTTTCTCACAGTACTGCAGGTCAGTAGGCCGAAAGCAGTCAAAATCAGTATCGCTGATTTGATTTTGGCCTAAAGGCGAGGGGTTAGCAGGACTGTGCTCCTTCCGGAGGCCCTAAGGAGAATCTGCTCCTTGCCTCCTCCAGCTTCTGGGGCAGCCGGCACCCCTTGGCCTGTGGCCGCATCCTTCCAGTCTCTGCCTCCCTGATCCTTCTCTCCTGTCCGTGTCAAATCTCCCTCTGCCTCCCTCTTACAAGGACACCTGTGATTGCCCTTGGCATCCACCTGGATAATTCAGGATACTCTCCCTATCTCAGGATCCTTATGTAATCACATCTGCAATGTCCTTTCTTGCAATATAACGTTACAGTCACAGGTACCAGGAGTCAGGATGTGGATACCTTTTGCGGGGCTGTTCTTCAGCCCACCCTCTGCCCATCCCCATAATTCCCACGCACATACCCCCAAGTTCTATGGAAGGGTTAGCTACCCTCCCTCTTGACTTCCTGAATCTGAGGAGACCAGCTTCCCAGCACTGCCCTTGTGCTTGTTATCTTTGTACTTTCTGCCATCTGCAGAAGCCACGGGGCCCTGGGTGTCTCGCAGCCAGCCCTCCAGAGGGCAGAGGACGTTAAACGCGTCCTCCAGTCAGGACACCCTCTTCCCCCAAACCTGGTGGGCCAGGACGGGCACAAGCCTTAAACTGGGTAGACCCCAAACAGGCCAGTTTTGTTACCACGAGAATCAAGTTGTTTTGCGTTTGCTTAGCTTTGACTCGTGCGGGGAACATCTTGCCTCTGCCTGTCTGACAGGGCATCTCTAGAGTGTCAAGCCAGCAAGGGCAGGAAGCAGATCCTTGGCCCCTGGCCCACGGTGCCTGGCAATATCTCAACAGACTAGACACGAGGTCACCACTCATCTTGCCCACACCCCTCGGATAGCCACGCGGGCCCCGCCCTGCTGTGGTGGGCCACCAGCAGCCAGTTATCTCACCAGCAGACAGGGTGGATCTGGAGGCACCAGACACGGCTTCAGAGGCCACTAGGGTCATTCTGAAGCCCTGCGTTTGGATGGAGGTCTTGTTCCTGTGACCTTTTTCCAGGCAAAAAGTTGAATCCCATGCCAAATACTGTGTTACAGTTATAAGAGGCATGTGCTGTCGTCATAAACACCACGTATACTGCTGCCTAAGGATACCACTTGATGGTGAGGGCTGGGGAAAGACACCCATTGTGAAAAGGTGAAAAATAGCCCTATGAAAAGTCATCGTGGAGAAACCAGCGGTGGTGCCGTATGGCACTGCTGATAATTGCGGGCCCTGGCATCAGCTCCTATCTGCCAGGAGCAGAAAGTTAGGGGTGGGGAGAAGAAGGGACTTCGTGGGGCCCGTATGTGACAGAACACTTCCTCTCCACTGTAAGAATTCTCTCGAAAGGAAATGGAAAACAGTTCCAGGTGGTCAATGGAAGATTCTTCTTGGTTGGAAACCTCTGCTATCTCCTCATCAAGAAGAACTGTGCCTGGGGCTTCCCTGCTGGTGCAGTGGTTAAGACTCCTCCTGCCAATGCAGGGGACACGGGTTCGAGCCCTGGTCCGGGAAGATCCCACGTGCCGCGGAGCAACTAAGCCCGTAAGCCACAACTACTGAGCCTGCGAGCCACAACTACTGAAGCCCGCGTGCCTAGGGCCCGTGCTCCGCAACAAGAGAAGCCACCGCAATGAGAAGCCCACGCACCGCAACAAAGAGTAGCCCCCGCTCGCCGCAACTAGAGAAAAGCCCGCGCGCAGCAACAAAGACCCAACACGGCCAACAAAAAGAAGAACTATGCCTTGAAAATAGGGGTCCAGACTTACCAGGCCACAAAAAACAAAGGCTTCATGCGGGAGAATGACCAGGAGACAGAGGAAAAGTCTCTAGCTCCTTCCAATTATCCAGCCCTGGTTTCCACTTTTCCTTGATGTATTTCTCTTAGACACGGACACTATCCAGGTGCCTACAGTGTAACCTTTTCGTACCTATAAGCACAATTGAAGACTTTTTTCAAACCCAGAATTAACAAAGGACGTGATCTAAATCGATACAGTGATGAAACAGAGGCTTAGAGAATTGATTTGAGGAGCAGAGCTGGATACGGTCTGAAAAAATGTATAGGAGGGAGGAAAAAAAAGAGGGAGTTCTTGGTGAGTCTGGAACATTATTCAGCAAATACTTACAGACCACCTACTATTGTGCTGGGCCAGACACTGGGCTAGGAAGTGGAGAGACAACAGAGGACCAGACCCCAACCCTGCCCAGGAGTTTACAATCTAGTTGTGGGGAGGGCGTACTGGACAAGTAAACAGGCGATTACAATCCAGTGTGTTTATTAGCACATTGAAGAGACAGCCCTGTCTTGAAGGATCAGAAAAGGCTCCCAAAAGTGATGCTGATGTTGAGAATCAAATGACAAATAGAAGTTGGTCTGGAAAATGGACCAAGAGCCTTCCAGGCAGGAACAGCCTGTGCAAAAAGGCCTGAAGGCAAAAGCATCACGGCAGATGGGTGTATGTGGGCGAAACCAATAGACTAACAGCTGCATGACCCAGAGAGATGGGGAGGTAAGTGTCTCAGGGGGAGAAAAGATGGTGAGAAGCGGGAGGAAGCATGCGGTCCAGCCCAGCTCTCCCTCCAGCTGAGTAACCCAGCCTCTTGTACATTTTAGCTGTTGTCACTGAAGGTAGGCTCCCCGCAGGCCGGCAAGCTGCTTCATTCATCCTCTCTGCTTTCTTCCTGAGACCCCAAGAGACAGTGGCCCCCTTTCTGAAATTGGAAAGCTTAGAGGGAGGGCCTTAAGGAAGCTGTCAGAACCAGAGCCCACCGCAGTGTCTCTCGTCCCAGACCTGATAGTTCTGGGGCAGAGAAATTTGAGTCCCAGAAGCTGAAATACATCTTCCTTTCTAGCAGGGTTCTGGACTCATCCCTAATCTGGAGCAGCTTACCGGATGCCCAGCTCAGGTGTCACACCTAAGACACCAGGGGGGAAAAGTTCTTGGGATCACCTGACAAAAAACAGGGAATTTTAGAAATCGCCTGATAAGAAATGTCAAGTAATGCTGACTGGAAATCAGAGCACAGCAGTGCTTTCCACAGCTGCATGCCATGTGGTGACCGTGTTTGAAGACTTTGACTAAATGAGGCTAAAAATAACCAGGAATGTAAAACCCTTCAGGAGTCAGGTCTCTAAATGAGATAGCCCAAGAAATCCACATGGGTATGAGGATGGGGAAGGGGAAGGACAGAGGGGAGGTATGTCTTTGAGCCACTGGATCAGTGGTCAGAGGATTATCACCTGAGAGGTCGAAGAAATAACACTGCTGGAACCCAGGAGCCTGCTGTTCCCCTTTCATATTAATTGGTTCAACGCTGTGGTACCCATTTCACAGATGGTGAAAAACATATGGTGCCACGTGAACTCTTTCAGACTGAGGATTCCTAATCTCAGCTCTAATCCAAGTCCAGTTGACTTCCTACGGAAAACAAGAGTAATGAAATGTAGAAACGTCACCTCCTCCTTGTTTCCATCCTACACCTCGGCCCTGGTAGCGTGGTGAGAACTTGTGCCACTCTGCTAAGAAGCAGCCTTTCATTCAGTTGTGAAACTGAGACTGGGACTTTCTCTGCAGTGGAAGAAAGAGTAAGGTGACATCAGAAGGAAGCATGCTTCACCAAAGACAAAAGCAAAAGGATGCTTTTCATATTGTGGGAAACTCAAAAAGATATACTCATTTAGCCCCAAAGAAAATAGATACGCTTTCCCATGCAGAGAAACCACCAATGGATATTTTTTACTGCATTTTTCTAGTAAGAAAAACGAATTTGTCCCTGGTTGTAGTAGCTCTGTGGTAATCATCATAATAGTAACCACAAATGCTTATTAAGGGTTTATACTCCAGACACTGTTGCGAAAGCTCTTTGCCACGGATCACGATTTTTTGATCTTCACAAAATGTGTGTGAGGGGCGATACTACCGTTATCCCTATTTCGTGATTAAGGAAACTGAGGCCTGGACAGGTTTAGAAACTTGCCCCCCGTCACACTGCCTGTCAGTGGAGAAGTCAGGGTTTGCTCCGACCAGACTCAGGATGCTTTCTTTAGTTCACTGCCTCGGGTTCTATTATTTTGTCGTAAAGACTAAATAGACTGACTTTTAGAATCTTCTCAATTTCCTGTGAAGAGTTTTTCTGTTTTTCATTTGCATTTTGCGCTTTCATTATTGGTGATATTTGGTACTTCTGCCCTTTCCTTTTATAAACTAGATGAATGGACGCTGAGTTGGAAATCTGAGGTCTGGGTGAGAGTTTCACTTCTGTCGCTACCTACCTAAGTGATCTGGCCCAGTTCGCAGCCTCTTTGGGCCTGGTTCCTTCTCTGGAAAATGAAGCTGTAGGATTGTGACGAAGGTCCACTCCTATGCTGAATACCCCCTTTTCTCTTTCCTCCTACCCCTCTTGTCCTCCCATCCCCCCATCTTTCTTCCTTCCTTTTCGTCCTGGCCACTAGCAAGCCCTCAGGCCCTCCGTCCTCTGCGCTTCTGGTCTTCCGTCTTATACATGGCAGGCAGGCAGGCAGGGGACGTGGTGTGAGAGCACACCCTTGTCAAGAAGTTTGGGGACACGGATAGCAAGGGGATGGGCAAGCAGTGTGAGGTAGTGCAGTGGAACGCTGGCCATCCTCAAAAGTGTAGGGTAAATCAGCCTTGGCTTTGGGACCTCTCTGCCTCTGCTCTGGTTTTTCCTTGGTCCCCATCATTAGTGTCCTTGTACTGCCCTTCGGCTTCATATCCCAGAGTCCTCTTTTGTACCAGGTCATCCCATCCTCCTGTCGTGCCTCATCTGAGCATCACGTGGTACTTGTTCTGTATCCCGTTCCCTCAGGACTCTGCTGTCTGTTAAGGAAACGGTATGTCTCATCTTCCTGATGTGTTCACTCAGCATCCCCTCCAAGCATATGCTTTATCTCGTCTTTTTTGGCTGCATTGGGTCTTCGTTGCTGCGCACGGGGATCCTCTAGCTGTGGCGAGCGGGGGCTACTCTCCGTTGCGGAGCGCGGGCTTCTCATTGCGGTGGCTTCTCTTGTTACGGAGTACGGGCCCTAGGCGCGCGGGCTTCAGTAGTTGTGGCACGTGGGCTCAGTAGTTGTGGCGCACGGGCTTAGTTGCTCCGCGGCATGTGGGATCTTCCCGGACCAGGGCTTGAACCTGTGTCTCCTGCATCGGCAGGTGGATTCTTAACCACTGTGCCAGCAGGGGAGTCTTTATCTCATCTTAAGAAACATCTAAAAATTAAGAAGGCCTTCAAGAAATTATGGTGGTTTGGGGCAGAATTCTTTCATTCTGACCACCAATGGAGGACCTCCTTTTGCTCCAAAGGCTTCCTAACCCTGAATCCAGTGCTTTCATGATTAGGAGAGAACACCAGGCCTCCCACGGTGAGATGGGAGTCAGCACGGCAAGTGGGAGGATACCCCAGGAAGAGAATTTATATGCTAACTTTGTCATTTTTAGTTTTTCTTGTAACTACAGAACAGAAAATCATTTGCTCCTGAAGAATATGTGCATTTCATTAGACATGTATATTTGAAATAGTCCGGAGAAACAGTTTACTTAATTCTGGTTGGCCGGTTAGGGTTCCACGGACAAAGAAGCAATCACCAGCCGCGTCCCAGCCAATTAAGGTTTTCCCAGCTCATCTGAAATTATTGGGCATTCATTTCACTGGTATCTATTTAATATTTAATATTCCTCAAAGCACAGGCTACCAAGCAAAGGAGCAACTTACATGAGGCCATGAAAATTCCTCTTCCTTTAACTTCCTCAGAGTTCTTTCCAGTTTGTTGATGACTGTGTGGGAATCCGTGGGCCTTCGTCACACAAAGTCAGCCCCTAAAGGGAGACTGCTCCGCGGCTCACCAGCAGAATACTCCTTTTAGACTGCAGAAACGGCGTGCATCGCCTGAGCCTTCTCATCCCTATTTTAGGTGTGTTTCCAAGGAGTAGGTTGTTTGTCATGGTTTGGGAGAACTTCACCGTCAGGACGCAGTGACACTAGGGGGAGGCACGCCCATCTGTCCCTAAGGGAGAGGTCCAGAGGGAATAAAAAGCCTGCTGGCCAGAATGTTCTAGCTGTTTCCCTGCTTAAAGCAGCCCCTCAAGGTTAGAGCCTCTCTCAAGGCCGAGTTCTAGAATCCTCAGCTTCCAGAAGGGAGGTCTGGTCTCTTCGGTCAGTCCTTTAAAAGACAGTGTGTTATCTGTAGGCCTTGCTGAGCAGAGGGGGCTCATTCCCTGCCCTGTGCTCTCAGCGTCTGAGCCCTGCCATTCCCTGTTTATTCTCCAGCTGCCGGAAGATGAGCTTTGCCAGTCATCTTTGACTATGGTCAGGTCAGATTTCTGGGACGCAAGAGTAATCGCAGTTTGCATTTCTCATTCTTATTCATGGTTTTTCTGTCACTGGCTGTGGCAGGGTCTGGATGAGAAGACTCCTCCCGTACCCTGGGATGCCAGCGTGGCTTCCCAGATGGTCCCCAACTACTTAGGACTCTTGGAGTAGACACAGCGCCTGTCCAGAAAGAGAGGCCCAGTTGTATGGGTCAGGAAAGGGCCCTCCGTTCAGTCGGAGACTGCGCCCTCTCGTTCCTGCGAATCCCACAGCTCGCAGGGCAGTTGGGAGCCAGCCCCCGCCAGCCCACACTGCCCTGTCAGCATGCCTGTTATTCATCAACATCCCTCTTTATTTTCTTACCAAGTATGATGCTCCAGGCCCAGGCGAGATGTGTCATACAGGGGGGACTTCACCTGGTGGGTAAGAAGGCATATGTTCCTGCCCACGCTCTGCTGAGTTTTCAGAAACTTCCCGGACACACCCGTTGGTCTTTGTCTGCCTTCCCGGCGAGGCCTTAAGGCATCGTGCTCCCAGGATGTTTCTGGGCCCCGTCCCTCTTACACTCTGGAGGCTGGTCTCCGGAAGTCCTCTCTGCAGATTTCACTTGTGCGCCGTGGCCAGCCATCGCCCTTGCCTGGGATGTGGCAAGTCCCATCATGGGCTCAGCAGTTGCAGTGATGATTAAGGCCAGTTTCTGCCCTCAGAGTACCGTTTCATGAGCTTTTCCCTGTTTGTGCTAAAATACAGTTTGAGAGAGAATACCGTGGGGTGGGGCTTCAAGTACCCAAAAAAAAAAAAAAAAAAAGGCACACAGATTGATTTTCTTTTTCTGGAGCAGGCATCTGAGCAGGAAAATTGTCACGTGTGGCAAACTGCTGCAGGACGGTTCCCGTGGGCCTTGGTCTTTAGGGTTTCCGCTAATCCTATTTCACATGTCTGCAGGCTAGCCCTTTCTCCTCCCTTTCCTTTTAACTATTTCTGGCTAATTCACAGCCCTGTTTTTTTTTTAATTAAAAAAAAAAGGGAGGAAGGAAGGAAAGAAAGAGAGAAAGAAAGCCTATTTGTCCAGATATTCCGTCTTTTGATGTTTTTGTCTTAAACCAGTCACATACCCTTAGCTAACCCAAATCCATGTCCCCATCCCTTTTAGCAACCCAGTGAGCTCATCGATATGCCGCCAGATGATCTAAGCCCCCAATTATCACCTTCTCTAGAAAGACAAACAAACAAAAACAGCCGGAAGGAGGGAGGGCGGACTGGAAGCGGGTGCACGATAAATGATGCATAAAGCTACAGCCTAAAAGGGGCCTCCGCCGCCCGCCCCCTCGGTGGGCATGCGTGTGTGTGAGCACACATTTTCCACCCGCCGGCCGAAGCACCCCAGCTCCGGGCCGGCGGCGGCGGCGGCGGCGGCAGCATTTTAATGTCAGATGGAATCGCTAATGCCCGCGTTGCCACGGCGACCGCGGGAGCGGCAGAGCTAAAAGCCGCTGCCTGGGCCCGGCGCCGCCTCCCCCGCTGCAGCCCACCCGGGCGGTGCAGATTCGCTTTGTCGTACTCGCTCCCCGCCTCCTCCCTCTCCCTCTTTCCCTCTCTCTTTCCCTTTTCATCCCCCTTCTCCCCCTCTTCCATCCTCCCTCCCCTCCCGGACTCCCTCTCCTTTGTTGCCCCGCCCCCACGCTCCCCGGCACCAGCCCTTCCCGAGCTGCCGCAGGTCCTGGACCCCTGGCCTCCGCTCCGCCGCAGGTGCCGGATCAAGCAGCCCGCTCCCCTCATCCGGAGGCATAGACAGGCCCGGGGCCCGTTTGTTATTCTTGGGGACCTTAATGCCTCACTTGAAACCAGTCTTTTAAAAAGAGGATTAAGAAAACAGGAAGTATTGTTCTTCCCGCACCTGGACGTCTGCCCTAAGGCACATGGTCTGCCTCTCCGCCCCCGGCCCGCCAGTGGTCACCCTGGCGTGAGAGGACCGGCCGAGGCCCCCCGCGGCCGCTCGTTGCCCCCCGCCGCTCCCCAGAGTGACTGGAGGTGACAGTCATGGAAATGCACATGCCTCATCTGGCCTCGGAGAGAACGCAGCAGCTATGGCAGTTCCTCACCTAGATGGGGTTTGCTGCCCCCAGAGCAGAATTACCAGGGCTTCCAGGGCCTGAACTCCTGATTGGGGGGGCGGGGGGCGGGGGGGTGGTGTCCTGTACTGCTGCTATTAGCATCCACCTAAGCTGGTAATGAAGAGCGCCGAGACCATAGTAATGACCCCCAACCCGTAACCCTCGTGTCATCCATCTTTGTCCTGGGGCAGCATAGCAGCTCTAATGGCACTGGCTTAAAATGTCAGATTAGCTCATGGTCTAGCTGATGCCCTCATCTTCGAGGAAAAAAAAAAAAAAAAGCAAAAAGAAAACAGATTTGTGCCACTCTGTTGGAGTGTCGTTGGGTATTTGGTTTAACACTCTGTTCTGGAATGACTTCTTCCATGTTCTGAAGGCTACACCTAGTATTTAAATGATGAAACACTGATTAACAGCCAGCAACCTTGGACCACTCTTACTTACCACGGTCTTGAGTCAGTGGCCCTGCAGTATCATCTTGCTTCCATAACATACCATGGCCCCGTCACTGTCATTCCTACATCTGAAATGAAAGGTACGCCTTTAAGATGGTTAAAGGCTGGGGTTTTCCTTTAGAGTCCCTGCCCCCCAGTGAGTATACGTGTATATGTATGTACGTATTGGCTACATTCACACAGAACAATGCCTGCACGGATGCACACACAGTAAGTGGAACTGCGGTTGCCTCTAGGGAACACTTTCCCCAAGAGTAGATGAGACTAGACTACATCCCCGCACTGATTCCAGAGCATTCTGCACTTTTTACGTTCAGAGCTCTTCCCAGAATTAGGGATAAACAGTGATAAACAGTGATGAGTGTGTAATTCGTGTTTACGTACATCTCCACACCGGACTGTAAGCTTGGTGAGGGCAGGAGCAACACGTGTCTTTTATGCCCCTGTATCTTCAAGGGCCAGCACACATTCAGGACTTAGTATGTATCTGTTGAATAAAGAGATGAGAAGTGGACAAGAAGGAGGGTGCTGACAGAGTGATGGGGCCTGGGGGCTGTCCAGAGGGTGAGCAGGGGTGCCCATTTCCACGGTCCTCTTGTGAGCTTAGGGGGCCCCCAGGGACTCCACCCTTCCTGTACAAAGTACCTCAATAAAGTTGTTCTAAGTAATTCTTGTGTAACTAGGATATGTCTGAAACTCATCAGAATAAAGAGCTTGATGAATCAGTTAAATTGTAAAATAAGGGGATTTTGCCTTTGCCATTTGCCAAGCCAGTTCCTGAGCAGCTGACTGGAGCACTTACCCAAGGCAAGGCAAGGCAGCCCTTCTTTCTGGTCCTTCCCAGGGAAGGTGATGCTTTGGTGCTCTGCGGCAGGGGCTCACAGGAATACTACCCAGGGCTTTAAAACACTAACAGGGGCTTCCCTGGTGGCACAGTAGTTAAGAATCTACCTGCCAATGCAGGGGACACGGGTTCGAGCCCTGGTCCGGGAAGATCCCACTTGCCGCGGGGCAACTGGGCCCGTGAGCCACAACTACTGAGCCTGCGCATCTGGAGCCTGTGCTCCGCAACAAGAGAGGCCGCGACAGTGAGAGGCCCGCGCACCGCGATGAAGAGTGGCCCCCGTTCGCCACAACTAGAGAAAGCCCTCGCACAGAAACGAAGACCCAACACAGCCAAAAATAAATAAATTAAAATAAATTTAAAAAAAAAAAAAAAACAAAAAACGCTAACAAACATCCAAGGGCCCACATGCAGACTGGCTGATCAGAGTCCGTCCAAGTAAGGACTGACCACTGCTTTGCAGATGCTCCTCTGACAATTCTGATGCTCAGTCAAGGTTAACAGTGTTGCTCTGAGGGCTCCCAGAAATGGAGGTTAGGGGAAGCAAGAAACTCACCAAACCCAGAGATTCGACTGCAGCTGTGAAGCTGACGCTGATACACTCTAGGCTGAACAAAGCGATGACTGGCTTCAGCCCACTTCAGGTTGTTTCAGCACTACTCACAGAACCTCTCTTTGCCTTAAAAAGCCTGCAGGGTCCCCTCCTCTGACAGTCGTTTAAAACAAATCAGTAACTGTCTAATCAGGGCACGAACCATTTTTCAGACTTGCCCAGGCAGGAGTGACCTAAATATTACTCAGGGTGTCTGACTTCCAGCCCCAGAGGAAGAGTGTATTTGGTTTGATTGTTTTTATGCTGATGAAGTTGAGCCAGTAATTCAAGGTGCCCATAGGGATGGCTGAATCATTCGATGCTATGAATTAGTTCTTTAGACCGAATGCAGTGGTGCAGAGCTATTATTGAATTACTCACTTTTCAATAGCATCGCTTACGCACTCACTCAATCTAATTTGTTGTGCCATTTTTAATTGATGTGAGCTAAAATGAGCAGAACTTGGAGGGTTTGGTGGGAGTGGCCCAGCCCATTTATAGCAGCCAGGTATGAAGAGCAGATCTCTGGAAAACGTGACTAACCCATTTCCGAGCCAACGGGCGTAGAGGCAGACTGCTCTGCTCTCTCCCCCAGGTAACCCTGCAGGCAGTAAATAGAGCCTGTATTAGAAGCCACGAAAGCTGTAAACACACACAGCAGGGAACTCTGCCCAAATTGCCCAACAAGGTATCAGGTGCAATTGACATTCCACTAGAAGTGTGTCTGCCGCAAGGTGAAGGCAAATTTGGCAAGAAGCCACGTGGGGGCACTTTACGTTGAAATCTCTTAGGAAACTGAGGACAGGGAAATAAAGGTTAGTCTTGGGCCCTTCAATCGAGTTAGTGATTGTGGAGAGAACAGGAACCCTTCAGGTCAAGCAGGAAAAGCACCAGTGTGGCCTGGGCAAACCCACACTGTCTTTCCCAGCCAGCAAGCTCCAGCCTGGATCCAAACAACCCATTTCTGGGAACTTAAAATCAAAACTAAGATAGCAGTCGAATGGTCTCAAGTCCCCTACAGGGCCTTTGATGTGTATCCCAGCAGCAGCAGCATGGTGAATGGTTTCTGTAATGTGGGATTCCCGGGGAAAGTGGGCCTGGAGCACCGCCACTGGTGCCTCTCTCATTATAGGGCCAGAAATAGATGCCGCATCCCAGGAAAGGGGAGGTAAGGCTGCGTGGAATGTTTCATCTGTTGGAATATTGTTCCGCGCCGCCTGACAAGATTACTGAGTTCTCAGTTCTGTAGCAGTGGCATTGAGTAAGAGTCTGAAAATTGATGCATTATGTACTTGCTTAAAATAGCAAATGCAGAAAAGGAAAAGCAGAGCCGCTGAGAAGTGTGCAGAACATATTGATGGAAAGGCCTCTGTTGCCTCTGTCATCACCAGCATGAAAGGGTGTATCGGAGCAGGGGGCGGATTTTTCCATCAAAAGCATTCGTGTGGTAAAGGCTTCTGTACCACAATGAGTCAGGGGTACATTTTTTAGCTACCATAACTGAGTGCAAATCCTTCTGTTCTCAAACAGGTGGTAGAAAGTGAGCAATTTGTTTCTTTTCATCTCAGTGTTCTGGGTTGGTTCATGAGATAGTTGCTTCTATTTTAACCTTGTCGAGTTCCCCCTTAGAACAGAAATCCCCAGTTACTTGCTACCTAATCAGATATTCCGCGCTGTGGATCACAGCTGCCTGGATGGGCAGCAAGGTTTAGTGCGAGTGAGGTGGAAAGTGCATAAAAGGAATGTGTCATCTGCCCCCCGAGAGGAAAGCATCATCTTTTGTCAGCATAGATGGGATTTTAAAATACTCAAGAACAAGTTAAAAGGGCTTTCTGGAATCGACAAGCCTTTTCACCAATATGGCCCTAGGAGGTGGCATGGTTATTGCTTAAGGGGCTATCCATGGTCAAGCGAAGAGGCCTTGAGACACAAGGGCAAGGGTCCCTTCAGCCCCTGTATCAATTGTTTAACCAACATTCTAAACATAAGGACCTCCTTCTTTAAAGCACTTGGCTCCATTAACAGACGTTCAAGGGGCACTTACTCCGAGCCAGGCATCGCCCTAGCCCCTGTGCCTATGTATAGTTTGGACTTTTTTTTTTTTTTTTTTTTTTTTTTGCGGTACGCGGGCCTCTCACTGTTGTGGCCTCTCCCGTTGCGGAGCACCAGGCTCCGGACGCGCAGGCTCAGCGGCCATGGCTCACGGGCCCAGCCGCTCCGCAGCATGTGGGATCTTCCCGGACCGGGGCACGAACCCGCGTCCCCCGCATCGGCAGGCGGACTCCCAACCACTGCGCCACCAGGGAAGCCCTATTTTGTCCTTTAACTCTCACCAAAACCCTTTGGAAAAGCATTACCACTGTTTATTATCCCAGTTCAGGAAACCAAGCTTCAAAGGGTAAGTGATCACCCAGAGCCATACCGCTGGATTCACACCCTAGACTGGCAGATTCCAAAGGCCTCTTCTCTCCACCAGGCCCCATTGTCTCCTGTCTCGATTAAGCAACATTCCTAGAAATACACCCCAGAACCTGGAAGTCCCAGTCCCCGTCTCCTCCCTGCTGCTGCTGCCAGCTGCAGTGTCTGACTCCCGGGTGTGTTATATAGCCAGAGTTCCAAAGGACTGGTTAGTATCCGCGAGAAAGCACTTTTTCCAGGCTCAGCAAGCAGTTGGATGTGCAAACCACCCCTACATGGGAACTTGAACTAACTGTTCAGTAAACCATAATGTGCTGATTGTTGGTGGACAGTGACCAGTTTCCGGTTTCCTACAGGTCACCACAATTCTAGAGAATGTGACCTTTTATTTGCAGAGCAAGAATTAGGCCTTTCTTTTCCTCCCCAGCCCCCCACCTTTATAATTTGCACTATTGCTCCTAGGAATACTGCTTTTAAAGTTTGGACATTTTCAGATAAAAACTGCTGGAAAGAATGGTGGGAAAAGTATCAACAAGTAGACCATTGATGGGCTTCCCCGGTGGTGCAGTGGCTAAGAATCCGCCTGCCAATGCAGGGGACACGGGTTCGAGCCCTGGTCTGGGAAGATCCCACATGCCGCGGAGCAACTAAGCCCGTGTGCCACAACTACTGAGCCTGCGCTCGAGAGCCCGTGAGCCACAACTGCTGAGCCCGCGTGCCACAACTACTGAAGCCCGTGCGCCCTAGAGCCCGTGCTCTGCAACAACAGAAGCCACCGCGATGAGAAGCCCGCGCGCAGCAACGAAGACCCAAGGCAGCCAAAAATAAATAAATAAATAAATTTATATATTATAAAAAAGGCCATTGAGACTTCCCTGGTGGTCTAGTGGTTAAGACTCTGCGCTTCTACTGCAGGGGGCTCAGGTTCAAACCCTGCTCAGGGAACTAAGATCCCACATGCCGTGGGGCGTGGCCAAAAAAAGAAAAAAGAAGAAGACCATTGAATAAAAAGTGAGAAACGTTAAGGAGTTTAGGGTGCATGAGAATGGTACTCGGGCTGCTCACTTGCCATTTTAACACTGAATTGTCAAATTGGAGGCTTATTTGCTTAATATAGCACGGAATCAGGATAATATTGTAAATACTTACTTTATAGCAGAATTTGCTTACAAAATAGGTTTGGGAAACAATTTTGATATATGATCTCCCCGCTGGATCACACAGTCCTTTAAGGGAGGGAGAACAATGAGGTATATGTTCCCCAGTGAGTCCTCATAACATGTAGCGAAACCCTTTGGATCATTTCCAGAGGAAGTGAAACTCAACATTGTCCAAAACCAAACTCACTCTCTGTTTCCTTCTCCATCACCCACGCTGACAACCTAGAGATGTGGAAGACTCTACCTTTTACCATCTACGTTCAGTGGTCACCAAATTCTTGCTCTGAAGCATCTCTCAAACCTGACCTGTGTCTGCCCTGTTAACAACCACAGCCCTTTCTTCCCTGATTTAGTTTCCTACCTGGTCTGTCTGCTTTTAAATGCCCCCATCAGTCTATCCTCCACACCACCTGTTTCCTATCAATTTCATGTATTCGCTCGTTTATTAAATAAGCACCTACTTTATGCCAGACACTCTTAGGCACAGCGATAAGGAGGAGGTCCCATTCCCGTGGAGCTTCCCTTTAGGAAGGGGGTGGGAGCCATAGGAAGACAGACAGTGAACAAGCCAAGGATCAAATAGGTCAGTTTCAGATAGCGGTAAGTGCACGGATAAAAACAAAGTATTATCTCTCTTCTCCACTCAAGGAGCCTTAAGGGAGTCCCCATTGCCTGCAGAGTTAAGCCTAAACTCCTCGCCTGTTATCTACCCCAGCCTCTCTCCCACCACAGTCTCCAGACACAGTTGCATCCTGAACTACAGCCCCACGCTTGCCGTTCCCTGCATGTTCTCTAAATTTCACTTTTAGGCTTCAACAAGGTCATCTCTGTTCGTCCAAGTCCTCTTCACCCTCCAGGGGGCAGTTCGTCACCTCCTGTTCTTGGGATTTGGAGATCTGGGCTGGGGAGGCCCAGGTAGGCTGCAGGGAGGAAGGGCAACTAGAGCTTGAGGGACGTCGCTGGAGGGAGGAGAGATGCCGGCCAAGCCGGGCGAGGCCGCTAGGCTGAGGGTGTGCCTGTTCCCCGGGGATTCAGCACCCTGCCCCGCGGCTCTGGCTTCCTCCACGTGGGTGGGGAGCAGCGTGAGGAAGAGAGATCAGGTCACATTCTGGACCGGGGTGCTGAGAGCCCAGTTTATTCCCATGATGCATCTGCATTTCAAAGCCTCAAGCTCCATGGCCCAAGAGGCTCCACCCAGCAGCAAGCAGGCAGAATCCTTCACTCCCCCCACCCTGTGCTTCCTGAGCGCACCCTGCAGCCCTTTAATGGTGCCAACTTTCACGCCTTACATAGTAGCTATTTGTCAGCAAGTCGGCCTCCCACCCCAGGCTCTGAGCTTCTTGAGAACGGAGGCTGTTTTATTATTTATCTTCTATCCCAGAGCCTTAGACTCAGATATTTGATGTAGGACATGTTTCAAGATAAATGCCGAGGAATTCCTGAGCTCATGGCAAGACTTCTCCTTAGTTCCCAACCCTGTTCAAAAGTGCCATCATTAATCTTATTTAAGCATTCTTTGATGACTCTCTTTTTAGTACATATGTCCCCTGTGTGTGTGTAGCTGCAAACCGCCTGAAATGCCCAGTTCTCGGATGGCAGAGACTGGGGTCCTACAAACTCCCCTGTGCAGTGGGCCACAGCCCCACACACATAGAAGCTCAGATGCTTCTTGATGATGGTGAATAGAACAGGTAGATACAGAATGGTATTCCAACAAACCACTAAAAATCACCTGTTCAAAGGAAGATGTGGATCCTGGTCTGTGTTCAGTCCAGGCTTCTTTAGCACCTTCATTAATGATGTGAATAGAAAATAAACACCAATGTTCACAGACGGAGCTAACTTTGGAGGTACTGTTAACAGAAGTATCAGGATAGGAGGAGCAGAAATGTAAGCAGGAAACAGCCAAGATGGAAAAAAAGAAAAAAAAAAAAAGCTTAACACAGCAAAGAGAAAACAAAAATCTCTCGAACAGATATTTTTTGATAAAATAAAGCCCTAAAGACAATAGAGCAAATCACTGAGATGAGAAGTTGAAGGGAGACAGAGAAAGAAGGGAGAGGTGGGAAGAGAGAGGAGGTCATGGAGGGTGGGATGGATGCAGAGGACCTGAGCTCAGGCTCCAGAGCCGACACCCTCTTGTTGGAGGTGACGGGGCAGCGCCCTGAGGGGACACCACCCCCGCCCGTGATGCCGCTCTGTCCACAGCTGCCATCCCATTTGTTTTGTGGTAGAGGTTTGGTTTGGTGGTGTTTTGTTTTGTTGCTTCTGTTTTCTGTTCTTTCCTCATATCTGAGGGAGCGGTGGGTTTGTTCTTTTAGTTCAGTTTTGAAAGGTTTCATTACCCCCGGCATAAAGCATCAATTTGGACATTTTGGGAGGGACAGAGGAATGCAGCCTGTAAAGAGTCCAGATTCCAAATATATAAAGCCAAGCGGAGCATCCTCACTGCCTTGATCTCTGATGTTGGTGGAAGGGAAACAAATCCAAGGGCCGAGCAGCAGTCACTGGGCCTCTCAGGATGGGCTCAGCCAGGCCACGTCCAGCACACAGAGGCCAGGCCCGGGTCCGCCTTGCCAGGGGAGGGCCCCCGACGCACGAAGAATAGGAACCTTCTGGCTGACAAAACCAGAAGCCAGGAGCCTCCAGAGAGCTACAGGCCTCCTCAGGGACTCCAGCTGGAAAGTCAAGATGCCAGTGTGCCGGGGAATAGTTTTAAAAAGTACCTGAATTCTCCAAGCACCAGGAGAGCACCCCTTCTTTGACAGCCTGGAATCAACCAGGCCTGGAAACACCAATGTAAAATGTCATAAATGCCCAGGAAGCGAACGACAAGTGGTGACAGTGGGGGTCATGGCTGTGGGTCAGGATGCCCCAACCTTAACACCATGACAGCGGATTCCAAATGCTATTTCCTGACTCGTAAGCACCAAGTATTAAACAATTGCACACAGCAGAGGTATTGCCCCACGCTACAGCTAGACACATCCGTCCATCTGAGGTCTAAATGCAGTGGGGCAAAAAAAAAAAATAAACTTAAATAAATAAATAAATGGAAGGGGGCTTCAATGTGTCACTCAAGAAACAGACACCACTTTGCAGCTGTGCAGAACTCCTCGACCTTGCTAAGCTTCCGTGCCCTCATCTATGGCGTGGGCCTGACGACAGTGCCTCGTAAGGTGTCAGCAAGGATTAACTGAGGTGATGCATGTAAAATGTTTAATACGGCGCCCAGTGTGTGGAAAATTCTCCATAAGTGGGAGACGGTGATTGTCAAGCTCCCCTCCCCCAATCCAAGACCCCTTTTACAGCTACACAAGACGCGCTGCTAAGTAGCACCAGCCATAGCCAGCAGACGGCTAAGTGATCATGGGGCATATCTGTTCATATTACTCCGGGTATTACTGAGAAACATGCATGGGACCAGTGTCTACTCATCTCCATTCAACCTCAAAAAAAAAAAAAAAAAAATGACAACACGTTCATTGATGTAATTCCTGGAACTTCTTCAACCTTGCGTGTATGTTTCCAAAAATCCATGAGTCCAAACGTTTGTCATCCTACGAACATTTTTGTTTCCCTGAGAACTTCATTAGCAATGGGGCAGCAGCACCTAATATGTGAGAGTTTGGATTTACAAAGCAGGGTAATGATCCGCTTTGCAGAAGGGTTCTTTGGCTCCCGAAAAGCATCCCTGGAACAGTGAGCATCCCTAGTGCCTCTTCATCTGCCTTAATCACACTCTGTACCTCAACACACCCTTGCACAGAGCACAGTGCCAGGAAGGCACCTGCTCCCCAAAGCCCAGCCCCTGCTCACCGATGGCGCCAACTCACTTCTCAACAACACTGCTTTGAAGATGCTTGACATTGCCCTCAGGTCTTCTGGTTAGTGTCCGATGTCGAAATGAGTCCCAACTGCTTTCTTAATTACGTCTCTAAAAAATTCATTCTTTCTGTGACAGTTATGGAACTCCTGTTCCGTATCAGATGCTGGCCTAGGAGCTCTTGATCAGGGGATGAAAACTGCTCAGAAGCACTTAGTAAGTAGGGAGCTCAGCTAACGATTATATCTATGACTGTTTTAGTGGCAGCGTGCACAGAGGTTATGACTTGGACTCCAGCCCGGGTGCCTGGGTTCAAATCCGGCTCCACTGTGTGACCTTGGCAGGTACTTAGCCTTGTTGGGCTTCACATCCTCTTCTGAAAATGGAACTTACTTCGTGCTGTCATGAGGATCTCATGAGTTGCTACTTGTAAAGCACTTTGCAAAAAAGCATACAAGGACTTCCCTGGTGGTGCAGTGGTTAAGAATCCGCCTGCCAATTCAGGGGACATGGGTTCGAGCCCTGGTCTAGGAAGATTCCCCCAAGCTGCAGAGCAACTAAGCCCGTGTGCCACAGATACTGAGCCTGCGCGCCACAACTACTGAAGCCCGTGTGCTGCAACTACTGAAGGCCACGTGGCCTAGAGCCCGTGCTCCGCAACAAGAGAAGCCACTGCACTGAGTAGCCCGTGCACAGCAACGAAGAGTAGCCCCTGCTCGCCACAACTAGAGAAAGCCGGTGTGCAGCAAGGAAGACCCAATGCAGCCAAAAATAAATAACTAAATAAATTTTTTTTTAAAAAGCATATATAGTACTTATTGTTATTATATTCTCCTTTTATTTGATTTCTATTTGTACTGCATTATAGTCAGAGAACATAGTTTCAGTCAGATGCTAATTCTTAAGTATTTATTGAATCACCTTTTAGGGTCTGTTACCTATTCCAAGTGTACTTCAAAACAACGTGTGTTCTCTAATTGTTGGGCATAGTTGAGCGCACAAGCTTATTAACTGGGTTCAAATCTATGTTATTAATTGGCTTCAGGTCTATGTTCTTTTAATACCTGCAGATCTGTACGTTTTGGGGAGAAGTATATTAAGATGGTTGACTATTTGCAGACATGTCATTATATCTTTGCAGAGCTCACGCCATCTCACACACACGTTATTAACTTTCATTTTCTGGAGGGTATCTTCCTGGTGAACGACTCCTTAATAAAGGAGACAGTTATCTCACGAGTTCTTTTCCCCAGCCAGCTTTCTTGTGATTAACATTTGCCTTATGGATCTTGTTCCGTTCCCTTAACTTTTCTTTGTCATTAGGCTCTAGATGGGTCTCTTGCAAATAGTCTTATAGCTGCATTTCTCAGTTCAATCTGAGATCTCCCTTTTAACAGGGATTCACATCCGTGTCAGTTTGTGTTTTCTCGTCTTCATGTTTCTTTGCTCCTTTTCTTCCCCTTTCCTCCCTTCCATTAAGTGAAGCAGACTTTCTTCTCCCCCCGCCCCCTTCTACTTCTCTGGAACGTGTACGCTGCCGTCTCACGGTCTCATTTACCGTCCATTGCCATCATTCCCCAGCTTGTCTGTGGAGCCTGAAGTTCATCGGCCCCCCTACCCTGCTCCCAGATGAGACAGGGACCTTGAAATGCTTCCCTGGGGTCGCACCCCGTCTCTCATGTTGTTCTTCTCCAAGATGTCGTTCAGCGTTGGTTTAACCCCCCCAAATAGCCATCTTCGTTGGTGCTGCGTTTACAGTGAAAGCTTACTTAGATTGACCTGCACGTTTGCCTGCTTGTCTGCTCCCCGTGCGTCGCCCACACCACTCTTTTCCTCTGGATTCATTGTCTTTCCTGACGGACGACGGGTCCTTCTTCACCTGAGAGCTGAGCTTGCCCGACTTCCCCAGGTTCACCCTTGTTTTGTCTGAGAAAGTCTCCCTGTGGCACTCGCGCTCAGGTGATGGGTTGGGGATGGAATTCTAGGTTGACGGTTATTTTCCTTAAACCCTTTGACGAGTCTGTGTTTTCATTTTCCCCCCTCATATTTGATGAGAAAGCCTGTTATTCCTTTGCAAGCAATGTCTCTTCTCGCTCTGGGTGTTCTTCAGGTTTGCTCTGCCTTTGGTGACCTGCAGCGGATCTGCTTTTCAAGAGGTCAAGAAAGCTTGAGGTTTCCGTTTTTTACTGAAAAACCTTTGTGCGTGTGTATCTCCTCACGCCATGGTTCCGTGCCCTTCTGCCAGGCTGGGAGGCAGACTCCTGGTGGGCTTTCCTAGGCCGGGCAGCCTCATGCTGACCTCAGGCCTGGTGCCCTCGCGGTGGCCTGCACGTCCTGGACTTGGCATCCGCTGGCCTCCCATCCCCTCCTTCCTCCTGACTGCCAGAGTTTACCACCCCCCTTTCCTGCAACCTCCACTGGGGAGTTGTATTCACATCGGAGACACTTGTAAGCGGTCGGGAAAGCTTGTCAGCTCCGATCACAGCACAGCACCATTGCCTGCTCAGAGCTTCGAGAGAACTGGGGACACAGATGAACACCCAGCTCAGCCTGGGGGTGGGGGTGGGAGGCGGGCAGTTCTGGAAAGCTCCAGGGAATGACTGAAGAGGTTTCAGCAGGGGGACGACAGGATCTTTTTCGTGCCTCTGATCACACTGTGTAGGACACGTTTGAAGCAGGGTGCCGGGCGAAGCGAAGACAGAGGAACGGGTTAGGAGGCTACGTTTGGAACCAGGAAAAAGGGGCTGAGGTTCTGGGCAGTGATGGTGGTAGCGGAGAGAGAATGAGAAGGTGAAATGAATAGAACTTGGTACCCTGACCTGGGCAGAGGAGGGATCCAGGCCGATCCAGGCTTTCTGTCTCCGTGATGGGTAGATGGTGCCACCTCTCCCCGGGACAGGCTTGACAGGAGGAGGGAAGCAGTTTGGGGAAAGGGCCAAGAGGATGAGCTCAGTGTTGGACATAGGAAGACTCAGCCGTCTGCGGCACATTCAGGGGATTTGTCGGGTCGGTGGCTGCACATATGTGCTTGGACCTCTTGCTGGGACAGGGGACACTGGGTAATTGTCTGTCATTGAAACCACAGCATGGGTGACACACTGTAGGAGAATGTACAAAATGAAAAGGACTAAAGGTAAAACAATATTTAGGGAGTGAGGAAACAGAAACATACTCCTGCAGGATTCCTGCTGCTTCTTGAGGTCTGACATGGCCCCTTCTGGAAGCCTACACCGGCCACCCACGCTTAGGTGGCCCCTGTGCGTATCTCGGTGTTTGTTAAACTTTGCCCATCCTCTCAGTGTTGACGGGTGCCTTGAGGTCGGGGCCTGCATCCCACCCATTTTGTGTTCACTCTCTCTGGACGAAGCCCACCTCATCGTGGGCGCTCGGTAAATACCCGCCAAGAGAAGGAGAGCGGGTGGGGGAGGGATGGGTGATGGGGGCCCAAGAGAGGAAAGCCCTGGGGGAAGGGGGTCCCTGACTGGAGGGCCAGGAGGGTTGGGGGATGGGCGGGGGTTCCGCCCACTGGGCCAGGAGCCTGCACCGGGGGCCTCGGCGACGAACGTGCTGCCTGCCTAGAACCATACAGTGACTGGAGTTTTATTTTCTAAATAAAAGTGGTGTCACCCCATCCCTCACCAGCTACAAACCCAGAGAGGACTCAGTAGGTTGGGGATGCAACGCGCCCCCCTCTCAGGACTGCTGGCCTCTTAGACTCGCTCTAGAAGTGACTGTGGTCGAAGTGTCCATTCGACCCTGACAAAAACAGAAGTAGCCCTTCCTAAAGCAGGATTTTGAAAGAGCTGCCCTCTGTGATTTGACATGAACAGAGGGACTTCCTTCTGGAAGGAAGCGAAACACACGGGTCACAGCTGCAGACATGGGCGGGCCACTGTCCTCAGGGAGAGCTGGAGACCCTGCCCTTGTGTCCCGGCGGCGTCCAGGTGGAGGGCCACCTGTCCTGATGACGCTGGGGTTTATCGTGAAACACTCACTCCGCGTATCACCCCTGGGAAAAGCATCTGTTTACGACCTGCCTGTGCTTGGTGCAAGGCAAGCTTCCCCACACACACATCCTGTGACCAAACACAGAGAATGCTGCGTTAGTGCCGAAGGCTCTGGAACTGCTGGCCACTCCCCCAGAGGATCCGTGCACCAGGCCGCTGCACTTCACCTCACTCCCATCCCGGTTCCCTTTCAAGTGTTAGAGCTCCAGTAGGAAATGCCACTGGAACGCCATGGAGAAAAGAGGGTGGGCTCAAGTCCCAGGCTGCCAGGGGTAAGAGTCTTCTGCTGACCAGGGGTCTGTACAGGAGGGGACATGTTCTGGGCTGCTTCAGCCCCTGGAGAGACTTGTGATGTCCCACCCTGTGCAGGACCTTTTCAATGCGCGGCTGCACCAGCACGCCCGCGGATCCGGTCTTTCATTGACCCACGGATTTCTCTGATGAGCAGAGGACTGGAGGAAACGGAAGCAAAGTAACTTGATCAAGGCCATTTGCCTGCAATGATAGCTTGGAGCAGATGAAACAAGATGAAAGTCCCCGAATTCCACAGTTTGCTGAGCCATTAAATCCTGTAACAGAAGATGGGGAGGAAAGCCCCTCCCCCTTGCAGCCAGCCAGCCTCCATCGCAGCTGTCACCCGCAGCTATAAAATCTCCTTTCTTTTCTTGAAAAAATAAGGAGGGTGCTCTGGTTTCGTAAAGATTTCCAGTGTGTGAAGCGCCAGCAGGAGATGTCACCGGACCCCCTGGAGTGCCCACTCCCTGTGTGTTGCTCGGGCCCTGCCACTGCTCTGTCTCCAAAATAGGCACAAGAAACCCCTCACTGGCCTTAAAACCATTTTGGTTTGAACTTAAAATGGGGAGAAAAAACATGGTTTGAGGGCAAGTCCTTATTTTTCCTTTAGATCAACCCATTTTAAAAAGATTATTGTGTGGACTTCCCTGGTGGTCCGGTGGTTAAGAATCCGCCTTCCAGTGCAGGGGACGTGGGTTTGATCCCTGGTCAGGGAACTAAGGTCCCACATGCTGCGGGGCAACTACGCCTGCACGCTCTAGAGCCCGCGCACCACAATTAGAGAGAAGCCCTCACGCCGCAATGATAGATCCCACGTGCCGCAACTAAGACCCGACGCAGCCAAAGAAAAAAATTTTTTTTTAATGATTATAAAACACCCATAACTTAAAATTTACCATTAGTCACAGTTAGTACATTCACAGTGTTGTGCAACCGTCACCACCGTCTAGCTCCAGAGTATTTTCATCACCCCAAAAGGAAACACCCTGACTCCTCTGCTTTCTGTCTCTGTGGATTTGCCTATTCTGGACATCTCATACAAGTGGAATTACACACAGTATGTAGCTTTTTGTGTCTGACTTCTTTCACTTAGCATGATGTGTTCAAGGTTCATCCGTGTTGTAGCAGATATCATTACTTCATTCCTTTTTATGGCTGAATAATATTTCACTGGATGGATAGACCACATTTTGTCTGTCCCTTCATCAGTTGATAGATATTTGGGTTATTTCTACCTTTTCTTTTTTTTCTGAAGTATAGTTAATTTACAATGCTGTGTTAGTTTCAAGTGTACAGCAAAGTGATTCGGTTATATATGTTATTACATATTATGTATATTTATTGTATATTATATATATTTATTATGTATCACATATTCTTTTCCAGATTCTTTTCCATTATAGGTTATTACAAGATATTGAGTATAGGTCTCTGGGCTACACAGTAGGTCCTTGTTGGTTACTTATTTTATATATAGTACTCTGTGTATATGTTAATCCCAAACTCCTAATTTATCTGTCCCCCCATTCCTCTATCCCCTTTGGGAACCATAAGTTCGTTTTCTATGTCTGTAAGTCTGTTTCAGTGTTGTAACTAAGTTCATTTATATGATTTTTTTTTAGATTCCACATATAAGTGATATCACGTGATATTTGTCTTTCTCTGTCTGGCTTACATCACTTAGTATGATAACCTCTAGGTCCATCCATGTGCTGCAAATGGCATTATTTCATTCTTTTTATGGCCAAGTAGTACTCCGTCGTATATATGTACCACATCTCCTTTATCCATTCATCAGTCAGTGGGCGTTTGGGTTGCTTCCATGTAAACAGAGCTGCAGTGAACACGGGGGTGCATGTATCTTTTTCAATTATGTTTTTCTCTGGATATATGCCCGGGAGTGGGATGATACTATAAAACTCCTAGAGGAAAACATAGGCAGAACACTCTCTAACATAAATCGTAGGAATATCTTTTTGGATCTGTCTCCTAGAGTAATAGAAATAAAAACAAAAATAAACAAATGGGGTCTAACTAAACTTAAAAGTTTTTGCACAGCAAAGGAAACCATAAACAAAATGAAAGAACCTACAGTATGGGAGAAAATATTTGCAAACGATGCTACCAACAAGGAATTAATCTCCGAAGTATACAGACAGCTCATGGAGCTTAAAAAAAAAGGAAAGAAAGAAACAACCCCATCAAAAGATGGGCAGAAGACCTAAACAGACATTTCTCCGAAGAAGACATACAGGGGCTTCCCTGGCAGTGCAGTGGTTAAGAATCCGCCTGCCAATGCAGGGGACACTGGTTCTAGCCCTGGTCCGGGAAGTTCCCACATGCCGCGGAGCAGCTAAGCCCATGCACCACACTACTGAGCCTGTGCTCTAGAGCCTGCGAGCCACAACTGCTGAGCCCGCGTGCCACAACTACTGAGCCCGCATGCTGTAACTACTGAAGTCCATGGGCCTAGAGCCCATGCTCCGCAACAAGAGAAGCCACTGCAATGAGGAGCCCGCGCACCGCAACGAACTGGGCCCTGCTCACTGCTACTAGAGAAAGCCCACATGCAGCAATGAAGATCCAGTGAAGACAAAAAATAAATAAAATTAAATAATTTTAAAAAGACATACAGATGGCCAAAAGGCACATGAAAAGATGTGCTAATTATTAGAGAAATGCAAATCAAACCTACAATGAGGTATCACCTCACACCAGTCAGAATGGCCATCTTCAAAAGGTCTACAAATAATGAATGGTAGAGAGGGTGTGGAGAAAAAGGAACCCTCCTACACTGTTGTTGGGAATGTAAATTGGTACAGCCACTATGGAGAACAGTATGGAGCTTCCTTTAAAAACTAAAAATAGAGCTACCATATGACCCTGCAATCCCATTCCTGGGCATATATTAGGAGTTTTATAGTATCCGGTCTTACATTTAGGTCTTTAATCCTTTTTTTTTTTTTTTTTTTTTTTTTTTTTTTGCGGTACGCGGGCCTCTCACTGTTGTGGCCTCTCCCACTGCGGAGCACAGGCTCCGGACGCGCAGGCTCAGCGGCCATGGCTCACAGGCCCAGCCGCTCCGCGGCATGTGGGATCTTCCCGGACCGAGGCACGAACCCGTGTCCCCTGCATCGGCAGGCGGACTCTCAACCACTGCGCCACCAGGGAAGCCCCATGGTCTTCAATCCATTTTGAGTTTATTTTTGTATATGTTATTAGAGAATGTTCTAATTTCATTATTCTACATGTAGGCGTCCAGTTTTCCCAGCACCACTTACTGAAGAGACTGTATTTTCTCCATTGTGTATTCTAACCTCCTCTGTCATAGACTAAATTGACCATAAGTGTGTGGGTTTATTTCTGGGCTTTCTATCCTGTTCCATTGATCTATATTTCTTTTTGTGCCGGTACCATACTGTTTTGATTACTGTAGCTTTGTAGTATAGTCTGAAGTCAGGGAGCGTGATTCCTCCAGCTCTGTTCTTCTTTCTCAAGATTGCTTTGGTTATTCAGGGTTTTTTGTGTTTCCATACAAATTAAAAATTTTAAATTCTGTGAACTAGAACAAATGAAAAATGCCATTGGTAATTTGATAGGGATTGCATTGAGTCTGTAGATTGCCTTAGGTAGTACAGTCGTTTTAACAATATTGATTCTTCCAATCCAAGAACACAGTATATCTTTCCATTTGTTTGTGTGGCCTTCAGTTTCTTTCATCAGTGTCTTATAGTTTTCAGAGTACAGGTCTTTTGCCTCCTTAGGTGGGTTTATTCCTAGGTATTTTATTCTTTTTGATGTGATTGTAAATGGGTTTCCTTAATTTCTCTTTCTGATATTTCATTGTTAGTGTATAGAAATGCAACAGATTTCTGTATATTAATTTTGTACCCAGCAACTTCACTGAATTCATTGATGAGCTCTAGTAGTTTTCTGGTAGCATCTTTAGGATTTTCCGTGTTTAGTATCATGTCATCTGCAGTGAGTTTTACTTCTTTTCCAATTTGGGTTCCTATTATTTCTTTTTCTTCTCTAATTGCTGTGGCTAGGACTTCCAAAACTATGTTGAATAAAAGTGGTGAGAGTGGGCATCCTTGTCTTTCTTGTTCCTGATCTTGGAGGAAGTGCTTTCAGCTTTTCACTATTGAGTATGATGTTAGCTGTGAGTTTGTCATATATGGCCTTTTTTGTTTTTTTTTTTTAATTTTTATTGGAGTATGGTTGCTTTACAATGTTGCATTAGCTTCCACTGCACAACAATATCAATCAGCCATACACATCCAGATATTCCCTCCCTTTTGGACTTCCTCCCATTTATATGGCCTTTATTAAGCTGAGGTATGTCCCCTCTATGCCCACTTTCTGAAGAGTTTTTATCATAAATGGGCATTGAATTTTATCAAAAGCTTTTTCTGCATTGTTGTAAATAATGCTGCTATAAACATCCCTGTACAAGTTTTTGTTTGAACACCTGTTTTCACTTCTTTTGGGTATATATCCAGGAGTGGAATTGCTGGGTCGTGTGGTAATTCTGTGTTTGACTTATTGAGAAAGCAAACTCAATCCACGTTGTCTTACTTTGTCGTCTGCTGATGGCAGTGTGGACGGCACCAGCCGGGGGCTGCTTAGCTGCCTAGCTCTTCAGACCAAAAAGCCAGTTGTTCTTCCTGCCCTCAACACATGGAACCACTCACCGCCCTCTCTTCTGTCCAGATCCCACAGCAGCCCCACGGAGACAGGCAGGGAATCAGGTCAGGGCCACTCAGGGCTGCGGTGCTGGGGCTCTGCTTGCTCCAGGCCAGCAAGAGGGCCAGGATGAGGGTCGAAGGACCCCTCACCCAGATCACGGGCTGTGCATCTATCCCCAGGGCAGCCTGGCTCCCGCAGGAATGGAGAAGTGCCCGAGTCACTGCCTCCAATGGGCTCTGCTATTTTTATGTCCAAGTCTGGTTAAAAATAGCCGTCCTAAGCCAAGGTTTTAGCTGCAGCTGACAAGACATTAAGCATCAGATACCTAATGCCCACGGGTCTCTTCCTGTGTTCATTTTCTGTTTCTACAAGATGTTTAACAAGAAAGGGGGCTTCCCTGGTGGCGCAGTGGTTGAGAATCCGCCTGCCAATGCTGGGGACACGGGTTCGAGCCCTGGCCCGGGAGGATCCCACATGCCACAGAGCAACTAAGCCCATGCACCACAACTACTGAGCCTTTGCTCCAGACCCCGTGTGCCACAACTACGGAAGCCCGCATGCCTAAAGCCTGTGCTCCGTAACAAGAGAAGCCACCGCAATGAGAAGCCCGCACACCGCAACGAAGAGTAGCCCCCGCTCGCCGCAACTAGAGGAAGCCAGGGCACAGCAATGAAGACCCAATGCAGCCAAAAATAATTTTTTAAAAAAAGAAAGCAGGTAGGAAACAGCCATGAGGAAAGCCCCTAACAACATCTCCATCCCTGCCCCCCTGGGCGCTCCAACAAAGCCCAGCCCAGTGTTCTGGGCACTCAGAGGCCAAGAGCGCCACTGCCCGCGGGCCCCCTTCCTGCGGAAAGTGAGTCTGAGTGATGGTGCCGCCCAGACCAGCCGGTGCCTGGGCAGTGCCTCCCTGTCCCCTGGGCCAGGCGGGCGGAAGCACAGTTGTGCCGACCTCCCCTGCCGTCAGACCCTTGGCATCCCGTCCAACGCCGAGAGCAACAGCCACCCAGGGAGCCTGGCCCGCCCGCCCCCAGCGCCGCCCTGGGGAAATGAAGGCGTTCAGAGCACAGGGAGCAGGGCCTTCTCCTCTCACCTCCCAGCGCGGAGAGCGCCGATGAGGCACGAGGCGCAGCGCGGGACTGTGCCGGCCGCTGAGTCTCCCAGCTCCTCCATCTGCGGCATCTGAAGTGCGTTCAGTGCCCAGCCAGGCGCCTGAGGACGGGCGCTGCTCCTCCCCAGCAGGTGCGCAGCCACCCCGCGGGCACTGGGCACTCCGGGCCCTCCGACTGCTCAGCAGGTGGGAAGAAGCCCCGCTGGGCCAGCAGGGCCACATGGCTCCTGGGCAGGGGAACGCGCTCCTGCGCCGCACACTGCCAGCCACACAGGTAGAAGCACCGCTGACCCTCCCTCCCACTTCCCGGCCTCCAGGAAGCTGACGTCCAACCGGTTCTAACAGCGGGACCCGCGACAGGCAGGGCCGAGCCGGGACTCACAGAAGACATTTCTCTCATCGTCGTCGTAGTCAGGTACCATGTGCGGGGAAGAGTCTCCACTTACCACTGGACGCAGCGCCCCCAGGGCTCCGTGTTGCCACCAGAGAGAACTGATAAACAGTCATCAGAGCCCCGTGCTGTGACATCCCCCTGCTGACATCTAAAGCCCAGCGACTGGTCCTCAGCCTCAGGCCAGAGGGCGGTGGCCGTGCCGCACTGCGGCTCCCTGCCCTGTACTGCCCCACAAGCAGGTTCTCAGGAGCCCGGCAGCGCCTGAACCTCGGGCCCTGGCTCCCCCAGGGCTTTGGTTCGGGACCGCAGCCCAGCACCATCTCTCCCAGCCTCATCCTCTCTGTGCCCTGGCCTGGAAACACCTGTGAGGCCCAGGGGCTGCCGGGGAGACTCCCCCACCTGGGCCCCCTGCTAACCGCCTGTCTTCTTTTCGGTCCTTCCAGTGAGAAGCGCCACCTTCAAGTCAACGTCACCAACCCTGTGCAATGCAGCCTGCACGGGAAGAAGTGCACCGTCTCCGTGGAGACACGGCTCAACCAGCCGCAGCCCGACTTCACCAAGAACCGCTCGGGCTTCATCCTCAGCGTGCCGGGCAACTGATGCGCAGGGAGGTGGGGCCATCCGAAGCCCGCCCGCTAGGCTCCACGCTGGGAGGGGCCCCCACCTCCCCTGCGGCCCCTCCCCGAGGCCCACCCCCTGCTTTCTGCCTTTGGCCTCCGTCTTCCTCCGTCCCAACTGTCCGCAGACCCCTCAGCAAACCAAAGACCCCATGTCCTGCCCAGCCCCTAGCCACCGCCCCACCCCACCCCCCACCCCCGACTACAGCTCCCCTGCAGTCAGAGAAGGCCGCCCGCTGCCAGGCCAGGTCAGCCTGCCTGACCCCGTGACCAGCAGCTGGCCCTGCAAGGCGAGGGCTTGGGGAGCCCGGATGCAGTTTCTAGCCAAAGCCATGCCCCCGGGTCGGGGGAGGTTTGGGGGAGATGAGCTGGGGAGGTAGCCCTGCTCTCTCCCTGGGCCCAGCTGCCCTCTCCCCAGGGTGATGGCAGCCCCATGCCCTGGCTCAGGGAGCTTCTCAGAGCTCCTCGTGGACCCCCTCCCCACCAGCAGCCAGCCAAGACCACCAGGTGAGCAGGTTCACCTGTAGGGCCAGCCCCTCAGCCCAGGAGCCAAGGGCCGGCAGTCTGTCCTGCCCAGAGCCTGCCCCCAGCCCCGCGGCCACCTCCCCAGAGAGCGCAGCACAGGGGATGCTCCAGGGATCATCTTACTTAACCGCACAGCCTGGGCCGTGGTTGTCCTGCACTTACTTTTGCAGTTTGCTAATCAGATATCATGTCTGCTGTGCCCACACTCGTGTCAGGAACGCTAATTAATAAAATAGAATGGGGGGTGGGGAGCAGGGGAGCAATCCGGGGTTTGGAAGTTGCCCCTCCAAACACCTCTGCCTCACACTCACGTGGAGAACCAGGACTGGGGTGGGAGGGCCTGAGCCCCAGGAACTTGGGGAAGTGGAGCGACAGAAACAGTGCGGGGATCCTGGCACTGCAGGCCAGGCCAGGAGAGCCGCCGCCTTGCCAGTCCCTGCCCGGCAGAGAGCGCGTGTGCTCCAGATGCTTCCGGGACCACCCTCCTCTGAGGCTCAGCCGAGGAGGACGCCACACACCCCCTGGGCAGCCCGGGCCTCCCGGCCTGGAGCCTTAGAAAAAGGAAAGACTCAGGCACCCCGTGTGGTCAGGGGGCTGAGGGTGAGCCCACGCCCCAGGAGGAGCCGAGCAGGACGTCAGAGAGGGACGTGCTGACGTTTTCTCCGCTTTCTGCCAGAGGCTCCCCCTGCCACCCCGACCCCACAAAGCATACCAGGTGCCACCTCCTGTGCCTGCCACGTCCCCCTGGCCGGCTCCCAGGTGGTCCCAGCAGCTTGGTCTCGCGCCTGCCCCACCCCTGCTTCCCAGGGCTCGAGCACATTCTCACCCCGTGCAGTGCACAGCAAAGAGTCCCGCCGGCATCCTGGCCTTGGAAACCCATTCATCCTCCAAGCCTGGTCAGCTGCCCGCACAGGACCCCGTTCAGCAGCGCCCATAGCTTTGCCAATCGCCTTGACACTATCGATCCATCTTAACTGGAACATCACCTCTCCTTTCCACTCGTTTCCCCAAACTTGTTGCTTTACTAGATACATGGAAATGTATGTTTTAGACACACCAAAAAGAACATGCCAAACGAGTGCCGTTCAGAGGCTGGAGAGGACGGGGGCTGGAGTCCTGCCCTCCCACCTTTTGGTGTCGCCTCTGGTCCCTGAGCCCTCAGCCGGAGCACCACCGCCGTCCACAAGCACTTTTTCATGATGTCCTACAGAAAGTCACAGTGTGTGGCAACTGAAGAAAGAATTTCGGGTGTGATCACAGCGCTGAGGGGAAGGCAGGAGGACACAGTGATTGTATGCGATGAAGTGTTTCTCTTGATTTAATTAAATGCAGTTTTATGGTTTGGTGCGTATATTCCTATTTTCCATTAAATTAACTTTATTTCTAAAGCATATTTTGATTTATCATCAAGAGCAATAAAGCATTAAATCTTACGTTTAAAGGTGTTCTGCTTTTTGAATTGAAAACTGTATCTACAGTTGTGAAATTTTGGCTTCTATAAACTGTTATCCCAGAGGATGGAAGGGAGCATTAAACACAAATCAGGTAAAAATGGAGGATAGTTTACGTGGGGCTGTTGATGAAAAGTATTCAATGGTGAGTGAGAAGCTGGGGGGAGGCGGAGCCAGGAGGCAGACAGGCAGTGGAATTAAATCCAAACACTTTCTCCCACCATTTTGAGGCCTGTGCACTAGACTTGAAGCTCATTGCTTTCACGTTTACTGAGATCGAAGCACGTATAAAGGCAAGGCTGGGATCTCCAGGGCTGCAGTTGGAGGAGAGGTCTGGGTGAGCCGTGGCTGGTCAGCCTCTCCCCGAGCCCTCAGGTTGGGGTCGGGGAGCTGCAGACAAGCAAGGCCCTGCGGGGAGATGGGGCATCCCCAGCACCCAAGGGCCCCGCAGCCAGAGGATGCTACCGGGTCCCCGGTTACTGGCGGGACGGAGCCCGCAGTGATGGCTTCTGACTCAGACAAAGGAGGTGCCCTGATCACAAGGCTGACAGCTTCCACGGTGCCACCTGAGCAGGTGCAACGCGTCCCACCCCCAGGCCCAGGGCAGCTCCAGCCAGCGGGGGACAGGGCCAAGGGGGTTGGGGGGGGACCAAGTCCAAAACGCCAGGTCCCAGCAGCTCAGGGTGGTGGCGTGAGTGGGCACAGACCGCTGGCAGTACAACCAGTAGGGGGCCCCACCCTTGCCACAATTAGGGGCTAGGGTGGCTGCTTATCCGGGAGCCCCGGGGTTGGAGTTCTCTCTTTCAGAAACCTGCACAGAGCTAGGCTGGTGGGGTTGAGCCACATGGACCCCTGCTGGCCTGGGAGCCTCTGGGCCGTGGACCACAAGCAGAGCCAGGCCCAGGACACCTGGAGCCGCAGCCTTAGTGCCAAGCCGGCTGCCCTGCAGGACCCGCTGAGCCAGACCTCGCCAGGCCATGCCTGGGTCCGACCCTCTGGCTGGAGGTCCCGGTCACCCAGCTCCGCCAAGCCAAGGGAGCCTTTGGAAAGCAACTCCTGAGAAACCAAAGTTGACTTAACCTGTGCTTCTTTCTTAATCACCTTAACATGAACGCGCTTGTTAAGGCCTCTCCCCTAACCCTCCCTCCTCCCATACTCCCCTCCCCCACAATGCAATCCAATTATGTTTTGAGCGCAGGAATCATTTATAAGAGGGGCCCCCAGCCTGCTCGTGAAGGATGTGCCCACAGAAAAGGTCTATGTAATGGATGGTCAGTGCATTTTATTTACTCAGCACAGTACAAAAATAAATAAAAATAAGGGAAGGGGAATTAAATTACAGCCAAACTGAGCTTCATGACCTTGTCAGATTATAAACCACACATACTTACAAACACGCTACGCATACATACAAAATGAGACAAATATAAATTAATATTAACAACACCCACAGTTTGGTCAAAGAATAGCTACAGAAGAAATTGCACTAAAAAACCAACATACATCGCACGTGTGTAATTAGCAGTTTCAAATATACAGCTATGAATAATTCCGAGTGAAAAAAAATGGCACATTTTCTTTTCATTGCAAGTTTAACAACGGCTGGAACAAAACTAAGTTCTAATAACTGCATGGAAAGAATATATCAACCCTTCAGGTTTACAAGAAAGAGAAAAACCAAATCCTGAACTATTATTCCTGTGACTTGTTCTGTGCACGGGTGTAATTTTCACAGCCATCTGTTCTAAGATTATTTTTCTTAAGACACAAAATGCTCCTGGTTTGCATGCACAATATCACTGTAAAAGCAACAATGAAAGAATAAAGGGTGTTTTTTTTGTAGGTTAGTTTTTTCCTTTTTTTTTTTAATTGTTCTAAAAGTAGTCTTCATAGCAGCATGTCAAATGGGTTCATTGCTTGCACACTCAAGTATATCAGTTCCTCTACACAATACTGATGACCAGTGCAAGGGAGGGAGGAGACCCCACCAGGCTTCACATTGATGGAACTAGAGAGTTCTTTTCTTAGTCCCCAACCACTCCTGAAATTTGCACCGCCTCCGAAACTTAAAAAAATAAATATGGAGAGAAGGAAACGCACAGAACTGGAATCCTGCGGATGCACCTTCCCGCAGTTTCAGGCCCAGCGCAGCCCGCGGAGGAGCGACTACAGACCCGCGCCCCTGCTCTTGAGAGTCGGCACCCGGACCCCCCTCTCGTGTGCCGCCAGGGCCCGCTGCCCCCACGGGCCTCCTACCTCAGGTCACACATGGCAGCAGGATCTGCACAGACGGGCTGGGTGACAACTCCAGCAGAGAAGAGGCGCCGCGGCGAGGTCCGCGCCAGCAGCCGCGGGTTCCTTCCAGCCCCGCGGCAGGTTATCTGGCTGGCGGTCCTGAGAAAGGCTCAGCGTGGGCCGCGGGGCGCAGCTGCGGCCAATGCTCTCCGGCTCGGGCAGGCCCTCTTCCTCGGGAGCACCACGGGCCCGCAGGCTCAGCTCTGGGCCTATTAAATCGGGACCTCAATTTCACAGCTTTTTCTTTTTTCTGTGAATTTCAGTAGTGCTTCTGCTGAAATCGGCAGCCACCTGGAAGCTAATCCTATGTAAAACCGCCCCCTGCCTCCCCCCAGCCTCCCCTTCCAGCACCCCCTGGGGGACTGGGACTGGAAGAGAGAATTCTCTGTAGCATCTTCGCATCAGTCTTTGTTCCCCAAAGCCGAAGGGACAGAGGAAGGCTTGCTCCCTTCTCTTGGTCCTCTCCCAAGCCCCAAGCCACCGATCTGGGAGAATTAGAAAGAAAATTGATTAAGTACACATCATGTGTTTTTACAGCCACCAACCAGGCTAAGGTGGAAACAGCAGCTGCAATTGATCAGCTGTAGAATCAGCAGGCAATCAGGAGTTCTGCTCCCGGCTTGTAATTGTCTCCAAGATCCAGCTGTCCCACTGGCCCTTTCGGAACAAGGCTTCACCTTCAGAAGAAACTGAACTGTTTGGGAACAGCTTTAAATCAACAGGGGTGAGGGCGGGGGTACATCATCACCACATCACCCTGATCCCTGACATCACCCCCCACCGCCCCGCAGCTCTGCAGGACAAATGTCACGTGCACCAGCAAGAGGCCTTAGCCCTTAGGTGGGCACCGGCTCAGTCCCAGGCATGGCAACCCCACCTGCCCAGAAGGCAGGCTGTTGACAATGGGCACCTGAAGCTGTCCTGGCCTTCACCACAGGGTGACTAAGCTGCATGATTCAAATGAAAAATTCACCCAGGAAAGGAGTTGTCCCCAGCTTCACCCCACCCCTTTAGAGCTGGGACCCAAAATGAAAGAACTTAATGAGTCAAACCAGCTTGTTAACCAACACTGCCAACACCGCTGGGAGCAGGGGGAGGGGGGCGAGTTCCACGTCTCCACAAAAGGAAAGCCCTTGTCCCTAAAAAAGAAAAAAGAGCAAACCGGGTCGTGCATGGTCAAACGACAGGACACAATCTTTGCACCAGGCCCGCTTCCCCTCAATTGAAGAGGCTGTCCCAGGGCCACGGGCATCTTGCCTCACAACCCCACATGCGGCTCAGTCAGGGTGGCTGGCTCCAGGAGCCTCTGGGAGAATGGAGGACCCAAAACGGGACCCGGAAAAGGGCCTCCAACCAGGAACTCTGGGCTGGCTGGCTGTGGGGAGCAGAGGGCAGCCTCCCCTGCCTTGGTCCAGCAAGAGCACAGGCGGCAGAGGCAGGTCAGTCCTTTGAATTCCCCAAAGTGAAAGGTCAGGAGCCAGGGTGTCTCTGAATACGTCTTCCGAATTTTGCACAAGGTTCGGGAGTTCAAAAGCATCCAGAGTTCTTGGCAGGGCTGAAGAAAACCCCAAGGAGAGAAGGTGGGAAGGGAGAGGCCCTTCGTGGCTTCGCTAGACACATACTGTACACAAAATCTGATTTAATAATAAATTTTTAAAAATGAATTGAATCCTTGAGCCGTGATGCAGGCTAGCAGGCTCACCGGTCCAGCCCTAGGAGGAGCCGCTTCTTGTCCTCCTGGCCACTCTCGTTCTTCAGGTCGGAGAACACCTGTGTGAAGTAGTGGGGGTCGGCGTTGATCTGCAGCATCTTGGAGCTCATGAGGTTGATGACGGAGAGGCAGCGGTCCCAAAAGGCCTCCTTGCAGCTCTCCACCAGGAAGGGCTTGAGCGGGTAGGAGATCTCATTGCCCATGTAGGAGTAGGAGAGGTACAAGCAGGTCAGCAGGACGGCCTGGAGCTCGTGGTCGGAGCCCACCTCAGAGGAGATGACATCCCGGCAGAGCATGTAAAGGAAGACCACGTTGGCGGGCGTGATGAAGCCCTGGTCCTGCCAGCCCTGCAGAAGCAGCGAGCGGTCCACGCTGCGCAGCCAGAGCACAGGGTCCGTGGGGGACAGGTGCTTCAGGCGGTAGCACCGGCGACAGAGAAACTCACCCAGGCAGCGCAGCAGCTCGCTGGTGGACGCCTGGACGATGACCCGTTTGGGCGTCCCTGCGGAGGTGACGGCAGGATGCGGGGCCTTCTTGACGGAGGAGGAGACCCCGGTCTGGGAGCCCGAGAGCTGGCTGGCAGGGGGTGCGGGCGGCTGCGCCGGTGGGGGCTGGGCGAACGTGGACAGGTTGGCGCACGACAGCGACTTCTTCAGGTTCTCATTGTTGAGGTGCGTGATGTTGTTCTGGTAGCTGCTGTTGGGCTGCACCTTCTTGGAGTTCTTCTTCTTGGCCGACACGGCCACGATCCTCTTCCAAGGCAGCACGGAGATGATAGAGTGCCGCTTCAGGTTCTTGTCCTTGGCGTTCTTGCTGTTCTGCACGGCCGTGTAGTGGCCCACTGTGGCCGCGCCATCCTCAAACAGCGTGGCCTTCCGGTAGCTGGGGGACAGGGACAGCACCGTGCCCATGGTGCCGCTTCGCGCCGGGCGGGTACCTGCGCCCCTGCGCGCCCAGCCTGCCGGCTGGAGGGACGAAACAGCTCACCGAGCCCGAGGCGGCCAGGGGGAGGCCGGGGCGCTCCCGGGGTCGCTTGCCGCCCCTTCGGATCTGTGTGGAAAACAAGATGGTTCTCAGAACCAGGCGGGGCTCGCGTCGCGCTCCTCCGCCTCGGCCTCGGCGGCCCCGCGGACCTGGCCCCGGACCCGCGCCCAGGCCTTCCCCGGCTGGCACGGCCCCGCCCGCGCCCCCGCGCCGCAACCCGGCCGCTCCACTGCGGCACCGGCACCCGCGCCCGCCAGGGTCCGGATGGCAGCGCGGGGGACCGGGAGCCGGCGGAGGTGGCCGGGGACCCCGCCTCGAAACCGCACGCGGCCGCGACCCCGGCCCGGCTCCCCGGAGACAGCGGACGGGCCGAGGCGCAGGCTTACCAAGCAGGTGGCTCCTGCGCTCTGCACCCTCCGCAATGCGCGCCGCGGCTCGACGCCGCGGTCCCGGCGCTTGGCGGGGCTCGGCGGGGCTCGCGCTCGGCGGCGGTGGCGGCGGTGGCGGCGGTGGCGGCGGTGGCGGCGGCGGCGGCTACGGAGCTTCTGTCCAAGGTTCTGCTGGCGCTGCGGCCCCGCCCCCCGCTCGGCCGCCTTCGCCGCCGCCGCGCCCGCGCCCGCCCCGGCGCGCACCTCAGCGGCCTCCCTCTCGGGCGCGCGCGCGGCCCACGCGCAGGCCCGGCCAGGCCTGCTCTCGCCCGGGAGCCGGAGCCGCCGCCGTGCTCAGCACCAGCTGCGCGCGGTGCTGGCAGCGACACGGCCGCGAGCCCCAGCCGCCGCTCTACTCGCCGCGCCCCATCCAGGATCCGGGCTCGGGCGGTGGGTACTCGCGGCACCGCCCCGCCCCGCCCCGCGGGGCCGCCCCCCTCCCACACTGCTCGCCGCCCTCTCGGCGCCGCCCCGCCAGCAACAGCCCGGCCGTGCGAGAGTCGCGGGCGCACCGCGCAGCCGAGCTCGGGCGGGTGGGGAAGCTCCGGGCGGGGCGGGGCCGAGGGCCGACCCCGCCCGCCGCCCCGCCCAGACACGTGCTGCCTTTGTTCCCGCCGCGGCGCCGGCAGCTGCGGCCGCGGGGGCGCTCGCGGCCGCGTCCCCGCCCTGGCCGCCAGAGAAGCCATCCACGGAGTCTAGGACCCCGAGCAGCTTCCTTCCATTTAACCTCCTCGTCCCCGGGGAAGTAAGCTAGGGAGCTCAGGGAGCAAGGTGGGGAGAGGCTAAGCCTTTGCTGAGGCCGCCTGAGTGCCCCAAGCATCCCAAGGGGACTGTCGCATCAGTTTTGAGTACCTTTCCCTCTGGGATCTCTGTTGCCCCATCCCAGGTAAACGCCCACGGCCCAGGTACAGAGCGACTAGCCTTCCCACACCACACCTGGGACAGAGCCCTGAGGCTTCTGGCTCGGTCGCTGCCCCAGAGAAGGGCCAATACTGAGCCCATCACAAATGCGAGACCTCAAAATTTCCACCGGCCCTCTTATCTGTTATAGAACAACTGAAGCAACTGCTTCTCCAACCAGCCTCTGATCGGCTGATTTAAATATTTTTCATGCTAAGCATATATAATTTGAAGATTCGGTGCCCATAAAATTATTAAATTCTGAGTAAAACTCTGGTTCTAATAAGAACTTTTCCTCTCACAAGGAACAAGAATCCAGATCCTTCACAAAGGCTATTCTTCACTATTCTTTGTTTAGTTCTGGAGATTGACTCAGATTTGACCACAAACCTGGGAAACAGGAGACTTAAACAATATCTTAATCCAAATTACCGCCTCTGGACCTGGTGATGAGGAAGTAGCAATCCAGAGAACACCCAATCCCGACTCCCAGGCCACTCCAGCACACAACCTGTGCCAGTTCTGCCTACTGCTCTGAGCAGTAAAGAAATCTGGTATCATTCAAACAATGCTACCATCATCAGAAAGTACTAGAATTTGCTGAAGTACTACCCAGAGACTCCTCTGTCAACAGTGGCAACAAAGCTTTAGGGGCCTTGGTGACCATATAGTGGGAAATGCATTACTCTGTACCCAGAAGGCTACTTCTTGTAGAGTCCTTGAGAAACATCCACAGTAGCTGTCATCTTAACTTAGAAGATAAAGGCAGGCCCTTAGCCCAGTGTGCCCCTCCCTCTGAACATTCCTCAGTGTACGACCCCTACCTGCTCTTCAAATGGAGCTGTCCTCCATAGTAAGGAGCTCTAAGAAGCAACCTCCTCCAGGTCCACTGGCCCAATGACTCTCTTCCTAAGGCAAAGTTGGACCCCAGCCTTTTTTCATCCTGCCCCTAATGGAGGCCCAGCTCCTGAGTTGGCCCATGTCCACACTGCCTTCCCTGTGTTGAGCAGGGGTTAAGTGCTTTCCACTTCCCAAAATATGCTTAGATTTCTAAGCCTGTAATCCACCCCTCAGAACTATCTGGAGCCGCCCTGTACTTACCTGTACCTACAAAATTTCAATACTAACTATTCCAATTCATGGTGGGCAGTACCCAGCTCCACTTCACCCCACCCCATTTCCCAAACCGTGGAAGCTCGCATTGGCCTGGGCCTTTTCCAGCCTGCGTCCTCTCTTGCCTTTGTCCAGCCAGCCCTCCCCTACTACCTTCAAAAAGAGCTCTTGGCAGAACTACTCCAACCTCCTCACACTTGTCAGAGGCAAAGTCATGTGGGCAGCAGAGCATGAATGGGATGGCACTGCCAGCACAGTGGCTTTTGTGACCGAAGAACCCTGGAACCCTGTCCACCTGTGTTGTGCCTGCTCTGCCTGTTTTGAGGCACCACACCACTCCTCTGCTCACTCAACACACCAACAACCCCCCTCCCCCTCCAAGCTCCCGGTACTTCTCCAACTGCAAAGCGAAGAAGGAATAGCTACAATCTGCCACAAATGGCAGATCAAGGACCCAGGAGGCAGACCTGGATGAATGATGCACAGCTGTTTTCCTCCCAGGCTTCACCAGAGAACTGCAGGGAAGCTCTCCAAATCCCACCCCCATCAATCAGCCTCTTTATCCTATAGGCTATCTGTAGCTGCCGGAAAGGCCAGCCTGCGTGTTACATGCACGGCTGGGATGTCCATGGAGAGTTCCCATCCTCTGCATGCCCCTTTCCCACACCACGCTGAGGAAGGGAGGCCAAGGCCCCAGCCAGCCAGCTCTCAGAAAGGGTTCCAAATAAAGCAGGTCTGAGCCCTGAATCCTGAGGAAGTCGTGCTTTGTTCTCTCGGGCATCACAGAGCAGCATCTAGTGGCCTTTCTGGGCAGCACAGGTTACATAACTAGCATGCAGCGGGGCTCCACAGCCAAGGGACGCAGCCGCCGCTCCCAATGCCATCAGGATCTCATTAACACACAAGGAAGCCCAGGCACCGTGAAGCCTGGTGCCAGGAAGGGCCCATAAGTGAGGGAGCCAGGCCCATGCTAGCCCATGGGCCACCCCACCCTCTCAGCTGCACCTAGATGCAGCTTATGGAGGCTTGGGAGGGGAAGCAGTCCCTCGAGGTCTGGAGCAGCGCTGTCCAAAAAAAACCATGAGCCACAAATGCAAGCCCCGTAGATAATTAAATATTTTCTAGCAGCCACATAAAAAAAGTTAAAGAAACAGGTATATCTTAATAGTACATTTAACCCAATAAATGCTCAAAATATTTCAACATATATATAAAAAAGAAGTTGAGCAATTTTTCTTTTTTCACATTCTTCAAAGTCTGGTTTACATTTGCAGGGCATCACAGTTTGAACTAGCCACAATTTCAAGGACTCAACAGCCATATGGGGCTCATGGCCACACACTGGACAGCACGGGTCTGCAGAAGTCAGCAGACCTGCCCAGGGAGATGACGAGAAGGCTCCTGCCCCACTGAGCTCCTGGGACTGCCCTCCCCCCACTGCTCGGGCTCTTGATCCCTTTGGAATATTTTTAAAGTCCTTTATTGAAGCACAACTCTTCCTTAAGTAAAACTATACACAGAGACACAATACTGAAAGAGAGTAGAGAGTGGCTCAGACTGGAGTTGGTGGCTAAAGCCCACCCTCCCTCCCAGTGGCCCCAGAGCCCCACAAGACATGTCACTCCCAGGGTCTGAGGGGTAGTATAAAATCAATCCTTTTGAACAAGATTCCAAAAAACTAAAACTAAGCCACAACTGAATGCCAGGGCTCTCCAGGCACCTGTACTTCCATGACTTCATGTAACACTCCCACCACAATTACCTACCAAGAAAGCGCCATCCTTGTCGTGTAAGTGAGGAAACAGGCTCAGAGGATATTACAACCCAAACCCCATGTCCTCACTGGACCACGATGCCTTGGAAAAACAAAGATAACTGAGCCCCATTTCCCATTTTAGCCCTCACAGACCAACTTTCTCACCCAAAGCCCTCCACTTGCCCCCGGATCAAAAGGTCTCCCATGAAGCAAATGAGACAGTAGAGCTTTGTCCAGTCCTAGAGGGCTACACAGAGCTGTCTGGACTTGGTCAGAAGCCCTCCAGCACTCAAGAAAGGACACTTTTTGAAAAAAAAATTGTTTTTATTGGAACTCATCTGAACATCAGATATACCTGGTGTTGGTTAGCAAGAACCGTTTGTACATTTGATATTGATGGTGCCAAAACCAAAACAGTGACTGGACATGATGGGGAAAGATGTTGAGGACAAAAACCTGATTTTGGAGAGGAAAATAAAAGCCAGTCAGATTCAGTGAGGATGCAAAACCTGGTACAACAAAATCCTTTTACAAAATATAAATTTATTACGAAAACCTGGAAGGATAATCTGACAAAGGGAAAGAAAGATAAAAGGAGGCCAGCAGGAAGGAGGCAGGAGGAGGGGGAGAGGAAAAAAGAAGACAAAGAAGAATGAGAGGAAGAAGAAAATATAGCTGAGCACAACAGAGGTGCAGAAGCTTACCTGCCCAAATGGCATTAAAAGCCTTGCTATGTAATCTCATCATAAAACAAAGCATGCTGGAGTACAGTGCTCTACCTCCCATCCGTTCCATTTCTAAGAGGTAAATAAAGAAAGCTCCCTGGGAGGGGGACATGAGGTTGCTCAAAAACCCAACAACAAAAATTGGGAGGAAAAAAAAAAACAACAACACACCCCACAGTCTCATTTCCGATGTTCACTGTTTAAAAAAGGAATAAATCCATCTGACAGCAGGAGAGAAGCAGGGGGATGGGGAGAGAAGCTGAAGTATTTCAGACAGCCTGGCTCCCCTGGAGGGGGGGAAGGAGGAAGGAAGAGAGACATGGGATGGTCTCCTGGTTGAGAGAAGGGGAAAGAGAGGGAGAGAGAAAAGAGCAGAGGAGAGGGGCAATTAAAACACTGACATCTAATCTAGTTTACTGTGTTAAAAAGAGCCACATGCACAGCAGGCCCCCTGAGGGCCCACACTGCTCCCCGTGTGGCCATGGTGACACTAGCTCCTGGCCATGTCCCCATTCCTTCCCAGGTTGGAGCGGAGCCGTGCAGGTGCTGCTGCGGCGGTGGCGGCGGCGGGACCTTCGGCCAGTCTGCTGGAGCCATTGTTGGGGGGAGGGCGGGGGGATGGGCCACGTGGCACGGGAAAGGACACCGAAACGCCTCATTTCAAATAAAAAGAAAAATAGCAGTCTATACACAGTTGTTTGTTTTGGTTCAGTACAAACAGAATAAAAAGTCGTTGCTTTGATAGTCAGGCGAACACCCAATTCTGAAGAGGAGGCGAGGTGACACCCAGCGGGTGGGTTAGGAGCCCCAGTGGCTGGCGGAGCGCCTGGCTTGGCGGCCCTCTCCCAGGAGGCAGAGAGCACAGCTTTAGGTAGTGTAAGCCTTTTTCCTTTTATTTAGAATAACCTTTTTTTTTCTTTTTTTTCTTTTTTTAAGCAATTTCCCCACTCCCAAGTTGGGCCAGTAAAGATTACATGAAAACTGGCACACCTATCGGCTGGAATACAGATGCACCAAATGAGGATTTAAAAACTTTCTGAGCGAAAAGTAGAACAGAAAGAAAAAATCTCCTAGCATTTTCCCCAAAGGTTTCACTCTCCCGCCACACACACTCTCCAAAGGACCGCTACAGATCCAACTCTGCAAGAGAAGACAGAGCAGTGTCAATCGGGGAAGCCGCAAGGCCACCAGGAGGCTTTCAGTCTCGACAGGCAGAAGACAGCGCTGCCCGGGCCCGGGTCCCGGAGTCAGCACTCACCTATGTCAGTTTCTTGGCTTTGTTGTAGAGGGAATCCACTACTTTACTCATGTTCTGAATTGTTTCCAGAGCAGCTTCGTAAGTTTTATCTACTGGGGGTTCATCAAAAATAATCAAGACACCCTCCCCCTGGTCCAAGATCCCTGCAGAAAACACAAGCAAACCCAGGTAAAAGAAAGGATTAGACACACGAGCATTTGAGAAGCAGCCCACTCCCTAGCTGCCTCACTTTCTCCAGAAAGGAGTAGAAACAGAAGTCATCTTCCTGTTCCATTCGTGCATGTTTATTACACTCTTATCACAGGCATAACAGGGGCAAGGATCCCAGGGAACCACCAGGTGATACAATGGAGCATCTTCTTTCAAGATAAACAAGAGCATGATGCCTCTTCACCATTTCATCACCTCCACCAGCCCCCTCGCCTGTACGACTGTTACTCACCATGAAATTTCTTGTCAAGAATCATCTGTGATAATTTCCTTTCCACGTCGGCCTAAGATCAAAGCACATGATTAAAGGGCCCAGCATCTACTAGTGAGAGATCACACTGACATGAAAGCCTTGTATAAAAGGATCTTATGGCAAATGGTCTGAAAATAAAACAGCAACAATGCATCTGCAGCTCTCAGCCCACGGTCCCCAGTCCCCACTGAGAAGCTTGGGAGCTTTGCAATAAGGCCCAGCGGGTGTAAATGGCAGCCCCTCCACATGCCCCTTTCCCCATCCCTACCCTCAAGACAAGCTCAGGACTCCTTACCTTGGAGAGTTTGATGAGGCTAGATATGTGTTCGATCTAAAAGGAAAGGTAAAAAGACACCAACACTGAAAGTTTTACTTCTGCCTCTAATATCGGGATGAGGGTGGTGCTGTATCTTGAAATCCTGCCGAATGTCTCTACAGGGACAGATTCTCTTTGGCTGTGCTTAGGTCTCTTGTGCTTGGTCCATCTGCCTACCCTGCATCACTACAGACAACAAATACACTCCTGTCCCACACACCCAGAACAGAAAGCATTGACCACATACATGCACAGTGACTACAAAAGCTAGGAGGAGACTGCACTGAAAACAAGCAGGGGCTACTGCACCAGCCTCTACCCCACAGCATCCCTCTCCTTGACTCTCATTCCCTGTCAAGAAAATCCCAAGCTCTTGGGGGTCTCTTGCCCAGCAGGCACACCCTTGGAGGTGAGTTCCTATTCTGAATGGTTGTGGGAAGGGAGGTGGCTACAGTGAGGACGCCTAGCCAGAAACCTTCTGCCACCAGAGAAGAGCTAGAGTCCCCAAGAGGGTTCTTACCTGTACTCGGGAAAAAGGCTCAATGACTCGGATCAGATTCTGCTCCAGCAAGTTATCATACAACTTGGCCAAGTGTGTGCTGATGATGGGGTCATCCCGGAGCTCTGCCCGGTAATCTGTTAGAGCCTGCCAAAAGAGCCGAGATTGGCACAGAAAAGGACTTGAAAGTCACGCTACTCGCAGCTTCCTAAGTAGTGAGCTGGCCCTTGTAACTACATGGTTGACTGTAGTTCTGGAGGATTTGGGAAGATTAAAGAACAGCCATGACTGAAGGCAGAAGAAAATGCAAAGAAGTAAAAGGTGGAGCCTAACCCTAGGCACCATCTTCCTGTCCAAAAGCCTCACACTGACAGCTCAAACCATGTAAGCCCTAAGAGCAGCTCAGCTTGCAAGCTAAATTCACTGCAAAAGCAGTTCTCAATATGTATTCCACAGAACAAATAAGGCCTCCATGGGTGCAGGAGGAGGGGGAATTCTGAGGTTAAATAATAGGAAATGCTGAATTCCACAGCTAGCTCTTGGGGTTTTATAAGGAATATCAGCACAGAAAACAAAGTACCTTTCTAATTTTGTTTAGCCCTAGTGTTTCCCAAATATCTGATCACAGACCCTTTTTTTAATCCCTACTAGAAGTGTTCCATCCAAATTTGGGGATAAAACGATCTAGACTCTTTGTTTATTTGTGTATGTGATTTATTTACCTTTAGTAATGTTCTCACAATATCCCAGCCTCATGTCAGCCGTGCTATAAGGTGTTAAGGTAAGCAAGCAAATCATGCCAAGGAAGGAAATGAAATTGGCAAGAAACCTCAAGGAAGATGATGAACCCTGGGGACAGTCAGAGAGCCACATGGTCTAGTTTCTGTCCATACTATTTTTCTTCCTGGATCTAGGTTTGTTTTTATTAAGTTGGTCATTATACTCAGACTAAGAGAGAGGCTCAGAAAAGTATAAGTCTCACCTGATTGCTTAGACAAGTTTTTCTCCCTTTCCAAACCTTCACAAACATTGAGTGAAAGGGCACAGGAGGCAAGGCCAGCCTAGAACTTCCGTCCTAAGGAAGTGTCTCTCAGCCCAGATGCACACATCAAAACTTCTGTCCACAGAGGAGAAGCAGACCTGGCATTTCTGGAGCTGAAGTAACATCTAAGACCATGCTGCATGGTGCTTGTGTCAGACCCTGACACACATGAGCTGTGTGACCCAGGCCTCCTCTTTAAATTCCAGCTTCCCCAAGCATAAAATACAGGTAACAGGTTTGTTGTGAAAAATCAAATGAAAGGGGACTTCCCTAGTGGTGCAGTGGTTAAGAATCTGCCTGCCAACGCAGGGGACATGGGTTCAATCACTGGTCCATGAAGATCCAACATGCCGCGGAGCAACTAAGCCCACGTGCCACAACTACTGAAGCCCGCACTCCCTAGAGCCTGCGCGCCGCAACTACTGAAGCCCACACACTCTAGGGCCCGCGTGCCGCAACTACTGAGCCCATGTGCTGCAACTACTGAAGCCCACACGCGTAGAGCCCGTGCTCCACAACAAAGAGTGCCCCCCCCACTCACTGCAACTAGAGAAAGCCTGCACACAGCAATGAAGACCCAACGCAGCCAAAAAAAAAAAACTCAAGTGAAAGAAGGATGACAGAACTTTTTGAAACTGAAAGGTACTGTATATAAATGAGGTATGACAATTCAACAAGTTTCATTGTACAGAAGTGCTTAACTACTTCCTGGTTTTGATACTGTACTATAGATAAGATGTAACCACTGGGGAAAACTGGGTGAATGGTACATGGGATCACTCTGTACTATCTTTGCAACTTCTTGTGAAACTATAATCACTTAAAGATTAAAAAAAACTTTTTAAAGTGCTTAAATGCCCCTCCCCTCCACCAGTTCCCTACCAACCCAATACCTTGCTTACCTTTTCAAAATCTGCCAGTGATCTGTTCTTGCTAGCCTGAGCCACACATTTTAATGCTTCTGTCTAAGAATAAAGAGAGAAACAGTGAAAGTGATCTGCACACTCACATCCCAACAAGTCTCATAAGGAACATGCTATGTCCACACAACTTCTGGCTGCAAGGAAGAACCTGCCCCACCACTGCTCTTCTTCAGAGGCCTAGGAAGAAAAGCTAGAGGAATACCACTGTGTGCCAACCAGTTTCCCTTTGAAAGCTGAAGTGACTTAAAGGTACTAGGAAATAGGAAGTTTTCCAAAAAAGAGACTTTGATAAAGCATTCTCCAAAGATGACAAGCTAAAAGGGAAAATGGCCAGAGAAGTGCGATTTCCTCACCCCTCCTCCAAGACTCCCTATCCCTACACCCCACAGAACCCTTCCTGCCCTCAGACTTGATCATACCTTGTGCTTTATAAAAACTCATTCTGCTGGGTTTGGTGCAGGGCACAGACCAAGATTTACTTTCATTAAGCTTGAAGCATCAAAATTCTACGTATCATACTGAATGTTAAAACCCCAGAGTGATGGAGGTATAACCAAGGGTTAAGGGGCAACTTCTAACTTTATAAAACGTTATAAAAGGTACCCGACCAAGCTCTTAAGTCTCTACTCAGCACGAAATCTACAACATTCATCTTCCTGAGTGCCGGACTCCTGCTTGAAAGCTGTCATCAAGGAACAAAGGACCAGAGGGAACTCCTCTTGTACCAGCCTATGTACTTAAACAAGGAAGGTAGTGTCTTATACTGCAGACTTTAAAAATGATGCAAAGCTAATCGTTAGTGTAGTTTGTCTCCAACATTTGTCCTATAGACAGAAAAATGTCATAATGAGAATAGCATGAAACTTAAAGCCAGATAACCCAAGTTCAAAGTCTCACTTCACCATTACTAGTTACCTGGCCTTGTTCTGGACACTTGACCTCTCTTAGCCCACCTCCTCAACTCTAATTCTAGATATGATAGTGAGTCTTTCACTACAGAAATAACCAATATTCTTTTGGTCAAAACTAGGAGCTGATCTGAAACTTCTTCTGATGAAAAGCCAATTAGGGCCACTTGTATAGAAGGAAGAAATCATCTGTTGTGGACATTCTGCCAAAGATACAGTGAGATAGCCAACGTGTCTGCTGTTTAGAGACAACTGCACTTAAAACCTAGAAAGACTACTTTTACTTTACCAGTGATAATCAAGTGAAGTACAAAGTGATGATGCAGACATCTGAGACATCATCTTTACACAGGTCACACTCTTACCTACTCAGGCATAAAAGTCATCACAAATAGGGCTACCGACCATCAAAGGCCTCTTCTTGACCACACCCAAACTCAGGACAAGAGTGGGAAGGTACTGATAAGAGAAGCACTTGAGTCATCAAAACCTAGTTTCTGCACCAAGCAATCTGACCTCTCTAAAGCACATGCGCATCAGACCTTACCCGGCTCCACACTCTTGGAGAATCCAAGATTTCTTATTCCGCACATGAAATTTTCAAGCCAAGATCATGGTAGATATACTTTCCAGTCGAAGCTAAATGCAACCTAACTCACTGTAAATGCTCCAGTTCAATTCTGAGTTCTGTTAAGTCCCTCAAACCACCCAATACCCACAAGAGCACCAAACACTGACTTTTCAGGCCAAGAATTAAAGTACAGGAAATATACCGAACGTGCTTAATGAAAAGAGGGGGGAAGAAAGAATGAAGAGCGGAATGGAGACCTGAAGAGCACGGTCTCACTGAACACCATGTCTAATAACACGCTGCCTCAGAGTGAGCAGAGATCAGAACTGCAGTCAAGGCATCCCCTACCTGCCTCCCCGCATACCGAAGTGCAAGCTTCCCGCTCACCAAGGCCTGGACATCTTCTGGGCTAAAAAAAAAATACATACTCGGTCAACTGCTCCAGGATGTTATGCTTCTAAGCATATGTTCAGGCAAATATCTTTTCCTCTGAAAAGACTCTGCCCACAGAGGTAATAAGCCCCCACCCCTAAACCCATAGGCCTCTCACACCATAGACGCTAGGCTTTCTCCACTCTGGGCTCAGTGCTGAAAAGCAAGAAAACTCAACGTTAAAAAGAAAGCCACACTGGGAATTCCCTGGCGGTCCAGTGGTTAGGACTTGGCGCTTTCACTGCCGTGGCCCCGGCTTCAATCCCTGGTCTGGTCAGGGAACTAATATCCCGCAAGCTGCACGACATAGCCAAAAAAAAAAAAAAAAAAAAAAAAAAAGAAAGAAAGAAAGAAAGAAAGAAAAAGAAAGCCACACTGAACCTACCAGAAGTAATAGACCCAACAGGCAAAATGATACATATAAGTCAAATCCCAGTATAACAGATCTTTCAAAACACAAGCCCTGTTTAATCCCAAGATCCAAAAAGAATCCCAGTCAGTATCTCATTTATTCCCAAAAAAGAATGTGGAATAATTCTGTAAATCTTTAGAAAAAGATCTAGCTGTCATACTTGCCGTTGTCGCCTTTTTCAAACCTCCCCCTAACCTCTCCTTTAACCACTCCCATTCTGGGTGGCCCACTGGCTGGTGCTGGTCTGTAAGCCATTTCCTGGCCCTCTGTCCTGTGCTCAACAACTCTTCTGGACAGAACTGTAGGATGAGGAGAACACACTCAGAGGGGCTGGGAAAGAGATTTCTGAAATCTGTCTCCCCAGTTCTGAAAGACTAGCAAGGAAAAGTGCTCTGGATTACCTTCGATCCTCCCATTCCACCTCAATCAGCCCCATGAGGTGGCAGCCGCTGCTTCTGTAACTGGCCAAAGTCCCTGCCCAAGCCATCTCTGCCATGGCAGAAAATCTTAGATGAAGGACCTGAGTTCTCATATCCCAAAGTTAATGTGCACCTACGTGTTGAGCATGATTTTGCACAGCAACATGTACTTCAGAGATGTGATGGCCTTGGGGCTATCGATGGAGTCATAACCCTCAAATGCCTCATAGAAATATGAGTATGCAGTTTTCCAATCCTTCTCCTCTGCTGCATGGATAATACCTGGGCATTGAAAAGAAAAGAGTAAGAACCATATGAAATAACAGAACCATAAAATGTCACAGCTGGGAAGGGCCTCAAAAATCTATCCCAACCTCATCTACTTACTGATGAGGTCAGGAAAGAATAAAGGACCTGCCCAAAGTCACTGCCATCTAGTGGCAAAGCTGGGATTAGAACCCAGGTCTTTGGCCTCCCAGTTCAAGTCACCTTTCCAATATTAATTCCAAAGGAGTTAGAGACCCAACAAAAGGGGATCCTAAAAACCGCATATGGTAACATCTTTTCGCACCACCACATCAGTCCTGCTATCCACTGGAACCACTAGAAAAGGCCACGTTTACCCTCCATGACATTACCTTCACGGGTCAGAAAACTGACACAAACATCCCTCCCTGGTCTGCCCAAATTACTAGTTTTAATAACATCAACCATTTAAGATAGCTTTTCTAAACTTGACACTTTTATAAGTAAGCAGCTTTCATGTGAGAGAAAAAGAAAATCCAACCTCTTACAGTCTCATTTCAGATACTGGTCATTTATAGATAGATGCGATCAGTAAATGGATTTCATGTAATGCCAAATCCATGAACTTAATTGTACACAGTTAAGCAGTATTACGCTACACTTCATCTAACCAGTTCTCTACTGTTTAGAAGTTGGGTTGCTCCCAATGAGCCTAACTTTGACTGAACCTGCTATTACTTCCAACCTATGCTATCACGTGGGATGACATGAAAATCAGTTCTTCCTAGCTTGGAAGGCAACTAAGCCCTAAGATTCTGTGTATCAGTTCTAACCCTGCCTCAGCCACGTCCATTTGTTTACCACAGGGCTTCCCAACTTTTCCACATCAAGGTACACGAATAAAGTATTCAGCACACTGGAGTAAAAGGATGAACCTGCTTACACATGACCCCAGGGGATCACTGTTTCAGACCACCCGTCACATACCTGTATGCCTGGCATGCCAGTTGGGAACTTATGAATTAATAACCACTACTGAGTGATATGTGCCAAACCTACCCAAAAAGCCTCCTGTTTAGAGGCTGAAGGATTCAGGTCCTTCTACTACTGTTCTTAACTACAGAGGCCTGGAGAAAACCCACCCTCCTCTGTAGCCAAGGAGACCTCCCTCAAAAATACCCAACAGACTACTAGCACTGCCAAATTAAATGAGACAAATGCCCATTTTCCCATTCTTCCCAGTCCAGAGCTAGAATAGACCAGACAAAAAATAAGACTGATTAAATAAAGAAAAAAGTAAAGAAGAACTGGTATACTGCTTTCCAAAACACATTAGCAAATAGAGACCACATTAGGACTACAAGCATCACAGCTGGCATAGGACATTTATTATTTAAAGAAACAAAACACTAGACTGTTACTCATTCAACACAAATATTAACAAGGGCCTACCATGTGCCAAGCACTGATATAACTACTATAGAGAAAATAAATATGAATTAAGGCCCTGAAGGAGCTCACAGTCTCACAGTGGTCATCAAAACAGAAACAAGGAGATTAGTACCGTAACATGTACCAAAGAATATACCTTTCATAGGGAGGTCCAAAGTAAAGAAGGCACTGAAGAGGGTTTATAAGGCAGACATGTGAGCTTGATCTGGAAGGATGCATAGGAGTTTGCCAAGGGGAGAAGATGGAAAGGGGAATTCCAAGCACAGAAGACAAAATATATAAAGGCACAGGAGCAGCAACACATGAAGTCATTTGGTGACTAGGACTGAAAACCAGAGATAACCATGAAAAGGATGTCTTCCTTCTCAATGCACTGTTAAAGTAAAATAGCCTGGGGATAACGGAGAACCACTGGAGTTACATGATCAGATCTGTGTTTCAAAAAAATGACTTTAGGACTAGTAAGCAAGATGGATTGAGAAAAGTGACTAGGAACAGTTAGATCAGTAAAAGACTACTCCAGTGGTCCGGTGGCATTAATTAGAGCAGTGATTGTAGAAATGGAAAGGAAAGGGCAGATTTGGAGACAGACTCAACCTGATACATCAGAAGAAAGAGTGACTGAGGATAATTAGTCAAGGGAGGAGAACCAAGAAGACAATGCTGTCAAAGAAGCATGGAGTGCTCAACAGTGTCAACCCCCCCCAAATCTGACAGAGGATAGAGGGGAGTTACTGTCTTGCAAGGAGTCAACAGAGACACCAAAGTAATGACATTCTTTCAACTTTTCCAAGAAGCTTGACAGAAAAGGAGAAGACAGCAATTTAGAAAGGACAAAAGGCTGTGCTTTTTCAGCTGGGGCCGTTCAAACTCTGAGAGGAAGGCCGGGGGGCCGGGCGTGGCGGCAGCAGTGGGCGCTTCAGCAGTGCGCTCAGCCAGGCCCCCTCCTGCTCCCCTGCCCCTCTTGTTCACGTCCCCCCAGCAAGGAGGTCGGCACCAATGGCGGTGCCTCGGAGGCCGGCAAGGAGAGGGAGGCCGTGGGCAAGACGAGGTGCCTGGGCTTGCTGGCCACCGCCTGGCTCACCTTCTACAACATCACCATGAACGCGAGGTGGCTGGTACTGCCTATTGCCACGGTACGTTTTTATATGGAAAAAGGAACACACAAAGGTTTATATAAAAGTATTCAGAAGACACTTAAATTTTTCCAGACATTTGTCTTGCTTGAGATAGTCCACTGTTTAATTGGAATTGTACCTACTTCTGTGCTTGTGGCTGGGGTCCAAGGGAGTTCAAGAATCTTTATGGTGTGGCTCGTTACTCACAGTATAAAACCAATATAATTTTTTTATCATCTTATATCCTGTCGGAGTTGCTGGTAAACTTCATACAATACGCGACATACGATATACACTGCCTTACCACATGTGAAGAAAACAGGAACGTTCTCAATAAGACTTCCCAATAAATACAATGTCTCTTTTGACTACTGTCATTTTCTTCTTATAACCATGGCCTCGTGTATACCATTGTTTCCACAACTCTACTTTCATACGTTACATCAGAGAAGACAGGTGCTTCATGGAGAGGTGACTGTCGAAAAGGATGATTAAATGATCCCTACAACAAGGTGCTTTTTCCAGAATAACCAGGATTACTGGAGTCCAAGTTTTAATAACAAGAATAAACAGCTTGATGAGAAAAAAAAAAGAGAGGAAGATCCAAGTGGAGACGAAAAACTAGACTTAGAATTGAAAAAACTAAAGACTTAAAAAGGACAGGTAGAGGCTTCCCTGGTGGCGCACTGGTTGAGAGTCCACCTGCCAATGCAGGGGACACGGGTTCGTGCCCCAGTCCGGGAAGATCCCACATGCCGCAGAGCGGCTGGGCCCGTGAGCCATGGCCGCTGAGCCTGCGCTCCGCAACAGGAGAGGCCACAACAGTGAGAGGCCCGCGTACCGCAAAAAAAAAAAAAAAAAAAAAGGACAGGTAGAAGGATCATGCTTGATAATGGGTAAAAATGAACAATGATACAAATTCTGGGGAGGAAAGAGAAATAAAGAAGGTTCACATAAAAATGGCCTCTATTTGCTCTGAGAAATAAGATGCAAGTTCATCTCTTGACCATAAAGAAATAACATAATGAAGAGTAGTGGCTTAAACAAAGTGCCGGTATTTGGTCAAAGCAAGGTACTGTGTGATAAGAGCTTACATTCATCATCTCATTTAATCCTCACTCCCATCCTATGAGGAGGTACAATTATTTATCACCATTTTTCAGATGAGCTAAAGAAAAATTTAAGTAACTTGCCCAGTCACACAGCTAGAAATTTGCAGAACCAAAATTTCAACCTAGAAAAGTTGTTTTCTAGACTTTTTTCTAGAGCTTCTGCTTTTAACCTGAATCAACAAAACATGCCATTTGATACTTACAATACCTGAGAGGCAAGTACGGTAGCTATTATCTCCCTCTTACAGTTTTACATGGAAACAAAGATTGCGAAGAGGTAATACCAGGTAACGCTAGTTAGTCCTCTGACTCCAATAATGCTCCTTCAATAATGGTAAGTTATAACTAATAAAAGCTGCTGACTACAAGAAAAAGTATTCTATTGCCAATCCATGGCCTCCTAGCCCCAAAATTCACACACTCCATCAGAAAGCAACCCACTACACTCCACTGAAATGGGGCGGGGGGGTGTCTTTCCTCAGCCTAGATCTGAGGCCCTTTAGAAAAGTCCAACATGCTTTACAAAGGTCTCCAAGTGACAAGAGACTTGGGTTAGTCCAATTCTGGAGAGAAGTGCTACCATTCTGAGTAAGTGACTAAGATGGAAGATAAGGGAGAGCTTTTTAACCTAAGTGAGCCTCTCTAGGGTGCTGACTCTAACAGTTTGCCTGGTCGACCACAGATTAAGCGTGTTCTTAGTATATTTTAGGCAGTTATCAGCAAGAGAAGAGGAGGGGGCAGCTAGTGAGAGAGGCAACCTTCCACTGGTTTCTCTGAGGAAGCTTGAGCCAAAACAGCCAATTTTATTCTCCAGCCCCAACCCCCCAGTCCTTTCACCTGTGAGGTAAGATGAGCTTTAAGAAAACATGGGGTGTTACCTGACTGCATATCCAAGGTGGCCTGCAATTTAGGGGGGCAGTAAATGGCATTTGCTGTGGTTCGAGCAGAGGTTAAGGCAGCTCGGGCTTTTGGCAGGTTGCTCAGGGCATGGTATGTTTTGCTTTCTAATAGCTGTACTTCCACCAAAAGGGCTTTGTCATCCATCTTTTTCAACTCCCGCAGCAACTGAGAACCTGGAGAAAGAAAAAACATATACCCCCTTTGTTAGTCATAATCTTAATATTTTAAAATTGTAATATTTCCCTCTCACCCTCATAAGAACACTCAGGATAAAGAAACCTGCCTGAACTCAAAAAGAGGTTATTTGCAAGATTTAAATTTTCTGCTAATGTGCTATCTTCCAAAGAGAAACACAGATCTCTTTGAAGCCTTTCTGCTAACAAAGGACATTACAGCTGAGAATCATATAAGTTTACTCCTAAGATTTGAATACAGTGGGAATCCCCACCCAGAAAATGCTGAAATTACTTATCCAGTTCAGAGAGACACTTGATCTCACTCTCTTCCTGTCCAATAATCACAAGACTACATAAGAAACACCAGGCACTAGGGTTGGTGGGGGAAGGAAAAAGCTTTGGATATACTAACATTCTCCAAATAGACCTTCTTCCCCCCTGCTCAACATCACTAGTTTAGTCATTAGGGAAATGTAACTCAAAACCAAAATGAGATACTACTTCACACCCACTAAGATGGCTAAAATTAAAAAGACAGACAATATTAGGAAATGTTGGTGAGGATCTGGAGAAACTGGAACTCTCCTCATACATTGCTGGTGAGAATGTAAAATGGTGTAGCCACTTTGGAAAACAGTTTGGCAGCTCCTCAAAAGCTAAACAGAGTTACCATATGACCCAGCAATTCTACTTCTGGGTATATTATACCCAAAAGAAAAACATGTCCACATAAAACCTGTTCACAGCAGTATTCATAATAGCCAAAAAGTGGAAACAATCTAAATGTCCATCAACTGATGAATGAATAAAATCTTGTACAGCTATACAACGGAATATTATTCATCAATAAAAGCACTGCTATATGCTACAACACAGATGAACCTTGAAAACATTACGCTAAGGGAAAAAGCCAATCAAAAAGACCACATACTGTATGATTCCATTTATGTGAAATGTCCAGAATAGGCAAATCTAAAGAGGCAAAAAGTAGTTAGTGATTGCCTGGGAAGGTGGGCAGGCAGAGATGATGGATGGGGAATTAATGGGAAGAGACAACTAATGGGTACAAGGTTGCGTTCTGGGGGGATGAAAATGTTTGAAATCAGACAGTGGTGACAGTGGCACAACTCTGTGAATATACTAAAAATCGCTGATTGTACACTTTTAAAGGGTGAATTTTATGGTCTGTGAATTATATCTCAATAAACCTGTTATTTTTTGTAATGCTACTAGTTGTTTGAACCACATGAGATTTCCATTTTTGCAGGATAAGAATTGAATATTGGCAACTTTTTCAACTTAATAGATCACGAAAGCCGTGTTCTTCCATCTGGGGAAAACAGTCCAGATGCATCCATTAATTTAAAAAAAAAAACAGCAGGCAAAGATTTCACAGTGTTTAAAAGCCAAAAGGAAAAGCCTTTAGTTGGCCCACTTCAGGTTTCCTATGTATTTGCACCCAGTTAATTTCTTGATATTTAAAATAGATTTTAAGAATTATAAACAGATACAGTAGATGTGATAGTAAATATGAGCAATTTGACTCTTTTGTTCTCTAAAGTTGACAGTTAGTTTCTTAGAACTTCTAAATGGCATTTTTCCATGACAGATTCAGTAAATGTAAGCCACACTAAATCCTTCTTAGAAGTAGGCAGAATATAAATTATTAATATGTAACTAATAAGAGTAGCCAGGTTTGGAATACATTCATTTAGCCAGCTACAGACGCCTTACTAGCTTCCACCAGCTTACTTACCCAAGTGCAATGCTTCCTGGTACCTCTTGGTATCAAAGTACAAAGACACCAGTCTTGCCTAGGAAAGAGAAAAGGCATTGACTGACGGAAAGGGGAGGAAAAAAGCCAAAGAAAGAAATCAAAGATTGACAGTCACAGAACTGTTACTGTCGAATATTCAAGTCCTGATGAAAGCATCAAATTCAACCTAAAAAATCATCTAGCCCATGATATTATCTCCTATTATAGCCAGTGACTGACTAAACCACGTTGCTGCTTACTTTTCTGAGCCAAGCAGCAGGTCTGTCTCAAAACTTCAACCAGAGCAATTCTCATGAGTGGGACACTGCTACCAATAATTTCAGGTGCCTGGATAATACAAAGTTGCTGAAAATACTTTTGATCACGATGGTATTACTTATATGCACAGTCCTTCAAATGCCTAGAGATCTGAAATCAGTACTAATGTAGGCACATACCTCCAAAGCTTGGCGTAAGAAAGTTCTCTTCTCTGATTTGGCCCATTCGATGCACTCTAAACACAACTCGACCTGCAACAGGGAGAGACAGTACGTGCAACATTATGTCTTCATGTTCTTCCCACAAGCCTTGCTCTGGAGAACAGCTTTCATCTCCTCCTTACATACCCATGTTTACTGTCTCAGTGGCATGTCTTGATCCCCAGTATCTCAATATGTAATGATTATAGCATAATGGAAAATCAACTTGGCTTTTTACACGCAAAGGATCTTTGTGCTTAGATTGTGTTCCCCTGGAAAACAGCTTCATCTTCAAGATTCCTCTTCTACTGTCCCAGGAGGGACCCAGGCTACATACATAGTGCTGGAATGTAGATTTCTATAATGGCTGAGAAATATTTAAAGCAGAAATTTCTCCCTGAATAGTAATAGTAATGTGTTCATGTGACTATATTGGTCATAAAGGGGAGAAATTCTCAGCCTAGGCACAAGTGTCTAACTCCTAACAGTTGCTTGTAAGACTCAAAAGGCCCAGCTGGCTTTTCCCTTCCAGATTCTAAGAAGTGCAACCAACAATTCTCATCACAATACAGCAAACTTAGCTTGTACTAAAGGAAGTAAAAAGAAATGAGAATTAGCCTAACACTTTAAGGGGCTTTTAAGCTTTCTTTAAAGGCACTTTGAACCCCAGTTCTATATGCTACCCAAGCAGTAAGGTACCATGCAAAGTAACTAACGTAAAGTAGTGTTCTATGCTAGATAGTCTACATGCCATAGGTACCCTTGCCATAGTAGCTCTGACAAGTACATATTAAGAGCTTCAGATCTTGTATCACTTCTGTTACTGCGAGTTAAGATTCATAATCAGAGCATAAAAAGAAACTGAGCTTTCCAGAGAACTAAGTGCTAAAAGAACAGGTTTTTATGTAAATCCCAATTTCTCTTAAGAGATGTTACAAGGAGGGAAAAGTAAAGGGACATAATCCAAATTGACAGGCCTGCCTTTAGATAAATGGATGACATTACATGGTATTTGGAGGATTCACCAGTAAGTCAATGAAATCTTTATAACTCACTAGAGCCCCCTAGTGGCTACTTAATCCCCAACTCTAAACTCAACTGCCCTCATACAGTAAATTCTACAAAACCTAAAATAAAAGCAAGCCAATCACAATTTCACAGTTTTGAGTTTTGTTCTAAAAAGCCAAACTCAAAGTAATATCTCTGTACATGACACGAATGGAACTGCAAATATTTTGCTGAACATTTTTAGCAACAAGAATAAAAATCTTCAGTCCTACGTGTCTTCGGGGGCTAAGAAATGCTTACCATCAGTTTTACTCAGCAAGCTTTTTCAAACAATGCAGAAATGAACGCCTAGGCTCCTGATCCAGTAGTCTGGAATAAAAGGTTGGCCACTCTGATGTATATCCCTAATTAAGAAACACTGAGTTCTACTCTAGCATCTCAACCTGTCCTCATTTCCCTGACAGTCCAGATGTTAAGTGACTCACCCAAGGTCATTTATTCAGCTGTTGGGACCACAACTTGACCCTACCTCAACCCAGCCTTAATAAACTCAGGTCAATACAGACATTTCTCCTACAGCGGGGAATTTGTACAACATGAACTGCCTATCTGTTATCAATTACAGGGTACATGCTTTGCAATATCTGGGACTATAATTGGTGAAACCAGTGCTTTAGTTTTAAGAAAAAATTTTAAAGGCCACTGCCCTTGCTACATAGCTTGAGAGGTTTTGTCCTTTGTTAATGCTAATGATGACTGATAAAGGGGATAAGAATACACAAGAAGCCCATGCTTCTGGAGGAAGCCCTACTTGAGTACAAAAGCTTGACATGGTCAAGATTAGGTATTTTTTAAGCTTTAAATAAATACACTTAACCATTTTTTATATGCCTTTATTAACTAAATTCCTAAGGGGAAAAATTAACTACCATTCTAAGTCTGAAATTCTCTAGCACAAACTCCCTTTCTTCCCTTGAAATAATTGTTTCATTAACAGGATTTTTGATGTAACGTTTCTTAAAATGTCCTATTGTGTTTTAGCTGGATAGACTATACCAAAAAATGGCTTCCCATAGAAACTGCCTAGAGATCCCTAGAAGGTAGAATGAACTCTGGAATTTCAGTTCACTATTTGGCAGGGATCTGGTTCACTCTTCTTGCTCCTCTCTTCACCCCAACTCTCTACTCCTCTCCCCTTGCTAACCACCCCAATCCTCAGTCCCCCACCCCACCCATATAGCCTCACTTCCTAGGCTCTAAACTTTAGTACTGCAAATTGCAAATGACCAGAACCTAACCTGAATCATACCAGCTTTCGGAATACAGCAAGCTGAAGATTGTTCTGTAGATCTGACTTATGGTCAGTCCCCAAATACAAAAAGGCAAGGAAAATCCCCTCCCCCATACTCTTGGTGTTAAACTCCCCAATACTCTAGCTCTTGGTTAAACTCCCCAATACTCTAGCTCTCCTAACACTTCATATTTTGCCTCAGGCCTCAACAGTACTCTGACAGTGATCCACCTATGACTTGCTCCTCTATCCTTTCCCATTAGTCAATCAAAGAATTTTAAAAGAACCTAGAATTTTCCAAGATGAAGAAGACCATATCCAATTTCCCCAAGTCAGAGGCCTTGAGTCACATAAACAAATGTAGTAACAATACCCCGTGCTTATATCTCAAGTCAATAAACTTAAGTCTTAATTCAACAAAGTATCTCCTGAGCACCTACCATCCGGAAGGCATAATCCATACATTCCCTCAACAAATACTAGTTATGTAGCTTCTCTGGGCCAAACTACTCTAAGTGCAGAGGGTGCAGCAGTAAATAGGACACAGTACCTAACCTCATGAAACTTACACTCTAAGTAGGAAACGGATGTTAATAAGTAAAATAAATACGAAGAAAGCAGAGACAGGTATTTTAGATAAGGTGATAACAGAAGGTCTCTGAGGAAATGAGATGTAAGCAAAGACTTGAAAATGATGTGAAGAAAAAAGCCGTGTTAAGATCAGGCTGAAAGCGGGACTTCCCTGGCGGTACAGTGGTTAGGACTCAGTGCTTCCATTGCAGGAGGCACAGGTTCGATTCCTGGTCAGGGAACTAAGATCCCACAAGCAATGCAGCGCGGCAAAAAAAAAAAGTCAGATGTATAAAAATGCCCCAAAGCTAGAACAGTTTAAAGCTAAGGCAAAAGGCCAGTGTTACAGCTGTAAAGAAAGTATATGGTAGGTGAGGTCAGAGGCAGCCATGGTTAAGGAATAGCCATGAATTAGGAATGAGAAAGGCACTGTGGTACTACAAGGGATATAGGGTTTCACCCAAATGAGACTATATTACAGTAAATAAAATAAAGCAAGGGACTTCCCTGGTGGCACAGTGGTTAAGAATCCGCCTGCCAATGCAGGGGACACAGGTTCAAGCCCTGGTCCAGGAAGATCCCACATGCCATGGAGCAACTAAGCCCATGCTCCACAACTACTGAGCCTGTACTCTATAGCCTCAAGCCACAACTACTGAGCACGCGTGCCACAACTACTGAAGCCCATGCACCTAGAGCCCATGCTCTGCAACAAGAGAAGCCACCGCAATGAGAAGCCCGTGCACCACAATGAAGAGAAGCCCCCGCTCGCCACAACTAGAGAAAGCCTGCATGCAGCAACAAAGACCCAAAGCAGCCAAAAATAAATAAATAAATATATTTTTTAAAAAAATTTTAAAAAGGAAAGAAAATAAAGCAAATGTTCAGGTAATCATCATACAAGGCATAATCAAAAATATAACATGTACAAAATACAATGTGGATCACTGAAGAGTTAAGATCACAGTGACGTCAACAAGGGAAGATTTCAGAGGAGGTGGTACTTGACATGGAACTACAGAAGGGAAAGGTACTATCATGAAGATTGTACAGGACTTGCTCAGCAAGTATCCAACAAGGCTGGCATGTTTGGTACATTTCATAGAGTACTAGGAGATCAGACTGTCATGCTAAGCTGTATTGTAGAAAAACATGTAATACCTAATTCTGTAGGCAACAGAGAGTCACTGAAGGCTCAAGTTACAGGTGAACAGAGAGGGGAATAAAATGTTCAGAGGGTTACTTGGTGGGGATATCTCTCAAAATGGCGGTACGAGGCTTTTGCAGTAGTCTAAGTAAGAAATAATTCGTAAAGCAATTATACTCCAATAAAGATGTTAAAAAACAACAAAAAAAGAAATAATTAGAACCCACTGTATATATCAACAATACCTCAAAAAAAAGAGAAGAATTAGAACCCAAACTAGATGGCAGCTGTACATAGAGAACAAATATAAAAAGAGGTGGAGAACAGAGATTGAAGAAAGTTGCACTGACAGAATTTAATAAATGGCTGGATGTTGATGTTGCCATGTTGAATTTGAGGTGCAAGTAGCACCATCTGGATGATTGATAATTTATTCCAAAACAAGCAAATAACCTATAATCCACAAAAATTACTGAAAGAAGACCTGCTAAGTGGATTAAGACTCCCGCTCTTGATAAAAAGCTAAACTACTGTGACTCCCCTGGTGGCACAGTGGATAAGAATCCACCTGCCAATGCAGGGGACACAGGTTCAATCCCTGGTCCGGGAAGACCCCACATACCACGGAGCAACTAAGCCCGTGCGCCACAACTACTGAGCCTGTGCTCTAGAGCCCGTGAGCTACAACTACTGAAGCCTGCGCGCCTAGAGCCCGTGCTATGCAACAAGAGAAGCCACTGCAATGAGAAGCCCACGCACCACAAGGAAGAGTAGCACCGCTCACCACAGTTAGAGAAAGCCTGCACACAGCAACGAAGAACCAACGCAGCCAAAAATAAATAAAATTAAATCTTTAAAAAAAAAAAAAAGCTACACTATTAAACATCAAAAACAAAAGAAACCAACAGCTCTTACTCAGCACTAAGGTGACACTGACAATAAAATGACACAGTACCTGAGGGTGTTTCCTTTCACCCTAAGATAAGGAAGAAAGGTTTCTAGTTGACAAAAAAGTAACGTGCAATGAACAATAGCAATGTACACACACAGTTAAAAGGAGGGCCTCTCCAGACATGGAATACATGACAAAGGCCAGTAAAACCCACTAGCCAATTACAGGAGAGCACTAAATTATGATTTCAATAATTTAGATAAAGGAGTAGAACTGATCATTAAACAACTGCAGTTCTATCCAGAGTCAGCTCTATGTTATGGGAAGGGACAAATTCCAAGACTTCAGTGTCAAAGAAGCAGCTTGGATAATTAGTTTTTTCTGCCTAAAATGTTCCAAGTAACATTTATTAGTCTGTTTCAAGCTAATACTTATTGGTCAGCCCATTCTAAGGCATCCTAGGGGACTTCCCTAGCGGTCCAGTGGTTAAGACTCCATCCACGCTTCTTCCAATGCAGGGGGCGCGGGTTCGACCCCTAGTTGGGGAACTAAGATCCCACATGCCGCACGGCGTAGCCAAGGAAAAAAGAACAAGGCATCCTAATTCAAACAAAAGATGGGGTGTCACTTTTTCATGAGAACAAATACAATTTAAAAAAAAAATTAGGGTTAGATATAAGAGTAGTACTCCTTAGAAAAATCACTTTTTCTTTTAAATTATTCATAAAAATAATTTTAATGCTTTGGTTCAAAAGGCAGCTATCTACATATCTATTTTTGATCTACTGTCATGAAACACAGTTCTCCCAGAAACAAATGAATTTGAAGAATTCACTACAGATGAATTTTCTACAATGAAGTTAGTTTATGGTGTTTAAACTAGGTTTCAAAGAATCATTAAGGCAAGAAACCAGATTTTACAAAATGGTTTTTGTAAAACCATTTTACATGATTTTAAAATGAGATCCGTATGCCCTAGGTTTCTGAAGTTCCCCATTATTTACTCAATATGCCACTAAGCCCCTTCATATCTTTTACACCCACAGAGGCTATGGCAAACAATGAAATATATATATATATATATATGTGTGTGTGTATATATATATAAAATAAACAACTACCAATTCCTATCCCTGCCTTTATACCATCTGACGTTTTATATATTTGTTTATTACCTGCCTTCATCGTTAAAATGTAATTCTCATGAGAGCAACAACTGTATGCTATTACAAATGAATCCCCAGTATCTGTAACAGTGCCTAACACATAGCAGGCGCCAGTGAGTGCGGATCAATAAATCTACAGAAAAGACAACAACTATAGTCTTCCTACAAACAGATTCAAGCAACCACCATATGCCCTGCTTGAATCTGCCACTTTTTACAGAATGAATTTTAACTTTGGTAGCGTCTCCTTCTCCTGAATTGCAGACAATACAGCTACCTTTGAAGAATGGGAAGAGGCTCAGTGATTCCAAAGAGGCACTCTTCAGTGCAGCTCAGGGTCTAGTCTGAACTCACAGATGACATGTACAGGTATACCAGTCACTTCTGCACACACAAGACGAAAACAGATGGATGCTCACCCCTCAATAAAGGCATAAATGCAGTACAAGACATGCCAAGAAGGGATGCCACAAGACTTAATTAGTGCTCACAAGGAGCTTTGTGACACAGAATGAAAGGTACCACAGACACAGAAAACATTACAAAGGTGTGGCAATACAATACCTCAAAGACAAGAATCAGTTTGTGACCCTGATGTAATGAGGATTCCAGGGACCACTGACAATCTCCACTTACAAAGCAAAGCATGGAACAGACCCAAAGTATCAAATGCCCTGTAACAAAGAGAAACTGACATGATAAGTCCTGCGCTGTCCTCCCAGTTGTCCCTTCCACATTAGTGCCACAATGCAGGCAGGCATTTCTTTCACTGAAACAACACTTTGCTCCATGTTGTCTACCTTCTGTCATTAAAGTAGCTTACCTCCTGTCCTGTAGCTGCTTCCATATCAAGAAACAGATCAAGAAGAGATCGGACCAGACGAGCTGCTTTAGCCTTGCTGATGGAATTCAAGAAGGGTCGCACATACTTCAGCAGTCCTCCAAGCTCTGTGTGAAAGGCAATTCAGACAGGAAAAAGTACACATCAATATTAGGGACAAAATACCCATTAAAAAATGACCCAACATCATAAAACCAGTAATTATGTCTGGAATCAGTCAAAATGAAACTTAGTAGGAATTTAAAGCATTCTTGGCAGGTAATGGAGTAGCAAAAAAGTTAACAACATATACCAAATCTGTATCCCATTCCCCACTCAGCCTCTGGATTACTGTGAGGGTCCTAGGAAAAGCTCATGTCTGTCTGCCTCATGAGTATAGCAAAGTACTCACACTCTCAGAAAACAGTTTTCTAGAATACAAAATATGCTATGCCTCTTCCACCTTAGACAAAATTACTTCCCCACAGCTACCAAATTTATCAGGTTAGAGGAGTTAAATTTTTTTTTTTCCTAATTTCCAACCAAGTCTGTCTCAGGAGTTCCCCTTAAACAGAGATTTTTCAATTCCAGGTGCCTTTTTTCCTCCCTTCCTGAAGTAACGCCCAGCTTAGTCTTTTACCAATATAATTTCCATGGCACTCTTCTGAATCAACTTTTCACATAAAAGTTAGGGTGTTTGTCCCTTAAAGTTATACTATAACCTTTTAAAATTCCTCATTAATCGGCAAAACCTAAGTCTTAAACTATGACAAAAAAGCCGTCAACCACAGAGGTTCCCCCCACCCCTTATATAAGAAAAAAGGGTGGCACAGTAATCTAAGGGAGCACCTTTAGAAACAAACGTGAAAATTAGAGAATATGTCAACTAAACAACTAAGGAAGTTCTTTTGGAATGTAGGTTAAAATTACTTTGGTGCCACTGCCTCCAACTGTAGACTCATCCTCCTGAGAACTCGAATTCAGGGCAAGCAAGCCTCCCCCTCCCGAGAACGCTAATTCAGGGTCTTGAATCCTCATCTGCCTGCGCAGTCACAGGATACATGAGACTGTGTCAGGTATAAAAGGAACCTGACGCAGAGTGGAAAAGTTCATCTTTCCCTTCACTCCCCAGTACTGACCTGTGAATCCCACCGTCTTAAGATTTTTTTCCAATTCTGCCACTGCATTCACTCCTGTACTGACTACACACACGCCTGCTTTCATGCCTCGCTCATGCTGCATTTCCACCTGGAATCCCTCCCCATCACTTCGACCTATGTAGATCTTACATATCCTTTTAGGTCCAGCTGAAGTCCTAGTGAGTCTTCCATGCCAATGCCAGGCTACACTGATTTATCTCCCTCAAATTACTTATGCATTTATGCAAACTTCAATTATGTTATATAATCATAGTTTTTTAAAAGCAGTCTAGTGCAATGTCCCTTCTGAAACAGCATTTCCCTCTATGCTTGAACAAATCTAAACACTCCCTAGTGACAGAAATATTCAGAAAGTAGACGATTCCAGTGTTGGTCAAACTAAATTGTTCTTTTCTGAAACATGAGTCTATACCCTCTTTCCACGTGGCTTCAAATATTTGAAGGTAACTATCACTCATATCTCCCTAACTTTCCCTTTCTCCAAGCTAAACAGCTTTAACTATTTCAACTGTTCCTCCAATGTCCTGGTTTCTAGATTCCTTGTCACCTTAGTTGCCCTCCTCTGAATTAACTCTAGTTTGCAAATGTGCCACTTGTGGTCCCCAGAACTGAATCAACATTCCATGTAGGGTCAGACCAGTAGTCATGGCTTAATTCTCCTGATTGGACTGCCACATGTAACGCAAGAAGCATGTTTTGCTTTTGCTAATAGCACTCTTTGTTCAGACTGAGTCCATAAGGTCTTTTTGCATAGAGAGGTAATTCCCCACGTTCTTCTGTTTTGATAAAATAGTTTAAGTATATAACTTTATACTTTCCACACTGAATTTAATCTTGCTGGCTTTGACATAACTCTGAATCTTAATTCTGTTCTCTACTGTACTGAATCATCTACAAAAATAAGCACACCTTCTGATATGGCTTTAGCTCTACTGCCAGATACTGACCAGAAGAACAAGGACAGATCCCTATGAATGATGCTAGAGACTTCCCTCCAGGTTGACAAATGATCCATTTGTCATGGCAAATGTTCAAAGACCCTGCTTACATCAGTTATGTTGTCTATATCGTTCTTCCTATCCCAGGGGTTGGCAAACTTTTTCTGTGAAGGACCAGACAGTAAATATTTTTGGCTTTGTGGGCTATATGGTCTCAGCAGCAGGTACTCAACTCAGCCAGTGTAGTGCAGAAGCAGTCATGGGCAGTATGTAAACAAATGGGTATGGCTATGTTCCAACAAAACTTTATTTACAAAGACACTTAGCAAGCCATTGCCTGTGGAACCCTGCAAATCTGCTGTCTGATAAGGCTAACCAAAGAGAACCAAGGTGAGTTTGGAATAACCTTTTCTTAATAAACTCACTGCTTTATGTGCTTAAAACCTACTTATCAAATAATCTGTCCTGGAACTTTACTGATGATTACCAGTTTACAGTGTCTAGAATTTATTCTTTTCATTATCTTTTTGAAAAGTGGAATAATGTTTTGCCCATCCTCAGTTTCCTTATACCTCTCCACCCTCCATGATTTTTCTCAGAATAATAGTGGCTCTATAAATATATCTGCTACAACTATTCTTTTGATATTGAAAGACAGAAGTTGTCAGAACCTAGAAACTTGAACTTATTTAAAAAAAGACTACCTGCTCTCTCTTCTCTCACCTACCTTAGCTTTAATTCTCTCTTTCTGATGTTATTTCTATCTTTTTCTTTTTGAAAATCATTTTCCTTCCTGGAAAAGGCAGAAGTGAAACATGAGCTAAGGAGTCTGCCCTTCTCTCCAGCACTTGCTAGCATTACAGTATCTTCTCCAAGTTATTCTTCTAACAGAAAAACAAATGACCTCTTAGTTGCCAAAGACTCAGTTCATTTTTCATTTTAGTCTATTACTGTTTCTTAGTCGTTCTTGGTTATATTCCGTTTCTTTACATTTTCACACTGATTTTTTTTTTTAATTCTTATAGAATCATATTGAGTTCTTCTATTCTTACTGAAATTATTTGCAACTGTGTGACCAGAACTTCCTTTTCAGAATCTCACAGAACTCAACACACTCCATTAAGAGTCTCAGGCTATGAAATCTGCAGATCCTGAGCCTAGGCATCATGTCTGATGACGAACACCACTACTTTCAATCACTATTCTGCATCAGACACTGTTTTGTTCACTAATTCCCGAGTGACTGATGTCCATCAGGGGCCCTACCTTAAACTTTTTGAGTAGAGTACTTAGCACAGTGCTAGCCCTATATTAAATGCATAACAAAACAAAATTGGAAATCAATGGAACAGAAATATTTTCTGTTCTCAGGGAACCCAAAAATCAAAGGAAACAACACAAACTGATCAATTATTAATAGCAAAGATAGGTAAATGAATGTAGGCCCCGAAACTTCCTTACTATACTTGTCAAAGTCTTTCTTAGAAAACAATGATAAGTAACCTGGAAATGTTTTTTAAAGTTCTTATGATTCACCTGTTAAATTCCAATAAGTTTCCCTGTACACTTCTAAACTTCTCAGGTAGGTCACAGGGAGGGGAGGGCAAGAAATAAGGAGAGAGTAAAGCATGAAATAGTAACTTCAAGCAAAGCAGTAACATTTTTGGACAAATTTTCTGAAACACTGACTATACTACATGCTGTTTTTAATTATCCATTCTACTTGAGAAAAAGAGACATTTGGATCGTTCAACAACAGGAAACTCATTTCAGGGAATTCCCTGGCAGTCCAGTGGTTAGGACTCCGGGCTCTCACTGCCAAGGGCCCAGGTTCAATCCCTGTTCAGGTAACTAAGATCTCAAGAGCCATACAGCGCGGCCAAAAAAAAAAAATCATTTCACCTGGTTTTCTAATTCTTTCAGGAAAATTACCTTATTAATTATATTTCATGTGGACTAATGATCAAAAGGTTTTCTAATTCTTTCAGGAAAATTACCTTATTAATTATATTTCATGTGGACCAAGCTCACATTAACTGACAGGCAAAAGAATCCATAAACATGTTAAATAGGAGAGAAGTCAGCCTAAAATGAAAAAACCACCACCTACCACTGATAACTCATAAGTGGATAACTATGGAAAGCAAATACTTCAAGGTCATGAGCTCTGAAATAGGACTACATGGATTCAAATTCTGAGTCTCCCATACTAGCTGAGTGCCCTTAAATAAGATATTTAACTTTTCTGTGCTCAGTTTCCTCAGGTATAAAATAGGTAATAGTATATACCTTACCAAGTTGTTTCGAGGATTCAATAAGCTAAATCCTGTTTGGGCTTAAAACAATAACTAGTTCATAATAAGCACTCAAAAACGGTTTTTCTCATCATAGATATTTTTAATGATATTTTAAATAAGGTACAAGATCCATATAAATACATCCTCCCAATTTCATACAACTTTATTCAACTTTCTATTGACTGAGCCTAATAATTAATAAGTTATCATCCTTAACTGGAAAAGATCTTTGTTTTCAAGTTCAAGAAATTTTGCTAACTTACACGTATCATCCTTTTGGATAACAACATAATTTTGGGGAAAGTAATTCACGAGATCAACCATGTTTAATCCATTCTAATCAGATAAGCCCTAAATTCACTTTAAAGTTGACAAAATTCATCCATTTTAAGTTTAAGCAGGCTACTCTCTAAATACTATTGTCACTTTACTGGTCAAAAGCCCTTCCTTGTCAACAAGACTCTCTCCTTCTAAGGACACACCCATCATCAGAATATCATCTCGAGCTTGCAAAGTCAATGGTTCAATTACAACTAGAATGTTTGGGCAACAACAGGCACAAAGCCCTAGGTACCAGTGGAGAAATCCTGGGAAGGTTCTCTCCATTTAATGTCTTACTCATTGTGTATCAGACAGCAAAGCCACTTCCTTGGACACAAAATGCCTAGTCATTTTGAAGTCAGGGGCCTAGAGTCACTATCCACCTTAAATACATCACAGCAGCTCCATGAAATCACCGAAGGCTGCTACTGCCCACATGTAAGGGAATGCAGTGAAAAGCCGAACGAGAAACAAATCACAGGTCACAATATAGTGGGAACAGGATTTTTTTCCCTCATCTGCAGAACAAAAGTCTTCAATGAAAGAAGTGAGTGTAAAGGTCTCTTAACTTCCTGATAGAAAGCTAAAGCTCAACAAGTTGGCAATAAAATTGAATTACACTACCAATAAACTGTATGGATGCACTCCTATGTTCCCTCACTCCAACCAAAAAAAAAAAATTTCACGCAGCATTTCACGTAAAAGAAA